>NC_044035.1:54518763-55147285 GCF_901765095.1 Microcaecilia unicolor
TAGCTGTGTGCAAATGTAGGAGAAGCTGGTTGCGTAGGTGGACTTATATTTTAATCCTTTGCAGTTGGGGTAGTGGAGGTTAAGGAATGTACGTGCTGACCTTTTAGCATTCCTAGCAGGTAGGTCTATGAGGTGACATGTAGGCCGGAGCTTCTCCATTTATAATTTTATGGACCATGGTGCATACTTTGAATGCAATTCGTTCCTTTATGGAAGCCAGTATAGTTTCTCTCTTAGCGGTTTGGCGCTTTCGTATTTTGCTTTCCCGAATATAAGTCTGGCTGCCGGATTTTGGGCTGTCTGAAGCTTCTTAATGACTTGTTCTTTACAACCCGCGTATATTGCATTGCAGTAGTCTAGGTGACTTAACACCATTGACTGTACTAGGCTGCGGAATGTGTCTCTTGGGAAGTAGGGTTTGATTCTTTAAGTTTCCACATGGCTTAGAACATTTTCTTTGTTGTATTTTTGCTTGGTCTTCTAGTGTGAGGTTTCGATCAATCGTTACTCCCAGGATTTTCAAGCTATCGGAGACCGTAAGAGTGTATTCTGGGGTGTATATAGTGTTGTTTTTGTTTGAGTTATATTGTGAGGATAGGATGAGACACTGTGTCTTTTCTGCGTTTAATTTCAGTTGAAATGCATCCGCCCATGAATGCATTATTTGGAGGCTACTTTGGATTTCTTTTGCAATTTCTGTTAGGTCATGCTTGAACGGGATGTAGATCGTGACATCATCTGCCTAGATATACGGATTGAGACCTTGGTTGGATAGCGATTTAGCTAGAGGTGTCATCATTAGGTTGAATAAGGTTGGTGACAACGGTGATCCTTGTGGAACACCACATTCTGGTGTCCATGGTACTGACGTTTTTGATTTTGAGATCACTTGGTAGGTTCTAGCTTTTAGGAATCCTTGGAACCACTTTAGTACGTTTCCTCCAATCCTGAAGTAGTCTAAGATGTTCAAGAGTATTTGGTGGCTAACCATGTCAAATGCGCTGGACATGTCGAATTGGAGGAGTAGCATACTGTGTCCTGTTGCTATTAGTTGTTTGAATTTAGTTATGAGGGTGGTTATCACTGTTTCTGTACTGTGGTTGGATCTGAATCCCGACTGTGATTCATGCAGTATTGTGAATTTGTCTAAGTAGTTGGTAAGTTGTTGTGTTACCATACTTTCCATTGTTTTGACAATCAGGGGGATGGATGCCACTGGTCGATAGTTGGTCGTGTCTTTAGTTTTTCTTTAGGTCTTTGGGTATCGGTGTGAGTAATATGTTTCCTTTGTCTTTGGGGAAGAGTCTGTGTTGTAGCATGTAGTTCAGGTATGCTGTAAGTTCTGTTATGAAGTGTTTGGGGGCGGACCTTACTAGATAACTGGGACAGGTGTCCAATTTGGAGTGGGTTTTGGAAAATTTGTTGATTGCTTGAGAAATAGTGTTTTCGGTTAGTAAATGAAGCTGTTCCAAATTCAATCCGCTGGGTATTCACCGGGGGTTGGGTCTCAAGCAGTCCATAAATTGTTTCGTGGTCACGTGGTGTTAAGTGGTAACGTGGACCTAGGAGAACTAAACGATGGGTGATGGTCATGATAGAGTGGAGGACATGGGTGGGGGGAAGAGTAGGACTAATAAGGGCTACAAAGTAGAGGAGGGAGCCCAATCTAAAGGCCTCTGAACCTATGAACTACAATTTAAAATCATTTCATTGCTGAACTGGTAGCCAGCGTTGTTGTTTGAGGAGCAGGAAGACATGATCTAATTGACAAGCAAAATGAGAGAGATAAGATAAGAAGGACTGAACTTGCTTTGAGTACTGGAAGGTGTCAAAACTACAATTCTTGTTGGTATAAATTCCTCAAAAACAAACCTCAAATCTGACAAAATCTTTATGGATGGATTTTTACTGATATGGTTTTCTCCACAAATATCCCCTTGCCCCCCCCCCCCCCCCCCCCCCCCCCAAAAAAAAAGATTTTTTTTCCATGCCACAAATACTTACTCCAAAGTGCTTCTTATGTGGTTTTGTTTGTTCCCTGTGAGCTTGTTTTGTAAAGATCCTTAAGGCCCTTCCTGGTCTTATGGATATCAGTGTCACCTTAGGTTCCAGAGCTCTGCTCCAAATGCTTCCTGTCGCCGAGCATCATTAGAATGTTAATTATTAATTATCACTAAAGCAGTTTTGCTGCATTGTGTCTATCTCTATCTCTCATTTTTCCACTTTCTTTCTGTAACCAGATCTCCTCTATTGCATCATAAAGCCTCCCAGTCCCTTTTGCTAGATCTGGCCCCCTTACCTAAAGCTAGGGTTATTACTTAGAAAGAGAAGAGAAGATACAAGTCTGTTTTGCTCATTGACTGCACAGTAGACCCTGCTGTATCCTTGAACACACAAGAATCAGATCTTGTGTCTTCCGAGGTCATGAGATGGCTTCAGGAATGAATCTTTGAGCTCTGACCTATCATACACTGTGAGTAGATCTAGTGAAACTGGCTTCAAGGTTTAATTGGTCCCAGAGCAACTTCTAGAGTATAAGGCTTGTTTGTTTCTAAGTATTAGCCATTTATAAAGATTCTAATGTGCCAAAAAAGACAGACTTGGGAAAGAGCTAAAATGCTGAAAAAAAGGACTTAAAATGACAATAGACAGACAACATCTCTTATTCTACAGTTCACTTGTGTATAGAAGGTTTAATAAAAATGAAGGTGGGGAAACAATTCTGATTTCCCTGACACATGGGAGAACGATAGTAAAGAAAGTCACAATGTTCATTTTCAGAAAGCAGAATTGCACCTCTAGGCAAAATATGTAAATTCAGAGAAAATATTCATTAGAAAAGTATTATATGTACTCTTCCTGCTTGTGTACACATACAAAATTCACAGAGTTCAAAATTCTAATAGCTTTTGTGATAGTGTTGGCTAGTTGGCTGGCTGCAGAACCTCACACAAATCTGGTACACCCACACGCAGATTGCAGGTGAAAGTCAAAACGCTTTGGGGTTGATATTCAGCCAGCGGCACTCAGCGTCCAGGCTTTGGCATTCAGGGGCCCTTTAACAAAGCGTTGGCAAGACCAACGCGGGCTTACCACGTGCTACATTGGAATTACCAAACCCAACATGGCCGCCGGCAGTAGATCCGGCTCAAGCGTGCAACATTTCCCGGCACACCATAAAAAAAAACATTTCCTAGTGCGGTGCGAACCCGGTGGTAATTGGGCATCACCCTGCGCTGCCTGGTTACTATGGGAGCCCTTACTGCCACCCTCAGTGGGTGGCAGTAAGTGCTCCCCGCTGCATGGTCATACGGTAAGAGTTATCTTGCCGCTCATGGTCATTTTTGGAGGATGGTTTTTTACCTGCTGCAGTAAAAGGCCCTAGCACAGGAAAAAACGGTCCGCACCACTACCACAGGGCCTTTTTTCAGCAACTTAGTAAAAGGACCCCCTGACATTCTGGGTTCTAGAGCTGACTAAACTATAACTAGTCATGTACAATATTCAGCACTTAACAGCTATGGGCATCGCAGAAAGATAGGATTGACTTTTGCGGTCCTCTTTTTGTGGTGAAATTGGCTGAATATCAGCACTTAACTGGCCATGTGACAACTCCACCCCTGCAATGTCCCCAAATAGCTGGCCTTGAGTTCGGTGCTAACCAGACATTGTTAGCAGCACTACCCAGTTAAGTACCACTGAAAATGACCAGTTAGAATGGCCGTAGTTTAATTTGGGGGGGATATCTCTCTCCCGCCACCGCCCCCCTGGAGTCTTCCAGTGGCGCCCGGTATCACCCTCCCCCATCTTCCAATCCCCCAAGCCACTGGCACAGCCTAAGCAAAAGAAGCACGCAGCTGCTTTAGCCCCCTGCCCCGGAGGCCCTTTCTCTCTCCTACAGCTTCCTGCCTGCACGAGAACAGGAAGTTGAAGGAGAAAGAAGGCTTCCGGGGGCAGGTCTAAAGCAGCGTGCGTTCTGCTTTCCTCGCAGAGGCTGCCGGTGGCTCGGGGATTGGAAGATGGGGTGGCAGCTCATTTGGGAGGGCAGTGCCCCCCTCGCCCCCCAAAACTATGCCCATGCCAGTTAGCCCTGAACTTATGTGCATAAAGGGACAGTATCAGCTCTGTTTAGTGTAAATGGTCAAGGGAACTCCCAGTGGTTCTGGTGGTGAAGTCCTGTGGTGCCATGATCCCGACGTGGTAGCCGCAGGAGAGCTGCGTCTTGTGCATTACAGGCCATGGGAGAGCATGGGGAGGCTGGTGGAGCTGGATAGGAAAAACCTAAGCTTGCTAGGGTCTGGTGGGGTGCTCCAGAACATTGCTGCACACATGTGTGTGACATGCAACATGCTGATATCAGGAATCACGTTCATGTGGCATATGTGGCAGCGAAGGGGAAGTGCAGGAGGCTTGGGAAGCCCAGATCTGAGTTTTGGGAGCCCAGGGCAACAAATCAATATATTTAAGTGCCAGAAAAGCCCGCTATGCTCGGAAATTGGTGCAGCAATGGTGGGGCTGCAGTGTTGCCACGATTGGGGCAGGTGTATTTGTTCTCGTATCTGTTGTCAGTGGCTGCCCCATGGAGTCATGGATGACAAGGTGGCGGAGAGAGCCCAGAATCGATGTTCTTGATGGGATTGTCTCGCATATGCTTAATGAGTGCAGTGGACCAACTCTTAATTAAATATACAAAAATACCATTTTTGTGATTTAAAATATTTTAGGTGGCCAGTAGAGATGTTGGGAGTCTTTTGAGATGTACTATGTGATTGCAACTTGCAAAAATATTGCAGAAGCCTGGAAAATTTCAGGAACTGGTTAATGATTTCTCTAGATAAAAGTGAGATTTAATGCAGTACACTTGAATTTTTTACAAAAGAACCAAAAACAAAGTTTATAAATATTAAATGTAATGAGAAGTATTGTGGTGGAATGGTGTTAGTGTTTAGAGTAGTATATCTGCTGAGGGAAGTTTTGCCTCACCAATTAGCTTCATTTCTTTGAAGGCATGAATAAACATGTGGATAAAGGTGAGCCGGTTGATGTAGAGTATCTAGATTTTCAGAAAGCTTTTGATAAAGTTTCTCATGAGTGACTCCTGAGAAAATTAAAGAGTCATGGGACAGGAGGCAATGTTCTGGTGTGAATTAGGAATTGGTTATCAGACAGAAAATAGAGGGTAGGGTTAAAAGGTCATTTCTCTCAATGGAGGAGGGTGAACAGTGGAGTACCGAAGGGATTGGTATTGGGACCGATGCTATTAACATATTTATAAATGATATGGAAATCAGAACAACGAGTGAGGTGATTAAATTGCAGATGACACAAAACTATTCAAGGTTGTTAAAAACACGTGTGAAATATCTCAGAAAGACTTAGGAGATTGGAAGACTGGGAATCCAAATGGCAGATGAAATTTAATGTGGACAAATGCAAGGTGACGCACATTGGAAAGAATAATCCAAATCATAGTTACCTGATGCTAGGGTCCACCTTGGGGGGTCAGCGCTCAAGAAAAGATCTAGGTGCTGTTGTAGATAATACGCTGAGAGCTTCTGCTCAATGTGTGGCGGTGGCCAAAGAAGCAAACAGGATTCTAGGAATTATTAGGAAAGGGATGGTGATGATGGAAGTAGTGCCTAACTAAGCGTAACTGTCTAGAATGCAGAAACAAGATTTGCACGCTGCAGAGATCTGTGGTATGAAAGTGAGTTTGGAATCCAGAGTAATACCCAGATAATGAAAGGATAATGTCAGAGTACAGGAGCGTTCCCGCTGCTGGTGTCACCAGGCTCGTGGCTGAAGATTGGAGCGTTGGCTCTGCTGAAGCACAGCAGAAAGGCCAGCACCAGTGGCATCAATGTTGCACTCTTCAGTCACGATCATGTCAACACAAGCAGCACGAGCACTACTGGTTGCAGCTATGTGCTAAAGAGCCAATATGGGATGTGGATTCTCTAAGTTAGAGTGTGAATGGTAATTGACTACAAATCATTTGTTTCATAGTTCAGGAAAAATTCAGTGAAAAATGCTATGGCAATTCATAACATTGTGTTACTGAGCAGCTTACTTAGATGATTATTAGCTAACTAACCGTGACAAAAATAACATCAATTTTTCTAATGTGTAATGCCTTTCTCCACTCCAGGGAGTATACACATACTTGCACTATTTCCTGTGGTTTCCAACTTGACTTCTGCTAGTCCACTTGTGCGATCGCTGATGGCGCCAATTTTACAAAATCTGCTCACCCTCATCTTAAAACTTAAAACTCTGGATGGTAGGGAAGGTTAAGGGAGATCCCATGGTTGGGGACGGAGCTGGGAGTGGGGTCGGGGCAGAGCTGTGAGTGGGGTCAGGAGCAGAGCATGAGCCCCCCCCCCCAAACAAAAAGGCATTCTGCTACCCTTGGAAGTTTTCCCCAGGTGGTCTCAGTCTGTTAAATCCACAATGCCCCATACTTAAATTCCACCATATATCTCTAATTACAATTGTTTTGCTATTCAAGAAATCTATTGAGGATATTTCCATTGTTTATAAGAAATGTTTGGCATTCTTCACTGAGGGGCACTTTTACAGAGTGGCATGGCCACCGGTGGTAGTCCCGCCTCGAGCACGCACCATTTCCAGGGGGAAAAGAAAACCCACGGAAATGGCTTGCACAGCAGTAACACGGTGGAAATCGGGCATCATCATGTGCTGCCTGGTTACTGCTGGGTTAGCTCGGGAGCCCTTATTATTATTATTTGTTACATTTGTATCCCGCATTTTCCCACCTATTTGTAGGCTCAATGTGGCTTACATGGTACCGTAAAGGCATTCGCCCAGTCCGGTAAAGAACAAATACATTGTGATGTGTGGTAGGATAGGTTCATGTGTTACAGACACATTTGGGAATCGTAGGATAAGGTTCAGGTGTTAAAGACACAATTGGAATCATAGAGAGGAAGAGTTATGTCATGTCCAGTGCGAGCTTTGGTTTCGCTGCATAGCAGGATCCAGGCGTTTAAGTTGGGTCCGTGGGGTATGCCTTTTTGAACAGGTTGGTTTTTAGTGATCTCTGGAAGTCTAGGTGGTCATAAGTTATCACCAACTTGGTGGCAGTAAGGGCTCCCCATCGTATCGCCATACGGTAAGAGTTCTTTTACCACATGGCCATGTGTGCTGAGGGCTTTTTACCCGCTTTGGTAAAAAGGGCCCTGGCACGCGGGAAAATGGACCCCGCCACCAGCACAGGGCCCTTTTCCCCACAGCTTGGTAAAAAGGCCCCTGAGAAAGGAAGACAGTGAAGGAAAGCAATACATATAAAATAAGATCCCCCCCCCCCCCCCCAGCATCCATTCCTACCCAGTTAACTTATACTGACTGGGTCCAGCCCAGATATTCAACAGCATCTAACCAGTTAGTACTGCTGAATATCTGCTCAGACCACCTTACCACTATCCAGTTAGTACCGGAGTGGTCCAGGGGTGGAGTCTGGTGAATCTAGACTTACTGGTGATTTTCAGTCCACTAACTGGGTAACTTCCCAGATAAAGTTCGGACAGCAAAAAGGCAGTCCTAACTCTATCCAGATAGTTCTATGGGTTTCAGTCTGAACTTCTCCTATTCCCAGATAATTGCCCAATCTCCAATTTTTTCAGTGATGTTCCAGCGCTAAATATTTGGGTACACAGTAATATGCCCAAGGTGGCCAGCATTTTTTAACAAAATGCTGACTGAGGCAGGCTGAATATCACCAAAACAGTTCTTGATTGCTTGAAAGAGAAGATGCCATACCTGTGACAATTTCCCCCCCCCCAATTTTTAAAATCATGTTTATGGAGATAAAAATCACCATACTGAGTCAGATCAAAGGTCCATCAAGTGTAGGATTCTGTTTCCAACAGTGGCCCATGCATGTCACAAGTACCTGATGCTGCTTTCCCCAAGTCTACCTTAATAGCAGTCTATCGACTTTTTCTCCTGGAACTTGTCCAAATCTTCTTTCAATTCATTTACACTAACTACTTTTAACACATTCTCCAGCAACAAGTTCAAAAGTTTAACTGTTGAGTAAAAAAATATATATTTTCTCCCATTTGTTTAAAAAGTATTACTGTGTAACTTCATGTTGTGTCTCCTAGTCTCCCCTCAGCTGTCTCTTCACTAAGCAGAAGTTTAGGACAGCTGGAATTTGTTCATGTTCTGCAGCACTTGAAGTACTGGAACAGAGGCAATTTGAGGATCCTTCTCTAATATCCAATCCCCTCCCGATCCCCCTGAGATCTAATCCCTTCTTCTACACCTCCCTCAATATATGATTCCCCCCCCCCCCCCCCACACACACACATGCCTTCTCTTGCAGGCCCAATCCTCATCTCATTTTTCCCAATCTGATCTCCCAATAGAACTGGGTCCCTAACAGTAAAACCCTCTTGCAGAAAAAGTCCATCCCCCCTCCCCCTCTCCCCCTCTCCCCCTCCCCCCCTCCCCTCAGGACCTACCTGGGAGTCTGCAGTGGTAGTTCAGCAGCAGTCATGTGTGGGTATGATCCCCTTCCACTGTCACCTGGGTTGGCGCCTGCATCCAAAACGATGCCTTTCTTCCCTAAGGATAGTCTCACAGTACTACCACCTGGGGTCATCTTTTAGCCATCCTTATTACTCAGCAGTAAAATCTCAGTGGAGAATTGCAGGAATTTGCTGATTGGCTTTAAAAATGGCTTTCAGCAGCATGGCACACTGGCTTTAAATCTGAGCACCAGGGAGACAGCAAACAGCATGTAGAACACCGAGAATTATAGCAGCATACAGATACGTTGGTGAATGCCATTTTTTATGTCACAGATGGACAAAATAGCTCGGATTTAAAGAAAAAAAAACTGTGTACCCACTGAAGCAACCTACATGTTTTTCACATAAAAGGGACCTTTGAAGGACATGGATGGGTGAACTTTTTAAAGTGTCTATGCTAATTTTGAATCAGCACTTTAGTTTAAATAAGCACTTTTGAGCACAGAGATAAAGAAATCAGATTTAAAGAGATTGGTGATCATATCATTGACTAAAGTATAAGCTCACAAATGGTCCAGTGTACATAAGCTCACAAAGGTTTATTTCTTACCCAAAACTCTGTAGGCTGAGAATCTCCGTCTTAGAACAGCCTAGGAGACACTCAATGAAGTTACATGGAAATACTTCTAAAACAAATAGGAGGAATATTTTTTTTTACTCATCAAATTGTTAAGCTCTGGAACCAATTGCCAGAGGATGTGGCAATAGTGGTTAGCATTTGAAAAAGGGTTTGGACAAGTTCCTGGAGGAAGAATTCATACTGTCTACTGAGACAGACTTTTTGTTTTTTAATTATAGCATTTGTATACCACATTAACCCAAACAGAGATCAGGTTTAATGTGGCTTACAATCCAATTATAAGCAGGTATTATCTCTATCCCTAGAGGGCTCACAATATTGGCTTTTGTACCTGAGGCAACGGAGGGTTGGGTGACTTGCCCAGGGTCACAGGAAGCTACAGTGGGAACTGAACTCAGGAAGCTAGGATCAAAGTTCACTGCGTTAACCATTAGGCCACTCCATCCATGCTTGCCCCAGGCTTGGGAGCATAGAATGTTGGTACTATTTGGGTTCCTGTCAGGTACTTGTGACCTGGCCTGGCCACTGCTGGAAGCAGGATACAGGGCTAGATGGACCATTGGTCTGACCCAATATGGCTATTTTTATGTTCTTATGATCAGACCAGTGCCCAATTAACTAGGGGCATAGTTAGGACAGCCTTTATATAATAATAAATGTACCATCTATTATAACATTGTAAATTTTTATTTTGAAGCTGGTGTCAAAGTTGGTAAATTTTACCGACTCTAACTCCACCCAAATTTGCTTCTGCTTTCAACTCCATGACTCTGACTCCGACTCCAGAGCCCTGACTAAATGCCCACAAAGCTCCTGTGAGGTAAGTGTGTGAAACAGTGTTTCCCTTTGTCCTTTCTGTCCAGTATTTATAGGGCGTCAGATGTTAGAATTTAACACTGATTTGTACTGGACCAGCAATATAAAATATCCTGTGTCTATACTCATTGGACCGTATGATACGATGTGATGGAACATCAAGAAAAATTTGGTTCCTGATCTCAACAATCGATTCGGTTGGTAAATGTGCATTCTAGCTGCCAGTATCTCTGAGACTTGTTGTTTTAAAAGCTTAAAAAACAAACAAAAATTTTTGAACTGAATCCTATATTCAATAGGCAACCAATAACCTTTTAGAACAGGAATAATATGTTCTAAACGACTGCTCCCAGTCAAAACCTTAGAAACTGAGTTCTGTGCTATTTGTAAAGCTTTCTTCTGGCTTTTCTGAAGCCCTATGAATTTACATAATCCAGGAGCATAGCCAGACCTGTTATTTTGGGTGGGCCCCAAATTAACCCGGGTGGGCCTTTCCCCCCCCCCCCCCTTTCCATACATAGATTTTTTTTTTTGTTAAACTTTCCCTCTGTTCTTGCTACCGTCATTCTTCTCCTCCCCCCCCCCACTCAGCATCTGCTCCTCTTCCCCCCCCCCCCACCCAGCATCTGTTCCTCTCTTCCTCCCCTCCGCATCTATTCCTCTCTTTCCTTCCCCCCCTCCCCGCCATCTGCTCCTCTCTCCCTCCCCAGTCTACCTCTAAGCCGTTGCTGGCAGCGATTCCAGTAAGCAGCCTGCGCCAGCCCTGCAGGCTTCCCTCTACGGCATCCCCACCAGTGAAGAAACAAGAAATTGTCATCAAGGGCGGGAAGCCGTAGAGGGAAGCCTGCAAGGCTGGCACAAGTTGATTAGAAGAATCGCTGCCGGTGATAGCTGAAAGGTAGATGGGAGTGGGGTGGGGAATTTAGAGAGAGATAGGCAGCTGCCATGAGGGCGAGAGAGAGAGGTATGAGGCACCGCCAATGAGGTGCTTTGGGGGCCACTAGACTGGGTGGACCTGAGGCAAGAATGGGTGGGCCTGTGCCCACCTAGGCCACCCATAGCTACACCACTTTCATAATCAAAGCAAGGAGTAATTAAACTCTGTACAACAGTTCTAATATTCTGTGGCTTCAGTAAATCCTTCAATCTGCTTACTAGTCACAATTTAAAATAAATATCTCTGATAATTTTATAAACATGAACTTTCATCATCAATCCTTCATCAAACATCACAACCAAATCCCTCAGATTTTGCACAATGGGTATTGAATCATTATCAAACTGAAGTGCTGTTGGAATATCATCAGAATCATAAGTAGTCAACAGTAAGATCTGTCTTATTAATATTCAGTTTCAAGCCATTTGAAGACATCCAACAATTAATTGACCACATAATTAACTTTAATCTATTAAATGTGTCTCGAACACTCTTCTCAAAAGGGACAAGGAATTGTATGTCATCTGCATAAAGCCTGAATTGAATTCCAAAACAATCCAATGATTAACAGAGATGTACCCAAAAAACATTAAAAAGAACAGCAGACAAGCATGAACCTTGTGAGTCACTTGAGTGCACCCTGCAAAAAGGCATTTTAAGCTGCGGCAAAACATTTGCCAGATATTCTGCTGAAAATTGACCTTTTTTGTTTGTTTGTTTGTTTATTTAAGGTTTTTTTTAATGGTTTTTGACCAGCTGATGCTCTATGTGATGTTTGATGAATGTTTAGTTCAAAGCTGCATAGAATGGACTACAGTAACAATGGCACAAAATAGAAAATATCAATAAATAAAATATATCCATTGAATGTAGGTGCCCATAAGAATCTGCACATATTGACACACTGTATAAAACACTAGTAAAAAAGGCCCGTTTCTGACACAAATGAAATGGACGCTAGCAAGGTTTTCCTCGGAGTGTGTATGTTTAAGAGAGTGTGTGTGAGAGTGACTGAGAGAGAGTGAATGTGCGAGTGTGTGTATGTGACAGAGAGTGAGACTGGTCCCCTCCCTCCAAGTTCCAGGGTCATCCCCCCCTCCCTCCGAGTTCCAGGGTTGTCCCCTCCCTCCGAGTTCCAGGGGACCGAGTTTCAGGTTCCCCCCTTTCTCCCTCCTTCCCTCCGAGTTTCAGGCTTCCTCCCTCTGACTTTCAGGGTCCCCTCCCTCCCTCCGAGTTTCAGGGTCCCCCCCCCCTCGGAATACGACGTCACATACATGAGGGTGTCGTCATCCCTCCCTTCCAGTTCCAGGCCCCCTACCTCCAAATTTTAAATGTCAACTTCACTTACGAAGTCGGTTTTACGGTGGCCGACAGCAGCAGTGGTAACAGGCATGCAGGCTCGACCCTTCTGTCTCTCTCAGCTCTGGTCCCGCCCTCATTTCCTGTTTCTGCAAGGGCGGGACCAGAGCTGAGAGAGACAGAAGGATCGAGCCTGCACGCCTGTTACCGCTGCTGCTGCTGTCGGCTGCCGTAAACCCGACTTCATAAGTAAAGTTGACTTTTAAAATTTGGAGGTAGGGGGCCTGGAACTGGAAGGGAGGGAGGGAGGAAGGGAGGGACGATGTCATCCTCATCCGTGTGATGTCACGTTCCATTGCCTGGCAACTCTGCAGCATTCCCTTGCAGTGATTGGTCTTTACGAACACGGAAGTAGTGACGTCATTTCAGGAGAGGGATACAGAAGGAGCAGGAATGCTTCAGGCTTCACTTTCTCGAAGTCAGCTTCAGAACGTTGGAGGTGCTTTTTATTATATAGGATGTACATACATGCTAAGCCTGCCCTTTCCCCATCTCTTCTCCACCTCCAGGAATGTGTGTACATTTATCACATAACAGCAGCTGCTATGATTTTTCTGCACCTACTTTTAAAAGCACATACAGTACCTAAGGCAATTTAATGAGAGCCCATTTGAATGCATAAAATGTAGACTTACTTGAATTCAGGGCTGGCTTAACCACTAAGCAGACCAGCAGGCAGATGATCAGAAGCCCCACTCTGTTCCAAACAGTGCTCTAAAAATATCGTTGGGATAGCACAGGGCTATACTGTCCCTATGACCAGAGATAATAGTATGCAAATTTAAGCACGCTATTAGCTCTGATCATAGGGGTGAAGTGCGGGAGGATTGTGCCTGCCTAGAACTGTCAAACATTCCAAGGGGCTACCCCTCCAAACCCTCCGGTGATCACAACCCACCCAAGCCCCACCCCCAGACACCAACACAGGGGCTAGAGGTCTGGTGGACCACCAGCCCCCCTAAACCCCCCCAACAGAAGAAAGTTCTGGAGGTCACTGGACCTCCAGCCCATGCCCTGGTGTTGTAGCAGCAACTGACTGCTATCCCTCCCTGAACCCCTGCTACCTTGAATGGAGGAGGGATGCGATCCTAGGCCCTCCTCCTATGAGCGCTGCCTCCAAAATAGTGGCACCCAGCCCTGCTCAGAACATCCTAGGATGCACTGGGCAGGGTTGGGTGC
This sequence comes from Microcaecilia unicolor, assembly GCF_901765095.1. NCBI lineage: Eukaryota > Metazoa > Chordata > Amphibia > Gymnophiona > Siphonopidae > Microcaecilia > Microcaecilia unicolor. Next base: position 54,532,190 of record NC_044035.1, read on the forward strand.
CGCCATTTTGGAGGCAGCACTCGTAGGAGGAGAGACAAGGATCGCTCCCTCCTCCATTCAAGGTAGCAGGGTTTTGGGGGGGGGGGGGGTGGAGGATCGCAGTCAGTTCCTGCTAGACCACCAGGGTATGGGCTGGAGGTCCGATGACCTCCAGCACTTTTTTCTGTTGGAGGAGGGGTGTTAGGGGGGGGTTGATGGTGTAAAGTTTAACCTTTTATTGACCTTTTTCCGACTCTATGGGCAGTAAGCTTACTTGCATGGGTGGTGTTTCACTATAGGCAAAATTTAGCATTGTTTGTCTTCTGGTGTATCTTTATAGATTTTTTTGAGAAATATATGTATACTAAACATTTTTACATGTACATTCACTTTGTTCTTTTTTTGTGGTGGAACGACTTTTTTTGAATCAGTAGTTTTCTCCATGTGTGGGGAGTTTTTTGTACTGATTCTTTTTTCCTCTTCCATTTTGCTTCATTGACCAATGATAGTATCTTACTCACACTTTTAAGATGGTGGTGTATTTCAATACCTTTGGTATTTGTCCCTATCGGGAGATCTGAACTCTTGCTTGTTTCAAGTTTTCTTTATCTAAACAGGTGAAAGTACTGCAAAAATGTTTTCAAACTATTTTTTCTTGTGGGTTTAATATTTAGTAGGCCACATCCCATCGCGTTCAGCAAGGAGGATCTGATAATGACCTTTATCAGTCTAAAAACTATTTCCCAAAACAGTTGTACCTTGGAACATGCCCACCAAATTTAAATGAAAGTACCCTATTCCCCACGTGCCTGGCAACATAGATCAGACACATGCCTAAATATAGCCAATAATTGTGAATGTTCATTAGCATCTAATTAGTCCATTAAGTTGTACGTGCAACTGACCTTATGCTATAACCCGGGCTCACTAAGTGCCAAGTTGGGCACTCAAGTTTATAGAATGAGGGGGCATGTATCTGTGCATGGCCATCAGGATGCACATGTGAACTACGCAGGGCTTTTCTTGAGGGGGTACTTGGGGGTACTGAGTACCGGCACCTTTTCCATTGTCTGTTAAAATTGACCCATGGACCCCAAGTTTTAATGAAAGAGCTCAGGCTCTACACAACAATTCTGCCTTATCATAGGTTCTGTTACTGGCTGCAGGGGGCCTGGCTATTGTGGGGTGGGTCCCTCAGTGATCACACCCACCCCTGAAGGGTAGCCTGCTATTTGAGTACTGGCACCTTTTTTCGCTAGAAAATATGCACTGGAACTATGTAGGCCTATACAAGACAAACAGCATTTCCAGGCCTCCAAGTGTATAAGATATAGAGCAGGAGTTCTCAACCCAGTCCTCAGGACACACCAACCCAATCAGGTTTTCAGGATACCCACAATGAATATGCATGACAAAGATCTGCATAAACTGCCTCCATTGTATGCAGATCTCTCTCATGCATATTCATTGTGAAAATCCTGAAAACCTGACTGATTGGGTGTGTCCTGAGGTCTGGGTTGAGAACCCCTGATATAGAGAGATTTATATATATAGAGAGAAATACAATAGATGTACAGTACAGTCTCGATCTAACCTCTGCTAATCTGACCTTCTGGCATATCTGACAGACCCCCTTCCAGTGTCATCATCGCGTTGCCATTAAGAAGCATGTGACTTCTCTTCCTGTTTCCGGTTTCACATGCTGCAAAGAAGTCATGTCTTTAATCTGAGATTGTGCTTCTCTGCAAGGGAACCTTGCAGTGCAGCTGATATTCCTCCTTCATGCATCCCTCAAACCAGTTGAAAAGCGCTTGGCTTCTCTTCCGCTTTGTGATTTTAGACCATGCTTTTACGCATGAAGTTTTGGAACTGTTTTTTGATTTGAGACTATGCTTTCATGCATTTATTTATTTATTTATTAGACCATGGTTCTATGCAAGGGAACCATAATTTTTGGACCTTGCGCAGTGAGTGAACCGTAGAAAAACTTTTAAGCTAAGACCTTGCTTTTACAGCATGACAGCAATTTTTGGCCAGTGGAAAGAGGAAAAAAGTTATTTTGTCTATAGAGCAGAAACTTTTGCAGAAAGGAACTGCTACAGAAAGTGAGCATTAAAGATGTTTTCAGCTGCTTTCCAGCCAGGGAACCATTTTTCATCTGAGACTGTGCTTCTGTAGAACTTTTTGGAGCTGACACAGAGCGCTATGTGACCCGAGAGCCTGCTTTTCCTGCCAGGGATCCATTTTTGAACTGAGACCATGCTTTTGCAGAAACAGAACCATGGCCAGATTTTTGTGCACAATCCCCTTGATATTCAGTGTTATTTAACTGATCAGAACGAATGCTGACTGGTTAAATAGTGCTTAATCAGCTATCCGCCGATATTCAGTGGGGGATAACCGGCTATGCCCTGCTGAATATCCCTGGTTAGCGACTAGCAGGCAGCCAATTATATTGGCCAATATAACTGGGTATCCGCCTATTTTAAAAGCCAGTTTAGCGACAAATTTGGTTGCATGAAAAGGTGGGATATATTTGACTGGTTTAAAGATAACCGGCTAAATCTGAATATCAACGTAGACAGTTATTTTGAAAATGCCCAAAAATAAACCAGATATTCAATGCCAGTCACCGGAACCGGCCCGGCATTGAATATATGGGCTCTGCGCTGACTGCAGGAGTTAGCCGGTCTAACTCCCATGGTCTGAATAGCAGCCCCAATGAGTTTTATGCAGTACCGTATGTACACCTACTGTATTCCTGCTTGTTTATTTACATTTACAGAACTTTTTAAATTCTTACTTTCATTCTTAGTTCCGGAGGGTTTCTAGTTGCTGTTCTGCCGTGTTGAGACATGGGCTCTACTTGGTTCTACTGTCTTGATTTCTGCTTCATACGGTGCTGTTATTGACCAGAGAAGACAACTTGAGTAAGGCTGAACATGCAGTGATCTTGAGAAATAGGGCTTCTCTTGGTTCTGTATGTCACATTTTCCAAAAACACAGGAACTAGGATTGTGAGCCCTTGGGCCACTGCCGAGGAGCGGCAGTGGCAGGCAAAACCACCCCACATAGGGATAAGGCAGAACTCTGACAGGGCCAGCTAGACTTCACCTGCACTTAGCCACCGTTCCTCAGGAGTTGAGCCCCTGAGTGCAGGTGGCCGGCAGGACTTACCGGACAAGGCTGGAACTGGATACCAGCAGGATACACACAGGGACTAGAGCACACCGGGAGGCTAGGCAGAAAACTAGACTAGGACTCTCAGACAGACAAGGGACAGATCTGAAAGCTGCAAGCAGCCACTGAAACAGGGAACAAACACTGGTAGACAAGAGACAGAACTGGAAGCTGCCAGGCAGCCACTGAACAAGAAACACAGACAACCTAGCACTAGACAAAGACATACAAACAAGAGCAAGACTGGGAAACAAGCAATACAGTAAACAAGCAGTACAGAACACAAAGCTACACAAAGACTAAACTAGAATCAGGCAAGAATACAGACTATAAACTGTACTAGGCAGAAGTGCAGCAAGCACCAACAAACCAGGGCCTTAGGCGATGCAAAGGCAAAGCAGAGAATTTCAAAATGGCTAATAAGCCCAGCAGCAGCTGAGGCTCACTGCAGCAATCACCAGGCAACTATGGGTGCTGTGCAGGTTCAAACAAAACAAGCAGGTCTGGCAGGCCGGAAGATCCGGACCGGACTGGGCCGAAGTCTGGAATGGGAAACAGCACACAGACAATCCAGTGCAGCCAGCACACAGAGACAGAGACAGAATTAACACAGGAAGAACAGACAGGAGCCAGCTCAGAAGCCGACCGCCAGAAATACGGTGAGTCTGAGAGGGGTCACGGGCACAGACGTGACACTGTATGTCTGTATCTACATAAGTACATAAGTAATGCCACACTGGGAAAAGACCAAGGGTCCATCGAGCCCAGCATCCTGTCCATGACAGCGGCCAATCCAGGCCAAGGGCACCTTGATAAATATGGTTCCCCTTGCTCGGTCCTGTACCTGTTCAGTATTTCTGTTCACATTGCCTGTTGTACAATTGCGGTGCTGTGTATACTGCTCTGTATTTGTGCTCAAATTGCCTGCTGTACAATTTTTTTTTCTTTTCTTTTTTGTTGTTGCTGATTAGTGTTAATAAACAATATTTTAAAATGAAAGATACCCCATGCCTGTTCTTCATGCATAAAGTTTGTTTTCAGTGCATTGTGAGGGTTCTCATTTTCCCTATTATCCGACTTTTCACTTATCTAACAACGGGCCAGTCCCGGTTACATCAGATAATCAAGACTCTACTGAAATACTTAAACATATGAGGGTCGATATTCAACGTGATTTAACCAGGCGGGAGAGGCTCCTGGCTGGTTATACCACTTGTACGAAGCTATCCACTGATATTCAGTGGCATTTAACCAGTTACTGTCAGTGACTATCAGCACTACCCGCCAAACTCATATCTGGCAATTTTGTGGCCAGAATCAGAATTTATGCAGTTAAGAACGGATACTCAACACTTAACCACCTAAGTGAACTGGATAAATCGGAGTGCATAAAACTCAGTCCTATCTTTGTCCAGTTTCACTTAGGTGGTTAAATGATGAATATCATACTATAACACTGGCAGGAGCCAAATAAAAAGCTGACTGCCACTGGTTGAATTTTTACCCCAAGATGTCCAAATTATGATTTTTTTTCCCCAGATTGTCCTAGGATTGGTGGTGTTAGGGTGATAATGATTGCAGAATTTAATAATGAAAACCTCAGAGGTGGGGGACTGAAAGTTAATTGAGGGGCCTGTGCAAAGCAGAATTAACTATTGCCCTTGCACTGACCTTTATCAAACGCCTTATGAAATTATCCGCTAAAAGAAATTAGAAATGCTGGGGCCCAGGGCAGAAATGGGGAGAGAATCCCCAAACCTACCTGGTTGTAGCTCACACATTTTCTCAGTAGTTCAAAGCAAGTTACATTGGGTAATGCATTTGATATACCAACTTTCTGTGGGACCAGTGGCAGTCCTACCATTAAGCCACCCGAGGCGGCGAACTCAAGCGGCACTTATACTGGAGTGGCATCTCCCCCTTCCTTCCTCCACCCCCTTCCCTGAGTTTACCTTCTTTTCCCATTTTCCAAAAGGTGGCAGCGATTCCCATACGCTGCCCTGCCGCTGGCACCGGCCTCTTCTCTTTAATGTGGCCCGTCTCTCTGATGTAATTTCCTGTTTTTTCAGAGGCTGGTGCATATTGGAATCGCTGCCACCACCACCACCATTTGGAAAATGGAAAAACAAGGTAAACTCAGGGAAGGGGTGGAGGAGGGAAGGAGGGAGATGCCAGACCATGGCCCGGGTGGGGGGAGGGGGCGGTATTTTAGCCCTGCCTCAGGTGGCATCTTGCCTTGGGCCACCTCTATGTGGTACACTGGGCATGTTCCTGTTTAAGGGGGGAGGGGGCTTATAGTCTAAGGGGTCCTTTTAATAAAGCTTAGCATGTGCTAACAGAATTAACACACACTAAGCTTTAGTATAAAAGGGCTCCTTAGTTTACACATAAGACAATGGAGAGATAAGTGACTTCCAAAAAACACAAGGAACAGCAGTGGGATTTGAACCTGGCTCCCATAGTTCTCAGCCTACTGCTCTAACCATTAGTCTACTCAATTGAGATTCAGACAGGCTTGAGCCCCCTGGAACATTAGGTCCCTGGGCCAAAATTACCTTGCTCACTCACCCTAATGCCAGCCCTATTTTGTGGTCAAAGATAAATACTTTACATTGTAGGAACCTGGAAGCCCTTTGAAATAATTCAGTGGTAATGTAGTTCAGTAGCAAAAGAACTATGCAATAATGAATTGCAGAACATCCATATTTCAGTGTTTGGTATTACATTTTATTACCACTTCCAGCTGACAGTAAGGCTATCACCAATAACATCTTGTGTGTATAACTTCACTGTGAGCTCAATGATGCAGCACTTTGCGCTCCCACTGCCTCCTAATTATAAAGTAAATGTACAGCTTTTGCTGCGAGTGAAAAATAAATACAGCAAGATGCTGTACAAAGAATACTGAAACACTGGGGGGAAAATTTTGCCAATGAATATGTTCTTTGCCCCTGTTGCCAGGACTGGGGAGGGAAGGGGACAGACACACCAAGCATCACATCCAATTTAGGCATCATCAGCAGAGCTGCCTTTACCAATGCATTGTAGGAATGCACAGGACTCTACCCAATCGCTATATACTGTCAGTTCCCCAAGCTCAAGCAGCAGAGAGCACCCTTCCTGCTACAGCCTCTTCCCTCCCAGGCAGTGTTCAGAAGGCATGAGGAAGAGGATGAGCCTGGGGCAGACAGAGTTCTGAACAAATCCAGATCCTCTTCTCTTTTTCCTTTCCCCCTGTTCTCAGAGCTGGCCCTACCATTAAGTGGAGTAGGCATCTGCCTAGGATAGCAGGCTTCAGAGGGTGGCAGTGCAGCCCCAGCACAACTGGCAAAGATAGTAGATAGCATGCACATGCGTCTCCAGACAGATTCCTGGCCCAGCTTTTCACCAACTGGGGGACCAGCTGGCCCCCAGGACCTGGTAGGCCAATATCTGTCCTCTTGACTCTGATCAGGAAGGGTTCCACCTCCAGATACCCTATACTCATCAGCTCATCCAGTGTCCCTCTGGGATTAGCACAATGTTTTGAAGGTACAAGCCCTAAAGGAGATGATCCCCTAATGTCATTACAATAACCTGGACATTACAATACAAAGCAGTTCACAATATGGGGCAGATTGCCCACCTACCTCCCCACTGAACTCCTGGAGGGAAAATATCTTGCCCTTCTCCAACACTGATGCTGCCATCAGATATCTGGTATGGTGGAAAGCTGGGGTTGATGGGGGCTACATTGTCCATGACAGAAGCATTGGCACACACCTGGCATGCTGATCACCCAGTCCAGCTCCATACTGGAGGCTGGAATCTGGGTCTCATCACAGGTGTACCTTGCCAAAGGTCCTAGGTATATAGTGGCCCTGCTGAGCGCAGATAGAGGGCCACAATTTGCCTACTCAAAGCATTTCACTGTCTGTTCCTTACAGCTTGCATGAAGAGACCAGCCCCATAAACCCCCCTGACCTTGTAGCTCCCATACCCTTTTGACACACGGGTCAAAGTAAAGGTATGTTGTCTCACACTAGCAACCCGCCTGGTCCCAACCAGCAGATATGCATATGCAGTGCCTAGACTCTAGTCTACTCTCTGTTTTGCATTCTTCCTTACTCATAACCAACATGGCTGAGGGCTTGAGAAAATGTGCAAACAGCTGCTTTCTATATACACATTTACATATATACAGCAATGGTGGACATCAGAGGGGAGGGAAGGGAAAGCAACTGTATACAACTATGGGGGATATATACATGAGGAGAGAAAAGAACTGTTAGACACGTTTGTTTTCTCTCCTTATGTATAGGCAGGTGAGCTTGCCCATAGGACAGACTAGCCTTAAAGCTGTGTTCATCAGGCAAGAGGGAAGGGGAATAGTATAGCTACCAGGCAGGAACCACCTGCAGGGGATGTAAAGCAAGAACTGTTACTGGAGGAGCCCAAACCCCCACCCTGTGGAATAAGCAGTTGGCCCTGTAGAAGGTGAAGGACCCCAACTCTGGGCCTACTGAACATAAGGAGCAAGACAGGGAGAAGATTACAAACGCAGGAACACTGATGATTGTGGTCATGAGTGAACTATTTAAGGAATGCCAATCAATGCATACAGTGGTCCCCCCTCAACCCTGGAAATGGGTCAGCATAAGCACCAAGTTGAATGGGGTTTAGCAGGAAAATGGAGATATGGAGGACTGCCACTAAACAATAGAAGACATCTGAAGAGAGATATAAAGGCCAAGGCTGGAGAGAAGACACCAGATGTTGACCCTGTAAACCTGAAACCTGTGGACAACATTGTGCACATTCCCAGGGCATCATTCCCTCTCCCCCACTGGTTAGGTGGGCAGCCATAAATGGGTGTCTCCGGGACATTCATAGCTGCCATATCCCCACAGTCCCATAGTGTCCGTTGGAAAACCATACATAGGTAAATTTTATTGAAACAGTTTGTATCACAGTATAGTGCTGTCCTTTTTGTTCCTGCTGACCAGTGCCTGTGATCTATCTTGACCAGCAGCCAGGTCCTGCAAAAATCAAGGAGTCTTTGGCTAGCAGAGACTTAATGCAGACCAGTTCTCAGGTCAGCTCCCTAGCAGAAGGGGAAGGGTAGGATGAGGAGCCTCTGCTTACCTGGAGAGAGCAACACAACTTACTTCTAGTATCCATTTTAACAACTGGGAATTAAATTAAAGAGTGCTCATAGAGTTAATAGGACCATCAAAGACCAAACAGGTCAATTGCTTGTCCAAACTGTTTGTATAATCATCGAACACAAAGTGAAACCCGTTCAAGAAAGTATGTGTCCATTCAAGAAAATTTCAAAATAAACATGTAAGGAAGACCAACAGGCTCATTTTCAAAAGAGAAAAATGTCCAAAAAGTAACATAAGTCTGCATTTGGACATTTTTCTCTGAAGTCCATCAGAAGTGGGTCTACATCTCAAGGAGGTGTGCCAGGGGTGTGTTCAAGGCAGGACTTGGGCGTTCCTAAGACTTAGACATTTTTCAGCCATAATGCAACAAAACAAAAATGTCCAGGACTAACACTTAGATGTTTTGAGCTAGACCTGTTTTTATAAAAAAAAATAGCTGCAGTGGCAATTGAACCCACTACTCCAGGGTCAAAGGTGTAGAAGGTTCCAAGCTCATAATAAGCCACCTCCCACCTTGCAAATGTTAAAGTAAGGGAACAATTTTTAAAAATGAGTGTAAATCACAGGATTTAGACATCATTCTCCTCAAAAGATATCCACGTGTGAGTCATAATCACAAATAAAATGTCCATCTCCCACACAATCTCCCCAAGATGTTTTCATGTGTGGGTCATAATCAGAAAAAAAACCCGTCCATCTCTCAAACGTCTAATTTGCCCCAGCTGAAACATCCATCTCAGGATTTTCAAATCTCAACATTCCATTCTTGCTATGGCACCTAAGAAGAGGGCCCCAAGCAGGAAGCTAACTTTAGTGATGGGGAGATCCTTGTCAAGGAGATCATGGCACACCATGCCAATCTCTTTGCTCCGAAGCAAGGAAGAGTAGAGCACCATCTGTGATAGACTGCATTAAGTCTACCATGCACATAGGTCCATAGAGGACCTCAAAAGAAAATGGAGGCAGCTGAAGAGAGACGTGAAGTACAAGGTTGGGGCCAACCCGCCAGGAGCAGACATTGTAAACCTCGCCCCAGTAGAATGCATGGTGCACCGATTCCTACCCCAGGAGGGCATCCATGACCAGGGAAGCAAGGACACCTCTGCACAGGCTGAGGAGTCAGGTAAGTTTGGGCAAACCAAGTTGTGATGTCTGTTCTCTATGTGTCACCTTGACTTCCTTAAGCAGGGGCAGTGTGTGGGGCATCATTGATAACACTCCAGGTTCTCAGGTAAGTGGGGGAGGGGGTAAGAAGGTACATCAGAGTATATGTGGAAAGGCTGGTCATCTGGGGCCATGACTTTTTCAATCCCATCCATGCAGGAACATTTGCTGAGTCAAAGGGTTTGAATCAGGTTACTGTAAGAAGAGCAAAGCAGCATGCAATTTGAACACAGGACACAAAAAATGTAGAGGTGAAAGGGAATGAAAATTCACTTACACTTTTCTCCTCTCTTCTTTCTATAGATCAAGTCTCCTCTGCTAAAATACTTAAATATTTATCAGCTCACAGAGGAACCAGCTGATTAATCAGTTTAAAATCAGTGTACATCAAAGTGTTACAGTTTCTTCCCAACTAAATTATTGTCATCAGATACTGTCTAAATTATCTCTCAACCCCAGTTAACAAAAGAAAAAAGCAATGTCATTCCTGCTCTTTAGTCTCTTACTTAAGCTAAATTTATTCTCTCTCTCTTTCTCTCTTAAAGAAAAAAAAAATGCTGCTACAAAAGGTTTGAAAACCTAGAGGTAATAAATGAATTTCTTGCAAGAGCATGAAAGACCATGGTCTCCATCAAGCCAAGGTAAAGATTATGTAGCAGAGCACTGAACGGTAGGGATGTGTATTCATTGATAAAGAAGACTAAAAGAGAATATGAAGAGAAACTTGCCGCAGAGGCAAAAACTCACAGTAACAACATTTTCAGGTGCATCAGAAGCAGAAAGCCTGTGAGGGAATTTGTGGGGCCATTAGATCATGAAAGAGCAACAAAAGAGCACTAAGGGATGGCAATGTTTTGCTACAGTCTTTACAGAAGAAGATGTAAGAGATCTACATGTACCAGAAATGGTTGTCAAAGATGATGATAATTTCAGTGAACCTGGAAGATGTACTGAGCCAAATCGACAAATCAAAGAATAGTAAATCACCTAGACCAGATGGCATGCACCCTAGCGTACATAAGAACATAAGAATAGCCATACTGGGTCAGACCAATGGTTCATCTAGCCCAGTATCCTGCTTCCAACAGTGACCAATCCAGATCATAAGTACCTGGCAGAAACCCAATTAGTAGCAACATTCCATGCTACCAATCCCAGGTCAAGCAGTGGCTTGCCACATGTCCATCTCAATAACAGACTATGGACTTTTCCTCCAGGAACTGTCCAAATCTTTTTTAAACCCAGATAACTGCTGTTATCACATCCTCCAGCAGCAAGTTCAAGAGCTTAACTATTCTTTGAGTGAAAAAATATTTCCTCCTATTTATTTTAAAAGTATTTCCATATAATTTCATTGAGTGTCCCCTGGTCTTTGTACTTTTTGAAAGAGAGGAAAATCGATTCACTTCTACCCAGTGCTAGAGACATCCTAGGACAGATTTTCAGGATACCAACAATGAATATCGATGAGAAAGAGTTGCATGCACTGCCGCCACTGCATGCAAATCTATGTGATGAAAAATCATTGTGGACATATTGATACCCTGACTAACTGGGGTGCCACCAGAACCAGATTTGGAAATCACCAACTGTAGAGGGAGGGGGTACAGTCTTTGATGTGTGGTACCTGTATGATGTGCTATAATACATTTAGCTAATGTGCCTCAATTGTATGTAGGCAACACAAAAGCATGGAATGTTGCTGGTTCAAGAGCCACTCTGTCCCAGCATGTAAATTATAGGTTTTTGATTTTTTTTTTTTTGGGGGGGGGGAGGGGTGGCAGAGTTAGCCTATATGTTTTAAGAGTCCCATGGATGCAGACTGATCATGCACCCATCTCCCTCCCTCCCCCCCCCCCCCCCCCCCAAATACATGTGTGCATGTTAGCCATCTCTGTCAATGGACTATTAGGAGCAAGCAAGTTGAAGAAAACAGGAGATGGGATGACGTCAAAAAGTTGAAGCCTCTTAGGTTAGCCTTTGTTTCCTCTTCCCTGTGCAGCTGTCATCTAGTACACTCAAAACAAAGCAGGCAGACCTATGAGCTGCTGCATCCTCATTCTCGTTCTTTATTGTTGGTAGCATTTTTATATAATATGGCATATTTTCAAACATGCTGGCTTGTGCAGCATACAGATGTACACAGAGGAAGTATTGGTTTCATAAGTTAGAGTACTAATTTGTTCTACATTGAAAAGTCATTTGGCGGTGCTGGCTATAGGCACTCCCTGTATTCATGCAGAAATGTTTTCACCTAGTAAAGGGCCACCAAAACAGACATTATGTTATGAGAATCAGGTACTTAACAATTTATAAATACAATTAGGCTGAAACTGGGAGCATTTAACATCTTTTTTTTTCCTGTACCTACATCAAAAGAAAAAGATGGCATGTGCTCCTTTTTGTTTTGTGGAATGCAGTGGTATATTACAAAAATGCACTTGCTTTTTTTTATTATTATTACTACTATTTCACAGATATGTATTGAATAATGAGGTAGGGGCTTCCTTCATGCAGACATTCTGTCCAGAGGCAGTCTAAGTGTGCTAACATTGTCCAGTTCAGCACACTATTAGCCACCAAGTTCATACAAAGTTAAATATGTTCAATGGAAAATAAATCTGTTGGCTCAGGCTGCCTGCTACGTGAATATTCCATCACTGTTTCATTGTTGATTCCAAGTATTACATCATAAAGGCATTTGCTGTAAACTTTGTTTTAATTTGTTTATCCAGTCCTTACATGCATATAGTTTTGCTTTTTAAACCCAAAGGTGAATTCTAAGGGTGGTTGAACAATTAGGTATAAACTGTGTTGTTTGTTTGTTTGTTTGTTTGTTTGTTTTACTTTACTTGTTTTGGACTGCTTTGGGTCCTGCAGATCTGTACATCTGCTGTCTGGAATTTTGGAAGATGGAAATGAGAAAATAAAAATTACATTTTGGATGTACTCTGTAGAAGTTGTTGTTTACTTTTGCAATGTGTGTATGGATGTCTGTTCTGGTGTATGCATGTGATAATACTGTCTATACATGGCTATGATTTCTGAACATACAGCATCATTAAAGGACAGACTTTTAAATGCCCAAATGGGTAAATATGGAAAAAACACAGAAATTTTGTTTTTTTTTTCTCCTGTGGTTCTGGGTTAAAACATGAAATGACATGTTGTTTCAAACAAATGCATATTACTACTTTTCAGCGTCACGTCTCCAAAAAGACTGATAGTGGGATTCACAAAGGAACTGGGACCAGATCACCCATGCAGCAACAAACTGCAGACCAGGACTATATATTGCACTGCAAGTGGAAGAAGGGACTTTGAGGGGAAAGGAGAGGAAAGGTTAACTGGCTATGAAGGGGAAGGAGAGGGAGAGAGGTGAGTGTCTGAAGGTAAGGGAGAGGAAGAGGAAAGGAAGGGGGAGTGGCTGCCAGAAGGAGGGGGAAGAATGGATGAGAAGTGAATGCAGGGGGAAGGGGGAGAGAATGCCTATATACTGATAGGCAGAAACACACATCCTGTACACACATATAAGCCCCCAACCAGTGGCATAGCTACGTGGGGCCACGGGGGCTTGGCCCCCCCAAAATTTCATCCAGGCCCCTGGTTTTGCTGGCAGGGGTCCCCAACTCCCACCAACTGAAATCTTGCTCAGCATTAGTCTCTGGCACCGCTGCGCTGCTTGCCCTGCTCTCTCTTCCTCCTCACATCCTGCACGCTTCTTTAAGTGAAACTGAGCATACAGAGCGGCGAGGCGGTGGGGGGGGGGTGAGGCTCGGGGGGGCAGCGGCAGAGCGGCAGACTAAAACATGCCCCCCACCACGAGGTCTGGCTACGCCCCTGCCCCCAACCATCCCAAACCCACATCACAAATAAAAATGTACACTCTATACATAGACAAATATACACACTTGAACACTCACATACACACCTTATTCAGCCCCCCCATAACCCACTACACAGCTCCTACTGCCATATGGGAGTCACTCTGTACTATATCTCTTTCTGCTGAGTTCTCCATTCAGACCTACCTGAGCCTGTGAATGAGGATGGAGAAATGTGCCGCTGTGTCACACTGTAACGGGCCTATTCTATAAAAGGGGTTCTCCTTTTAGGTACCCCAATACCTTGCACTAGGAGCCTATTCTGTAACAGCATCTGGGCGCCCAAATTCTGGTATAGAATACCTGCATAACCTGGCATGGGCGTGCCTTGCATTTATACACTCACTGTTACACCAGCCATGGTCTTGAAGTAACTGCGGGTGTCTAAATGCAGTAGGTACCCGCTTAACATACAGTACAGTATGCTTTGAGTTGTGCATGTAAGTGACAGCCTTGCTCATGCCCTTCCCATACTCCATCCATGCCCCTCCCATACTCCGCCCATGTTCCACCCCCTTGCATCTATGTACTATGCCACTTACACAATAGAACTTAATCACTTTGCTGCCATTAAATAAGTGCACACATACCCTCAGAGTTCCAGACTTCTGCACATTTATGCACACAAGAGGCACGTAAATGTTGGTACCCAGTTGTAGAATTTCCCTTTTCGTGTCCACATTTCAACTTGTTATTTACATTGTAATAAACACTGATAATTACCCAATCAAAGAACGTATTGCTTTCATAATCTGCACCCTGGTCCATAAAATTAGCTACAGAGAAGCCCCGGACTACATGACAGACCTCATAGACTTACCTACAAGAAACACAACCAGATCAGCACGAACATACCTAAATCTCCACTACCCAAACTGCAAAGGACACAAATACACATCAACATATGCATCCAGCTTCTCCTACATCAGCGCACAACTTTGGAACGCACTACCAAAAGCCGTAAAAACAACGTGCAACCGCCTAAACTTCCAGAAATCACTAAAAACTAACCTGTTCAAAAAGGCATATCCCATCGACCCAATCTAAATGCCTAAACCTTGCAACATAATGAAACAAAGCCGGAGCTGTCACTGCACAACTCTTCCTCTCTATGATTCCCCAATGTGTCTACAGCACATGAACCTTTATAACCTTATCTGACCACAATAACTCTATGTATTTGTTTTCTCTGCCAGAGTTGGCGAACGCCTTTAAGGAACTATGTAAGCCACATTGAGCCTGCAAATAGGTGGGAAAATGTGGGATACAAATGCAACAAATAAAATAAAATAAAAAAAAAATGAGAACAAAAGTGCCGAAGAGTTATCTAAATTAGATTAGTAAAGTTGCATAGTGGCTGACAAAGATAAAAGTGCAAGGAACATATTTTCTCCTGATGGTAAAACAGCATGAAAAATGATAGAAAATATGACATCCTGAAGGAAATATTCTTAGACTTTACTTTTCTAGAGCCCATAAAAACAAATCTGAGTGATACCAAAGGTCAGGAGCAGTTCTGAGATCTATAGAAACACTGACTAGATTTTGTAGATTTGGACACATGCCTCATCACAACTCACTGAATTTAAGAGTCCAGTCTTCTGAGCAAGCCATGTAAAGTGACTGGTTTTCAGGTTTCAGTGGGATGTTCGCGGTGGTCATGTATTCTATAAGTTTTCTCCAATACCTTTCCTACAGCTATTGCTGATATTAATATCTTTAATATCTTTCTATCCTCGGGAGCCCCTCAGAATTTGCAGCTGGATAACTTAGTATCTCAGGAAGCAAGAAAAAAACCTGTTTTTACAGTAAAACCAAAATAAAAAGCATTAATAAAAAGGTGAAACTGGTAAACAACCCGTCCCTTCCAAGGGTACACCATTATTCAGCATACCCTGGAGATACTATACATGTTGCATGAAGATAAGCACCTAAGCAGCAAGAGGCAAATGTTTGGCTTGCAATGAGACACTTTCAGGCTTTCAAAGATATTTTGAGCTGGCAAATTTGTGTTAGAAGGATGAAGAGTAAACCTCTCAATGACTGATCCTGGGAAGTCTCTAAAACCCTGTAAGGTATCAAGTCCTATCAGGAGAGGCAACCTGGTCAAACTCCCCAGCACCCACAGTATATATGGGGGAGATATTCAGCCCATGGAGGTCAGCAGTTTTAAAGCTGCTGACAGCCATGGAATGAATCTGACCTATGCCTCAAGTGAACCTTCATATCTGTCACGCTTCTTGACCCCCTACTGCCCCTCTTGTACACTCAGGTCCTCTCAACAGAATCTGCTCATCGTTCCTACTTGTTGTGAAATTACCTGTGAAACCACTGACATTTCATTTTCAGACTTTCATCCTTTCCTCAACAATTCAAAACATCTCAAGACCTTCCTCTTCGCTGATGCCTATAACTAAGCCTACTCAGTCTTACACTCCTGAGGGTACTGGCCGCCAGCTTTGACTATGCATCTCCCTCCATGTGTGTTTTCCCACCCCACTTGACTATTGAACATTGTAGTTCATCCTGTCTTCCCCTCATAGTCTGTCATTGCACTCTCTCACTCCCTTTCCTGTTATTTTAAGAATGTAAACCTCCCAGATATTAAATTTGATGGACAGGGTAGAAATTCCAAAGAAACTTGGATATTTAATCCTGGGCCATATTCAAGCACCAGCACTGAAAATCTGGGATCTTCAGCAGACCCAGAAGTTACGCAGGTGCCAGCCAGCATTCATTGCTGGCACCCACATACCTTGAATGGGCAAAAATAGAACTGCTTTTTATGTGGTTCTAATTGCCTGGTTAGGTATGCAGACACCTGCACTGAATAAGTACATAAGAACATAACATAAGAGTAGCCATACTGGGTCAGACCAATGGTCCATCTAGCCCAGTATCCTGTTTTCCAAACAGTGGTCAAGCCAGGTCACAAGTACCTGGCAGAAACCCAAATCATGGCAATACTCTATACTACAAATCCCAGGGGCGTAGCCAGACAACCAATTCTGGGTGGGCCTGGGCCCTAGATGGGTGGGCAGAAGAACCCCACCCCATCCCATAGGTGATTTGGTTTCTTCTCTCACCTGCATGCCATATGGTCTCTCAAATATCCCTCCTCTCCTGCACACCTTTTAAATTTCAGATTTTCAGTGAGGAGCAACTAATACACACTACTCATGTAGGCCCCACTTCCTTCCCACTGATGCAGCTTCCTGTTTCCGCATAGGCGGGAATACGTCAGAGGGAAGGCTGTGGGGCCGGTGTAAGCAGTATGTATCAGTCGCTGCTTCCTGCAGGCGAAGATCTGCTATTTATAAGGTATGCAGGAGGGACAGTTGTTGGGAGTTTTCAGCTTGGGAATCTCTGCCGGCCACATCATAGGTGTGCTGCTACTGGTGGGCCTGAGCTCAAAGTGGATGGGCCTGGGCCCACCCAAGCCCACCCTTGGCTACGCCACTGGTTGCATCCCATATCTGTCTTAATAGCAGACTATGGACTTTTCCTCGCTGGCACCTCCATATTGTAAACCCCCTGGTGGCAGAGCAAGGTATTAAAATGATGGTACCAAATATGTCACAGTGTTTCCCCAAAATGACTCAACACCAACCAGGGAGTTTAACATTAAAAAGAAAATATTTTTTATTATTTGAATTATATTTAAATGTTAATGACATTTTACCAACTTGCAAATTTAACATATGTATTTCAATTACAGGTTTGCAACACAAATCAGTTTAGAAACATTGGGAGCATTTTCAGATAAGTATAAATATTAGGTACATAAATCATTTAAGCACATTCAATTTTACAAAACACTAGATCCTTTAAACTTTCTTTTCTCCTGTCTTTCAGATTTCCAGAGACCTTCAAGGATCCTAACATGTAAGTTTTCCTCTACTCTTTTTTTTTTTTCTTTTAGTTATCTCTCACTTATTGCTCAGGTTTCCTTTACTATTTTCCCTTATGTGCACTTTTTTAATAGTTTCAATCAC
This sequence comes from Microcaecilia unicolor, assembly GCF_901765095.1. Taxonomy (NCBI): domain Eukaryota; kingdom Metazoa; phylum Chordata; class Amphibia; order Gymnophiona; family Siphonopidae; genus Microcaecilia; species Microcaecilia unicolor. Next base: position 54,549,539 of record NC_044035.1, read on the forward strand.
TTAGCTGTTCTCTTTGTTTTCTCTCTGGCTCTCTTGAACGGTGGGCGCCTTTTCTTTCAGGTGATGATCTCCAGCATCAACATTCTTCCAGTCTTTTCCTAGTAACATGTTCTCACCAATACAGCTCCCTCCCAACTGCCAGCCTGAGCTGTTTGTCACTCTCCTGAAAGTTCCATCAGCATGCGGAACACTCAGCACATGCACACAGACTACTCAGTTTCACTGCACTGCTGCTCACTGTCTCTACACCAGATCTAGAAAGAGCCAGGTAATCTTTTAGAATTTAACCCATAGGGTTACAATATCTTCCAGATTATCCCCACCTCTACCTCTAGACCACCCTGGCACTGCTCAGATAGTCACTTGCTTAATGTGCTCCAGACATTTTTTCACAAACCAACATACATACACCCCCTTGTGTCTGAACAGAGCTCAATCCTACGTACATAATTTGTATAACAAATTGTTCACATACACTGTAAAAGCTTCATAGCTAAAGATAGTATTTAAGCTAAATTGCCCATTCATAACATTGAAATTTTCATAGAGCATTGCATATCAAGTCTGCCAATTGTCTCAACGCAGTTGTCCATAAGTAAACAGCAAATCTGTTATTCTTTTATCAACGTGCGCGCTTTAAATCTTAATCGTGCTCAACTTGAAGTCCTATTTTATAGCACTGTTCCACAATTTCATAAAGCTAAAAAAAAACCCGCTGTACAAAATGTTTACTCCCCAGTGAAACAGTACAGTTTGCTCCAAAACAAGTAGTTGTAAAAAAACCCCCTTTAATCCTCAATGAATTGGCACAATTTACTCCCTTTGTAATGACGCTTCATTATTACAGGAGAGCTTCATTCAGTTCCTCTAAAATTGACCAAATCCCGAAACGTTCCTCAGTTGCTCTATGCGTGACTGCATTTCGTGGTACTTCTTCAGGAGCAACTACTTCCCATATAGTCAGCGGGGCTACCATCCAGTCAGAGTCCCGGTTCTCCACTCCTCGGGCTTCATCACAAGGGGGTATATGTATGTTGATTTGTTATAATAAAGACTATTTTGATATCTAAAAAAAATGTCTGGTGCACATTAAGCAAGTGATTTATATAGGAGTGCTCTGGTTTCTAATAATATATCCCCTTTCATTTAAATAGGCTGCCCAGATAGTGCCAGGATGCTTCAAGCTGATACTTTTTTCAAACTACTGAAACCCAACCTGTTCAAAAAGGCATACCATAATGATCCATCCTAAATACTAGACAACTAGACTCTACATGAACTAGACAAAACCGAAATCTCCACGCTAGACTGATAACCTACGTGCTACTAATGAAAGTTACGTAATACGCACTACCACTTTATTTCACATACCGGAAATGAACTTTCTATAGTTGATTATCTAACTTATATTCACTCTATTATTCAGGAACTTCAATGCAATACCACTGCGTATTCTACTTTACCATTTATGCACCTTAATGCAATACCACTTGTATTTCTCTATCTGGAAATGGCAATCACCATTATGGCATAATGTAAGCCACATTGAGCCTGCAAATTGGTGGGAAAATGTGGGATACAAATGCAACAAATAAATAAAATACTCAGCAGCACCACCCAGTTTAGGATTGCTGGATATCAGCGAATGATTGGCTCAGTGGCGTAGCCAAGGGTGGGCCTGGGTGGGCCCAGGCCCACCCACTTTGGGCTCAGGCACACCCAGTAGCAACACACCTATGATGTGGCTGGCAGGGATTCCCAAGCCCCACCAGCCAAAAACTCCCAACAACTGTCCCTCCTGCATACCTTGTAAATAGCAGATCTTCGCCTCCAGCGGAAACAGGAATTTGCATCAGTGGGAAGGCTGTGGGGCCAACATTAACAGTGTATATTAGTTGCTGCTTGCTGCTGGTGAAAATCTGCTATTTAAAAGGTATACGGGAGAGGGGGGAATGTTTGAGAGACCATATGGCATGCAGATGAGAGAAGGAGAGACCAAATCACATGTGGAATGGAGTGGGGTTCTTCTGCCCACCCATCTTGGGCCCAGGCCCACCCAAAATTGGGTGTCTGGCTACGCCCCTGGCTGGCTGAGCATGATTTAACTAAACAGCACCCCACAGTAACATTTCAAAACACCCAGGACTTCCTTCAGATATATTCTTAAAGAGTAACAGGAGATAGCAATCACATCATGGGAAAAATTGCTAATCCTAAGAATTCACTTTGAAAGGAAAGTGCTTCCTTTTTTTTCTTCAATTCCCTTGCAAATGCCTGACAGAGTATCGGGGCAACGCCAACAATACATCTTTTCTGATTCTTTGCAATTACAGGAATTCTCGCAAGAGAAGAAGAGTTAGGATTCTTTTTCCTCAGTTTAGGTTTTACTTAAGGCAAGGTCAGCTTATTTGAGATAGTTTATAGTTGGTATATCTGTGTAAAAATACTCTGAGATTTCTTTTTTTATTGTTTTTTTTTCTTTGTAGTAATGATGGTCTCCCCAGTTAATATAGGCTAGATTTTCTCTGGTTTGTATTTTTGCTTTATATATTTTTTTTCTATATTCCTGGATTAATTCTTTTTTTGAAATGTTAATATTAAAAAAAAACATAAATAGAAGCTGAAAACTGTATCTCCATAGAGCCAATGAGTCCTACCTTTTGCTGCTATCATCATGTCTCCTTATCCACTTTGCTGATCCCATTAATGGCCTTGTTAGTGGAGTTTATCTGAGTCCCAGAGGAAAGGGTTAATCTGATTAACAGAAGAAACCAGGTGCTTCTTCCCTCTATGAAGTGTTGGGAAGCTAGAATTAAAAAGGCTCTCTATCTTTTGTGCTGACACTGTGAATACTGTATCACATTAACAGAATACCTGATTTTTAAGTGCTTCAGCATTTTACTGTGATAATAAGTAGATAGATAACACAGTATAGCATTAATATTTATATACCGGTATCAAATACATTAACAGGCATAATGGTAACATACTATGAAACATGTGACTTACGTCTTCATTTGCAGTGGCAATGATTCTTCATGCTTTTTTTCATCCACTAAAAAAAACTTTGCTTGGCTTGCAGTGTGAGTGTGTGTGTGTGTGTGGTCCTGGTTTAAAACTTACATCCCAAAGCTGTGTAGTATTTGTAGTCCATGATTCTGTCCATTGAAATCAGTGCAGCAGGTCCCGTAACCAGTGGTGTGCTGGAGCAGGCTCTCACAGGCTCGCAAGAGCCGGTTGTTAAGTTTTTAAGAATTTTGGGAGCCGGTTGTTAAAGTAGGGCCCTCCATGGCTACTTTAACAACTGGCTCCCAAAATGTGGGCTTGGGCCCCCTGCTGAATTATCTTTTACTTTGCTGGTGGGGATGCTGAGCCCTGCCAGCCAAGTAAATAGACTACTGCTGCTCCCCGCTCCTTGTTTCCAGCTCTGGGCAGCAGGCTGGGACTTCTCGAGCATGTGAGAGAAGTTCCAGCATGCTGCTCAGAGCAAGACGTTGGGAGTGGTGGCAGTCCATTTATTGGCTGCCAGCAAAAGTATGCCTACCGTGCCCACACGAAGGGAGGGAGGAGAGAGAGGCAAGTGTTCCTCCCCCTCCCACCCCCACCCAGCCACCCCTGGCCCTTCCAACTGCAGAACTGGCTACGTCCGGAGAAAGAGCCTGTTCTTAAAAATTTACCAGCACACCCCTGCCCGTAACGTACCAGGATGAGGTTGGCAGAAATCCAGGACTGGCCGTCCTGGAATGGGCAACTTGGCAGCTCTGAATGTGTCTTCAGATATTTGGTACCACTCCTCTGGAACAGGCTTTCACAGGAGCTCCAAGGGCAGCCCAGTTATCTTTGATTCTGCAAAAAGATGAAAGCAATGCAATATTATGATCCAAGTGTACAGACTACAGGAAATTCATGCAGCAGCAGTGCCTGCATTAAACCTTTGGGGTCCAATTAAAGATCAGTGTTTGCAGTTTTCACCAGTGACAGAAGGAGTTGTTGGGCAAACTAAATATTTGTGAGCCAGGCAGCATAAAGAGAGAGTTTGAAAAAGAAGGTTATCCTATTGGCCATGGTCATTGTAAGGAGTAGAGAATATTTTTGGGAGCAATGGTTCCGGACTATAAAGCCTGATACCAGGGGCGTAGCCAGATTTTGGTGGGAGGGGGGTCCAGAGCCGAGGTTGGGGGCACATTTTAGCCCCCCCCCGACGCTGCTGACCCCCCCCAGCCATTATCGACCCCCCCGCCATTGCCGACCCTGCCGCCACCAACTTTGACAACCTCTGCTGACGACCCCAATCCCCGCCAGCTGAGGTCCTCTTCTTCCCGTAAAGGCTTCGTTCTGATTCTGACGTCTTGCACGTGCACGACGTCAGAAACAGAACGAAGCCTTCGGGGGAAGAAGAGGACCTCTTTGGCTGGTGGGGATTGGGGTCCTCCACCAGCAAAGGTAGCCCACGGCGGGGGAGGGTTGGCGGCGGGAGGGGGGTCGAGAGGTTCGTCAGCAGGGGAGGGTCCAGAGCCAAATCTACGGGGGCCCAGGCCCCACGTAGCTACGCCACTGCCTGATACAGAGCTTGAATCCTTGTCTATTGGTCTTTGCCTCCTGGTTTAGGCTCACATCACAAGGGAATGCCCCTCAGCCTTAAGCCCTAGTGGTATAAGCCCACATAATATTAGTGTAGATACAGGCCTTGACATATTTTCACTGAATCTCAGAGCCAGCCCCAAAACTTAGGAACCGGCATCTGAAACCTCCACCCCACACCCAAAGCTGTTCACAGTGCAATTGAAGTGTGTGTGGTGGGACAGAATCCGCTCTGTGATCAGCAGCAGCTCCTTTAGAAACTAATTAACTAAGGGGTCCTTTTACAAAGGCGCGCTGAAAAATGGCCTGTGGTAGTGTAGGCGCGGGTTTTGGGTGCGTGCAGAATCATTTTTCAGCGCACCTGTAAAAAAGGCCTCTTTTGTTCCCCGAAAATGGACGTGCGGCAAAATCAAAATTGCCGCCCGTCCATTTTGGGTCTCAGACCTTACCGCCAGCCATAGACCTAGTGGTAAAGAATTTGGGCGGTAATGACCTATGTGCATCAGATGCCACTTGGCGCGCGTCCGCTACGCGTGTCAGAAAATAAAAAAATATTTCTCAGACGCGCATATTGGACACGCGCCAAAAATGAAATTATTGCAAGAGCCACGCAGTAAGTCCATTTTGGTGTATGTTGGGTGCGCATAGGCGCCTGTGCGGATAAGTAAAACGGGCCTTAAGGCTCTTTTCCCATTTTGTGACTGAATATTTAGTAACTCAGTCCCTTAAGGTACCACTGCGCATCACAGCCAAAAATATTGAAGTTTCTCTTCTGGAAGCCTGTTGTCAGCAGTGTGACATTACTCACCTGACAGGTGAAGGAAACAGATAACGGCTTCTGTTTCACATATCATCATCAAATGAAAGAAGCACAAAGGACCTTCAGAACTGGGTTGGCATAGAGATGTGTCTTTATTAAAGGACCCAACACGGCCCATGTTTCTGCAAAATGCCTGCATCAGGGGTCTATATAAACAAATGTTGAAATACACAGAAAGTTAATAAAAAGATGACATGCTGTGCTCCAAACTCCCTCTCTTTTGAATGTTGTTTCACATATCATTATGGCATGGGTCCCCCCCCCCCCCTCTTTCTCTCATACCTCCTCCACTTCCCAGCCTTCACCCAGTCTCAATCTCTCTCCCTCATATCCCTCATCTCCAATCTCTCTCTCTCTCTCATTTCCCCCCTCTCTAGCTTCACTTTGTGTCCTATCTGTCTGTCCTACCCTAATCCCTTATTTGTCCTGTCTGTCTGTCCTGAATTAGATTGTAAGCTCTCTTGAGCAGGGACTGTCTCTTCTTCATGTTCAATTGTGAAGCACTGTGTACGACTGGTAGTGCTATAGAAATGATTTGTAGTAGTAGTAGTATGTGTTCCCATTTGTCTTCTAATATGAAATTTGAGTAAGGTTCTGCATCACGTATGGCTTTACAAAGTTTGGAGATAGTTTTTGACTTGTTATTTAGTAGATGAACCCACTGGAAGTGGACTTTAGAGATGCAAATGAGTTGCCACTAAGCAAGGAGGCGAGATTGGGGGGGGGGGGGGGGGTAAGAAAAGACCAGTTTGAATGTTCAGTAAGAGGTAACTTACACTGTTCAGAAAGGGAGTCAAAAGGGATGAAGGAACCAACTTCCATGAGTTGACTAAAAGACCATTATACCAGCAGTTGCAACTTGAACATGGAGCTAGGCCAAAGGGAGACTTCTATGGGCCATTGTTCCTTCAGATTAAGTTTCCTCAAGAGCTCTTTCAGTAACATTGAAGTGGATTTTAGAATAAGCAAGCCTGTAGGGAGAGGAAATTTATTCATGGTGGGAAGAAATTGGAGATGACAAGGGTTAATGATGGAGTGTTCATAAGTTAGCCATCTGGATCAATTAGGAGAAGAATCAAATCACTTGATAGCTTGAGAGGGTTGAAAGGTCATATGATAAGTTTTAAAGTCTGGGAAATTAATACTCCATTTGTTCTTAGGTAGTTTTGACTTTGTCAGGGCTATGTGAGGGGTTTTTGCCCTTCCAGAGAAATGTTGATAATATGCTATCCTTGCCCTTGGAGAGGGATTTTATCGCTGAGAGAATTTTGTTATAGGACAAATCTTTTTCTAATTCTGCATTTTGAGAAGGGGAGACTGTTGAGTGGGTTAGTTGAGATGTAAATTTGGAAAATTTGGTTTCGGAAAAGTCTGTTTGTGAGCTATATAAAGTTTGATACATTTTTGAGCAATGGCATTTTCAGCCAGTTGTTGGAGTCTGGGATGAGAGTAATTCTAGAGTTGTTCCTAGTTGTTTTTAGGAGTTGTGCTAGGAGATGACTTTGACGTATTGCTTTCTGCATAAAATTTGGATTTATACATTGAAATGGAATGAAAAGCTTCACATGAGATTTGAGAGTTATATTTATATTTTAGGGTCTGTAGTTTTAAAAATATAGTTGGGTCTTGAGAGGATATATATTCATTTTCTGAACACTTAATGTGTGATTCCAAATCTAGCATTTCTTTTTTAGTTTTTTTATAGATTCCTGCAGTGTAGTTAATTATTACACTTCTGATGGTCACTTTGTATGTGACCCACCAGGTGCTGGTAGAGTAATCTGCCATGGGATTGTGAGTAAATTATTCCTCTGTTTTAGCTCTTAGTAATGCAACAAATTGTTCATCCCCCAATAAGGATTTTTTTTTTGTTATATTTGTACCCCGCACTTTCCCACTCATGGCAGGCTCAATGCAGCTTACATGGGGCAATGGAGGGTTAAGTGACTTGCCCAGAGTCACAAGGAGCTGCCTGTGCCTGAAGTGGGAATTGAACTCAATTCCTCAGTTCCCCAGGACCAAAGTCCACCACCCTAACCACTAGGTCACTCCTCCACTCCACTCGATTGAATCTCCAGTTTCTTTGCGGAGGAGGTACAGTTATACTATTGAAAGATATGGAGACAGCTGTGTGATCAGAAATGGTCTGGCAGAGAATATCAGAGTGAGTTACTAGAGGCTAAATTGTTTAGAGAGCAGCTCATTTGCATGCAATTTCCTTCATGCATGCCCATTCCCTTCCGGATCGGTAAGGGAAGGTCTTTTTACATTCAGTTTTGTGGCTGGTTGTGATGAGGTAGATGTCGCTCCCGTGGAGAAAGAAATAACTGTGATGGGCATCTTGGGGATGTGCGAGTTAAATAAATGGTTTTTGTGATCATTACTAATTATTAAGTGCTCCTTCAGTTGATGTATTGCTGAATCCTAATTGATTGACCCCTGAGGAAGGCTGATATAGCCGAAACACGGATCGTGTTGGGTCCTGATTAAAGGTTTTTTGGAGCATCTTACCCTTGTGTGTGGTGACTGATCTCCTGACATTGGGCCCTCTCCACCCTATTTCTGTTGTGTTTGATTGCTGTGGAGAGTGTGAACCCCACTTTGTCTCTCCATGGATGTCCTTCTCACAGAAACATCCACATTTTGGACATCAACTGCCGTCACTTCCCCTCCTTAAGAAGGAAATCGTATACAAATGAGCTAACAGCGAGCAGCTCATTTGCATGCAATTTCCTTCATGCATGACCGTTCCTTTCCGGATCGGTAAGGGAAGGTCTTTTTACATTCAGTTAGTGGAACCAGTGCACTATGAATGCTGGCTCCTCCCACGACCAAATGGCTTGGATTTGGTCATTTCTGAGATGGGCGTCCTCGCTTTCCATTATCACCGAAAACCAGGGACGACCATCTCTAAGGTCGACCTAAATTTCATGATTTGGGCGTCCCCGACCGTATTATCGAAACAAAAGATGGACGTCAATCTTGTTTCGATAATACAAGTTGCCCCACCCCTTTACGGGGACGTCCTTAGAGATGGGCGCCCTTAGAGATGGGCACCCCGTTCGATTATTCCCCTCCACGTGGCTTAGTAAAAGGGCCCCTAAGTGTCTGAATTAGGAGATCTAACTTTTTTTCACCTAGAGAAGAGGAAAGAATCCAAGTATCTGTCCTACCATCCACTGAGGTCGTCTAGAATGTCTGGTTGAGTTCTGTAAAAATTTAGTAATATTATCCTTGGTTTATTGTGTAATCTTTATATTGTGGTTGAATTGTTTATTTTTTTTCTTTTCTTTATTTTACCTCAATTTATGTTTTATTATTTCTAATAGTCACAATATTTAATTGTGATTTCTCATATATGAAAATGAAGATAAAATAAAAAAAAAAAAAAAAAAGAAATTCTCTCTTTAAACCTTCCACTGCCAGCTCCAAGCTGGTGCTATTTTTTCCAGTAGTAAGAGCAGGGTTTGTTTGTGTGTTGTTCTTTGAGCATTGGGAAGGCATACCAAACAACACCATTAACATATATTTGACTACATTTAAATACAAATTTCAGCCATCTCTGCTGTGCACGTTGTTTCCTGCGCTAAAGTTCTCTGAGTATTCCGTGCAGATTTATATGCAAACTATTACTGAACTAACTAGCCTTACCGCCGGCAGTAGGTTTTGAGAATTGACCAGTTGGAGCATTATTTTGCCCCTAGACAGACCTTCTTGACCCCTTTTGTATAATTCTTTACAACTCTGTTAGGTTAGGAAAGAATACAAATAATATGTTGAAAAGACTCAAGTAAATTAAGACCTGTAAGGTGATGAATTATCTTAGTAGAGACTAAGGTTTGGGGTACTTTCTAAGCTTGAAATTAGCTTATACAGCTACAAATTGTGACTTGTGGATTTAAAGACATGCAACATCAAGTAAAGAAGAGATGCATTAACCACTCTGTATACTAAGCAGCAAAAATGTTTGCGGCATAGTACCCATTATTGGAAAGTTAGCTGCAAGATGCAAATGAGTTCTAATATTTAGTAGCTAAACTTCAAGTGAACTTTTGCATATTTTGCCACAGTTGGGAACTTTGCACAGTGTGTGCAATGGGGGCAGGAGTGATGTGGGCTGAGAATGCCGCTACCTTGCAAAGAGGTAAGCTTTTTTCTTCACACACTGTGCAAAGGTCCCAACTTTTGTGTAGTTGCTTCACAGTATAGTACATGGGCCTGAAAAATGACCATGTAAAATAGAGAAAACCTAGAAACTATTATTGTAGCAAGGGATAAAGCAAACACGATGTTGACAGAATTACAACTTTGATCTGTCAACTCTTTCTCCAGGTGATAGCTTCAGCGCCAAGTCAGAAGCAGCAGGCTCAGGTGATCCAAAGCTCTGCAAGGAAACTGAGAAAAGAAAGAGGATTGTTATTATGTTCTACTAATTTTACCCTGGAGCTTAACACTTCATAACAAAAGCATTATCATTCATATCCCAGCCTGCCACTCACTGACTACTCCAGTCCATTGTAAACAGGGACAAAGAGAACTGGGAGATCAATCAACCTAGAAAAAAAAAATGAAACAATTGTTTAATTTCATAGAATGGGGAGATAACAAAGCAGAAAAGGTATGAAGAAAAAAAGGAAAACATTCTATTCTACAATGTAATGCTGATACGTAAGGATAAGAGAGGAAGACCAATGGGGTATGGGGTTGTGCAAGCTACAGTTAGATGAATTTTATAAAGCTGCTTTTCTTTACTATGGTTTGGTCTTTAATAGGTTCTGCTCACTATTGCTGACAATTCTCTTGCAGTCATTAATCATTTTCTAATTTATAACATGAATAATTGATTTTACCTCTGTACCCACAACAATAAATCTCTCTATCACACAGGCATAAAAAAAATCATCATAATAAAACAGATCAGGATGTTCAGCCATCGATTAACTATGATGATGTCCAATTTCCTTTTAATTCATGTTTTCACCATAGCAGCAGAAGACTGATCCAGCAAGCAAAAGAAGAGGCCTTTTTGGGGGTCAAACTACTCATAAACATCTCCTAGTTGAAAATACAAGGATCAGAGAAATGTTCTAGATTGTTCTGTTGAAGCAAAAGTTTCTAAAATCTTTAATTTCATTGCATTACCTGTATGTGTCCAGGGCGGACTTATCACTAGGCAAAGTAATCAAGAGCCTATGAGCAGCAGCTCTGCTGTGTGAGTTACGTGCTTTACAGCGCCATAAATTATGACACCGCACCATCTGGTCAGGGTAGGGGGTGCAGGGGAAGGCAGTCAAGGGTATAAATCCACCGCTGTTTATGTCTGTGGAATCTAGTCAGCATCAATGTGGAGTACACATATAATTTAAGGAAATTTCTCTCTCTTTTCAATAATAAATCCCCCCCCCCCCTCCCAAAGTGAGGGGCCTATTTACTAAATTGTGACATCACAATAATGAGTTATTTCACAACTTACATGCATTGGGAATTTTGCTGCTTAGCACACAAAACACATCAGACATAGCATGAATTAAAAGTAATAGGTTGTATTGCATGCAAATGCATTCAAAGCAGTTCATTACTATGGCAACCAAGAAGTGCAGCGTGCGGAAACGTTTTGTATGCCGCGCTACCAGGGAAAGATAGCTAATTCATTGCTACGCTAAGGTACGTGGTGATATTCCTAGACTACCATTTTAAAGGGACTGTAAGTTCCTGTTGTACTCCCCCCCCCCCCCCCCCCAAAAAAAAACCCACACACTCTCTGGCAGGAATGCATTTGGAAGACTCCCACTCAGCTTAGAGGGAACAGTGCTTATTTTGGACACAGGGAATAGGAGTGAAAGGGATGGGGGGTGGGGGGGGGGAACTGCTTCAATATTGTTTTTTGTTCAATTGCTAGAGACAGGCAGATTCCTTGGAGTCCTGCAGAGCTTGCTGGTACCTATGAAAATGTGATAGTGAAACTAGGGTTACCATATGGCTCCAGAAAAAGGAGGACGGATTAAGCCAGCCGGGATGGAAGTAAAACCCGGCTGGCTCAATCCGTCCTCCTTTTTCTGGAGCCATATGGTAACCCTAAGTGAAACAGCACCTCCACTGGCAGAACTGTGGGTAGAGGACTCCCACTCAGTTTAGAGGGAACAGTAGCCGCATCCCCTTGTTTCCCTCTGCCCAACCCAGCCACCATATGATCTTGCAATAAAGCTAGAATCCTGCACACAAGGAAAAGTAGAACTGTGAGTCAGCTGCTGCCATTTTGAAAGCTGGCACAGATGATGAATATTTTATTTTTTGCAGAATTTTTCCCTAAATAGTGGTGCAGCAGGAACTGGTGCATCATAATTTAGCAAACTTATCAAAAACACTTAAGGGTTAATTCTGTAAAGTAAGGGATAACATTTTACACAACAATACTAGAACAGACGGCTGTAAATTCTATATGCTATTCTGTATAAATATATGTGTCTTACGTAGTGCATATTTTACAAATGGGCATGCACATGAAGCAGACTGGATGAAGCGCACCTTGGCACATCAGCTTTATAGAATAAGTTATGCATCTATCACTGGTCAGCTCTATAGCTGGCAAAAGTGCTCACACCTTAAGCAGATACACGTGTATATACCCTGTTATATTAGTATTCTATGAAAGAAAGTAGGCGCTTTCATTCCTTTATAGAGTAGGCACCTCACTATTATAGAATTACCCTCTTGTTGCTGACGATGATTTACTAATATCTGCTTTTATGACAAGTACTATTTTGGACAAAAATAATGCGAGTGACTTGTGCCTTGAAGAACAGAACCATATAAGAAAGAGTCTTACTCCTAAAACAGAATTCTTGGCAACTTGGTAGGCTAAATCCTGTGGCCGGCCCTAGGCAAACATGCGCTAAACCCCTACCCTTTCTTATATCCTCCTGGCATAATCATGTTCATCATTCACTCCAGTGGCATAGCTAGGTGGGGTCACGGGGGCCTGGGCCACTTCATCCAGCATTGGTCTGTGGCAGCGCCACCGCATTGCCTGCCCTGCTCTCTATTCCCCTCACATTGGGCACGCTCCTTTTAGTGAAATTAACATTTAACATTTCCACCTCCATGCTTGACAGTGGGGACGGTGTTCTTTGGGTCATAGGCAGCATTTCTCTTCCTCCAAACACGGCGAGCCGAGTCCATGCCAAAGAGCTCAACCCTTGTCTCATCCGACCACAGCACCCCCCCCCCAATCACCCTCGGCATCATCCAGGTGCCCACTGGCAAACCCCAGACGGGCCGCCACATGTGCCCTCCGGAGCAGGGGGACCCCGCGGGCACTGCAGGATTGCAATCCGTCACGTCGCAATGTGCTACCAATGGTCCTCGCGGTGACAGCGGTCCCAGCTGCCCCGAGATCACCGACAAGTTCCCCCCCCGTAGCCGTAGGCTGACCTCCAACCCCCCCCATGATCAAGGATACCCCACGAGGCGAGACCTTGCGTGGAGCCCCAGATCCTTGTCGACTGACAGTCATCCTGTACTTCCTCCATCTTCCCACCATGGCACCAACAGTTGTCTCCCTCTCGCCCAGCGTCCCACCGATGGCCCTGCAGCCCACTCCAGCCCCGCGCAGGTGCACGATCCTGTCCCTGACATCCCCAGACAGCTCCCCGCTCCTGGCCATTCTGTAGAGGTTAGAGTCTGACTGACTCACTGAGTCTGTGGACAGGTGTCCTTCATACAGGTGACCACCGCCGACAGCTGTCTGCCATGCAGGCAACGAGCTGACCTGGAGCATCCACCCGGTCTGCAGGGGCCAGATCTCTCACTGGTTGGTGGGGGATCAAATACCCATTTCCCTCTGCAGAACGCAAACAAACCCATACACCCTCCACAATGCGATCCTCCGGATCCAATCCGCGATGTGCCATCTCTCACTGCCACCAACAACCCACCCCGACGAAAATGATAGTGGGGATGGGACGACTTTCCTATGAAGAGAGGCTGAGAAGGCTAGGGCTTTTCAGCTTGGAGAAGAGACGGCTGAGGGGAGATATGATAGAAGTGTATAAAATAATGAGTGGAATGGATCGGGTGGATGTGAAGCGACTGTTCACGCTATCCAAAAATACTAGGACTAGAGGGCATGAGTTGAAGCTACAGTGTGGTAAATTTAAAACGAATCGGAGAAAATTTTTCTTCACCCAACGTGTAATTAGACTCTGGAATTCATTGCCGGAGAACGTGGTACGGGCGGTTAGCTTGACGGAGTTTAAAAAGGGGTTAGATAGATTCCTAAAGGACAAGTCCATAGACCGCTATTAAATGGACTGGAAAAATTCCTCATTTTTAGGTATAACTTGTCTGGAATGTTTTTACGTTTGGGGAGCGTGCCAGGTGCCCTTGACCTGGATTGGCCACTGTCGGTGACAGGATGCTGGGCTAGATGGACCTTTGGTCTTTCCCAGTATGGCACTACTTATGTACTTATGTACTTATGTAGTGAAATTGAGCATGCTGGACATAAGGGGAAGAGAGAGAAAAGGGCAGGCAATGTGGAGGTGCCGGAGACCAGAGCTGGATGAAATCTTCAGCTGGCTGGGGTTGGGGACCTCCACCAGCCAAGGTATGTGCGGCGGCGGTGCTTCAGCTGGCAGGGGTTGGGGACCCCTGCCAGCCAAGATGTACAGTGACAGAGGGGGCGGCGGCAGCAACCAAAATGTGCCCCCCCCCAACTTGGACTCTGGCCCCCTCCCACCTCGAGGTCTGGCTATACCCCTGATTCACCGTCTTCCCCCTTCCTCCCAATGATCCACTGCAGGCTCTAGGGGAGCATAGAAGAACATTCATATAACATAGATATATTACTTACAATGTTAACACAATACAAATGAGACTCCCTCTACTGACACACATGCGAACAGTCAACTAACATAGATATTATGCTAATGCTGTTCATATAATACAATGAAACATACTACTACTACTACTACTACTACTATTTGACATTTCTAAAGCGCTACTAGGGTTACGCAGCGCTGTACAATATCTTAAGAAGTAGCCAATGGAGCAAGTGAAGTTGAGATATATAGACCAGGGGCGTAGCCAGATGGCCAATTTTGGGTGGGCCTGAGTCCAAGGTGGGCGGGCATAGAATTTGTTCCTCCCACGGGCCCCCTCCAGCAGGGGCGTAGCCACGGGTGGGCCTGGGTGGGCCCAGGCCCACCCAGTTTTGGTTCAGGCCCACCCAGCAGTGGAGGCAGCAGAGCGGAGGGAGCAGGCTGAGCTCCGATCCCGCATCTGCCTCCCCAGCCCGCCACTGCCCCGCCGCCGCCCGCCGTACCTTTAAATATTACAGTTTTGCTGGAGTCGCGGGCGGCCGGCATTGAAGACATCGGCAGGCTTACGCCGGTTCCAGCAGCCTTCCCTCTTCCCTCGTTGCAAGTCGGATGATGGCTCCGCCCTCGTAGATACAGGAAATACGTCAGAAGAGGGCGGAGCCATCATCCGACTTGCAACGAGGGAAGAGGGAAGGCTGCTGGAACCGGCGTAAGCCTGCCGATGTCTTCAATGCCGGCCGCCCGCGACTCCAGCAAAACTGTAATATTTAAAGGTACGGGGGGCAGGAAGGAAACAGGGCAGACGGGAGAGGAGGGTTGCTGGATGGAGGGAAGGGGAGAGGAGGGTTGCTGGATGGAGGGAAGGGGAGAGGAGGGTTGCTGGGCATGGTGGAAGAAGGGGAGAGGAGGGTTGCTGGATATGGTGGAAGAAGGGGAGAGGAGGGTTGCTGCACATGGTGGAAGAAGGGGAGAGGAGGGTTGCTGGATATGGTGGAAGAAGGGGAGAGGAGGGTTGCTGGATGGAGGGAAGGGGAGAGGAGGGTTGCTGGACAGAGGGAAGGGGAGAGGAGGGTTGCTGGACATGGTGGAAGAAGGGGAGAGGAGGGTTGCTGGATGGAGGGAAGGGGAGAGGAGGGTTGCTGGACATGGTGGAAGAAGGGGAGAGGGCAGGGGAGAGGAGAGTTGCTGGACATGGGTGGATGGAGGGGAGGGTAGGGGGGAGAGGAGGGTTGCCGGACATGGAGGGGGAGGGAGGAGTGAGGAAGGAGATGAGATAACAGAAAAGGAAGAGAGTAGAAAAACTGCACATGGATGAAGAAAATAGGCAAAAGCTGGATCCACTGGACAGTCAAGTTTGCGGAGGACCCAGCTTTTACATACGGATATAGGACAAGAAATGAAGAAGAAAGGCGGAAAGTAAACAAATAAATGGAAAGGAAGCCCTGGAAACGGAGTTAAGAGGACAGATAGCAGCAGAATCGGATACTGGGCCAGCATGATCAGAAAAACAGTCACCAGACAACAAAGGTAGAAAAAAATTCATTTTATTTTCATTATAGTGTTTGGAATATGTCCACTTTGAGAATCAGGTGCTCAACATTAAAAGTTTATATTTATTTACTTATTTATGGCATTTTATCCCACATTAAACATGAATTAAATTGGAACCTGGGATCATTTAATTTTTTTTTCCTGGAGACAGTAATGCATTGCCCCCCCCCCCCCCAGGCTCTCTCCCCGGCTATAGCCAGCTCTGCAATTTTGAGGGGAGGTGCACAGGTGGATGGGGGGGGGGGGTGCAGAGGTGGACTGGGGAGAGAGCCTGTTGTTAAACATTTACCAGCACACCACTGTCTAGTGCCCACCCATCCAACCTGTTGGCCCACCCAAAAATTGACTTCTGGCTACGCCACTGCCCTCCAGTTTGCTCCTCTCTCCACTCCTCCATGCCCACAAACCCCAAATATTAAATTCTTTAGCTGGTGAGGATCCTCAAACCCTGCCAACTGAAGATTTCCTCCGACTCCTCCTCCTCCTCCTCCTCCTCCTCCTCAAGCAGCCAGCACTCTTCCAAACAGCAGCCAGCAGCACTTGCCTCAAAATGATGCTGTTGCCTGCAGGCTGTGCACGCTCATTGCTTTTGCATGTACAAAAACTGAGCATATGCAGAAGGGGCAGGCTCGGCGTCAGCTCAAGGCAAGTGCTGCTGGCTGACATTTGAAAGAGCGCTGGCTGGCCAAGGAGAGAAAATCCCCACCAGCTAGAGCAAGAGTGTCACAATTTTGGGTGGGCCTAAGTCCAAAGTAGGTGGGCCCTGGCCCACCCAGGCCCACCTGTGGCTATGCCACTGATATAGACAGGACAAGATGGGTAGTACAGACTCAGTCAATTGGGATAAATGGATGGCTAAACTGGAGGCAAATTATATGTACAGTTGAATAAGATATGAGGAACTGGTCTAAGTTACAGAGTGTGCAGCAAGCTGGGCCAGGATATTTGGTTGCCATATGTATTAAAAGCCTAGGAGAAAAGATAAGCTTTTGCCTAATTCCTGAATTGGAGGTTGTCTTGAGTTTACTGAGCCCCTCTAGGAATAAATTCCAGAGTGTAGGAGCTACTCCTGAAAAGACTCAGTTGTTGGTATCAGTGGCGTATCAAGGAGAGGCGGTGGGGCGGTCCGCCCCGGGTGCATGCAGCTGGGGGGGGGGGGTGCCGCGCGCCTGTCTGCTCCGCTCGTTCCGTGCTCCCTCTGCCCCAGAACAGGTTACTTCCTGTTCCAGGGCAGAGGGAGCATGGAACGAGCGAAGCCGACAGGCGCGCGGCACCCCCCCCCCCCAGCAGGTAAAAATGCACCCGGGGGGGGGTGGCCTTTCACCGGGGGGAGGTGGCCTTTCGCCGGGGGTGGGGGAGGTCGTGCTGCACCCGGGGGGGGGGGGTCCTTTCGCTGGGGGTGGGCGATCCACCCCGGGTGTCAGCTTCCCTAGGAACGCCACTGGTTGGCCCTGTAAGGTACCTGTGTAACCACTGCAGTTTTTGCAGAAAGGGAGATGTGGTCACGCTGTGACCAGATCTCTATCAGTCATGCTGCAGCATTCTGAATTAATAGGAACTAGTCCAAACTCTTTTTGGTTTAACCAACGTACAGGGCATTACACTAGTCCAGTCAAACTTAGTGCCCAGATAGGGTCTGATGCTGAATATCTAAGCCTAATTTACCCCCCTGTTTACAAAGCCACGCAGCAATGCCGACACAGCCCATTCAAAGATAATGAGCTGTGTCAACATTAGTCCACCGGCAGCCGCAAGCGCGGTTTTGTAAACAGAGGGGGTTAGCTAGCAACCGTCAGTGGTTAAAGAAATGCTGACCGCCACTGGCCGAGTATTGACGCTGTTAAGTTTAAGATAGTGTTAGGACATCCTGGTACCGATGTCAGAATGTTAGCATGGCACATCTACCCAGACAGAAGTATCATGTCCACTCCTATGAACTCAATGGGAAAAACATGTGGCTGCCTCGAGGTACTCCTTTACGTAAGCAAACTATTTGTAGGTATGACTGTTTGCAAGATGAATTTTCTTTTGAACCCAAATTTTTGGATAGAAAACACTACTTCTAGAAAATTTGCTGCCAGAAATAGTGCAAGACCAACACCATGCTGATCAGAATTTGCCAAACCATCATAAATATATTTTAATCATGTTTATGATGAATCAACGTGATCTATTTTCAGAGCTGTATTCTGTTATTCTAGATATATTTTATCTTTGATCATAATGAATGGGCAGTATTCCAGCAATCAATCAACTACAATGAACATAATCTACCTAGAGATCAATTTTTTCACAAAATAATTTTGTGAACAATTAATTTAACTTACTTCATGACTGGATTATGCAGTAACCGACTTCAAATTTATTTTGCAACTGGCATGCCTGCTGCCTATAATTCGCACTGGTGTGTGGCATGTTTGCATACTGCTTGTAAGCTCTCATTGTGCTCAGAAAGAGTTATCTGGGGCCACAGACTGTCCTTTTTGTGAGCTGTATTTCCAGCAGCCATAATTATTCTATCACTGGTTTTAACTTTAATATTTTTTCAAACCTACA
The DNA here is from genome assembly GCF_901765095.1 of Microcaecilia unicolor. Taxonomy (NCBI): domain Eukaryota; kingdom Metazoa; phylum Chordata; class Amphibia; order Gymnophiona; family Siphonopidae; genus Microcaecilia; species Microcaecilia unicolor. The sequence goes on from NC_044035.1 coordinate 54,567,866, forward strand.
TACTTTGCATTTTGTTTCTCCTCACCCTGTTTAAAAATCTTCAGGCGCACTGTATAAATTCTTCTTGTATCTTCAGAGCTTCAGTAGTGAATTTATTTATTATCATAGTTCAAAAGTGTTCCCTTTGTATTTAAAAGATTTTTATTATTGACAGTGTCAAGCATTGACATTTACAATAGGGGATTTGATAAATATACTGAACAAAGGGGCTAAATGGCACCAATATAGCACCTCCCACCAAGGCAAAAACAATAAGGGGCTCAGCAGCCCCTACACATTACTTTCCACCCTCACAAAAATAGCAAGAGGGGTTTGGTGGCCCCCAGTATAACACTCCCTACTCCCAACGGAGACAGTGGGACTTAGTGACCCCAATAAAACACCTTCCACCCCCACAAAAAAACACCCATATTCCTTTCCAATCTTCATTTCCTCCTGTAAACTGTACCCATCAACTTCTTCCTTTCCCCTCACTCTTGTCTCCCATTTCTTCACCCACAATCTCCTGTCCCTCATCCTTCTGTCCACTTACCTCATCTTGTCCCCCACACTCCTTCTGTGGCAAACCCTATGCCACCTTGGAGCTGACGTAAGGGTTCTGCCAAGCAGGGGAGGAATAGGGAGACCGGTCATCACAGCCCTGATGGTCGAGTGGACCCCAGACCCCCCCAAAGACTTCCATCCCTTGTGGTCCAGTGGACCTCAGATCCCCCCCCCCCCAAATAAATAACACCTTGGTGGTCCAGTGGGACCCTGACCTCCCCTGGGCTAGTCCTGGTGGTCTAGCAGTGGACCCTCAACCCCCTCCTATCTTGGAAGAATGAGGAGGGACTAGGACTCCCTCCTCCTGCTGGGTGCCTCCTCAAAATGGTGGTGCCCTGCCCTGTGCATCCTGGGATGCACTGAATGGGGCTTAACTACCATATAAGGGACCCCTTATATGGTAGTTAAGCCCCACCCAGTGCATCCCAGGATGTATCAGGTAGGAGGGGGCCACCACTTGACCACCAGGGTGTTATTTATTTTTGGGAAGAGGAGGTTGTCCCTACCCCACTCCATGCTCGACCTCTACCTCACTCCCCATAACTTTAATGAGGGTTGCAGTGCAGGCTTTAGTGGCTGCAGGCCAATTGAGAGCTAAGGGAAGTACAATAGACTGGGGATAACTGGAGAGCGGGAGACTTGCCCAGAGGTGGTTGTGACCCAGTTGGTGGGAGGAGGGTGCTAGTGTACAGCACGAGTGGCAGATGCTGGAAGACCTAAGCTGTGCTAGGGATAGACCCTCTAAGTGACCGTGGGGTGACCCCAGGCAGGTGGCTAGGCATTTCATAACAACAACATTAAAATATAATGGAGAAATCAATGGACATCTGTGACTGTATCATCCCAATGGTCCTTTTATTAGCCCTATTTTTGCCACTGTTGATTCCCAGCATACCATGACATCCACGAGGTCCTCTTCAGTTTTACAAGTCTTATTTTATTTACCCATGCAGGAATTTAATTGATTCTTAATGATTTCAGTTTGGAAGGCAATTTTTCAAAGTGATTTACACAGGATCAGGGGGCACCCCAGCAAGGGGTTACTTGTACTCTAGAATGGCAGCATACCTGGAGTTGTTCATCACATGATGATATAGAGCCAGATATGCATCAGGAAACAGGAAGTCATTGACTACAATCAGGTATAAAACAGGAACTAGGACAGCAGTGAAGAGATAGGCCTGAAGTGAGAATAAAGATCAAACAGACTGCATGTCCAAAGGGCTAATTCCATTTCCAGCACAGGTGTGTCTTCCTGGCCTTTCTTATATTCAACCCTTAATCAATGCACACTCAATGGAATTTTCCAGAGGCGTGTCTACATTTCTGCTGCCTAGAAGATAACTATATTCTGGCTTCTGCCCTCTTTGTGCAGCTCCCTACCCCAGCACACAAACACAAAGAGGGGCATAATCGAACAGAAACGCCTATCTCCATGGGCGTTTATCTCCGAGAACGGGTCCGTGAAGGGGCGGACCGAATCGTATTTTCGAAAAAACATGGACGTTTATCTTTTTTTGAGCTGGGCGTTTTTGTTTTTCAGCGATAATGGAAACCGAAAACGCCCAGCTCAAAAACGAATAACTCCAAGACATTTATTCGTGGGAGGGGCCAGGATTCATACTGCACCGGTCCACCTCACATGCCAGGACACCAACCGGGCACCCTAGGGGGCACTTTTACAAAAAAAAAAAAAAAAGGTAAAACAGCTCCCAGGTGCATAGCACCCTTCCCTTGGGTGTTGAGCCCCCCAAATCCCCCTCAAAACCCACTGCCCACAAGTCTACACCATTACTATAGCCCTAAGGGGTGAAGGGGGGCACCTACACGTGGGTACAGTGGGTTTGGGGGGCGGTTTGGAGGGCTCCCATTTACCAGCACAAGTGTAACAGGTGGGGGGGGGGGGGTGAGCCTGGGTCCACCTGCCTGAAGTCCACTGCTCCAGTGACCTGCATACTGCTGCCAGGGAGGTGGGTATGACATTGAGGGTGAAAATAAAAAGTTGTGAAATGGCATATTTTGTGGTGGGAGGGGGTTCGTGACCACTGGGGGAGTCAGGGGAGGTCATCCCCGATTCCCTCCAGTGGTCATCTGGTCATTTAGGGCACTTTTTGGGGCCTTATTCGTGGAAAAACAGGGTCCAGGGAAAGTGCCCTAAATTCTCGCTAAAAACGCATATTTTTTTTCCATTATCGGCGAAAGGCACCCATCTGTGATCGGCAGATAACCACGCCCCAGTTCCGCCTTCACCACGCCTTCGACACGCCCCCATCAACGTTGTCCGCATCCGCGACGGAATGCAGTTGAAAACGTCCAAATTCGGCTTTTGATTATACCGCTTTATTCGTTTTTGGGAGATAAACGTCTATCTCCCAATTTGGGTCACAATATAGGCGTTTTTCTCTTTCGATTATAAGCAGGAAAATGTTTTACCTGAGTTATTTGCTAGAGGATTACAGGATTCAAGGTAGCATGGTTTTATAAGAGGTAGGTCAGGGATTGCTGACTTTTCATTCATCCTCCTTGACTTAAGTATAAAACATTGTCCTAACATAGCATCAGCCTCAGCCACTAGTTCAAACCTCATTCCTCAAACTGTGGTGGTGCCAGCTGGAAAGGAATAGGTCCTGTAGTCCTTGGATCTGTGGTTCCTCAAGGAGTGCCAGCTTCTTTCTGAGGAGACACGGAGCACACAATTCAAGGGAGGCAGCACTGCTCTGTGTAGGTCTACCACCTAAGGCTGGGAGGCCATTGGCCCTGGGATCATTCACTTGACGAATCTGCAAACTCAAAGTACAATCTAGGAAAGCCTAACAAAATACCTGGCTTCAGTCACACGCCAACAAAATTTACTGAGAGTATTTAAATGGGTAGAAATCTACAAAAAAGCAACATAAATAAAAGCATAAAGCAAATTCCTAGCATTATCGTATATACTCAAATATATGCCCATCCGAATATAAGCCGAGGCACACCTACCCCCCCCCCCCCTTAAAAAGGGGGAATGGTTGGCTTGAATAAAAGCCGAGGATAGAAATTTGGGAGATTGGCTCATCACAATCTACAAAGACTACCAATACTAGACATTCTTGTCATAAGGTTTTTTAAAAAAATGTTTTAATTTTGCAATTTAGAATGTAAGGACATTACAATGGTAATAAACACCAACTTCCAAAATTACCAGTACTCAAAGAAATAAAGAGCAAAGAAGGCACATCAACTTAAACTCTTTTAACGCCTGTAGCCTCTAACACCGAAAATATCTAGATCTGATCTGACTCTATTGTTTCGACTAATGTATTTTATGTTCCAAGAGGGACTTGAGTTGCCAAAAGTTTTAATAACTTCACAATGTCACTTTTAGTCATCAATACATGTTTATATCTTTCATTATTTATCTCTGGACCAGCAAAGATCCTATTAAAAAGAAAATAAATCAGAAAGATTGAAAAAAAGTTTGAAAATCACTCAAAAACAGTTTTAATTTGTTAGCTTAATCAATTTGCTCTAAAAAAAAATGTTGAACAACTTTGCACTGTTAAAACTAAATTTTAAAAAGATGGCTTTAGTAAATGAAATCTCTAAAAAGATCCCATGCAAATTGTCTCCTCAACATTTGAGTTGTTCAGACATTGAATATCACCTATATAAGTTCTGTTAAGCAGCAAATAGTTAAACCAAAGCTTCTTTAAAATAAATGCTCACTGTTAAAATTATGAATAATTACCCAGAAACATTAGTACCTGTTGTCTGGTTTACTAAATTAATTTTTGATAAATCTCGGTGAAGAATCAATTTACAAAGAACATCCAGGCAATGGCATTTATCTGCGGTGATGATTTCAGATAAGTTGTAAGGCATTCTGCTGGTACACTGTGCTACATGATATAAACTACAAGGACATTACGTTTGTGGTTTTGCAGGGAATGGCAGCAATGACCGGCATGGCAGTATTCTCTCCACCCCCCGCCCCGCGATGACAGGCATAGCAGTCTTTCTCTCTTCCCCTCCCCTCCCTCCCCTCCCTCCCCCCACAGTGACTGAGATTCTTCTTACTGGTTCACCTGCACACTGCATCTGAAGCTACCGCTAACACAGAAATTGTAAGCTGGGTCAGTGAGGAGCCTTGAGTATATGCACATGCTCAAGGCCCGTCTGATCCTGTATATGCACATGCTCAAGGCTCCACACCGGACCAGCTTGCAGTTTCTGTGACAGCACTAGCTTCAGAGGCAGCGTGCAGATGTACTGGTAACTTTGGCCGTTTTCAAGTCCAAACTTTAAGCCCACCTCTTTACCACTGCTTTTGACTCCTAACCCCCACTTGCCCTGTCCTTTTATGCTCACCTGTTTATTCCCTTACCCTTAATTGTTCCGTCTGTCTGCCTGTCTTATCTAGATTGTAAGCTCTTTGAGCAGAGACTGTCTTTTTGTGTATGGTGTACAGCGCTGTGTATGCCTTGTAGTGCTATAGAAATGATAAGTAGTAGTAGTAGTACTACTACTCAACATTTCTAAAGCACTACCAGACTTACGCAGCGCTGTACAGTCAAACATGAAGAGAAAGACAGTCCCTGCTCAAAAGAGCTTACAATCTAAAGGACATAACAACAGAGACAATCAAATTAGGACAGCATAGTACATATGATTACACAATAGTTCATAGGGACAGACTAATAGATCTAAACAGATCTGGGTCGAAGGGGAGCCCATCTTTTAATGTGTAAGGCCTGCTTGATAGGAAAGCGGGTGATAATGTGTTCTTGGAAGGGAGACTCAGGGCCTGAATACTAGTAGTCATTGCTGGGGGAGGGAGGAAGACCAGAAATGGTGTGCTGACTCGACTATAAACCGAGATCCCAATTTTTGGGCTTTTTTTTTTAAGCCCCAAAATTTCAGCTTATAGTCAATATATGGAGGTTTCTTTACAGTATCTTTCTTATCACCATTAATAAAGCATCTAATACAATATAACTGAAGTACCTGCTTGATCTGATGTGTACTTCTGGAACTAAAGAAACCTAATCAAACTTAACCCCTGATCTCTAGGAGAAGAGCATAATGACCATACATCCTTTTTGAAGCTAGGCCTACAAGGGGGGTGGGGATTGATACAAGCAGAACTATAATTAACACCTGAAGTCATGTGGATGGTAACTCTATAAAGAATGTGCTAAAGGTTATGCACTGATTATATGCAGAAATCATTAGACTAATGGCATATACACATGTATGTGTGCACATTCGCATGTTAATGACAATACACAATGTGTATTTGACAGGTAGACATATACATAGGCAGAGTCTTGCTGAAGCATGAGCAAGACTCACACTTATTACGTATGCATATGCATCCAGCTTCTCCTACATAAGCGTGCAACTATGGAATGCCCTGCCAACTGCCATCAAAACAATACATGACCTAACAAACTTCCGAAAGTTATTAAAAACCAACTTGTTCGAAAAGGCTTACCACAATGATCCATCCTAAATACCAGACAATGAAACCCATACCAGAACGGGACAAAACTGAACTCTCGACACTGGATTGTTTAACTGTACTTTGGCACTAATGAACTTTATCGTTATACCACTCTACTTCTCATGCCAGAAATGAACTCGCTACACTTGATTGCTTAATCTACTCTGTCACTTAAGAGCCATTTTGTATTTCTCAATTCGGAAATGGCAATCGCCATTACGGCATTATGTAAGCCACATTGAGCCTGCAAATAGGTGGAAAAATGTGGGATACAAATGCAACAAATAAATAAATATACTATGATACTTATGTATTACCAAAACTTAGGCACACCCACTTGTGCCAGCTCTTCATTGTTAAGTTAGTATTCTATAAAAAAAAATAGGAATCTGTGTTTCTTTATAGTGTAACCTGGGTTTTAGTTGTTTGGTAGGTAGCTGCCTAGTGTACCTGGAATCTAAGTAATCTCTATACATAAACAAAAGTATCATACAACTTAGTAAGTGTAAGTGTGTGCAGCTATACAGCAGGACATGTTTATCCACTCCTACTCTAGCTGAGATAACATTTAACCATTTCTCTGACCTCATGTGCAACTTTCTTTAAATCAGTCACCTTACTTTCTAACTCTTCCTACTTTCTTGCCCTTCTACATGTTACATCTTTGCTTTACCCTTCGCTATCACCTATAATGTTCTATTACATATTGTGTTGACATTGTAAATAGTATACCATGCCATACTTTGTATTGTTTTTGAATATTTTTACTGCTGTAATTGTCTATTGCTCATGCTTGATCTATTCTTACTGTACACCGCCTTGAGTGAATTCCTTCATAAAGGCAGTAAATAAATCCTAATAAATAAATATTAGGAAATTTTGAAAGTGAAAGTTCATGCATACTTTTCCTTTAAACATTAGTAAAAGATCAATAGATTTTAAAAAAAATAGCCGTGGACATTGCACCTCTCAGCCCAAAGTGCCCTTACTCAAGGAATGCCAACGGGAGAGCTGGGATTTGAATGCTGGGGTCATTGGTCCTCAGCCGATTGCACTAATCACAAAGCCATGCCTTCAATTTAGTTGCAGTACTTTACTAATAGAAGCCCAGTGAAAACTTTTGCCTTGTCAACTTCACAGTCACCAGGAGATAGTTCTAAACATGGTGGAGCTGACAAATTAACACGTACTTCAGATTAGAATAAACACTTTTCAATAAATCATCACCTCTGTGTTAATTATGTACCATATGAAAAAAAAAAAACAGCAGCAGTATGCAGGCACAGCAGAAAATAACTGAAGGGATGCAACACAGGTGTAGTCCTGTATATGCCTCAAGACAATGAGAAGTTGAAAGAACTAGAACTGTGGGAGCCAGTGCCGAACTTCAGAGAACTTGCTGACAAATGGTCCTGAAAACCACTAGAATGTATGTGGAAAATTGTGTTGCTGAACCCTAGTAAATACTGGACTGAGAGGTGAGGTGATGGTGATGTTAGGATTTTCTGTACAGTATGGAAGCAATTCTATAATGAGGGATGGGGGAGGCAATGCAGAAAGCTACCAGGGGCCTAACCATGCAGTTACTGTGGGATGAACAGGGGTTGTTCATGACAAGCAATGCAGAGAGGGATTGGGTGCACACTGAATTAAAATGAACGCCACTGAGGCCATTGACTATTCCACGGCAATGCAGAGAGGCAAATGGAGGCTTTTACATTTTTGTTGCCAGGTTTGGGGCAGTGCACAAGGGTTTGTGGAGAGGCTTTCATGCCAGTTGCTGAGACTGTTTTGTCTCTTTTTGCAACTGGAAGGAAGTCCCTGCAAGGTAACAGACATGTGCACGTGTCTAAACCAAAATGAAAGTGAAAGCACCTATTATGAGCCTTGCAAAAAAATTTTCTGAGAATAGTTTTTACTAGGCTCATGCTTAGGCGCAGATAAACAGGTGCCAATGTGAGCTGAAATTTTCAGTGTTTGTTTGGACATGTGCACAAAAGCCAGGCTTACTGCAAAACCTTTTTGCACTTGTGTCCAGTATGCCACCCCCTCTCCCATTAGCCAGAAGTTTTTTTGTGTATAAAATGCACATGCCATCAGCTTTTTGCATGGCACAGTATTATACTTGTTGTAGAAGCCACATGCTCAGACATCTGCATGTGGCTCTACTGCAAGCCTTTCTGCATCGGCCTCAGGGTGCAACCATTTAGGCACCTTAATTATGTTGGTAGTAAGCCTAATCTATAAGGACACGTGGAGGGGCATTTTCAATATGATTTTTAAATCTGATTTTGGATGTTTTGCAGAAAATGGCCAAAACTCAAGTGAAGAACATGGCCATTTTCAAACCAGAAAAAATGTCTTTTTCTTTTGAAAATGTCTATTTCTAAGATACTTTGCACTCAGTGGATTTTTTCTTTTGTGACCATTTTTGATTAAAAAAACCATCCATGAGAAAAACGCACAACAACAAGCCATTGGGAAGTAGGGGGGGGGGGCAACATTCTTAGAAGACTGTCAACACAAACATCTCAGCAGAGCAGTGGGACACCCTAGGGGGCACTGCAGTGGACTTCACATAAAAGGTCCCTGTTACAGCTTTATGGTTTATAATGGGCTAGGAAACCCAGATCCTTGTTAAGTCCTTTCTGTTGGGTGTTAAAATATTCAATCATTCTGACTTCAAAGGTCTTATGTTCTTGTATGGTTTTAAAGTTACCTTTCAGGATTCTCACTGTGAAATCACTGGTGGATCTGGGTTTCCTAGCCCATTATAAACCATAAAGCTGTATTTCTCTGTTGATCACCCCACCCCTCACCTATCCACACCCATCCTGTTAGAATATCAATGATATGCTTTGATGTCCCCATGCATACCTCCTACCCACCCCCATCCTCCCACCCTGTCAGACTGTCATAGTAATGCTTGAATGTTTTCACTTATATACACTGTCAGCTAGCACATTTGCTTATTTTCGATCTGACGAAGAAGGGCAACCTTCGAAAGCTAATCAAGAAATGTATTAAGTTATGTCCAATAAAAAAGGTATCATCTTATTTTCTTTTCCATGTTTTATTTTGTTTGATTTCTATTGATAACCTTAATTCTTAAGCAAATCCTCTTTATTGTAGAATAGCTGCTGATCACAAAGGCATGCTGGGAAGACTCAGGGACAGAGAGGGAGGGCTGGCCCTAACTCAGAGCTAACAGCCAATTGGGAAAGCTCACAAGGAGTCAATCACAGCATACTGCAAACTATGGGGGGAACCCCAGTACACAGTGCTATCTATTACACAGACAATGCAATTAAATACAAATAATACTCATATTAAATATACATCACAACATAATCTGCCTCCATGAATATGGGGGCAGAACAGATGAGAATAGATTATTGTAACAGCCTTTACCTTGGGTTATCATAGATAAGCTTAAAAGCTCTTCAAGTAATGCAAAATGCTGCTGTTAGGCTGATTGTAGGTGGTGCATAAATTTGATCATGTATCCTCGGCAATGAAGTCCTTAAACTGGCTCCCAGTGAAATACAGGATACAATATAAAGTACTGATGTTAATGTTTAAGATCTTGACTGATAATGTGCTTGGATATTTTAAGGAAGTTATAAAATGTTTTGATTTAAGTCGTGCTCTAAGGTCTACAGGGACTCGATAGCTGGCTTAACCCTCTATGGCTAAGCTGCATTATGTGGAGACATTTGATAAGACTTTTTCTATAGCCATTCCATATTTATAGAACAAATTATCTGGACTGGTTTGCATGTCATCATCTATATCTGAATTTTGGAGAAAACTAAAGGCTCAATTGTTGGATATGCTTACATGTGATATACTGATGAAGAAATGATATGACACCATGGGGCTCATTTTCAAAGCCCATAGACTTACAGTGTTCTATAGGTTACTATAGGAGTCATTTATGAAAGAGAAAAACATTTAAAAAGTGTCATAAAGCACCATTTGGACAAATTTCTTCTCAAAGATCCAAATTGGTATTTTCAAAACCTGTTTTGCAAATGTTTATCTATGCATTCCATCTACAATGCGTCCGAATCACAAGAGGGAGTGATGTGGGGATTGCAGAGGTGGGATTAGGGCAGGTTTAGGACGTGCCTAAAACTTGGATGTTTTATAGCCATAATGGAACAAAACAAAAATATCCAGAGCAAAAATCTAAATTGTTTGGGCTAGATCTGTTTTGAGAATGAATAAAACACAAAAAGATGCCCTAAATGACCGGATTGCCACTGGAGGGAATCAGGAATGATCTCCTAATACTTCCTCAGTGGTTACTGACCCCTTCCCACCCAACCAATAACGTGAAAAAAATATTACCAGCCTCTATGACAGCCTCAGATGTTATAAGCATGCAGGTCCCTGAAGTAGTCTAGTAGTCAGTGCAGTGCACTATGGATTGGAAGATTCAGACCCCTATCTCCCTCTACCTGTTACACTTGTAATGGAAACTGTGACTCCCCCCAAACTCACCCAAACCCTACTGTACCCACATGTAGGTGCCCCCTTCACCGATATGGGCTATTGTAGTGGTGTACAGTTAGGGGTGGTAGGTTTTGGAGGGCTTAGCAGAAAAGATAAGGGAGCAATGGTGAGATGTCTCGGGGACCAGTTTACTAAGAATGCTGGCCCCTTCTACATCCCAATAACTTGATTCTATATGTTTTGCACTTGTATGTTTCTTTTTTTTTTTTTTTTTTTTCGAAAATGGCCAAGAAATAAAAGTACAAGGCACAAAACCTTGTTCGAGATGGTATTTTTGAAAAAAAAAAAAAAGGTAGATGTTTTTCTTTTTTCAAAAGTGGACTTATTTCCTAGTCAGATTTGGGGCGTTTAGCACAAAACATCAAAAGTCCGACTTAGACACCATGTTGAAAATGCCTCTCTATGTAACTATTGTAAGTCTAAATGCTTTGAAAATACGCCTCTTTATATATGTATTTTATATTATGTATATTTTATGTACCCTGCCTATGTGATAGACAGGCTATAAATATAGTAAAATGTGAAACAATAGAGGCTGTGATCTACATGCAGATAATCCACAAGAGAACAATGCAGACCAGAGTAAAAGTAGAAATATACTCTTTATTAAAATCAATATGTTTTGCCTCCCAGAGGCTGCGTCAGGAGCTTATCATTCCATTATAAAAATACACATAAAAAATAAATAATAAAAAACATATTAATTAAATAGTAATATCATAAATTGCTAATCCAGATAAAAGTAAGTAATTCAAATAAAAACTAACTGAAAAACAAGTACAGACATATGTTTATTTACAACATAAGCTTAAAAATATTGTACATTCAGTATGTTGATACATTCAATTATTAATCTTCAAAAAACATACATATGACAAATGTATGTATGTTTTTTGAAGATTACCTAGGTTGGCATCCACACAGACATTGGAAACACTTCCTCCATTTGTAAGCACTAGATCCAATGTTGACCCTTCCCTCGTTGTGTTCCGTCACCATTTGTCTGAGCAAGGCACTTTGATAGGCATCCACAATCTCTCTACTTCTTTCCAATTCCAATCCACATCAGGCAAGTTGAAATCTCCCAACAATAGCACCTCCCCTTTCATACCAAGCTTATGAATATCTTCTATCAGGTCCTTGTCCAGCTTCTCCATTTGTGCTGGATAACACCCATGTGGATACAGGTTCCATCTTCTCTTTCCAGGACAATCCATATAGCTTCTTCTTTTCCCCAGGTACCCCACATTTCAGCTGGTCTGATATTATTTTTCACATACAATGCTACTCCTCTACCTCTTCGGCCCTCCCTATCCCTTCTATAAAGATTATAGCCCGGTATGGTCGCATCCCATTCATGGGAATCATTGAACCATGTCTCTGTAATAGCAACAATATCCAAGTTTTCCTCAAACATCAATGCTTGCAGATCTTGAACCTTTCTACTTAGACTACAAGCATTTGTGCTCATTGCTTTCCATGTACTAATTGAGTTAAGATGGGGTGGGTTTTTTTTTTTTTTTTTAATTTACATTACCTTTCCCTCTGCCATCAGGCTATTTCTGCTGGTGGCTTTCTGAATTCTTTTGTTTCCTTTTGTGAACCCCACCCTCTAGTTTAAATGCCTAGAAACATACTGCCAAAATTTCTCCCCTAGGATCCTTTTTCCCTTCACCAAAAGATGGAGCCTATCTTTACAGTACAGCCTAAGATTTTGCCATGTACTGCCCCATCTTCCCATGTATCTGAAACCTTATTCCTTACACCAAACTATGAGCCACCTATTGAATTCCTCTGTTTTATGTAGTCTCTCTTCTTCCTTCCCACATGTAGGAATAGCTTCAGAAAAAGCCGCAGTGCGAACTGAAGACTTAAGTCCCTCCCCAAGCTTCTGGAATGCTGTCTGTGTTCTAAACTTGTTATTGTTGGCCAGGTCATTTGTCCCCAGGTGGATTGCAACATCAGTATTAGAATCCTTACTCTCCTCTCGGATCAAGTTCAGTATTTTGTCAGTACTTCTGGTAGCTGAGGATCCTGGAAGGCACTTCACTAGGTTGGGTCCTTTGAACTGTGTTCCTAAGTTAATGCCTCTGATATTGGAGTCTCCTAGCAGTAATAATTTTGTGCTTTGCACCAGTCTCTCATTGTTTCGGGGATGTCTCTTGGATTGTGTTACATTCTTTGCCTCTAGTTCCACATCAGTATTTTTCTGAGCATCATAATACTCCAAATGCAGCAAAGGAATTATAAAAGGGAAACATTTGTGAGGGTGAATACTTCTGTGTTACAGGTCGTAATCTACCAGAGCCTGCTGTGATCCATCTGTTGCTTTAATCTCTGTGGTGGTTGTAAATTTGCTGGGAATTGAGTAATTGAGATCCTGCGGTTCACATAAACAGTCAGGTCTAAGCTTGCCTATGAGGCGGAAGTGATCCGCTGTGCCACAGTTCACTTCCTTCTTGATGGAGGAGCTCAGCAGGGGAGAGGAAGAGATAATGAAGCAGAGCTTCTGCTGTGGCTGAAAACGAGAAGAGGCAGAGAAAAGGTGAGTGTCTTCTCTTACAGTTCCTCTAAACTGCCAAAAACAGCCATATTATTCAGATTCTTAAATTGTGTTACATTTACAGATTCCACTTGGCTTCAGTTTTGATTATGAGATCACCAATGACATCACACACACACGGCATGAAACATTTCAAACACATCCCATGGTTCCAAACATGACTGCTCTCTTAGGGATTCAGGAAAGTGGCAGGGAATCAGGCATAAAAGATTTAAAATACAATGTATGTTGGTAAAGAATAAGTATTAGGGTTGAGATGATGTAAAGTTGTACATTTTTGGGTCTGCTCAGGTCTCTTCTTCAGGTGCTGAGGAAGCTTGAGGAAAGCATCTACTGTAAATAGTTCCACATCTTCACTTCATCATCATCATCATCACTTTAAAACTGGTCAGTTTTGCAGATAATAATGATATGTTTTCATTCCACAACAGATATTTTTTGGTAGTTAAAAGCTCTCTTGAACTGTCTGTGTAGAGGGTGGAAGTGGCTGCAGCAAAGGAATGTTCAGAGCAAGTAATGGATCAATGGGTCAAATGAGTGGAGAATGTGCTGGTTAGATGGGTCATGAGTCTGTGTATTAAAAATGTGATCCATCTTTTAAAATTAAAGACATATATTGAAACTCAATTTCAAATATTACCTCACAATTATGTATTACAGTAATCATTTCTAGGTGGTAACATTTGGGAATGGCTTTCCCATGTTTAGCAAGGTAGCAGAATGCTTGGGAATAGCATTCTCCTTGTTAAACAGTTATAGAATTAATAGTAGTAGTAGTAGTAGAATTAATTGTCATTGATTATATTCAATATATTGTAGGTGAGCCATGGATAACGAGTCACGTAATTGATGAGACATGAGTCACTGGTTTCATGGGCAAACAGGCAGTGGGGGACTGGGGGCAGACTAAAGGGATGAATCATGAGCAGGGGAGTAGAACTGAGGGCAGAGTGGGGGGGTGTTTGGGGCAGACAAAAGGAGTGAGTGTGCCATGGGGGGGGGGGGTTCATGGGGTCTCCTTCCTGCTGAGCATAGTAAGGGAAGGGCAGTGACGCTCTGGGTGCACCAGGGTTTGATTTTTTTTTGAGAGAGAGAGAGAGCCTGTTGTTAAACATTTACAACCACACCACTGGACATTTGTAAGCAATATCTGCATTAATTGATGGAAACATGACAGTGTGAGAATTAGTGGATTAAACTTTGAAATTTGAGATAAGAGTTATCTCTTCATATCACAATTTATGTAGAGCTGAACATGTTGTTTAAGTGCATTTGAACCATTTAGTCTTTTGAGACAACAGTGAGGGATATGGATATAATTGTACAGCATAGTGGTATAAATGTCCTCAAGCTAGGGTGTTAAGAAAAGTCTATGGATATACAGAACAGCGGGTTCACATTTCTGATATATAGGAATTGACATATTCATATGTTTAATATTATGTGGAGATAAGAGTGAGTTAGCAATATTGTTAATTTACATTAATGATTTTAGAATCTGCTAATAAGGTGTAGTTTTTATATTCATTGTTGTAATTATGATATATTCTTTCAATAATTATTATAGTTATTATTGCTATTCTCTCTTATATGCGTACTTGGAGATTTTATAAAATATACTTGTATATTGCAACACTGCCTCTACTCTACCTCAACTATGCTCCCACATAAAAGTAGTTGTATACTTTCCATGAACATATTTTTTATGTGTGTGGTCATGCAGTTTTTTTTAAAAAGATCATTTATTTTACTTATATATCACCTGAAAGCCTGAAAGATATCAAAGCAGTGTACATTCAAGTACAGTAGGTAGTTTTTCTGTCCATGGAGGGCTCATAATCTAAGTTTGTAGCTGAGACAATGGAGGCCTAAATTTATTTAATTGTTGGGATTTATTTACCGCCTTTTTGAAGTGTATGAGTTGGACAATAATTCACACCGGCCCGAACAGTGTAGGTAGAGATGTGCAATACTATGTTTTGGTAGCACTCTTGAAATTGTACAATAAAGTCATGCCTTTTATAAGCAATCCTAAATTCTAACTCCTTACCTATATTTACTACTAAACTGAAACCATGAAACTACTAGAAATAATAAAGATTTTATTTACATAAAAATTATTTACGTGAAGAAAAGCGTAAACATATGAATGAAGTCAGAAATAATAGCAATAACATGATACGTTTAGAAAGACTTCTCTTCAACAAGGCATACCACAGTGATCAATAATAAGAACTATAATGCATCACCACTTACCTGATATTCTGAATGTTTTCTTTCTATACCTGATTGCTTAATTCTATTATGTTATCTATGTTCTTTATGTAATACCAATTGTATCTTTTACTCCAGAATGGCGAATGACATGATGGAACATTGTAAGCCACATTGAGCCTGCAATTAGGTGGGAAAATGTGGGATACAAATGCAACAAATAAATAAATAAAATCACAGAACAAAAGTCAGATGTCAATTTTCTAACTGGTAGAATGTGCACTAATCAGACATTGGCTAAACAAATGCGCAACTCCCTGGACACAATTACATCCTCTGCTTGTTACTCCAAAGTGATACCAAGCTTGGTTTATGACCTGAATTGAAGAGCCAATCACTCCTTTGGGAATAGCGGGGACAGCTGGCAGTGCCTGGGGGACGGTCCAATGCTGATCAGTCAGTGGATGGCGGAGAGAAAACAGTTGATGCGATGAGTTGAGATAGGCAGGGTCTCAAGAGGCTTGATACCAGAGATCAGTCCCAAGGTCCAGATGTGCATTCTTTTATATGAAATGTGCCATCAGCAATGATTTTGATGATTGATAGCTCCGCAGAAGATGATTGGCTGTGCCCTTTTTGTTATGGCTGCCAAAACCACAAGAATGTCTTTTGACGTTATTCTGGATGTTTTTCTCGAAACTCTGGCTCCAAACAGTCTTGAGGGTCAATGTGACAACATTTCATAATTTTGCATCAGCTCAATTGCTCAACGGGGATAAGGTTTTGGGCATGTTCGGACATCTAAATGTCTTTAATTAGAACAAGCATGACTCAGCAGAGTTCCAATTTATAGCAAAGGTCTCTGTTTGTGAAGCACCAGAAACCGCCAAATTGATGATAGGTGTTCAGAATACCTCAGGCACAGGTTGGCAAGTTCTTTATTTTATTTATTTATTTAAACATTTCTATCCCGCACTATCTGACAATTCTAGGCGGGTTAATACTAACATGCACAAAAAATTATGTATCATTTACTAAACAAAACAGCACAAACTAAAACATTAAAACCACAACATATTTAATACTGTAACAGTAATACATTTTCAAATCAAACTTTCAAAAACTTTAGCAAAAAGAAAAGCTTTCAAGTGTTTTCTAAACTGTGCAGCAGAGTTAGTTTTTCAGATTTTGACTGGCAGTGCATTCCACAGTATCGCACTCCCTACATAAGTGTTTAACGTAATAATCTTACAAGAGGGCATGTCCAGTAGTAATCTATCAGCAGAGCACAAACTTCAATTGGGACGATACATTTTCAACCAATTGGCTAACTAACAGGGCTTCATTATTTAAAGCTGTATGGATTAATGATAAAATTTTAAATTGCACTCTCCAAAAGATTGGTAACCAATGCAATTCTTTCAGCATTGGAGAAATATGAGACCATTTCGGTAACCCGAATAACATTCGGGCAGCAGCATTTTGTGCAATCTGAAGAGCATGCAACATAGAATTTGGTAACCCCAAATATAAGAAATGACAGTAATCCAGTAAATGATTGTACAACAGATCTAAAGTTGGCTGGAGACAGAAAATATTTTAGTCTTCTGATCAATCTTAAAGAAAATCTTTCAAATTGCGTACTGTATTTGTGCATTGGAATTTGAACCAGGGTCCCCTGAATCTCAGCCCACTGCTCTATATAAAACTGGCTTTACATGCAGAAATAGCTTAATCAAATTATCCCCATGTTTTCAGTCTGGAAGCAAAAATAGTAGGGATAACTTTATACAGATAGGCTATCCATATAAAGTTATGCATTTAGATTTGAACTGATTTGAGGCTGAACTCTATATATAGCACATAAAAAAGTACTATTTATAAGCCATGCTTAAACTTAGGCATGGTTTATAGAATAGTGCTTACACAATGGAAATCGTGCCTAATTTTAGGTACATCCATTTGCACCAACAGAAACATGGTGCAAAGGTATGCACCTAAATTAGGCATATATCCCCCCTTATTCTATAACAATGCATGTAAATCCTAGGAACGCCCCCGTTCAACCCATGACCTTCCATTTCCTTGCCCCCTTTTCTTTTACTCACAGTACCACTCGATATAATGGGTGGAGTCCAAGGGGTCATTTCAAGATTTCATAAAAGCAACCCAGCAGACCTTTCTTGACCGCTGCTAAAGGCAAGGCATCATCAAAGAGTGAGCCCTCAAAAGCTGCACGAATCGATTATCCCTCAACATGGTTGAGACATAATGATGAACTTGTGGGTAGGCATACCAGTCTTGAGGTTGGAAAGCATAGACCATTTCAATCAAATGGATTTGACTGAAGAGAGAGAGAGCAGAAACACAGACTAGCACCGAAAAAGCATCTGTGTCTCACGTAACAAGGGAGCAACATTGCTATTATACAGGTTCGTGAGATTTCTACGCAATATCAAATCTAAATATTTTAAAGTAGTGCGGGCCCAAAGGAGAGGAAAATGCCCCTTCCAGCAGGCCTCCAACCCTATCCCCAGAATCAAGGCTTCAGATTTATCCATATTAATCCATAAGCCAACAATGAGGCCAAAGTCTATCAAAAGTGCAAGAGCTCTAGGCAGGGACATCTGGGGGATTGTAGTAGCAAACAGCAGATCTTCTGAAAACAGTGCCAATTTAAGTCCCTTCACGCCCACGGTATCTCTTGAATCACTGGGTTGACCCGCAAATTTCAGGGAAGAGGTTCCATACAAAGAATGAACAGGGTGGGGAACAAGGGGCAGCTTTGCTGGTTGCCCCGTTGTGTAGCAAATGGAGCAGAAAGCACACCATTAAGTAAGACCCATGCCCAGGGATCAAAATAAAGCAGGCGGATCATGGATATTATAGGACCACTAAAACCATAGCTATCTAACACTTCCCTCAAATATGGTGATGAGACATGATCAAAGGCTTTTTCCAGATCAAAATTGATCAAATAAGGCATCCAGTTTATGCTCCTGTACATGTTCTATGGTCATAAGAAGCTTCAAGACATTGGCCACCGCATCTCTCCCTTTCACAAAACCTGCCTGATGAGAAGTGACTCATTTTGGCACTAGGTGGGCTAGATGATTTGCTATAAGGACTGGAAAACAGCCAAACACAATCTCAAAGGGTTGTGCAAAAAATAAAGGGTTGTGATGTTGTTTTAGAATTACTTGAGGTACAGAAATTTTTGCTGTTTTTAGATCTTTAACCCTACAACAATCATGCTCAAGTTGAGTGGTTCCTGATGAAGCCCTGAAGTGGGTGAAACGATCTGGGCCCCATTGAATAAGATTGAAAGTCACCAGTTGGAGTGTGGGGTATCAAGCCAGCCAAGAGAAAGCTAAGTTTCTTTACTTAAGCCATGCTGTAGCTTGGAAAGTTTATTGTACTCAGTAACGTTTTGAGCAATTAGTTCTATTTTGAAAATCTGCGGGAAAATATACCCTATGAAAGAGATAAAGATCATAGGCACGGGAGCAAGATGGTGGCAGTAACACCATTCCACGAGAGAGCCTTTGGATAGTGCTGTATTAAACCCATACCTCCTGGTTGAATTTACTTCCAAAAATTTTACCTTATTCTTTCTCGCTGATGCCGCATACCAAGAGGAAAGGGGTTTTGAGAACCGGAACCCTGCCGGTTCGAACTTCGACTCCAACGCAGCTTTCTATCCAAGGATTCCTCACGAGAACCCCTGCTACGACGCCGGGAAGCCCTGCTGAGCATGATGCCCGAGGAGAGGCTGAGCTCCAGGGGCAGGACGTTTCATTGTCCCCCCCGGTGCGCCCACCACCACCGCAACCAGCTGACGTCGATGATGGGCGAGTAGCCCCTAATCGTGGAAACGAGAGAGGAGAGCTACTACCAGGTCCCCACTTCGACGATACAGCTGAGGCCTGTATTATAGCAAAGGCTGAGAGTCAGATGGCACAGAGGCCAGGAAAATCTTTAGTCTCCTCGCCGGCGGTGACTCTTGAGGCGATATGGGAGACTCTACAGACGGTGATGGAATCAACTAGCAAGATTGAACCGCTTCTGGGTAAAGTAAATGAATTAACTACTGCATTTTCCTCTATGAAAGAAGAGGTAACTGAAAAGATTCAAAATCTGTCTAATGAAACTTCTAAATTGAAGGAAATTTCAGTTAAATTAATACAAGATAACATGCTGATACATAAAAAGTTGGAACATTTTGAAAATCATAATAGGAGGTTAAATTTACGATTTTTGAATTTTCCACGGACTTCTATATATTTCCCATTAGAAATTTTTAAAAGGTATTTGATGGAAAATTTGAAATTTACCTTAGAAAATATACCTCCAGTGAATAAAATTTATTATCTTCCTACAAAGAAACCAATACAAGAGTTGGAACAACCGGATTTAAATGTATCAGACTTACTAGAAACTTCGTTAACTGATATAACTGACCGGCAAACCTTGCTGGTTTCATTCATATTTCCTCAAGATTTAGAATCTGTTAGAAAGATGGCTTTGAAGAACTTGCAAACCCCATTTTATGGGGGGAAAATCTGGGTATTCCCAGATGTCACCAAACAAACTCAAAACAGAAGGAAAGACTTCTTAGCACTTCGAGTTGAAACTTTGTCTCTAGGAGCCTCATTCCACCTGAACTATCCTTGTAAATGCAACATTAAATACTTAGGGGTAAAATATGTTTTCTTTGAACCCGAACACTTAAAACAATTTATTTCACAGAAAAAATTACTATAATGCTTTTTGAATCTAAACCGTTATGTTTTGCCTTAAGACTAGGATGTGGGGAGAGTAATTATATATAAACTTGGGGTTTGTTTAATCTGCTATTGCTTTATTTCAATCTTGTGATATGATCTACTAAATTTCTTTCTCCTAAGACAACGGCTCTTAGCCCCTCCAATTTGGTGGTCTAATATAAGTTTGTAATATTTTCCTGTTCTATTTTGCCTAATTATGTGCTGATTTCTTAAATGTATTACCTATTCAAGTAGTAAATGCTTGTAAAAATGTGAAAATGATAAATAAAAATTAAAAAAAAAAAAAGATCATAGGCACATAAATCTTGCATAGATATCAGTGCTCTGTTGGTCAGACCTTGGCAGTGACCTTGGTTTCTGAGGGTATTTCCCATTTGTTTATCATTACTGATATTTAATTTTTGCACAACCCTTTGAGATTGTGTTTGGCTGTTTTCCAGTCCTTATAGTATTAGATCACCTAAGCAGGATTTACAGCTCATACTGTTGATTGAATTATTGTCTAGATGATTTGCTACCATTTTCGCATAAAGCTTGACATTTACATTCAAGAGGGAGATAGGTCTGTAAGAGATGGTAAGCTGTGGGTCCCATCCCAGTTTCAAAATATGGAGAATCACCGCCCCCTCAGAGTCTGTGGAAAATATCCTGAGAGCCTCATTATATACTGCCAAGAGGGAAAAGTGCAGGACTCAAAATCTTGAAGAATTCTGATGGCAGCCCATCTGGACCTGGAGCTTTTTTCATTGAAAATGTTTTGATGGCATATTGCACCTCTCCCAAGTGAAAGGGTGCATTTAAGGCTTCCAGGTCCTCCACCGTCACTCGTGAAAAGGGGAGATTATCCAAAAAATGAAAATCTAAAGGTCCCGGAGCAGAGGAAGCCATGTACAAGGTACTAATTCTAAAAAAGCTTGGTAATTCCAGGATGGTCTTTCAAAAGAGTTCCTGCTGGATCACGCAAAAAAATGTTGTCCTGTGATCGTGCGGACCAAGTGGGCCAAACAGGTACCCATACAGTTCCCATAACAGAAAAAAAACGGTGGTGGCTATAACAAAGACTATTTAAAGTGTGCTGATGTATCAAGCTATTAAAAAAGGTTTTATAGGGGTATTTTCCTGCTATTTCACCTTTGCTGGTCTGCGGCCTATCCAAGCCTCAACCAACTAATATGGATTCTACAGCCTGTGCCCTGAATACATCTGAAACCATTAGAAACCAACTTTCTACAAAGGAAAATTACTGCTTGCCATACCCATGATGAATTCATCCAAGGATACATTGTTTACTGCTAACTAGCCTCCAGTTATCTCCTGGGAAGAGTGGAGGAACCTACCTCACATAAGACAAATGTTTCCGGTAGTATATGTGAATCAAGAGGGAGGTTGCTACCATCAGCCTCATGACTGAAAAGACTTTCTTTGCTGCTATCACAAGGCCTTGCATTGCCCACCATGGATTCTGCTAGACAGAAGTACACAGTTTGTGATTGGTCCATAGGTATCACCTGACCCAGAAAGATGCCAATGTTGGACTGAAGAGGAAGAAGAGAGGGGAGAAGAAGAGAAGACGTGTTGGTGGATAGATTGCTCTGAGAGGTGCTAGAGAGAGACTGATTTTCTAAACACCCCAGTGAACTGAATTCCTTGTGATTAAGCTGACAAATCAGTTCCACTGCAGCACTAAGGGCTTACCCGAAAGACTGTGTAATCAGTATACAGAGTAAAGACCTTGGATTTTATTCTTGGACTGGAATAGACTCACAGAGAATTTCTGGAGTCTCAATGGAGGAATTGTAGGAGTATTTGCTGTGATCTCACCCACCCTGTGTGCATATGAGAGCACCTTTACAGCCAAAATGGACGCTGCAACCTTTCACCTATATGTCTGACTACCAACTGTGCAGAAGTCAGCATTTCAGCTTGTAATAGATTTACTGAAGCCTGCACCACCTCCAAGGTCACTCTGTATCGGGGGAGAATGCATGTCCCTGAGGGAGAGAGAGAGAGCGTACGAGATAAGACGGACAAAGGAAGCTTCATACAGATGCTGGGAGTACATGGTGGGATTATTTCTGATTGGCTCCCAGAAAACTGATTGGTCTGAGAAGCGGGAACAGAAGAAGTTAGTTGCTGAAGAACCGAACAGAAGAACAGAAGAGGAGAACACTTGCATTTCTGCAAGCACCTGATTTACCTGAGAGACTTACTGATAATACCTGGCAAAGCTTTTCCCCAGGTTACAGCTGTCTACAGGATCTATACTGCGTCTGTATCATCTGTGGCTGATCAAGACAAGTGCATCACCTGAGCTTGTGGGACCTCGCTGAGACATTCGGCTGAGGAATCGGAAGGAATCTGATCTGGTGACCGGGACGGTGAGATCATAGTTTACTTCCTTCAGGCTGGGTTAGATAATTAGTCTGTGCTCGGACCCATCAGATGTGTGACGTCAGGATTTATGATCTAGTTGCTGTTAGCCTAGTATAAGATTTGTGTGGTAATCATTAGGATCTTGGTATTGTGTTTATCTGTTATTACAGATTTTAGCCCATAGGATAATCATAGTTATTCTCTATATTTTGGTATCATTGTGCATGCAATAAGGAATTGCTGATGCTATAGGCTGATAAGAGTTTTCTATATTTTTGTATATAACGCTGTATAAATAAACTAATATATTCCATTGGTCTGTCCGTTATTTTCCATGCAGCTAAGGTTGGGCAGAGGCCACGCCCCCTAGACATAAGCGAGTACATAGGTAGGAATTGGCCTCTTACAAAATATATATATAACCACCTACAAATTGGGGCTCTCGTCCGGGACGGTTGGTGCAGGATTAGCAGAAGTTAAAACTTTTTCTGGGTCTTTTCAGAAGGCTGGTTTGAGCTTCTGTCTCTCTTTGCACGAACTGCAGTTACCCTAGCTGACGGCAGACCCTTGTTTATACAGCTGTGTTTTATTGCTGTAATTGGTTGACAGATTTATTACTCTGAGCTCCAAAAGAGAAAGAAACGGTTTCTCTAACTCTGTAAGGAAGGAAAACAGGGTGTGTTTAGTCTTTAACATGGCGACCGGCACGGTTGGCACATTGCCTGAAATTCTCCTGAGTGAACAGGAGAAGGGCGTGCTTAAAATATTACTGCCACTCTCTCATAGTAAGACGAAACCAACTCCTCCTACAGTAGAGTCTGTACGTGCTTTATTTAGTAGCAGTTCACCGAATAGCTCAGAAGCATATGCTACGGTTTTAAATACAATTATAAAAGAGAAACAGCATTTGTCACAATGGATGCTTTGTGAACTGGGCGTGTCTCTTTTGGCAGTTAAAGACTCTTTGATGAATGAGATAAGACAGGTATCTGTACCTCTAACAGATCGCATAGCGGAGTTGCAGTTAGATTTGTCCCAGACTAGGGAAACTGTCCAGGAGCGAGACAGTGAGTTAGCTGCATTACGAGTTGATTTACAGACTGCCAAATCTGCTTTAGCAGGGACCAATGTAAGCCCCGCCCCACCTCATTCCTCTGAAGAGATTTGTACGCAGTGCCAGACACTGGATGATAAGTGTAAAACTTTGCAGTGTGACCTAACTGATTGTGAAGCACTTAATTACACATTAAAGCAAGAAATTGCCCAGTACCTCGTGTCTTTTGATTCGTTGCAAGAGAAATTTTCTCGTTTGACTGATGCATTACACAACCAGATTAGGGAAACAGATAAGTTGCAGACATTAAATCGGGAGCTAAAACAGGTCTCAGAAGGTGTTCAGAGTGAGTTGCGCAGGGAGCTAGTGGCCACTCAAGAACAATCTGTGTCTGTGTTTCAAGATTGGCACGCAGCCAAGCTAGAGTTGGCGGAGTTAAAAGAGAAGCAGGAGACAGTCTCACTACAATTAGAATGTACAGTGAAGGACAGAGATTCATTGTCTAAAGCATTAGAGGAGTGCACTGTAAAGATTTCCACAATGCAGCAAGAGCTTACGCACATGGCGCAGGAAGAAGTACCGTATACCTTAGAGTTCCCCGACAGTTTTGCTGCGGGTCACCCAAGCCCAGCTCCTGAAATGAACCGTTACGTGAGCCGGGAGGGACCCGAGTTAAACACACCCATTGGGGGCATGGCTTCGGCTCTTTCCCGCCCCTCTGTACAATCCAGCCCCATAGTGGCTGGTGAACGAAGCAGCAGACCCGAGACAGTGACACACCCACTGGGGGCACGGGTCCAGGGACTGCCTGCTGAAATCATCAGCTCACTTGGTCAGGTGCCTAGCTCAGGGCCTCAGCCTTCGGCAGATCCACCCAGTTTTAGCGATACACCTGCCCCGAGGTTCTCTACACCTGGTAGTGATCAGCGGCACTTCAAGCCGGAACCCAAGAAAGGAATGTCTATGGAGAGGCAGGCATATGTTATAAAGATGCTACGCACCGTAATAGCGCCTTTTAAAGCGTCTGCCTCGGTATCCATAGAAACCCATCTTAAGGCAGTGCATGAACTCCTGCAGACCATGCACGTCTCTTCTGAGGATGACATCAGAGCCCTCCTCAAATGGACCTTTAGTACCGAGTGCCATGAAGTTCTAGATTTGATCATGTCCGATAACCCTGATTTACGGTCAGTGGAGCAAGCCTTAGCGAAGCGCTACGGTCTCTTTGCCAACTCTCTGGAAGCTAAGCGTGCAGCGTATACTATTAGTTGTAATCCGGAGGAGAGTCCGCGGGAGTGGGCCCATCGCTTGAAGCGTGCATTTTACCAAGGGGGGGTGCCGCCTGATTCTAAAGATCTTGAATTTGGTGATTTCAGGGAACTTTTTATACAGGGTCTGCCTGATCCGATAAAGATTCCCTTGGCAGGAAAAAACGCAGAACCCTATTCCAGCCTTCTCAAGCAGGCTGAAGGAATTTTTGAAATCTGCCGCGCCAAGCCCATCGCAGAGACTCCGAAACCGGCATCCAAGAGTCGCAACAGGGTGATACCACCCGCTGTTTGTGCGGTCACTTCCACGCTTTCTCTGGAAAACAAAGCGCCGAGACCAACTACGCCGCCGGGCTCTCAGGCCCTGCCGCGGGATGCAGCGCCTCCTATTGCGCAGGAGGGACAGCAACAACCTAAAAAGAAGCGGTTTAATCAGAAGAAGTGGAATGCAGAGAAGATCCGTGCTATGCAAGCTCAGCTGGACCAATTGATGGCAAGATGTTCAATCACGGAGTCTAGCAGTGTACCTAAGACACCTCCATCTCATAAAAAGGTCAAATTCCAGAAGCAGAAGGACCAGTCTTCTAGACCGCCGACCCCTCCGGGGCTTAGTGTTAAATCTGTTGAGGTGGAACAGCCATCCTCTTCGGAGGAAGAACAAGCATGACTAGACGTGGCCACAACACCTGTTACCGCAAGCGTCCCCGCGGTCCACGTGGATGCGTTGTCGTCCATCAGTGAAGAGTCCCCCGTGAACCATGCTGCGTCGCAGTCCTCGAACCCGGAAGGGCCTCTTTCAAAAGACTCATCCCAGGAAGTCAGGTATTTTCTAGGTAAGCTTATATCTAAAGGTTACAGATATACCGTGGAGTTGTTAATTCAACAAGTACTTTCCTGTGAAGGTCTCCTGGATACAGCCTCAGAGGTGACTTTGGTCACCCAGGGCCTGTTTCAGAAACTAGAGGCATCTCTAGGGGGGGGTCAGGATGTGCTGCGTGTCACACCGTGCGACTTGTCACTGGTGGCCTATGGCAATCAAAGTATTGGAACTGTGGGACAGGTTTGGCTATCTTTACAGCTTGGACAGATGACCGTCAGGCACCCAGCCATCATCACTACCAGCGAGGGTGAAGAATTTCTGATTGGAAATGACCTTTTGAAGAGATTTCGGCCTGTTTTGGATTATGACGAGGAAACGATCTGGTCTAAAGTCACTCGACCCCTTAAATATGTGCGAGGGAGATACTGGCGTACAGTCGGTGATGCCAACTCTGTGGAGCTACAGGACACTCCCCTGCGGACTGATCCCCGGTGTTCCGCGGATCCGCCCATGCGGGAGCCTCCGTTGACAGAGGCACCAAAAGGGGGTCAGAAGCATGAAGAGCTGGTGCAACAAGCGGACCAACTAGAGATTGTTTCACAGGACTCAGCCAAGACGGATGACTTAACAGATACTGTGTCTCCAGCATTACTTGAAAAATCATCTCCTATCTCTGGTCCTGATTTTGCTCATCCTTGCAAGGTGACTGTCCTCACCCAGAAAGGTGATGAATTCACCATACCAGTTCAAGTGGCTAACACCCCATTGCTTCAAGCTACTTTACTGTTCACTAGTGATCTCTCCTACATCAGTGACTCTTTGTACAGCCAAATTCGTAAGTCTGTACAACTTCCCTTCAGCAGATGTTCCTCTACTTCGGTACAGGTACCGGGACAAGGCTCCAAGCCGCTTGACGGAATATGTGGCCTTCCCTTGACTGTGGGAAAGAAGACATTCACCCACCACTTCTCTATTGTCCGGGGCTTGAGGGAACCCTTATGTTTGGGGTCAGATTGCCTTGCACGACTGGGAGTTTATGTGGACCTGGTGAATCTTGTCCTGTGGAGTAGAATGCAGAACAACCCAGTGGAACTTGAACCTACGGCTGTTTGTTTGAAGTCTGGACAGACCATTCCCCAGGTCTGTGAGGTAGTCTGTGACAAGGATGTAACCATTCCAGGAAGAGTTCGGGATTTTTCCCTCAAGCTTCGCCTCGCTCAAGGACAACGTCTGCTGGATGATGTAGTGTTCTTTAACCCACATGCCCACTTTCGAGATCTTGGATTGGCAATTGGTGTTCTGCCATGTTTGGAGGTCACCGGTACCACCTTATACCTGTTGGTCACCAATCCACAGTCTGCTGAAGTGGAGCTATCTGCTGGAGATTCTGTTGGCTTTCTGGTTGGCCAGTCCTTCCATGATGTCGAGGTATGTTTGCCTATCCTTGGCAGGCTGCCTTCTTCTTGGGACACCTGCCAGGGGGGGGAGACGACTGACAGTTGGTTTACCTCTCCCAGGGGCCTCATATCTCTCGAGTTTGTTTGGCCCTATGATGCGACGTGTGCCCAGGTACAGGTGGAAGATGACTTCTTGTTGCTGTCCAGGGAAATGTCTGTACCTCAGAAGCCTCGAAGGGTGAATGCTGTGGAAACCTCAACCTTGCAGGAGGACATTGAAGAACAGGTGGAAATTTCATCCAACCAACCTTTCTCAGAGTTTGATGCTATGGTGAAAGAGCAAGTGGAACAGGCTGATGCTTGTACTACTCACACAGAGAAGAGGAAGTTGACTCAGTTGTTGTACAATTACAAGGACCTTTTTGCTGTAGATTCGTATGACTGTGGACTTACGAACCTACATGTCACCAGAGTGCCTACGGAACCTGGTAGCAAGCCTGTCTTTGTGCGTCAGTATAAGATTCCATTGGCTTCCTATGAGTCTGTACAAGAGATTCTCAACACTTTGGAGACCAGGGGTATCATCAGACAATGCAACAGCACGTACAACTCCCCTCTGTGGCCCATCTTGAAAAAGAATAACAGCTGGAGAATCGCTCTGGATTACCGTCAGTTGAATAAGCGAGTACCCTTGTCCCGGTGGCCTATGGCTCCACTGGATCAGAACCTTGCAACCATCAGGGGGGCTAAGTATTTCACCAGCCTGGATTTGGCATCAGGGTTTTGGACAGTACCAGTCCATCCCCACGATCAGCATAAACTGGCTTTTACGTTTGGGAAGAAGCAGTATACGTGGAACAGGACACCCTTTGGGTTTCTCAATTCACCTGCTGAATTCAACATTTTCCTACACAAAGCCCTACCAGATGCTGAAGCTCGAGGAACAGTGGTCTATGTGGATGACATTCTGATCAAGAGTCCTACCTTTCAGGAACACCTGGAGGAGATGGAGCATGTCTTCACACAGTTGGCAGATGCTGGAGCTAAACTGACTCTTGCCAAAGGACAATGGTGCAGGAAATCACTGAATTACTTAGGGTATGAAATTTCTGCTGAGGGTCTGCGACCCCAGAAGAAGCGAGTGCAGTCTTTACAACAGTTGAAACAGCCCACCAATATCACTGAACTTCGTTCCTTTCTAGGAATTTGCAACTACTCCAGACAGTTCATAGATGAGTATGCGGAGATCACCCGACCGTTGGTCAAGTTGTTGAAGAAAGATACACCTTGGGTCTGGGGGCCAGAACAGAAATCTGCTATGCAGGAGCTGAAAGACAAGCTTAGCTGCTTCCCATGCCTCGCATACCCCGAGGGAGGTCGTGAGTTCTACGTGGACTTGGGATATTCCCAACACTCTATGAGTGCTGTCCTATATCAGAAGTATGACACGGATAAGAGGGTAGTGGCGTATGCCAGTAAAGGACTAACGGATGTGGAGAGGAAGTATTCCGACTGTGAGAAAGCACTCCTGTCTACCGTTTGGGCTTTGCAACACTTCAGAAGTTACATCCAAGGTGAGAAGCTAATTGTGGAGACTTGCCACCAGCCCATCAGTTTCTTGGGTAGTGACCGAATTAAGACCGGTCGAGTGTCAAACAGCAAAATAGTCTCCTGGACATTGGCTCTTCAAGGCTGGCCTCTGGAGGTAAGGTATGCTCAGAAACATCGTAACGCAGTAGCCCAAGGTATGGCTGACCTACATGATTGTGCAGAACAGGATTCCATTGCAGGTATTCCCGAAGCAGATGTTCCCCCGCTAGAGAAAGAACCTCATCGACACCATCTGTATGATGAACAGACTTGTGCTACCATGCCTAAGGTCTATGTAGATGGTTGTGCTTACCGTCGTGATACAGTCAAGGAATTGGTTGCAGGAGTAGGAGTGGTATGGGATCCAACCAATCTTGAAGAGACCCTGAAGCACAGCTTGGGCTCGCGAACTAATCAGTACGCTGAGATTGTGGCAGTTCTGGTGGCGGTACAGTCTGCAATTCAGAAAGGAGTCCGACAGTTGGTCATATGTACGGATTCGGACTATGTGAGACAGAATTTTGTGCCCCATTTGCCCATCTGGAAGCAGAAAAATATGTTAAATTCCAAAGGAAAACCAGTACATCATGGAAACTTGATCCAGATTTTAGATCAACTGGTAAGGGACCATGACATGACCATCTATTGGAAGAAGGTCAAGGGTCATGCAAAAGTTGACAGTCCCGACAAGCTGGGAAACGACTTGGCCGATCACCTGGCCAAGGAGGGTGCGCTTACAGGAGAATTATGGCGACCCCCAGAAGTGGAGACTGCGGCTGTCCATGCTGTCACCCGACGACAGGCGAAGCAGTCCAACGACACGCCAGTGGTCCAGTGGTGCAGTGAAGTCCCATCCTTTGATCTTGTCATGGCACAGAAATCCGACCCGGTGATCGGTAGATTTTATGAGTACATATGGAATCCGCAAGACTGTCCCCTGACGGAAGAAGACAAGCAAGATGAGGAAATGAGGATACTCTACGCCTCCCGAGAGAAGTTCAAACTTCACAAGGACCTGCTTATTCGGACGAGTAAGCATGGCATTGAGCAATGGGTGGTGCCTAAAGAATATCGAGGCATTATGTTGCAGCATGCCCATGACGAACCATGTGCTGGACATCGAGGGGAGAATATCACCTATGAGACCCTAAAGCAAGTAGCTTATTGGCCTCACATGCGACAGGATGTACAGTTGTACACGCGAGGGTGTTTGACCTGTTGTCGTTTCCAGCCATCTTCACCATCTCACCGAGCACCACTTAGGAAGAAGGGTATCGCCATGCCCTGGTCGGATATCCAGATTGATTGGGTTGGTCCTGTAGTTCGATCCACTCGTGGTAACAAGTACTTGCTCACAGTCACCTGCTTGTTCACCAAGTGGTTGGAGTGTCTGCCTGCACCCAACTGCACGGCAGAAACCACGGCTACCTTACTACTGAATCATGTGTTCAGCCGGTGGGGTTTGCCTATGCGAGTGGATTCAGACCAAGGTTCTCAGTTCACGGCAGAGGTGATTCAACAGATGTGGAAGATGCTTGGAGTAAAGAGTAAGTTGCACATAGCTTACCGACCTCAATCTTCGGGACAGGTGGAAAGAGCTAATCGCACCATCGTGACCATTCTGAAGAAGTATGTGTCATCCTCAGGTAAGAATTGGGACCTTGTCTTACCATTGGTCCTTATGGCGATTCGTTCCACACCCCACCGTTCCACCGGAGTGTCTCCTTTTGAGATGATGACAGGTAGGGAAATGACATTACCAATTCATTTGTTGTATAGGACTAATGATGTGAACTTGTCCAGTGCTACCTCCACTCATGAATATGTCACCCATTTGCGTAAGCATTTGCAAAGTGCCTTTGCCTTTGCTCAGAAAAATTTGGAAAGTAGCGCTAGAGGTAGAAAAGCCTATTATGATCAAGGGACTACCTCTAAAGAATACCAAATTGGCGACAAGGTATTCTACTTCAATTTTGCCAGAAACAAGGTTAAAGAAA
This sequence comes from Microcaecilia unicolor, assembly GCF_901765095.1. Lineage (NCBI taxonomy): Eukaryota > Metazoa > Chordata > Amphibia > Gymnophiona > Siphonopidae > Microcaecilia > Microcaecilia unicolor. The sequence continues at coordinate 54,598,472 of NC_044035.1, forward strand.
GGAAGTTTCTGCCTAGTTGGCGTGGTCCATTCCCAATAGTGGAAAAAGCTTCACCTGTGGCTTACCAAATTTGCCTCAAGAAAAATACTAACGGTGAAGACACCCTTAAATGGGTCCACATCAATCAGTTGAGACCACGTCATCCCAGTCATTTGATTCCAGACGTATGTGTTGATGACACGAACTGTACTAACACCCCAACAGCATAGTCTGTTTTCTTTGTACCTTGCAGATGCAGAAAAGAACCCTGATGATCGTGTTCTGGATCTCCGTGCTGCTGGGATCGTGGTCCAAGATGATCGAACCTGGTCCCATGTCTGGAGTTGTTCTGCAAGATACCCCTGGCTTCCTGATTACCCAGTCCCAGATTGTTCCACAGAAAGTAGTTGTGTCCCTTGACCCAATGCATGTGCTACTGAAACATTTCAATATGAGTAACTTATCTCTGTCTGCTGTTACCCATTCCTGGTTTTTCAATTATATGCAAAATGCCCGTGCACAAGTGAAGAACATTTTGCATCAACTGGACAAAGTCATGGTACAACCTATGCAACCTTATAATTCCAGGTCCAGATCTAAGCGTTTTCTTGGTCTGGCCGGTGGTTTGATTTTCTCGGCCATTGGTTCACTTTTTGGTATTTCCATGTCTGTTGCCAATGTAGTTTCTGTCCAAAAGCTGCAGGCCAATATACAAGCCATCCAAGCAGACTTGAAAGCCATCGAGACCAAATTGGTAGTCCAACAGAGCCAACTTGTGGCCCAGGGTAAAACTATTGCTGATACGGTCACTCTTGTGAATTTACATACACATAAAATTAGTGCCAACACAGCTGATTTGTTGACAATTAAGGGTACCATGAATGAAGACCGTGTGTTTATACAACCTGTTAAGGACCTTATCCAGGATTTATTTAGGGAAGTAGATACCAGTGTTAGTAAGCTAATGCAGGGACAGATACCAACGTACCTGATACCATCTGATGTTGTTAAAGATGCCTTTGCCAAAGTTACCCGTTTGTCTATTGAACCTTTTCAAATTCAAATCGCATTTCATTTAGGTACTGCCTTTCCCCTTTATTTGGATATGGAGCGTATGGAAATTGCCTTCATCCTTAATTTGCCATTTATTATGCCTGAGAATGTATACCAGCTTAAACAAGTTGTAAATGTAGGTACTTGGCATGAGAATTTGTACCTTAATGTTGATACACCTAAGTATGTTGCTTACCAACAGGATGCTCCGCAACATTATTTGGTCCCTAACTTAGACCTTTGCCACAAAACTAAAGATGTTAATTGGCTATGCCCTGGTAAACCTTTCCTGAAAGACACAACAGAAGCTCTTTGTGGATTGTCCACAGAGAATGTCCAAGAGAAGTGTAAGGTTACCGTATCAAAATATGACGATTTTTCTGATACCACTGTAGCTGTACTGGATACGGTATGGTTAGTTAGCACACCTAGTACGGAACTTACTGTCACCTTTCAGAAGCATGATGTAATCAACCGTTACACTCTTCCTTGCAATGTTGGTGTAATCGCTGTACCCAAGTATGCTGTTGCCCATGTAGGAGGAGTTTCCCTGTTTTATCTTGACACAGACCTGGTTGTTTCTGAGTTGGAAGTGCTTGATGTATTTCGTGGACATCCTATTGACTTTGCTATGGACCTTATACCATTTTTACAGTCCAAAGACTCTCACACTGTTGAATTATCTGTTGACCATGAGACTCTCGAGGTTGCAGATTACAAACGTCGTTCATCTGATGTCACCCAGTTCCACATGTCCACTCATGTTGTCATCTCACTTTTGACCATCTCGTGGGTCATCATGCTCCTGTGTGCTGTAGTGTTTTGGAGAGACCTTCGTCATTTACGCCATCGCGTAAACACTTTGTCTCCTACGGCGATGAGATTGCAAGACTTTATGTAGTTACATCTGACCAGAGTTTGGCCAACAATTTATTCCATTTTCACTTTTCTGTACTAATATGCTTTGCTTTGCATGATGTGATTTTCATGATCTATGTGATTATGGTTCATGATTTGTTTGATTAATTTTCATGTGTTAAGACTTTTAACTAACTGCACATGCGGGTTCTATTATTCAGTATTTTGCTGTATTAGCATTTGTGATTTCCTTGTGAACATTATTTTGCTTAATTGAACTGTTTGAAGAGCGTTAGTTTGCATTAGTTGAGATTTACTTTGAAACTTTTTGTAGTTTTGACCATGAAGTTTGTACCTGAATCCTGACTGAACTGTCTGGCTTATTTTTGTAGTTAGGTTGGAGAAGGCCTTTACTCCTTTGCAGTAATTTCCATCTCCAAGGGGGGGAATCTGTAGGAGTATTTGCTGTGATCTCACCCACCCTGTGTGCATATGAGAGCACCTTTACAGCCAAAATGGACGCTGCAACCTTTCACCTATATGTCTGACTACCAACTGTGCAGAAGTCAGCATTTCAGCTTGTAATAGATTTACTGAAGCCTGCACCACCTCCAAGGTCACTCTGTATCGGGGGAGAATGCATGTCCCTGAGGGAGAGAGAGAGAGCGTACGAGATAAGACGGACAAAGGAAGCTTCATACAGATGCTGGGAGTACATGGTGGGATTATTTCTGATTGGCTCCCAGAAAACTGATTGGTCTGAGAAGCGGGAACAGAAGAAGTTAGTTGCTGAAGAACCGAACAGAAGAACAGAAGAGGAGAACACTTGCATTTCTGCAAGCACCTGATTTACCTGAGAGACTTACTGATAATACCTGGCAAAGCTTTTCCCCAGGTTACAGCTGTCTACAGGATCTATACTGCGTCTGTATCATCTGTGGCTGATCAAGACAAGTGCATCACCTGAGCTTGTGGGACCTCGCTGAGACATTCGGCTGAGGAATCGGAAGGAATCTGATCTGGTGACCGGGACGGTGAGATCATAGTTTACTTCCTTCAGGCTGGGTTAGATAATTAGTCTGTGCTCGGACCCATCAGATGTGTGACGTCAGGATTTATGATCTAGTTGCTGTTAGCCTAGTATAAGATTTGTGTGGTAATCATTAGGATCTTGGTATTGTGTTTATCTGTTATTACAGATTTTAGCCCATAGGATAATCATAGTTATTCTCTATATTTTGGTATCATTGTGCATGCAATAAGGAATTGCTGATGCTATAGGCTGATAAGAGTTTTCTATATTTTTGTATATAACGCTGTATAAATAAACTAATATATTCCATTGGTCTGTCCGTTATTTTCCATGCAGCTAAGGTTGGGCAGAGGCCACGCCCCCTAGACATAAGCGAGTACATAGGTAGGAATTGGCCTCTTACAAAATATATATATAACCACCTACAGAATCCAATTCTTCACCCCAATGGAAGTCTTCAAAATATGGACTGCAGGGTAAGAAGAATCAGGATTTATTACCTATAGTTCATAGTATAGTTAGTCCATGATTTTTTCTGTGAAAGACTGGTTTGTCTCAGGATTTGTGGTCTAGTAGAATAACCAGCTGCTAAGGGATAATTTACACAATATATTTTAGTTGTGTAATTTCTCATAATTTCCATAGGATATTAGTGGTGTGATTGGTTGTATAACCTCTCATACATATAGTTTTATTTAGCTAATTATATATATAGATTATATATAACTAGATATATAATATATTGGTGATAATCTATATTTTTGTAGTGCACAAGTATATTTTTGTAACTTGCTTTGCATTTGCCATATTGTTATTTTTATATCTATAATAAATAATATATTCCCATTTGTGGTATTTTTCCTTTCATTGGTAGTCAGTCTGACAGAAACCTAAGGCCAAATAAGAGGTACACTCATTCACTAGAAACGTGTCCAGAGTAATTGCTATTTAGTAATTTTCTGCCAGTACCTTAGCCTACAGAATAGGGGCACATTCTGCTGTTCAAATAATAGGGACGTCTCCATGCTGGCTGACGTTTTCTCTTCTTTCCACCTTTACAAATACGTGAAATGAATCTGGACTGGGCTTCCAAGTTGGTATTTTTCAATAACATCCATGCCTGATTTAGTGTCCTAACCTTTGCAGCCAATCCTTTTAGTTTCTTTTTTTTTACCATTTTCCTCATTTTTTTATAGTCGCTCTTTTGAAAATTAAATGCAGCTACAGTAGATTTCCTTGCGGGTTCATGCCAGATAGTAGCTCAAACTTGATCATGTTATGATCACTGTTTCCCAGGGGACCCAACATCGCCACCTCTTGCACTATGACTTGCACGCCACCAATGACCAGATCCAAAATGGTTCTCCCTCTCGTTGGTTCCTGGACCTGCTGCTCCAACAAGCAGTCATTTATTACATCTGGAAATTTTATCTCACTGGCACTCCCTAATGTAGCATTTATCCAGTCAATATCAGGGTAATTGAAATCACCCATTATTATTGTAGCATTGCCCAATTTGCTAGATTTCTTAATCTCTGTAAACATTTCTTCATCTGTCTGTTCATTCTGTCCTATACAGCCCTACAAGAATATTCCTTCTCTTCACACATGGAATTTCTATCTGTCATGAAACCCGGGATGGTGAGCCCTTGGGCTGCAGCCAGGCATCAGCAGACAACTCCTCTGGGAAGGCACAGAGCAGAGGCAACCAGGCACTGAATACAAACAGGATACCAGACATGGCAAATAGACAGCGCACACTCAAGACAAGCAACAAGCACCACCAGAAAAGGGAGATAGACCACTCAGATGGGCCGATCCGGAACCCACTCATACAGAGTCCAAGCATACGAGCCCCACTGCCAAACTGGAACCAAATTATACCAGAGGGAAGGGAAAAGAAACAGAACAGAATCTCTTGAGCAAGTACTACTCAAGCAGTGCACACGCACTGCACCGAACAGAGCCACAAACAAGGGGTCAAAAGACCCTACCCACAGACGCAAAGGAACTGAAGGGGAAAAGACAACCCCACTTAGACTCACATAGTGGAAACCACAAGTAAAAAATTTTAAAAACACACAAGAAGGCAGCACCAGACTGGGCTTTGAACCCTAGCTATAAATGAATAGTCCTAACCAAGTCAAACAGACATCACATAGATAGGTAGCACAGGGCTGGGCTAGTAGTCCCAGCTAAACAGAAGAACCACCCACTCAAGCACAAACAGAACCAAACAGGGAACACACTCAGGGCTGTGCTAGATCCACAGCTATAAACGAATAATCCTAACCAAGTCAAACAGAAATCACACAGAGAGGTAGCTCAAGGCTGAGCTAGTAGTCCCAGCAAACAGAAAAACCACCCACTCAAACAGAATCAAACAGAGAGGATGCACAGGAAAAACTCAAGACAAGACCACAGAGAGGAACACTCAAGGCAATGCCATACAGAACTCAAGGATAAGGGAAGTCACTCATGAGGGAACACTCTAATCTCTACCATACAGCACTCAGGGAAAAGGGAAGCCATTCAAAGGAATACTCAAGGGTGTGCCATTTGGCACTCAAGGAAAAAGGGAATCCACTCATAGGAATACACTAGGCTGTGCCACACAGCACTCAAGGGAAAAGGGAAGCCACTCATAAAAATACACAAGGCTGGCCACGCAGCACTCAAGGGTAAAGGGGAGCCAACTATAGGAATACACTCTAGGCTGTACCATACAGCACTCATGGAAAAGGGAAGCCACTCATAGGAATATACAAGGCTGGTCACACAGCACTCAAGGGTAAAGGGGAGCCAACTATAGGAATATACTCTAGGCTGTACCACATAGCACTCAGGGAAAAAGGAAGCCACTCATAGAAATACACTAGGCTGTGCCACACAGCATTCAAGGGAAAAGGGGAGCCAACTATAGGAATACACTCTAGGCTGTACCACATAGCACTCAGGGAAAAAGGAAGCCACTCATAGGAATACACTAGGCTGTGCCACACAGCATTCAAGGGAAAAGGGAAGCCACTCATAGGAATACACTAGGCTGTGCCACACAGCATTCAAGGGGAAAAGGGAAGCCACTTATAGGAATACACAAGGCTGTGCCACAGAGTCAAATGACAGACACTAGAGACAAAGGGAAAAGTAAGCAAACAGGGAAAGCTGCTTTTACATACACAAATCAGATAAGGAGGAATGCTCACAAGAATCAGGAGACATACACAGCAGACAAAGGGTTAAAGCAGGCTAAAGGGAATTGCTGCTTCTAAAACATATCAGAGAGAAGCAGGGCTTACACTGCAGTCAAAGGTATAAAGCAAACAAAGGGAAAAACAAACAATGTTATTACCAGAACTGAGTCAGCTAGGAAGGGAAAGGAAAGACAGGCAGAGACAAAGCACACCCAGCTGCATGGAAGCAAGGTAATTAAAGAAAGCAGCTAGGCTAGGAAAGCAAAGTAATCAAGGAAAGCAGCTGGGCTGGCAACAACCGGCTTTCTGAACAGGGAAAGGTAACAAGGGAAACCACATAAGGAAACAGAACAGGCTTTTGCTGGAGAGCCTAGATAACAAGGAAGGAATCTATTCAGACTCAAACTAGAACCGCATACACCTTATCTCTTGTTTGTTCTGTCTGTCTGTCCTAATTAGATTGTAAGCTCTGTCGAGCAGGGACTGTCTCTTCATGTTCAAGTGTACAGCGCTGCATACGTCTAGTAGCGCTTTAGAAATGATAAGTAGTAGTAGTAGTAAGTAGTAAAAACAGAACAGGGCTTTGCTTGGAAGCAGATTTAACAGGCTAGTAATCCATACAGGTTTAAAGGAGAACAACACACACAGAGAAACAGACGAGGGCTTTGCTTGACAGCAAACCTAACAGGGAAATAATCCATACAGATTCAAACCAAAACCACTCACACAGGGCTCAGGGCTGTGCCCAAGACACAGCATAACAAGACCAGTTCCCTCAGAATCACACAACAGTGCAACATGAAAAAGGAAAATAGACCTGTTGCAAAGGCAACGCAGGAAAGCTCCCTGGGTCCTTATAAAGGAGTAGGCTGATGATGTCACAAGTAGGAAATGGAGCAGAAGCAGGGAGACCAAAGCGAGGTTTGGCTTCAGGGACACCAAAGCGAGGCTTGGCTAACAGGAAGAACAACAGGAAAAAAGGCACACTGGAGAGGTCACAGAGCTAGATACAGAGAAACAGTAGGTCTGGACATAAGGGCATGGCCACAACCATGACACTATCCATAATGATTCCACACTGCTATCTGTGTCATGTGGAATGTTTATTTTATTTGACTCAGTTCCCTCTTTAACACATAGTACAACCCTCCCTCCAATTTGATCCTCTCTATCATTGTGATACAAATTGTACCCTATTAACACAGTGTCCCATTGATTGTCCTCTTTCCACTAAGTCTGTGAGATGCCTATTATATCTACCTCATCATTTAGTGCTATATATTCTAACTCTCCCATCTTATTTTTTAGGCTTCTAGCATTTCTATATAGGCACTTCAAATTGTGCTTTTTGCTTTGATCTACAAGCTGCTTAGAAGTTGAAGGGAATAATGTGCATCCTTTATCCTGCTCTTTCATTAAGCACACCTGGCTTACTTTCAGCATTGTTGAAACCTCTCTACTGGGATTCCCTAAATGTCCTTTTCAATAGTATCCTTCAAGGATAATCCACACTGAACCATGCACTCTGGGGCGACTGACGGCTTTTCTCCGCCCCCCCCCCCCCCCCAATTCTAGTTTAGAAGTTGCTCTATATCCTTTTTAAAAGTTAGCGCCAACAGCCTGGTTCTATCCTAGTTAAGGTGGAGCCCATCCTTTCAGAACAGTCTTCCCCCTTTCCCAGAATGTCGCCCAGTTCCTATCAAATCTAAATCCCTCATCGCTGCACCATCGAAGAGAACCTGTGCAAAAAAAAAAAAAAAAGAATACATAATGAAGGTAAATTTGCATCAGTATCAAATTGACAAACTCTTGACACCGTGAATAATAGGGTTAGCGTACTCAACTTGGGTGCCAGCATTTACATCGGGCTTCAGGAGATATTAGTCTGGTGCCCAAAGTTAGGATGCGAGCATCGGCGCTAGGTATGATTCTATAAATGGCACTCGCCTTTTATAGATGATACATGCTTACTCACAAATTCTATATAGACTGACTTGAGTACCATGTGCAAATCTGGATGCATTCTGATTTGTGCGCACAACTCAATTGGTTAACAAGCCAATCAGTGCCGATAATTGGATGATAAGCAATTATTGGCACTAAATGGCTAAATGTATTCTCTAAAGTAGTCTGCGTAAATCAGGGGCATAGCCAGACTTCAGCAAGAGGGGGGTCCAGAGCCCGAGGTGAGGGGGCACATTTTACCCCCCCCCCCCCGGCGCTGCTGACCCCCTTGCCACTTTTGACCCCCCCCCCCCCCCCCCCCCGGTGCAGCCGCCCCTCCCCTTTCGACTCCCCTTCCCCCTGCCGCCAACCCGTCCCTGCCACCGTCCTCAGGTACCTTTGCTACGGGGGTCCTGCCTGACGTAGGAACGAGCAGGATGTCAGGACTCACAGAAACAGAAGAATCCTTTCAGATCAGCAAAGGTACCTGACGGCGGTGGGAGGGGGGTCGAAAGGGTCGGCGGCGGGGGTCCAAATCTGTGGGGGCCCATGCCCCCGTGACCCCACATAGCTACGCCCCTGGTGTAAATTCTACCATGCGGACCTCAAAAGGGGGCGTGGCTATGGGAGGAGCATGGGTGGGTCATGTGCGGTCCTATAATTTACACGCAGTGTTATAGAATAATCCGTTCCATGCCTGAAGTTAGGCGTGGGCATTTATACCAGCTTTTCATTGGTGTAAATCACTGCACATACATTTTAGTCACTTGGATGGCACTATGCATATTTTGTAAACCGCGCTTAACTTTAGGCATGGTTTATAGAATACATATAGGCGTGTTTTCCATCGTGCTGATTTTTTCAGCGCCAAATATAGAATTTGGCCCTTAACGATGATCTTTTCTAGCACCCACTTTTGAGCATCATTTATAGAATCTGACCCTAAAAGGGCATTTCTGTAAACTGGGCACCAACATTTATATGCCCATTGTGCATATAAATGTTTAGAATGCTAGTACTTTTCTCATATATGTGCATACATACCCACATCAGTGCTAGCAGGGCTTCTAAAATCATAAGTCACGTGCAAAAAAGGAATGTGAATGGCAGAACTACCCTGACTCATTTACTTTAGCAGATTATCAGAGTTGCTTAGAATCTTACCAAAGGCGACTTTACAATACATGCAAAGAAAGAATGCCATAATCAAGTAATAATGAAAGTAGGATCTGCCCCTAAGGAGTTCTTTGCTGTGTGGAGAAACTGTCTGTGCTTAAATCAATGACTATGTCTGCTGTTGGAGAAGTCTCAAGTCAAAAATTTGCTAATTTTTTGGTGATAAAGTGAAAATTATATTGGAGTCATTTGTTCGGATAGATATTCCCTTAAGACAGATTTCTCAGACTGAAGTCTCTTATAGTTAGAATGAATTTGATTCAGTGACTCCTGAACAAGTTGAGGCAGTAATAAGATGTTTAAATCTATCCATTAATGTATTAGATGTTTGTTCTCCTTTATTGATGAAAGGTTTGAAAAAGATATTATTTTTCTAATCTGGTAAAAAAAAAAAACCCATTGTCTGAGGGATTGTATTTTCTTAAATCATTATCTGAGGGATTATATATATATATTTAACTGTGGTAAAACCTTTATTAATAAATGGAAAAAGCTTGATAAAACACATCCAGAAAATGATCATTCTATTTCCTCTGTTCTTTTTGTGGCTAAGAGTTTTGAAAAATCAGTGCTTAATCAGTTACCAGACTTTTTAGAAGAATATCATATTTTGCATGATTTACAGTATAGTTTGGTTTTCAAACTAAATTCTCTACTGAAACATTGTTAGTATCAGTTTGTGGCAGCTTCAGAGCTAGTTTTGATCAGGGAGTTAATTACTTCATAATCTGTTTGGATATAACTGCAGCTTTTGACATAGTTCATCATGGTTTACTTCTGGACCATCTGTATTCATTAAGGATCAGATGTAAAGTTCTAGAATGATTCTTTTCCTTTTTATCTCATTGACATAGAGTATTTGTGTACAATTAGAGCAGGATTATTCCACCTGGACAAAGCTTGGATTTGGGAGTTCCGCAGGCTTCAGCACTTTCTCCTGTTCTGTTTAATATATATATGGGATCTATTTGTCACCTGCTTATGGGAGTTTTGAACAGCTTTTATGCTGATAATGTTCAGGTCCGCTCCCCTATTCAAGGTTCATTATCAGATTCATTTGATTTTGTTTTTAAGTTTAATTTCTTTTATTGGTTTTCAATACAATACAATATAAGCAAGAGCTCACAACATAACAACAAGCAACATTTTACAAATCATGGCAATACTGGAGCTCACATTTAAGGAGTAACTATCCACATCTAGAATCACATTAAGAAAGAGAAAAAATGGCTACCACTTGTACCTTATTTTGATTTTTTTTTTTTAATTATGCCTCTCTGCTATCAATACCTAGATGAAAGCTAATAAGCTTAAATTAAATATGCCAAAGACTCAAATCAAGTTTCTATCAGGTCAAGCTAACATTTCATGTCCTTTGGAAGTTGTAGTAGGTGACATAAAGATCCCTATTTTACAGGAAGTATACTATTTAGGGGTAATTTTAGATTCATCTCTTTTTATCCACATCCTCAAGCAGTGGTGAAGAATATTTTTTTACAAGTTAAAAATGATCAGATGATTGAAGGATTTGTTGTCATTAGAAACTTTTAGGACTGTGGTTCAAGCATTATTACCCTTTTTTGATTACTGTAATTCCCTATATTTGGGTTTATCAAACCATTTAATCAGATCTTTACAAATAGCACAGAATGCTGCAGCTTGACTGGTAACAGGAATATCAAGGTTTCAGCATATTATTACCCGGTTTTATGTGGATTAGATTCACTACCAGCTAAATGATGTTTCTCTACCATTAGTCACTACATTATGTATCTGTTGTCCACCTGAACCAATATGTTCAGCAGACAAATTATTATTAGATATCCTCCCTTTCTGGCATATCCAGTTAGAGAAATATCAATTAACTATGTTTTACGTGGAAGGTTTTCGTTTCTAGAATTCTCTTCCTTGTGAATTATGTAGTGTCAAGCGTTACCAGAAATTTTGAAAGCTTCTTAAAGCATTTTCTTCTCAGAAGCGTTTGATATGAGCACTGGTTTATAATTTGTTTTTTGTTTTTTTATCTTTTTTATTGCTTATTTGAAATGCATTTTATATATGTACTGCTTTATTTAGATTTTATTACGTGTGTTTAATTGTATAGTACCTAAAACTTAGGATGGTGCAGTCTAGAAATTTTTAAAATAAATATTCTGCAAAGGAGTGGGTATTTGCAAGGGGGGGCATACACATGGGCAGGATATAGGCAGAGCCTTTTCTAATGCAGATAACTTATAGAATTATGCACATCTCTGCTCCATTTAGACACCCACATTTACACCAGCTCTATGACTGATAACTACATGTGGATAAATGTTAGGTGCGAGGAAATCCGCCAGCAAGCGGAGAACTCAAACGCCCCACGGTAAAGACAATAGAGCACAGAAAGTGGGAGAGCGACCAAGGATACCAGAAATTGGAGGATGTTCTTTGATTAAAAGTTTATTGAGTCTTCAAACCTTCAATAAACTTTTAATCAAAGAACATCCTCCAGCTTCTGGCATCCTTGGTCGCTGCCCCACTTTCTGTGCTGTATTTTAAATGTTAGGTGCACCATTGTTAGGTTTTGTTTGAGTTCTAGAACTAAATCTAGGTGCCTAGGCTCCATTACAGAATAAGCACCTACCATGCAGCTTGGGACACCTAAATGGAGATATCCATATAGAATTATTTATTTATGTAACAATTTATAATCTGCTCAATCTACTAGTCTTGGCAGGGTACGACTAAACATTCAATTGTCTCAAAAGTTAATCTTCAGGATGACAAGGCAAGATTTTGACCCTTCTCTTACACCAATTTTGGATGGACAGATCATCACTCTAACCTCATAACTCCTTATTTTGGGTAACCTTATTCACGCTTGGTAGTGAAATCTTGTTTCTTTGCTCTCTGTTGAATCAGGGCCATCAGGACTTTACTGGATAAAGATGCAATTAGTGTTCTTATACATGCATTAATAATCAATTGCATTGATGACTTCAACACTCTTTATAATAGAGAGTTAGACATTCAGACAACTTCAGACCACCCAGAACACTGTAGTTAGATTAATTCATCATGCAAAAGGACTGATCATATGTCCCCTCATTTGAGGGAAAATCACCGCTTAACTGTGGCCCATAGAATAAAATTTAAAGTTCTTGTTCTTGCATTTAAAGCTACATACTCCACATTGCCAGCTCCATTTTTTAATGCACAAATTCCATAAGCTCCTTCTCATCTTTTGCAATTTTAAGGCAACAAATATTTTATTTTTATTTAATATTTATATACCGCTTAGACTTAAGCATTTTACAATTTTCTTTTTCACGTACTGTCCCTAATGGGTTCATAATCTAGTATTATATTTTTTCTGTTACATTTGTACCCCGCGCTTTCCCACTCATGGCAGGCTCAATGCGGCTTGGGGCAATGGAGGGTTAAGTGACTTGCCCAGAGTCACAAGGAGCTGCCTATGCCTGAAGTGTGAATCAAACTCAGTTCCTCAGTTCCCCAGGACCAAATCCACCACCCTAACCACTAGGCCACTCCTCTTGCCATAACACTTCTATCCCAAGCTGGCCTTTAGAAATCTCACTCATTTGCCTTTTACATTTCAGCCCCATTGCTGTAGAATTCTATAGAAAACATCGTACTGAGGCTTCTTTGCCAGGCTTAGGTTAAAGCCTACTTTTTCTATCAGGCTTTTGGAAGCCCTTTTACTAAGCCGCGTAAGCGTCTACGCGCACCCAACGCATTCCAAAATGGAGCTCCTGCCCAGCTACCGCGTGGCTCTTGCGGTAATTTCATTTCTGACACGCATCCAATACACGCGTCTGAAAAATAATTTTTATTTTTGGACACGCGTATTGGGCATGCACCAAGTGGCATTTGATGCGCGTAGGTCATTACCGACCGGTTACCACGTGAGACTTTACCACTAGGTCAGCAGCTGGAAGTAAGGTCTCAGACCCAAAATGGATGTGCAGCAATTTTCATTTTGCCGCACGTCCATTTTCGCCAAAAGTTTAAAAAAGGCATTTTTTGTCGGTGCGCTGAAAAATGATTCTGTGCACACACAAAACACGCGCCTATACTTCCGCAGGCCATTTTTCAGCGCACCTTAGTAAAAGGACCCCTTGATGTCTGAAGGACTTCAGGTGCAGTGGGTGGTGATGGTGGACTCACAGCTGATCTCCTTTCCTTGTTTTCTTGAAGCTCTCTCCTGTTTTTTATACCTTTGATGTTTTCTTTTAATCACAGTGTATGTATTTAAATCTCTTTAATGCATTTACAAATGTCACTATGTTACATTTTGCAATAAACATGAAGATAAACATAAATATACAATGGGGGATTAAGGAGAATGATACCCTTAATTCCTCTTGGAAAGCCCTGGCCCAAATAAGCACTTTTAAAAAATCTGTGTATAGCTCTGGTCTGGTGCAAAAGCTGGCAGGGATTTTTCCCCCTATAGACATATATTCTCTTTGTGAAATGGGGACACGTTTTGCCCCAAAATATGTTCCCATCATACCCTCTTGAATTCTCTGCATGGTGTGGATCTCCACATGTAAATAGCATGCAAATGCTGCTATTTACATGTAGAGATGCTTTTAAAATAGATGCTATGAGTGGCTGCAAATATATATAAAAATATACAGAAACATTATCTATGTATTTTTATGTATTTGACCAACAGCTGAATATTTATCCGAGAATGCAATGTAGTATTTCTGTCCTGATTCTTTAATTTAAAAACAATACTACAAGTACCAGTATCTATCAAGTAGATTTTCATAATTTATTTATTTATAAAATGTATATTCTGTAGAATCTACAATTCTAGGCGGATCACAAAAAAACCTACATAATATCAAATTAACATTACATTACCACATATCCAGAAATCACATAATACAAGGACAATCAATAACAAACTCCAAATAATATTCAATTATCTGATGCTCAGCTTCATACACTATCAGACCTGCCAAGTCTCCCATATTCAGTGGAAGACTCCTGCTTTGGCAGGTCATGTCTTGCACTCCCACCAAAGACAGAAATTCTCCCACTGAGCCACGGTCATGGTTGAAGCTGGCATAGGTGCCCAGTAACCTTCTCTGCCTCCCTCTCGCTGCCAATGCCACCATCGCACTGCCGCTGCTTCTCCTGATGAGCATCAGTGGTTGCACAACAACAACAAGAAACCAGGGCAGGGCCACAGTCTTCTGGCACGCACTGTTGGTTCTACTGGTCACTTGCCCCCTCTGATGTTAACTTCCTGTTCCAGGGCAGGGGACCGGCAGCACCAACAGCGCGCAACTGAAGACTGTGGCCCTGTGCCTGCTTCTTGTTATTTTGTCACTGCTATTGACCATTGGGGAAAGCAGCAGCAGCCACAAGAAACAGAAGATACTGAAGGTGCATCTGAGAAGGAAGAAAAAAGACACCAGATGGAAGGTACGAGAGGAGGGGAGCAAGAGAGGCAGGAGATGCTGAATGGAAAGGGGGAAGAGAAATGATGGAAGGGGGAAAGGCAGAGTGAGAAATACTGGCAGGAAAGATGGGGAAGGAAAGAAGGGAGGTGCTAGAAGGAAGGATAGAGAGAGAGAGCAAGAGGGGAGACTCTGTGGAAGGAGGGAGAGAAAGGGGGAGATGCTGGAAGGAGAGGGAGAGAAAGAGGGAAGATGCTGGATGGAAGGGTAGGGAGAAAGAGGGGACATGCTGAATGAAAAAGGGTGGAGAAAGAGAAGGTGCTGGGTGGAAGGACAGGGAGAGAGAGAGAGAGAGAGACATTAGATGGAAGAATTGGAAGAGAGCGTAGACACTGGATGGAAGGATGAGAAGTAAAAGAGGGGAGATGCTGGGTGGAGAGGTGGGGAGAGAAAGAGGAGAGTTGCTGGATGGAAGAGTGGGGAGAGAAGAGGAGAGATGCTGGAAGAAAAGGGGACGAGGATAGAGTTAGTGGAGAATAATGAAAAGCTGAAGGTAGACAAAGTAAAAAGAGGGAAATTAAAGACTGGATAGCTAGAATCTGGACAAAGAGGAAGAAAAATAAAGTGAAAAAAACTGAAAGAAAAAGGAGGAGAGAGAAAATGATACATGGACAGGAAACCCTGGCAAGAGAGTTTAGAGATGATGGAAAACAGAACCCAGAGACTGGGACCAAAACAATTAGAAAACGTAAATGGCCAGACAACTAGATTCTTGTAAATATGCAATTATTGTTTCACCTGAAATATATCCTTTTCTACCTAAAAGGACTTCCCTTTCAGGAGCTTAAACAGTAAGCAACTTTCTCCTGAGCTGATATATTTCAGAAGCTATTGCTATTCGGCTATGTTTGGTGTGGAAAGAGAGTTGCAACTGGTATTTTGAACACTCATTCTTTGGATTTCATAAATTTGGCACAGACATTTTTCTTCCAGCAAGATGCAGGCATTGTGCCAAAACATGGACATGTCGGGTCAGCCAATAAAGGATTTTTATTTGGACCTCTGATTGTGTCTCCGTTTGGGTCACCTCCGCTGCTTTTGGTTTCAACCAGGAGTCTAGTGCCTCCAGAATAGATTTTCTGCACTTTTTATCAAGATGAATCTTTGCAGGGCAGTGTAGGGGAACCTTGTCAACAGAGATGAATCGGATAAGAACACAGAGAGGAAGGAAGGAAGGAAGGAATGTAGAGAGTGTAAAGAAAAAGTTAACACACAAGGAGCAGCCTTTTTCTGTCTCCTCAATTTCCTGAGCCCCTGATGCACAAGGAATTAGAGGGGACAAATTAATAGAGAAAATACTAAATTAAAGCATTTCTTTAGGTTCAGGAAGGATTCTTTTTTCCTGTCCTACATAGAGCTGCGACTGGGCAGAAGAGATGCTCTTCCATTGTGTGACAGACCTTTCCCTAAGCTACCCTCCTGCACCAGCATTTCAGCCCACAAGTCAGCAGTAACAGATCATCAGAAGAATCATCAAGGTCCTCTCTTCCACGTCACGTTTTAAACTTTCTTTATTTTATTGATGCGTTAGTTCAGTACATTGGTTCAACTGGTTCTTTAGCAACCGGTCATTCATAAAATTATTGTTCTCTCGGCCTGCCTGCTTGCCTTAGTGCCATGATAACTGGACCTAGCTAGATCACTGTGCCTCTTTGCCTATTCTTTGTCACTCATTTGATCGCTGCTCTATCTGCCTGCCAATGACAGTATGACCTAATGTGGAAATTTTATCAGATTTCTTTCTCTGACTTTGCCAATTGCCATCTGTTGCTACTTCCACTCTCCAGTACTTCTTTTGCATTTGTAATTTCTCACATAATTTCATCTCTAAATTCTGGGACTGTGTGCCAGGTTCAATGTATTAGTTCATCAGTGATTTTCTTTTCAGTGCCTTTTGTCTGTCAATCTGTCTGCATGTCTCTGTCAGCCTTTTTACCCTTGCCATCATTTGCTGTCGCCTGCCTGAGTTTCTATAGTGGTTAAGTCGCGCTATATAGAATCCAGAAGATAATGTCATCAGAGATCAAACAGACCACAGCAGGGGTGTAGCCACGGGCGGGCCCGGGTGGGCCTGGGCCCACCCAATTTGGGGTCAGGCCCGCCCAGCAGCAGCAGCAGAGCGATTCCGGTGGCTCCCTTCCCCGTGGCGTGTAGCAGCTTTCACGGTTCACCCCATCCTCCCTCACCCTCCTTGCAGGCCCGCCGAGCAGCGATTCCGGTCGCAGGCTCAGCTTCGGCTCGCACACGCTGCCTGCCCGCTGCCGCTCAACAATCTCCTTGCAGCTCCTAAGCGGCAGCGCGAACCCGGAAGCCAGAAACTTCCGGGTTCGCGCTGCCGCTTAGGAGCTGCAAGGAGATTGAGCGGCAGCGGGCAGGCAGCGTGTGCGAGCCAAAGCTGAGCCTGCGACCGGAATCGCTGCTGGGCGGGCTGAGGGGGAAGCAAATGGCTCGTCGTCATCATCAGACTGAGACTCTAGCGAAAAAGAATAGCTGCACTGCAGGCAACAGCAAAAGTGTGAGTCACACTGCAAGCAGGGAGTCCATGCTTGCAGAATTAACAAGAAGAGAGCCCAGAATAGAAGATGTGAGCAATATGGCCACAGGGGAGTATAGGCTCTGCCTGTTGATCAAGAGGAGAGACTAGGAGTGCTGTCTAGAGGAAGAAAGGGAAGAGGGGATAACAAATCTCACCAAACACTCAACCCTCCCTCTAGCAATGTTGAATCACTACTCTCCCTATATTCACTCACACTGTCCAGTACATTCAGCTTTTCCTATACTCACCCAATCCCCTGTCATTCAATCCTATCCTATCCATTAACTCACTCATCTCTCTGTCACATAGAATTCCCATCCATTCACTCAGTCTTCTTGCCACTTTTAGCCCACCCATCCACTCATAATCCCCCATTCACTTACTCAGCCACCCTCTGTAAATCAAATCCCTAGTGTCTACCGACTCACTTGTCATCTCTCCATTAATTTATTCATTCACTCCCAGTATGCGCACTCACTCGGCCCTCTTAGTTTTTAAAAACATTTTTGCTTTGTTTAGCTCTTTTTCTTTTTGTAGCGGCTACTTGCAGCAGTGGCCAAGAAACGAAGATTGGAGGGAGGAGCGGGAGGCAGGAAGTAAGAGAGAGAGAGTGGGGACTCTGGAGAGAAGGAGGGGAGATGGAGCGGGAGGCAGGAGGTAAAGAGAGTGGGGTGAGAAGGAGGGGAGATGGAGAAGGGCTGGAGAAAGAGAGAAGCTACTGGTGATAAGGATGGGGAGAAAGGGGGGGATCCTGGCTGAGATCAGAAAGAGGGAAGACGCTGGAAGGAAGGGTAGGGAGAGAAACAGAAGACACATTGAAGGATTGGGAGAAAAAGGGGGAAATGATTAATGTAAAAGGGTAGAGAGAGAGATAGACACTGGATAGAAGAATCGGGAGAGGGGGTAGACGGATGGAAGGATGGTGAGGGAAAGAGGGAAAACAGATGGAAGGATGGGGAGAGAAAGACACTGGATGGAAGGATGGGGAGAGAAAGAGGGGAGATGGATGAAAGGATGCAGAGAGAAAGGGAAGAGACTGGAAGGATGTGGAGAGAGAAGGGACACTGAACAGAAAAGGATAGAGAGCTAGAGAGACACTGAATAGAAGGAGGGGGGAGAGAGACATTAGATGGAAGGATCAGGAGAGAGGGAGATGAGTGGAAGGATGGGAAGACGCAGGATGGAAGGGTAGGGAGAGAGAAAGAAAGAAAGAGGAGACACTGGATGGAAGGATGCAGAAAGAAAAAGGTGAGACACTGGAAGGATGGGGAGAGAAAGAGGGGAGCTGCTGGATGGAAAAGGAGAGTACTGAAAGAGTGGAGAATAAGAGGAAAGGGCATGGGGAGAACAAGGGTGAGAAAAAGATGAAAAGCCATAGGTAGATGAAGTAAAAAGAAGGAAATTAAAGAATGGATAGTAAGAATGAATTAAATCTGAACAGAGAGAGAGAGAGGGGCAGAAAAATATTGAAGAAAGCAAAGAAAAAGGAGAGAAAATTGACAAGTGGCCAGGAAACCCCAGCAGAAGAGTTAAGCGAAAATGAAGGAAAGCAGAATCTAGAGACTGGGAGCAACACAATGACAAAAAGTAAATGGTCATACAACAAAGGTAAAATAATTTTATTTTTAATTTAGGATAAAGTAATATGGTACCTGTGTTAATAAAGTTTCAGAGACTAATACTTCCTTCCTCAGGTCAGGAGATAACAGCATTATACTGACCTGAGGCAGGAGGTTTTGGCCTCTGAAAGCTCATTGAAAAGGATGTTAGGCTATTAAATTTATTTTCTGAAACCTGATGCACTGAAAAGCAGCACTTTACCCTTGTGTGACAAATGCATCTGATTAGTGTGACTAAAGGTTGCTGGGGGAGGGGGGTAGACAGAAAAATTTGTGCCCACCCACTTTAGGTTCAGGCCCATCCAAAATTGGCAGTCTGGCTACGCCACTGGACCACAGTGTCATATTCTTCAACTTTGGTGGTTGCCAATCAGGACTGCTTCTCTGTATCAAGGCTCCTCCGTGCCCCATGCCCACTTCTGCGTATTATCGCTCTGCACTGGTCTCCTAAAGCATGTACGTGCGCAGGGGGAGCTCTCATAGCACCAGCAGTAACAATGCCGGGATCCCTGAAGGGAGTGTCATTTCCTGTTGCACAGGTTTTAAAGAAGTGCCTGTCTTCAACCCACTGCCTTTGTAACAGGTCTCCATGAACTGTACCTCGTCTTGCCTCGTGTGTCTCCAGTTCCTTGCCTTGTCTGCCTGCTCCTGTCTTGCCATGCCTTGTCTCCAAGTTCCTACTTTGCCTTGTCAAGTTCCAGCCTTGCCATGTCTCCAAGTTCCTGCCTTACCTCCCGTGTCTCCAAGTTCCAGCCTTGCCTTGTTTCCAAGTTCCAGTGTTGCATTGTCTCCAAGTTCCAGCCTTGTCTCTCGTATCTCCAAGTTCCAGCCTTGTCTCTCCAAGTTCCAGCCTTGCCTTGTCTTCAAGTACCCTGGTAACTCCAAGCAAGCCATTGAGTACTCCCCAGATAAGGGCCTTCACTGACTATCAGAGCATAATTCAGCCAGCTGAAGACACCACCTCCGGCCTGATTGTTTTTACAGCACTGCTGAAAATATTCAGCGCTGTCCAGTGGTGAAAAGATTCAGATTCAATATTTAATAGGGCTAATTCACTAGCCCATGCACGTTAAGCTGTGGTAAAGTTAGGGAAACCCACATTAAATTTTGAATAGACCTAGAAGTGATTAAAATAAAAGAAAGGGAAAATTTGTTAATGAAACAGTAAGAGTAAAATAAAATCACAAAGTACAGAAAGGATAATAACCAGAACAATTCCCAAGTTTTGGTACTGGCTACATGCCTTAGCTGGGTTTTGTAATGGTCTGAAACTGGAATAGTGGGTCTGGACTGAGATGAAATGCTACGATTCCAGGGCCATTCTATCATGGGTTATTCTTCCTGCCTCTGCTTGTGCATATATTCATGCTCCATCAATTTGCCACAAGCCAGTTCAGTTCTCATTGTCATGTCAAATTAATAGTTCTGATTTGAAGTCACTCAAGAGTGTTATGCACATAAACATGTACCTGTATTATAGCTTTTCTCTGTTTTTTCTGCTCCTTATACCAAAGCATTCATCTATTTCCTTTGTTCAAGAGCTGTTTGTCTGTTTCAAGAGCTGAATAGTAAAATAAGAAACTGCAGATTGTAAAGTGGCACTGAAGCACAGATCTGAACTCTGACACTTAGGCTGTAAGAGAGAAATACAATCTTCAGGGAAACTTCATGTAATACTGCAGCCTAATCTTGCATGCATTTGACTGCAGCCCCACAAAACTGAACATTTATTTATTTTATTGTTACATTTGTACCCCGCACTTTCCCACTCATGGCAGGCTCAATGCGGCTCACATGAGGCAATGGAGGGTTAAGTGACTTGCCCAGAGTCACAAGGAGCTGCCTGTGCCTGGCCCTTGCAGATCATCAATGTGGCCGCGCAGGCTTCTGCTTCTGTGAGTCTGACGTCCTGCACGTACGTGCAGGACGTCAGACTCACAGAAACAGAAGCCTGCGCAGCCTTCTACATGGAATGTTGCTAGTGGAATAGCAACATTCCATGTAGAATCTCCAATAGTAGCAACATTCCATGTAGAATCTCCAATAGTAGCAACATTCCATGTTGTTGTTACATTTGTACCCCGCGCTTTCCCACTCATGGCAGGCTCAATGCGGCTCACATGAGGCAATGGAGGGTTAAGTGACTTGCCCAGAGTCACAAGGAGCTGTCTGTGCCTGAATCGAACTCAGTAACATTTATAACTCCACAAGGCTGTACCTCTATGACCCTACCAGGTTATGGGGTCCTTTTACTAAGGTGTGCTGAAAAATGGCCTGCGGTAGTGTAGGTGCGTGTTTTGGCTGCGCGCAGAATCATTTTTCAGTGCACCTGTAAAAAATGCCATTTGGGGGGGGGGGGCGAAAATGGACGTGCGGCAAAATGAAAATTGACGCTCGTCCATTTTGTGTCTGAGACTTTACTGCCAGCCATTGACTTAGCGGTAAGGTCTCACACGTTAACCAGACGGTAATGGTCAATGCGCGTTCAAATGCCGATTACTGCCCAAGTGTCAGAAAATAAAAATATTTTCTGACACGCGTCCAATGAAATTACTGCCAGGGCCACATGGTAGCGAGGCGGTAACTCTGAATTGATGAGCGTTGAGTGCACATAAGCGCTTATGCGGCTTAGTAAAATGGCCCCTGTATTTCTGAGAGTGCACAGTACTGGGCCTCTGTAATGCAGCAGTGTTATACTTCTTTGATCCTAGTGTTTTACCGGCATGACTTCAAAGTTTGTGTCTCTGTAAAACGATAATACTGAATCACTGAAATCCTCTTTGACCCCACATTGGTATACATCTGTGACTTTGCAATACTGTGCCCTGTAATCTTGCATACTGTGCCATTTTGACCCTGAATCCTGTGCTGTGGTAGCTCTGTATTGCTATAACTTAGACTGTGACTGTGACTGTGACTGTTCAATGCAAGAATCTTTATAGTATTTTTTTTTTCCAATGCCCCTATTGCTGACCTGAACATGTATACCCTGAAGGAAAGGAGAAACAGGGGTGATATGATACAGACGTTCAAATATTTGAAAGGTATTCATCTGCAAACGAACCTTTTCCGGAGAAGGGAAGGCGGTAGAACTAGAGGACATGAAATGAGATTGAAGGGGGGCAGACTCAATGTCAGGAAGTATTTTTTCACAGAGAAAGTGGTGGATACTTGGAATGCCCTCCCGCGGGAGGTGGTGGAGAGGAAAACGGTAACGGAATTCAAACATGCGTGGGATAAACATAAAGGAATCCTCCTCAGAAGGAAGGGATCCCCAGCAGCTTAGCCGGTGGTGGGAGGCAGAGCTGGTGGTTGGGAGGTGAGGATAATGCTGGGCAGACTTATACGGTCTGTGCCAGAGCCGGTGGTGGGTGGCGGGGCGGGTGGTTGGGAGGTGGGGATAGTGCTGGGCAGACTTATACGGTCTGTGCCTTGAAAAAGACAGGTACAAATCAAGGTAAGGTATACATAAAAAATGACACGTGAGTTTATCTTATTGGGCAGACTGGGTGGACCGTGCAGGTCTTTTTCTGCCGTCATCTACTATGTTACTATGTTATTGCTGAGGCTGCTACAGTGAAAGATAAGAACATAACAGTAGCCATACTGGGCCAGACCAGTGATCCATCTAGCCCAGTATCCTGTTAACAGTGGCCAAGCCAGGTCACAATTACCAGGCAGAAACCCAAATTGTGACAACACTCCATACTACAAATCCCAGATCAAGATGAGTTTCTGCTCTTTCTCAGTTCTGACATTGGTAAAGTGGAACTAATTCTGGGCCTATATGAAATGGAAAACATTTGCTTTGAGATTAACAAGGCTGTGCTGGCAGAAGCCCAGGAACCTATTGATCCATCTGCCTTGTGATGGTTTTTCTGCCAGTAAGACAGGGTAGGCCTGTTATGTTACAGGCACAAGTAACATGCTAGGTGATAACTTAGCATCTCTAATGAAACGAACAGCCAGGGGAGAAAAATGTTCCTTCAGTAGAGGCAGAAATATCGCAAGCAGAGACTGACAAATAAATTATCAGGTTAAGTCCCGTTCAGTAAATTGTTTTCTTTTACGGGATGCATATGACATAAAATCCTCAGTGAACATGATAATTTTTAACTCAGAAATGTACTCTGTATGGGCCCAAATGAAACTAAGATTAGAAGCAAATTAACCATATCATTGGAATTTGGAGAAATCAATACCATGAAGGTTTATTGAAGGAGAAGGTGACCACTTAACAACAGACTAGAAGGAACAGATACATAGCCCTAAAAAAAATTCCTATTTCAAAGTTTATCATTTTTTGAAAACTCTTCTTGAATGTTCTAATGAAGGAGGTTAATATTGGACTGATTGGCCTACCACCAGGAGCAAAGCGTCACTGTAGATCTAGAAGAAGGCTTCTGAGTCTTATAGTCAGTTCCACAAGATTCTGTGGTAGATCTCTTCCTTTTCAACTAATCCTACCAAAGGAAGTGTACAGTGCAGTACCATACTGGGTCAAAGGTCCATCTAGTGTAGCAACCTGTCTCCAACAATGGTGAACCCAGGTTACTTGTAACCAGAAGGATCTGAAAAAGCAGATCACAACAAGAAATTGATCTGCAGGAATATAATTAAACCACTGGTGCAAGCTTACCTTGAGTACTGTGTTCAGTTCTGTTTGCAGTATCTCAAAAACGATATAGCGGAATTAGAAAAGGTTCAAAGAAGAGCGACCAAAACGATAAATGGGATGAAGCTCCAGGCTCTATATGAGAAATGGCTAAAGAAGTTAGGGCTCCTCAGCTTGGAAAAGACTAGGGGAACACTCAATGATGTTACATGGAAATATTTTTACATTCAATGAATAATTAAACTCTGAAACTCTTTGCCGGAGGATATAGTAATGGCTGTTAGCGTATCTGGGTTTAAAAAAGGTTTGGCAACTTCCTGGAGGAAAAGTCCATAGTCTACTATTGAAATAGACATGGGGAAGCCACTGCTTGTCCTGGAATTGGTAGCATGGAGTGTTGCTACTATTTGGGTTTCTGCCAGGTACATGTGACCTGGCTTGGCCACTGCTGGAAACAGGTTACTGTGCTAGATGGGCTATTAGTCTGACCCAGTATGGCTATTTTTATGTTCTTATATTCTTATATGTAACCATGATATGGACTGTATATATTTGTGAATAAAACTTGTTATTTGTCATACTACTACTACTTAACATTTCTAAAGTGCTACCAGGGTTACGCAGCGC
Source organism: Microcaecilia unicolor (assembly GCF_901765095.1). Taxonomy (NCBI): domain Eukaryota; kingdom Metazoa; phylum Chordata; class Amphibia; order Gymnophiona; family Siphonopidae; genus Microcaecilia; species Microcaecilia unicolor. The sequence goes on from NC_044035.1 coordinate 54,622,586, forward strand.
TGTACAATTTCACAAAGAAGTACAGTCCCTGCTCAAAGGAGCTTACAATCTAAAGGACAAAATGTGCAGTCAATCAATCTGGGGCCGTCTAGATTTCTTGAATAAGAATATAATGGTTAGGTGCCGAAAGCGACATTGAACATTTCCCTTGGGGTCATTTCCACTCTTATTTTTCTGCCTGATTTGCCTGTGCATGTTACTTAGGGGAAGGTATGTATCTGCATAAACACAGAGGCATATTTATATTGGTGTTTACACTGCTTGATTTACATTTTGATAGCTCACAGTATCCATCTTTTCCATGCACTTTCGTATCCCCTTGCAGGAGCCTTGTCTTGCACTATTGTAATCTCATTCCTCACACTCTTTTCTCTGCATAATTTTGATGTATGTTTGAAGGCCACAATTAACATTTTACACATTCATAGCACACATCATCTCTTTTCAATGCACCACACCATTTGTTCTCACATCAGCATGAGTAAATACACATACACTATTTCATGTTTGCTGTATTTCATATTATTTTATATCTGTTGTTCATTTTATTTTATATTTTTTAATTATTATTTTCAATCCTTATTTCCATAGTTATTTATTTTATTTTCTGTGAGGACTCCTGAGGAAGGCTTGTTTGCCGAAACACGGCCTTTGTAGGGTCCACCTGTGTAGCATACAGTTGTGACTGCACCTTTGCTACAATTGTGTCTCAGCCAAACCATGATATGGACTATATTTATTTGTGAATAAAACTTGTTATTTGTCATCCTAGAATATTTCCCTTGTGGTCATTTCCATTCTTTCTTTTTGTTTTCGGCTTGATTTGCCTGTGGAAATGCTGCTTTTCTTTCTTTTTAAAATAAATCTTTTATCAGGGCCAGCTCAAGGCATGAGCTAGGTGAGGCACTGGCTCAGGAAGCCAAAGCTCATTGGCACCCAGTAGCCTGTCAAGGGCAGTAGGGGTGGTCCGCCCCAGGTGCAGACAGCAAGGGAGTGCATAGAGCAGTCGTGTGGCTGCCTGTTCCGCTGGTCCCCTGCCCCTCTGATGTTACTTCCTGTTCCGGGGCAGGGGACTGGCAAAGTCGACAGCCAAGCGACTGCTCCATGCACCCCCTTGCTAGGAGGAAGGGTGGTGGGGGTGATGTGCCTCTGGAGGGTGTAACACACTTTGAGGGTGTGATATGCCTTGGGGGAGGGTGCAATGTGCCACCCCGAGTGGCAAGCAAGCTAGGTGCGCCTCATCGGCTTCACCTTCATAGCAGCGAGAGCATGTTTTTAGTCTGACCACTGTGCTTTCTTTTCTACACACCACTGGCATTGCAGCAGGTTTAAACATAAGACGAGAACAGATACTTCCTGTTTACAGCTGGGGCAGTGCCTGTGGCCAACTGTGGAGGACAGCACTGCAGTGAGAGCAAAGCCACATGCTCTTACTGCTATAAAAGAGCTTGTAGTGCTGATGCTGGCAGGGGGGGAGGGAGGGAAGATGGGGAGAGCACAACAGTAACAGATGGCGCAGGACACCTCTACCCCTTGAGCACTTTCTTCTATTCACTAAAAAGTATAAGGTACACATTCTCTGGGAAATTTTGTAACAGGGCGACAGAGCGCTTAGGTTAAGTGAGCAGGAAAGCACCTATTTTAGACACGTGGAGGGGCATAATCGAAAGGGGCCGGCCATCTATATGGGCGGCCATCTCTAAGGCTGGCCCCGTAAAGCGGCATACCCGACCATATTATCGAAACAAGATGGCCGGCCATCTTGCGTTTCAATAATACGGTCGGGGCCGGCCAGGGCCGGCCAAATCTCAACATTTCGGCCGGCGTTAGAGATCGCCGCCATTGGTTTCCGCCGATAATGGAAACTAATGGTGGCCATCTCAAACCCGGCCAAATCCAAGCCATTTGGCCATGGGAGGAGCCCGCATTTATAGTGCAGTGGTCCCCCTCACATGCCAGGACACCAACCGGGCACCCTAGGGGGCACTGCAGTGGACTTCACAAATTGCTCCCAGGTGCATAGCTCCCTTACCTTGGGTGCTGAGCCCCCCCCCCAAACCCTCCCAAACCCACTACCCACAACTGTACAACACTACCATAGCCCTTATGGGTGAAGGGGGCACCTACATGTGGGTACAGTGGGTTTCGGAGGGCTCCCATTTACCACCACAAGTGTAACAGGTAGGGTGGGGGATGGGCCTTGGTCCGCCTGCCTGAAGTCCACTGCAGTACCCAGTAAAAACTGCTCCAGGGACCTGCATACTGCTGTAATGGAGCTGGGTATGACATTTGAGGCTGGCATAGAGGCTGGCAAAAATGTTTTTACGCTTTTTTGGGGGGGTGGGAGGGGGTTGGTGACCACTGGGGGAGTAAGGGAAGGTGATCCCCGATTCCCTCTGGTGATCATCTGATCAGTTGGGGCACTTTTTTGAGGCTTGGTCCTAAAAATAAATGGACCAAGTAAAGCTGGCCAAGTGCTCGTCAGAGCCGGCCTTCTTTTTTCCATTATCGGCTGAAGCCGGCCATCTCGTAACCACGCCCCCGTCCCGCCTTCGGTAACCTGCCGACACGCCCCCTTGAACTTTGGCCGGCCCTGCGACAGAAAGCAGTTGAAGCCGGCCAAAATCGGCTTTCGATTATACCGATTTGGCCGGGTTTAGGAGATGGCCGGCCATCTCCCGATTTGTGTCGGAAGATGGCCGGCCTTCTCATTCGAAAATAAGCAGGCGAGGTGCCTAATTTTATGAATCCATTTACATGGCTAAAACAGTGTTTTTAAGTTCAAAAATGGTTTATTCAGTTACCCTCCATATGTCCGAATGCTGGAGGATAACTCTCCCCACACTTCCGGCCAGTGAACTCACATCAGCTTGTAGAAAGGGGAAAGACTCAGCCCTGATAGTGAGTATGATCCTTCCAATAAGCACTGCCCAGAGACAGGGCTTACACTATGAGAACCACATTGGGAAATGGGGAAGTATCCCAAGAGAAGTAGAGGAACCTATAAGACAAAAAAACCCCAAAAAAAACCTCAGACATCAAAAAGATGTACTCACCCCACCTTCCAACAAACACTAACTTTAAAGTACTTTGAAAGTAATCATTGCAGTTATTCGTTCCTTTTAAAAGTAATATATTGCTACCTAACACTGCTTTAAATGACCACTTTTGTTTGGAGATTACAAAAATATTTAGCGTTTCACAGTAGATCAAGCCAGTCAGGTTCAATAGGAAACTGAAAATCCAGCCTGGAACTGGATCAAGTGAAAATCGTTATCCCGCTCAGTACAGTGCATCATACTGGCAGCTGGTTTGAGAATCTGCAAAGCCCTGAACATGTGGCACTTCTTCCATTTATTTTCTGACATTTCAAATTAACTTAAAGTAAAAGAAAAAAAAAACAAAACAAAAAGGAAATTGCAAGGAATGCAAATAATGTGTATAGCCGAAAGAACAAATCCAATGTTAAAAAAATCAAACTGAAAGAACTACCAAGCCAGCTTTATAAAATGCGAAATACAAACTGATTGTGCATTAGACCAACACTGATGCATAAATAATGGAAGAACAGGTTCCAGAAGGGACTCTGGAGGGACGAGTGCCTATGCTTATTATTTATGCTTGAAGAGGAAAGTGATCAACTTTGAGGGCATTTCTGGAGGATAAATAAAAAAGCATTTTTATTCTCAACGCTTGTCCACCGGCAGAATGGTTAAAAGCCTTTCGTCAATCAAATCACTTGACAGCACCTGTGTAAATACAGGTTTTTCGGTGAAATCTGCAGCCACTGAAGCAGAAAGGCAGAGTTACAGTTTGAAGCCAGACAGTAGCGGATCTACTGCCATACTCAGCCCCCACTGGCCCCTCCTCTGCCTCTTCAAGCATTTAATTCTTTAATCAGAATCTGTTAAAGGTGTTGTGACGAGTGTTTGAACACCACAGCAGTGTGTTCCAGTTATAAGACATCAGAATCAGAGGATGTCATGTGTTTCCTAAGACCATGTTTTTAGCCTGGCCACGTCTGCGAGTCAACTAGATTGAAATAGTACCTAGACGTGCATAATGTACAAATGTGGCACTATACAGCCTTAGAAGCATAAACAGCTTGTGGTATTCTTGTAACCCACAAGGCTGTTTTCTAAAATCTTGATTGTTGCAAGTTGTTATTTGTTGAATTCATTTATGAAAACAAATAAAAGAAAAAGCATTAAGAATAATCTGACTCGCATACTAAATTGTTCAAAATATAATGATCTCTTTGGCTACTCACCTTATTATTTGTAAATGGAAAGATAACTCAGAACTACATTTTTCTCAATGGTGGAGTTATCTATGTGTTATAAGGAAATATTTTTTTATTATTTATTTTTGTTACATTTGTACCCTGCGCTTTCCCACTCATGGCAGGCTCAATGCGGCAGGCAAAGGAGGGTTAAGTGACTTGCCCAGAGTCACAAGGAGCTACCTGTGCTGGGAATTGAACTCAGTTCCTCAGTTCCCCAGGACCAAAGTCCACCACCCTAACCACTAGGCCACTCCTCCACTCATAGGAAGCAGCTGCAGCCCTTAAACTCCATAATATATCTTTAGTCAAGAAAACGGACTTTACTTGACTCTTTTTGTGCAGATGTAGCCTTATGACCTGTAATATGATTTTTTCTATAGGATAATCTTATATGCATGCAGTGGCGTAGCCACAGGTGGGCCTGGGTGGGCCGGGGCCCACCCACTTAGAGCTCAGGCCCACCCAACAGTAGCACACGTTTAGCAGTAGCTGGTGGGGATTCCAAGCTCCACCAGCTGAAGACTTCCCCCTGATGGTAACGAAAGTGCTACTCTCCATGATACCAGCACCTGTGCATGCTCAGTTTTCAGCGCATGCCTGCTGCAGACTGCCAAGGTGGAAAGAAGCATTTTCCTGCCAGCTGAGATATATTTTTGCTGGTGGGGGTGGTGGGGGGGGGGGGGGGGAGAACACTTGGTGCCCACTCACTTCTTGCCTAGGCCCACCCAAAATCTGTTGTCTGGCTACGCCTCTGTACATGGTCAGCAATTTATTATGCTTGTATTATTTGGTAGCATCTTGTTTCTGTTGTTCTGTTCTGGGCCGTTTTTTTGTTAGTTTGTTTGTTTTTTTACTGCGGCTGGGAAAAAGGCATTTTTTAATGGACCAGTCAATGGCTGTGCACTAAAATTAAAAGTGGCGTAATGCTATTTATTGCCTGAGCCCTTACCGCCACCCATTGACCTAGTTGTAAGGGCTTACTCGCTACTCATGTGGTACTCAGGCAGCAAAGCTCTGTCGAGCAGGGACTGTCTCTTCATGTTCAAGTGTACAGCGCTGCGTACATCTAGTAGCACTTTAGAAATGTTAAGTAGTAGTAGTAGCATGCAACAATGTGGCTGCACTGTTGATTACCTCCGGGAAAGTCCCCCATGGTAGAAAATTATTTTCTACTGTGGGAAACAGCATGCACCAACTTTGAAACTACCTCAGGGTGCCTGTGCTACCCCTGAGGTAGTGCCGATTTGGCACGCATTACCCATGTGTTAGCTTAGTCAATGGGCCCTTACATAATTGCTATAAACCACTTGAGGGCAAGCAATAGAAGTCTATTCTATAATGGAATCTAGTCACCAAGGTTTTGTTATAGAATTCTAGCGTAATCTGGTATCAGCACATCTACCTCCTAATTCTATAAAAGTTGCTGAAAATCATGCACGCAAATTTGGGCGCATGCACAATTTGAGTAATGAGCTAGCTAGTGCTGATAATTGGCTTTTTGACAAGCAATTGTTGACATTAATTAGATTTAATTGAAATGTACATGCATAAATTTAGGCATGGGATCCGTGCGTAACTCAAAAAAGGTGGTGTGGAAATGTGCGGCAGATCGGGGGCATTTCTTTAAGTTACATACGTATTTAGAGAATAACGGCATCTGCGCCTAAATTTATGTGCACCATGTTTTAGTTGGTGCAAATAGCCACTCCTAAAGTAAGGTGCAGATCCAGGGCGTAAGCACTATTCTACAAACTGCACCTAATTTTAACTGTGTTTTGTAGAATAGCACTTTTTTCGGCACCATTATTTTTGGTGCCATATATAGAATGTACCCCCTAACATTTCGGTGCCCGCACGTACGCTAGCCTAGAGCTGGCGTAAGTGCAGGTGCCTAAATTGATCAGGGATGCACATAACTTACAGAATTCTGCATGTAAGGGGAGACCTGCTGTTACACTCCTACCTTGTTACTCCTGGCGGCCATCTTGAGAGTTTCAGCTGTATCAGTTCCTGAGGGGCAGCCATCTTGGGAGGTTCATCTGAGAGGCAGCCATCTTGAGTGGCTCATCTGAGAAGCAGCCATCTTGGGAGGTTCATCGGAGAGGCAGCCATCTTGAGAAGCTTCCTCATGGGCGTGCCCAATGAGATTCCTCGCCTAGCAGCTGGGGCAGGGATCCTTTGATGGGAGGCCTACTTAAGAGCAGAACAGTGCCATCATTTTGCTTCTGCTTCTACTTTTGGTAGAACTACTTGAGCTCCTGTGACTCTGTCTACTATTGTTTGCTGCCTGACCTGATCTGACCCCTGCTGGTTTCCTGACTTCGCTCTGTCTGCTGCCTGCCCTGACCTTTGCTGGAACACCGGACTCTTCTCTTCTCTGCTTGCCGCCTGCCTTGACCACTGCCTGACTTTGGACTCTTCTCTGCTTGCTGCCTGCCTCGACCACTGCCAGTCTCCTGACCAGCCCGATTGCTCGCTGCCCGACTCTGATCCCAGCCGTGTCTGTAAGTCCTGGCGGCCGCCTGCATCTGGGGGCTCAACCCTCGGGGAACGGCGGTCGTCATAGGTGAAGTTTTGGGATTGTTCGGCCGCCAGCTGAGCACAGGCTACTCACCGGTGCTTTGCACAGCACAAAGACTCACCGACCACAACACCTGCCTACATTCTGCCCATACTCCGCCCATGTGTATAACCTCTTGTAAATATAGACTCCTCAAAATAGTTGCATATTTAGTACAGAATAGAGCTTAGGTGACACACTGGCATATACACGCTGATGTGTGCACATAGGTGTGTAAATGCTGATATTCTATACTTTTACCTGCACAGTGGGCATGTATATGTTAGTACCTAGTTTATAGACTTGCTCTTTTGGGGGCCCTTTTACTAAGCCGTGTAGGCGCCTACATGCGCCCAATGCACACCAGTTTGGAACTACTACCCGGCTACCATGTGGCCAGGTGGTAATTTCATTTTATACACACACCAGAAAATTTCCAGCGTGCGGTGCTAACCGGGCGGTAATCAGCATTGTACGCATGCTGATGATTACCGCCCGGTTAATAAATGAAACCTTACTGCTAAGTAAATAGGTGACAGTAAGGTCTCAGGCCCAAAATGGATGTGCTCCAATTTTCATTTTGCCGCACATCCATTTTCAGCCCATCCAAAAAAAGGCCTTTTTTGCAGGTGCGCTGAAAAATGGACCTATGCGCGTCCAATACACGTCTACACCAGCGCAGGCCACTTTTCGGTGGACCTTAGTAAAATGACCCCTTGGTGACTGGACAAAGGAGTATATAAAATATAGTGAAATTAAATGAATGAGCAGCACCCATCTGTGTTCTAAAGCCACATGATTCCATCAGTATGAGAATACTGATGAACTGAAGATACTCAGTCGCCTACCCTCACAAGATTCTTCTACAATTCCTCATAATCCCGCTGCTGATTTAATAACTTTGAATAATTTTGTCTCATCTGCATATTTAATCACATCTCTTGTTTTTCCAGATTATCTATTAATGTGTTAAACAGCATACGTTCCAGTACAGATGTTTGGAGTACTACAATATTGACCTTTTTCCATTTGTAAAACTGACCAAAATCGGTCCTACTCCCTCTTTGCTATCTTTTAACCAGTTTCCAATCTAGATTAGGGCCTTGTTTCTTATACCCCAGTTTTTTAATTTCTTGAAGAGTCTTTCATATGGATCTTCGTCAAGATTAGCCCACTGCTGACAGTTTTCTCTGACCAGCTGACACCCAAAATCCCCCCCCCCCCCCCCCCGCCTCATAGCAGGGTATTCTCTAGCAGACTGTTGTTGGCTCAAAAGTTCAGCCATCATTCGCTTTAAATCATTCAATTCGGTTTCCACTCTTGACTCAATGCTGGTGCTTTGAAGCGACACCTCACTTCTGGCTCGAGACAAAATCTTTGGTGGCCTTTCCTCCCAATCGACAGGCATACATCTTCCTCAGCCCACTTCACTGCCTCTTGTAGCAGAGTGGCAAATGACATCTCTGGAACCCGCTCTATTCTTTTTTTCATTTCTCAGCGTAAGCTATCCTCCCGGATTCCCAACACAAATCGCTCTTTCAGCATCTTTTGCGAATCACTGAAACAATTTGGATCTATCGCCTCAATCCGTGATAACTTCTCTTGCAGGCCATAGGCATAAGACCGGATATCTTTGCCCAAATCTTGTCTTTTATCATAGAATTCCTTTACTCTGACTGTCACCGGTACTTACATAAGTACATAAGTAATGCCATACTGGGAAAAGACCAAGAGGCATATTTTCAAAGCACTTAGGCTTCCAAAGTTCCATAGAAACCTATGGAACTTTGGAAGGCTAAGTGCTTTGAAAATATGCCTCCAAGAGTCCATCGAGCCCAGCATCTTGTCCACGACAGCGGCCAATCCAGGCCAAGGGCACCTGGCAAGCTTCCCAAACGTACAAACATTCTATATATGTTATTCCTGGGATTTTGGATTTTTCCAAGTCCGTTTAGTAGCGGTTTATGGACTTGTCCTTTAGGAAACTGTCCAACCCCTTTTTAAACTCTGCTAAGCTAACCGCCTTCACCACATTTTCCGGCAATGAATTCCAGAGTTTAATTACACGTTGGGTGAAGAAAAATTTTCTCCGATTTGTTTTAAATTTACTACACTGTAGTTTAATCGCATGCCCCCTAGTCCTAGTATTTTTGGAAAGCGTGAACAGACGCTTCACATCCACCTGTTCCACTCCACTCATTATTTTATATACCTCTATCATGTCTCCCCTCAGCCGTCTCTTCTCCAAGCTGAATAAACAGTTTTCAATACTTCAAAGAGATCTTCCACAGTCTTTTGTGAACTGGGAGCCACAAAACGAGCTGTATCTCTTGCTTGCCCAATCAAGTGATCCTTCACTATCTCTAGTTGATCTTTGGGAGGAATACGCAAGACTTGGAGGGCCGCTCTGGTCCTCTCTATCCATTCCACCACCGTCAGGTCACCATGCTTCTTTGGAGTTCCGGAGAAATCAGGAATTTTTTTTATCCCTTGGGATATACATAGCTGTAGCTGTTCGTGGTCCTTCCAGGAACCTGTCAAATATTTGCTGCTCTCTCCTCCGCTCCTCCTGAATTCGATGAAGTTCTTCATCCATAAGCCTCAGCTCCTCCTCTTGCCTATGCTGTCGTTCTCGCCACTCTTCTTCCTGCTGCTCACGGTAGGCATACCACTCTTCTCTCAAAGCCTGTGCCCAGTCTTCCATAGCTTCCAGGAGCACCCAACTCTTCCAGAGGACAAAGCGTAGTTTGAGACTCTATTGCCCCCTCCCGTGAAGGTGTACCCACACTCTGAGACCCCAAAACTCTATCCTGTCCGTGACGCCAGAAAACACCTCTGTAGCGCCCCCTAGGTTTCAGTGCTGCCCCGCTTCGCTACAATAACAGAATCTGCTATTGGTCACGGCACCGGGGTAAGATGTATCCCCTGAAGTGGAGCACACTTCCACCCAGCGCTACTGTTTTTCTACTAACCCCCCCAAAATAAAAGTACTAAAATAAAATATTTTTTATTAACAGGGTTAATATTAATTCAGAGTGTGAGGAACCCCATTCACGCTGGCAAAGAAATGTATATCACCACCTTTAACAAGCAAATATGTTTCATTTATTCTGCAACTCACATTTGTTTAACAGTTACGTTTACTTAAGCATTATGTGAACAGCTCAAAGTAGCTTCTATTTCTGTTTACACTTTTCAACCTTCAGAACCTTACAGAACCTTTAAAAACTTATACTGAAAGAAATGCAAGAATACAAAGCATTAATTTGTGCACTAGCAAAGGAATTTACTCCCTTCTTAGGGTTTTCCGGATTTCAAGGACCCAAGCTCAAAGATTCCTGAAGACTAAGTTCAGAAATGTTTGGAGACCGGAACCCAGTAGAACAAACCTCAGCATATCATTATTACCAGTCCAGGACTTTTTAATAGCGATTTTCCTTTGGTTTAAAAAAAATTGTTTATCTTCTTTCACAGGTAGGGCAAAACAACAACAGGTACCTTTACCGTTTCAGCTGTTCAAAGTTAAAATTATGTGTGCACACAAAAAAAACATTGTTCTACAAAATTATTCAAAAATTCATAAAGGTAAATAATTTATTTATTTATTTATTTATTTGTTTATTACTACTATTTCAAATACAGGTATTGAATAATGTAGGAAGAGCTTCTTTCGTGCAGAAGTTCTATCCAGAGTCAGTCTAAATGTGCCAACATTTTCCAGTTATGTTGTGTAAGTCGCATTGAGCCTGCCATGAGTGGGAAAGCGCGGGGTACAAATGTAACAAAAATATATATTTATTTCTTCTTCAAGTCTGTTTGGTTATAAAATGCATTTTTTAAAAATCTTTGTCTCCCCTCTTGTGTTTGTATATAGATGAGTGTGATTTTATTATGCAGGTAAACAATACACTACCAAAATACAAAATACAGTAGCAAGTAGCACACTATTAGCCACCAAGTATAATATAAAGATAATTATGTTCAGTGGAAAATAAATCTGTTGGCAGCCTGCTATGTGAATATTCCATCTCTGTTTCATTATTGCTACCAAGTATTACACATTTTGGGCATTTGCTTTAAACTTTGATTGTTTTAATTTGTTTATCCAGACCTTACATGCACATGGTTATTGCTTGTTAAACCCAAAGGTGAAACCTAAGTGTAGCTAAACAATTTGGTATAAACAATATGATATACTCATGTCACTCCTCTCCTCAAGTCACTTCACTGGCTTCCGATCAGGTACCGCATACAGTTCAAGCTTCTCCTACTAACCTACAAATGCACTCGATCTGCAGCCCCTCATTACCTCTCTACCCTCATCTCCCCTTACGTTCCTACCCATAACCTCTGCTCTCAAGACAAATCCCTCCTCTCAGTACCCTTCTCCACCACTGCCAACTCCAAGCTCCGCCCTTTCTGCCTCGCCTCAACCCATGCTTGGAATAAACTCCCTGAGCCCATACGCCAGGCCCCCTCCCTGCCCATCTTCAAATCCTTGCTCAAAGCCCACCTCTTCAATGTCGCCTTTGGCACTTAACCACTCCACCTCTATTCAGGAAATCTTGACTGCCCCAACTTGACATTTCATCCTTTAGATTGTAAGCTCCTTCGAGCAGGGACTGTCCTTCTTTGTTAAACTGTACAGCGCTGCGTAACCCTAGTAGCACTCTAGAAATGTTAAGTAGTAGTAGTATAAACTGTGTTGTTTATGACTTTATTTGTACTGCTTTGGGGCCTACTGATCTGTACATCTATTTTGTTATTTTGGTGGGTGGAAGTGGTTGGGTGAGCTTATAGGGAGGAAGGGAAGTGTTCTTGAGGCATGTTCTCTGTAAAAGTTTATATTGTGCCATTTTGTTCTGTGTGAAGCTTATCGACCAACATGTGCTTTGAATAAAGATGATTTAAAAACATAAACATAACCCCCCCTGTTTACTAAGTTGCACTAGTGGCTGCCACACGGCAATACTGACACAGCCTATTCAAGGTGAATGGGCTGTGTCAGCATTAGCGCATGGACTACTCGTGGCTTAGTAAAAAGGAGGGAAATTTTTGAATGTACTCTGCAGAAGTTGTTATTTACTTTTGCAATGTGTGTACGGATGCTTGTTCTGGTGTGTGCACGTGATAATGTTTGAATAGCTGTCTATACTTATGGCTATGATTTCTGAACATGCAGCATCATTCAAAGGACAGACATATCTATCTACTTGCTTCCATGATGTTAATGAATTCTATTATTCTGTCTCACTGTATTTCCAAATGTAAACCACATTAGACTTAAGTTTGCTTGGGATAATGTGAGATATAAATGTCAAATTAAAAAACAAAAAAAATCCTTTATCCTCCACCTTGTAAGGCACTCTATCCAACTGGATGGTGATGGCACAAGGAAAGCAAGTTTGGTCCAGTGAAGACTAACTGAAAATAACTTGTTCCTAAGCTGGGCTCTAGTACTGAAAATGTGACCATAACATGCCTTTGTGGTTATATTCAACTAATAAGTTAAACAATTAACTACTAGGAACAAAAATACACACTTATTTATGCAATATCACAATTCCTTATGTACAGCCACAAAACAACCTTTTAGGGTGGATAGTGTTCACAGTGAGCTCTTTTTATTATCAACCAGATAGAAGAGATATGAATTTTCAATTTTGGCACAGTATAAGTCATCACAATAACAAAATATAAGAAAACTAATGGACTGTATTAGGGGCTTATAGCCCATTTGGTTATGTTTCAACAAATGAGAGATCTGCATGAAACAAAGTATTTATTGTTATTATTTTGACTTATAAAACCCTTTGTACCTGAAACATGCTCAAAACAGAAAAATCCATTTATGTATCTAAAATGTAAACTTCTACAAAATAGGTAAGGTGAAGATGTGATTCCATGTGCTGCAATGAAAGGAGAGTTTAATTTTACTTCTATTTAAATTACGATATATTCCATTTTTATAACACCAGGCTTCCCAAAGCAGATTACAACAGATAAGATGAACCCATCAGGAAACACTTAACCCATCACTTAAATTTGTCCATGTATTAATGCATTCAATAGAACAGTGTAGAATAAAGAGCACAAAATACAAATAGCTCTGTTTACTAAGCCGTCCTAAAGGCACACTAGCGTTTTTAGTGCATGCTAATGCTAGAGACATCCATAGGAAATATATGGGTGTCTCTAACATTAGTGTGCACTAATTTTTTGCATGCACTCAAAATACTAGCACGCTTTACTAAACAGGGCCCAGAGTTTATACTGCTGTTTCTACCAGCTACAATAATTTTTTATGCTGTTTTTGTGATATTCAATTTTATTTCATGATATATATCTAGAAACGAGAAGCTTTCAAATAAAAGTTGTAAAATTATAAAAAAATCTTTTTAAGGCACATCCTGTCCAACTGGAACAGCTGCTCTAGACTTGTGTAAGGATGGGCTAAGTCCATTTCTTAGCGCAGGGCCCGTTTGTGAGCAAAGTTGCTGAAGGGTTAGAAGGAAAAATTTGCCTTTTTGTGGATGACATGAAGATCTGCTACAGAGAGTGTTGAGAGTACACAAAATGAGAAGCGATCTATATAAGCCTGAAGAACGGTTGAATACTTGGCAGCACATTTTTAATGCAAAAAAGTGCAGAGTTATGCGTTTAGGGTGAGAAACTCAAGAGAGCTGTATGCAGTAGGAGGGAAAAAGCTGATATGCAGAGACTAGGAGAGAGACCCTGGGCTTTAGAGGGTAATTCTCAATGCATCACCTAGGGGCCCTTTTACTAAGCTGCTTAAGAATCTACGTGTGCCTAATGTGAGCCAAAATGGAGTTACCGCAAAGCTACCATGTGGCTCTTGCAGGAATTTCATTTTTGGTGCACGTCCAATATGCGTGTCCAAAAAAATAATTTTTATTTTTGGACATGCGCATCGGATGTGCACCAAGTGGCATTTGACGCACGTAGGTCATTACTGCCCAGTTACCGCGTGACTCTTTACCGCTAGGTCAATGGCTGGCGGTAAGGTCACAGACCCAAAATGGACGCGCAACAATTTTGATGTTGCCACACATCCATTTTCAGCAAAAAGTTTTAAAAAGCCTTTTTTACAGGCGTGCTGAAAAATGGATTGGTGCGCACTCAAAACTTGCACCTACACTACCGCAAGCCACTTTTCAGCGCACCTTAGTAAAAGGACCCCCTAATGTTAGGTGCTGGGATGATGCACTCTAGTGGAGGGTCTTAAAGTGTGGATTCTATAATGGCAGCTGGCTGGTGTAAATTCTCATGTCTAATTGTAGGCAGTTAGGCGTGTAATGCTAGTATTCTCTAACCTGTGCAAGTAACTGCCTGACATGCTCCTGACCCACTCATGCCCCTCCCCCCCAGGTCTATGCCCTCCCCCCCCCCCCCCCCCCCATATGGAGTTGCACACTCTGGAATTTGAGCATGCAACTTATAGTATATCAACTAAGGGTTGTTACACACATAACTGCCCATTTGTAACAATTAACACTATATTGTTTGTTAAGGCCAATTAGCACCTAGTTAATCTATTGTTAATGTGCAACTGACCTTATTCTATAAGCTGCACATATAGATTTGTGCGCTAGTTAGAAATCTGGGCATGTAACTATCTCAAATTAGGGGGTTGGTGTCTAAGGGTTTTAAGGTGGTGAAACAATATGATAAGCAATGACAAAACCAGAAGGATGATAGACTACATAAAAAAGGGTATAACCGGCAGGAAGGAGTAGGTGATAATGCCTCTATTCAAGATATTGGTAAGGCTTCACTTGGAGTACTGTGTTCAGTTTTGGAAGGTGTATCTTGCCAAGTACATAAACAGGGCACCTCTATTAAAAGGGGCCCTAAAATCAGGCACCCGGAATAGGGTTACTATATTTGCGGAGACAAAAAAGAGGACACAAAAAATAAAATGCCGCCCCACCAAACCACAGCCAGTCCCTGGCCCCGCCCCCACTGCTCAGTCACCAGAAAGCCAGATTCTATAAGCAGTGAAAATACTGGTAAAATTAACAGAAATGCATTTTCTTCCGTAGTCTAAATACAAAATTAGAAAAGATGTACATTTCCACAAAAGCAAATATCCATGAGCAGCTTGTCCCCCTTTCCTTTCCCTTCCATCCTTGAGCAGCCTGTCCCCTCCCCTGCCCTCCATAGCCTGCCTTGCAGCTCTAGTGGTCTAGTGGCCTCTTCAGGTCAGGAAAAATCCCACTCTTTCCTGTCTGCTGCTGCTGACCTCCCTGCTGCCACTGCTTCTTGAAAATGGCTGCTGCGACTTCAAGCAGTGTCCTTGCGAGGCTGCTGCTTGAAGTCTCAGCAGCCATTTTCAAGAAGCAGCGGTAGCGAGTAGGTCAGCGGCAGAGGGGAGATCAGCGGCAGCAGTCAGGAAACAGTGTGTGGGGGGGGAAGGCAGCCCCTCCATCTGTCTGTCCATCCATCAACCCGCCAGCCAGCCAGCCAGAAACATGGACAAACTGGCTGGCTGGAAAAAAAAATGTCTGGACCCTCGACAGTCCCTTGAAAAGGAGGACATGTCCTGGGAAATCTGGATGTATGGTAACACTAACCTGGAGGGCACCTGGTAGGAGTCTATTCTATAAAGGAACAAAGGTGCCTACATTCCTTTGTACAATACTGGGGGAACTGGGTATATACAGTGACAAAGCAAGCAGGCACTGCTTGTCAGGACAGTAAGAGACTGTCAAGCATAGTGAAACATTACTCACTTTAGAATCTAGGAGATAGCAGAAATAGTTCCTGAAGTCTGGAAGAACTACATTCCCTTTAAGGCATTGAGACAGGGGAGCAGAGCAAAGCCTTAGACAGGGGTGTCAATCAGCACCTGGCACAGCTGGGAGTAATCAGCAGCAGTGCAGCCTGCCAGAGTAAGCAGGTTAAAACAGTTGCTGTTCTGGCAGAGAGTTAATGAGGAAGGGAGAGAAAAGCTCTGGGAGAAAGCTAACATGCAGAAAGCTGAGATGCTTCCTGCTTTAGCTGGAGGAAGGGGGGAAAGCCCCCAAATAGAAAGCTAATAGGGATGGAGCAGAGGTGCTCTGTAGGAAAGCTGTGGGGCTTAGCTGATGAAGCCAAGTGGTTGGCTTTTCCTCTCTTATGTGTCTCGTAGCTGGCATATGGGGCTGTAATGGCCAGCACAGGAGACAACTGCCTATATTGTGAGTAACTGAGGGCTTCATGGGGAGGGGGGGGGGGAATAGGGCTTCCAGGCTTAGCACCTAAAAGCAGGATAGGAATTCCTCAGGGGTAAAAGAGAAGGAAGCAGGTGAATCTGTGTTCCGAGTGCTGCTACCTAAAAGAAGAGGGGAAGGTGCCTTAGTAACCAGTGCTGACAAGGAAGAGGCTTCTGTGTTGTAGCTGGGGGAAGGGATACATTGTTCTACTACTACTACTACTACTATTTAGCATTTCTATAGCGCTACAAAGCATACGCAGCGCTGCACAAACATAGAAGAAAGACAGTCCCTGCTCAAAGAGCTTACAATCTAATAGACAAAAAATAAATAAAGTAAGCAAATCAAATCAATTAATGTGAACGGGAAGGAAGAGAGGAGGGTAGGTGGAGGCGAGTGGTTACAAGTGGTTACGAGTCAAAAGCAATGTTAAAGAGGTGGGCTTTCAGTCTAGATTTAAAGGTGGCCAAGGATGGGGCAAGACGTAGGGGCTCAGGAAGTTTATTCCAGGCGTAGGGTGCAGCGAGACAAAAGGCGCGAAGTCTGGAGTTGGCAGTAGTGGAGAAGGGAACAGATAAGAAGGATTTATCCATGGAGCGGAGTGCACGGGAAGGGGTGTAGGGATGGACGAGTGTGGAGAGATACTGGGGAGCAGCAGAGTGAGTACATTTATAGGTTAGTAGAAGAAGTTTGAACAGGATGCGAAAACGGATAGGGAGCCAGTGAAGGGTCTTGAGGAGAGGTTTAGTATGAGTAAAGCGACCCTGGCGGAAGACGAGACGGGCAGCAGAGTTTTGAACCGACTGGAGAGGGGAGAGTTGACTAAGTGGGAGGCCAGCAAGAAGCAGATTGCAGTAGTCTAAACGAGAGGTGACAAGGGTGTGGATGAGGGTTTTGGTAGAGTGCTCGGAAAGAAAGGGGCGGATTTTACGGATGTTGTAAAGAAAGAAATGACAGGTCTTGGCAATCTTCTGGATATGAGCAGAGAAGGAGAGAGAAGAGTCAAAGATGACCCCAAGGTTTCGAGCTGAGGAGACAGGGAGAATGAGAGAGCCATCAACAGAAATAGAAAACCGGGGGAGCGGGGAGGTGGGTTTGGGGGGGAAAATGAGAAGCTCGGTTTTGTTCATATTTAATTTCAGGTGGCGTTGAGACATCCAGACAGCAATGTCAGACAAGCACGCTGAAACTTTGGTTTTGATGCAAGGTGAGATATCAGGGGTAGAAAGGTAGATTTGGGAGTCATCAGCATAGAGATGGTAGGAAAAGCCATGGGATGAGATTACTGAACCAAGGGAAGAAGTGTAGATAGAAAAGAGGAGGGGACCAAGAACAGAACCCTGAGGTACGCCGACAGGCAGAGGGATAGAAGTAGAAGAGGATCCACCAGAGTGAACACTAAAGGTGCGGAGGGAGAGGTAGGAAGAGAACCAGGAAAGGACAGAGCCCTGGAATCCAAGTGAGGACAGGGTATCGAGAAGTATGCTGTGATCGACAGTGTCAAAAGCAGCGGAAAGATCAAGAAGAATGAGGATGGAATATTGACCTCTGGATTTAGCCAGTAATAGGTCATTGGAGACTTTAGTAAGCGCAGTTTCGGTTGAGTGGAGAGGGTGAAAACCAGATTGTAGTGGGTCAAGAATAGCATGTGAGGAAAGAAAATCAAGGCAGCGGCGGTGAACAGCACGCTCAAGTAATTTGGAGAGAAAAGGAAGGAGGGAGATGGGTCGGTAATTAGAGGGACAAGTAGGGTCGAGTGAAGGCTTCTTAAGGAGAGGTGTGACCACAGCATGTTTAAAGGCAGCAGGGACAGTCGCAGTGGAAAGTGAGAGGTTGAGAATGTGACAGATAAAAGGAATAAGAGCAGGAGAGATGGCATTAAGAAGGTGGGTGGGAATGGGATCAGAGGAACAGGTGGTACATTTTGAGGAAGAAAGGAGAAGTGTAGTTTCCTCAATAGTAACTTCAGGAAAGGAGGAAAGGGAATGAGGGGAAGGAGAGAGAGGGGAACGGACTAGTGGAGGGAGAGCTGGTGAGGTAGAGAAAGCAAGGTTTATCTTTTGAACCTTGTTGTGAAAGAATTCAGCAAGGGTCTGAGGAGATAATGAAGGGGGAGTTGGAGGAGGGGGCACCTTGAGGAGAGAGTTCAATGTGGTGAAGAGAAGTCGAGGATTAGAGCCAAGAGAGTTGGTCAGTTGGATATAATAATCCTGTTTGGCACGTAAAAGAACAGATTGGAAGGAGGTCAGCATGAACTTAAAGTGTGAGAAATCAGCAAGGGCCCGAGATTTCCACCAGAGGCGTTCGGCGGAGCGGGTACAGGAACGTAGGTAGCAGATATTAGAAGTCAGCCAAGGTTGGGGTTTTGTATGCCTTACAGGGCGGGTCATCAAAGGTGCAAGAGTGTCTAAGGCAGAGGATAGAGTATTGTTGTAAGAAGAAACAGCCTCGTTGACAGACGTGGATGGTGCCACAGTAGAGAGGAGGTTTGAAACATGGGAGGATAGAGATGAAGGGTCAATATCGTGAAGATTCCTAGATAAATTAGATAAGATAGGACGGAACTGGGAGGGAGGAGATTTAAGTGTGAAAGTTATAAGATGGTGATCAGAGGAGGGAAGATCAGAGGCAAGGAAACTAGAAGGTGAACAGTTGGAGGAGAAAATGAGATCAAGACAGTGACCGTTTTGATGAGTGGGGGAGGTGGAGCATAGTTGGAGATTAAAGGAGGACGTTAAAGTGAGTAACTTGGAAATATAAGAGTTGGAAGGATCATTAGCAGGAATATTAAAGTCACCAAGGATGAGAGAGGGGGAGGAAGGATCATGGAAGAAGGCAAGCCAGGCGTCAAAGTCACTGAGAAGGATGAAAGGGACTTATGAGGGGGACGATAAATGACCGCTATTCGAAGAGGCAGAGGAGAGAAAAGGCGGATAGAGTGGACTTCAAAGGAAGAAAAACAGTGAGATTGAGGTGGAAGAAGGGGTTGAAATCTGGAGGAGGGAGAGAGAAGTAGTCCAACACCGCCGCCACGGCCAGCAGGGCGAGGAGTATGTGAAAATAGATAACCGCCATGGCACAGGGCTGCGACTGAAGCAGAGTCATCAGGGCAGAGCCAGGTTTCTGTTATGGCGAGCAGATGGAGGTGACGTGAGATAAAGAGGTCCTGGATATAGAGGAGTTTGTTACAGATAGAGCGGGCATTCCATAGGGCGCAAGAGAAGGGCAGAGAAGAGGAGGGGAGTAGAGGAATAGAGATGAGGTTAGAGAGGTCACGGTGAGATCTGTAGAGTTTGGATAATAGTTGGTGAGGAGGGCCAGGATTGGGATTGATGTCACCAGCTGAGAGTAAGAGAAGGAGTAAAAGAGAGCGGAGGAGAGTAGGAGAGGTGTGGCCACGAAGGCGGCGAAGGCGAGAGGTATTTAGGTGGAATGGGGAAGGCAAAATGGAGGGAAGAAAGAGACGGAGATTAAAAGCCAAGAGGGAGGAAGAGGGTAGGAGAGAAGGTGAGGTGATGAAGTCAATGGATGGGAAGTGAGTTCCTGTAGCGGAGAGAGGTAGGGGGTGAGGGAGAAGATTAGGAAGGGACAGAGCTAGGAAGAGAATGTGCAAGAAGAGGAACCCTGAAGGGTGTAATGACTGGGATTTCCCTGGTTGTAAAATGGTGTGGTAAGGTTTAGATGGTCTCACACATGGTTAGGGTTACCATATTTCCCTGGACATGTCCTCCATTTCCGAGGACTGTCGGGGGTCCGCCAGACGTTTTTTTCCAGTCAGCCCATTTTGGCGGGCAGATTGGTGGGTGGGCAGGTGGACAAGCTTGCCTTTTCAGCCCCCCCCCCCCCCACCAGCCTACCATAGTGCACCCTGGTGGTCTAGTGACCTCTTCAGGGCAGGAAAGAACTCCACTCTTTCTGGCCCACTGATACTGACCTCCCCACTACCACCACTTCTTGAAAATGGCTACTGAGACTTTAAGTGGAGACCTCACCATATACAGTCCATAATTTAAACAGAAAGGGCATAATTCAAGAAAAAAATAGTATCAAGTTTTATTGCTACGTCAATCAGAATAAGGTGCCTTAGAGCCAAACAGCCAAAACCCAAAACATGATGTTATGGAGTAGATGACATTGCTATATATTCTAGTCACAGTACCTCAAAAATTATATAGCGGAATTAGAAAGGGTTCAAAGAAGAGCAAACAAAAGGGGAGATTTTAATTGAAGTCTACAAAATCCGGAGTGGAGTGGAACAGGTGAAGGTGAATCAGTTTTTCTCTCATTCAAAATGTAAAAAGACCAGGGGACACTCAATGAAACTGCATGGAAATACTTTTCACACAAATAGGAGGAATTATTTTTTCCCTCAAAGAATAGTTAAGCTCTGGAACTTGTTGCCAGAGAATGTGGTAATGACGGTTAGTGTACCTGGGTTTAAAAAAGGTGTGGACCAGTTCCTGGAGGAAAAGTCCATAGCCTGCTATTGAGATGGACATGGGGAAAGCCACTGCTTGCCCTGAGATTTGTAGCATGGGGTGGTGCTACTGTGTTTCTCCCAAGTACTTGTGACCTGGATTGGCCATTGCTGGAAGCAATTGGTTTGACCCATATGGCTGTTCTTATGTTCTTATCGAGGGGCTGGCCTAAACATTGCTGGGAACGCCTGGAGAGTGCAGTCCCAGAATCCTTGGGCCTTCTTACACCTGGTAAAGGACTGCCCCTTAACACCCTTTGGGGGCAGCGGAGCCATAGCCCAGCCTCCTACCCGGAAGAAATCTCTCCCAATCTGAAGATTATGACTTGCCAGGCCCAGGATGAGCCAGCAACTTCGGCTGGTCCTCTGGCAGCTGCTGAGGCTTCACTTCACCCAGACCCTTCACCAGCATCTCCTCCTCGAAGTAAAGGCATCCCTAAAAAGGAAATTTACTGAGCTGTACCTCAGAGGCTGTATCCCCTACCAAGTTACAAAGGTACAGCCACCTTGGATTACTATCACCAATGCAACAGACCTGATGAACCCCTATTCCACACTGGCAAAGACCCCGCAGGGTCCCTCGCTAGATAGTCCAGCAAGCTGGAACCTGTGAGCTGAAGTGAAGGGCAAGAGACTGAGCAGTACTCCTGGCACTGCTGGGAAAAGGACTTTGGTCTGAACCTCCAGGAGCAAAAAACCCATATACCATCCCCAGGGATGCAGGCTGTGAACTGCATCCCAGGGGGGTCAGGTCTACCTCACCAACCTACAGCACCAACCCTACCTTATCATCTGCTGGAGGTAAAGAAATACTAAAGGATTCCAGCAAGCACAAGCTCTCATACTGGTGATATCACTTGTAAAGTTCAGATTCTCTACCTCCATCTACTAGTCAGGAAGGGACACAACCAATTTGTGTGGATTAGTCTAACTGGATGATAAGAAATATTTATTTATAAAACATTTCACCTAGATTTATTAAATAAATGCATAACTTTTCCATTTCTTTGCCTAGTTCACCATGACCCTTCACCCACTATGAGTACCTCTCTCATCAAGAAGGGAGGAATATCTTTTCCAGATAACTTACTGGTCTAACATGTGTTGCCAAATTAATACACGCATGTAGTAATTTTACAACAAAGGGTTAATTAAAAAAAGAAAAATCAACCCACACTTGTATTTTATAAAGACAAGTTACGCACTTAACTACAATAATCCTTAATAGTGGACAAATGCTCTCAAATTTCAAGGAAAGTGCAACTATATGCATGAACTCTAATGTGGGCACATATCTATTTTATAAAATACAATAGCTCCACTTCAGAACACCTACAGGCAAACCTGCTGGCATGTGTACCAATGTTCCCTCCAAGGACTGAGTTGACATGAGTAAACTTTTGCTCCACAAGCAAAGGATTGAGTTGACGTGAGCAAAACTTTTCTGTTACATTACCTTCTGAGCACTTCTTACAGATACGCACACAGATGTGCCCACACATATACATAAACACTCAGGGAAGTTGGAAAGAATTTTGTGAGCCATGCTCTACATGCTTTCTCTACTTGTTCGCCTATAGTTTAACTGTGTTGATAGCTAATCTGAATTTTACTCACCTATTGGATGTTTAGCACAACTTAAAGGAGCATCACTCAAAAAACAAAAAAAACAACAATCTAAAAGGACAGTAGGGGTACTTTGAACACAGCAGGAAAGGACTCCTTCACTGACTACCAGTTGCCTCCCCCCAGTACCTTTATTACTGATGGCATTATGCACATTATAGTCACTCCGGGGAATTTTGTACCAAAAAAAAAATCAAAACAATGCACAGCAAAATACAACATATTATACCGAACAGTATTTGCATTATTCTGGAAATATATGCAGGTACTTTAACACGTGGCTCTCAGTCAGCACTACCTCCCCAGTCCAGCATCTTTCTGTTGGCCATGTGAACAGTGATTTTCAGCAGCACTTTAAGAAAACTCCTGAGGTCACTGGCATCCATAAAATAAGAACATACTGGGACAGATGAGGCCTGTGTTACCTATCAATGCTTTTGGTAGGTTGCCAAAGGGCCTCCAAGCTTCAGCTCTGCTAGCCTTTAGTTTGCTGTTGAGTTACCAAACATTAGGAAAGGAGAAACAGGGGTGATATGATACAGACGTTCAAATATTTGAAAGGTATTAATCTGCAAACAAACCTTTTCCGGAGAGGGGAAGGCGGTAGAACGAGAGGACATGAAATGAGATTGAAGGGGGGCAGACTCAAGAAAAATGTCAGGAAGTATTTTTTCACGGAGAGAGTGGTGGATGCTTGGAATGCCCTCCCACGGGAGGTGGTGGAAAGGAAAACGGTAACGGAATTCAAACATGCGTGGGATAAACATAAAGGAATCCTGTTCAGAAGGAAGGGATCCCCAGAGGCTTAGCCGGCGGTGGGAGGCGGGGATAGTGCTGGGCAGACTTATACAGTCTGTTCCCTGAAAAAGACAGGTAGAAATCAAGGTAAGGTATACACAAAAAATGACACGTGAGTTTATCTTGTTGGGCAGACTGGGTGGACCGTGCAGGTCTTTTTCTGCCGTCATCTACTATGTTACTATATTAGGGAAAGGGAAATGGGACTTGATATATATATTTTTTTATTTTAGTTACATTTGTACCCCACACTTTCCCACTCATGGCAGGCTCAATGTGGCTTACATGGGGCAATGAAGGGTTAAGTGACTTGCCCAGAGTCACAAGGAGCTGCCTGTGCCAGAGGTGGGAATTGAACTCAGTTCCCCAGGAGCAAAGTCCACCACCCTAACCACTAGGCCACTCCTCCACTACTGCCTTTCTGAGGTTTTTTGCAACTACATTCAAAGTGGTTTACATATATTCAGGTACTTATTTTGTACCAGGGGCAATGGAGGGTTAAGTGACTTGCCCAGAGTCACAAGGAGCTGCAGTGGGAATTGAACTCAGTTCCCCAGGATCAAAGTCCACTGCACTAACCACTTCAGGTACAGCTAATATGTACCTAATGGTTAGAGCAGCAGGCTGAGAATCAGGGAAGCCAGAATTCAAACCCCACTGCTGCTTTGAGATCTTTGACAAGTCACTTAATCCTCCATTGTCTCAGGTACAAAACTTAAATTGTAAACCTTCCAGGGGATAGGAAAATACCTACTGTACCTAAATGTAACTTTCTTTGAGCTATTACTGAGAAAGGTGTGAGCTTAATCCAAAATCTAGTAGTAGGCATAATGTAAACTATCAAGAAAACAAGTGGGCAAACAGTCTTCGAAATCCAAAATGGACAACAAAATCACAGATTGATGAAAATCAAAGTCCAATTTTATTCCCCACATAAAATAATAATAAATAAATATTTAAAAGCCCAAAGCTGCCCCCCTTCCTTCCAGCATCTGTCCCCTCTCTCTCCCTTCATTCCAGCATCTGTCCCTTCTCTCTGACCTTTCCTTCCCGCATTTGAGCTCATCCCCACCACTGCTATACTGCTCCAGACCTGCAGCAGCAAAACAAAGGACAGAGGCTGTAGACTGCAGTGCAGATTTGCAGCTGTCAGCTCTGCCCCAGAGCAGGAAGCAATGTTTGAGGGGCAGGGACTGGCAGCCTAGAATATGCACAGTGCGGCCCAGTGATGACTATCCTTTGTTTTGCCACTGGTCTGTTGCGGCAGCAGCAGCAGCCAGAGTGGCAGCAGGAGGGAGATGGGGCAGGTTCCAGTGCAACTGCTGTGCAGCAGGCCAGGACTGGAACACAGCTGGAACACAGAGAAGGTGTAAGATTGCGCAACTTCGAGAAAACATGCTGACTACTGCAATGGAATCTACGCAGGATGCAAAGAACAAATCCTAAAGAAACTTCAGACCGCACAAAACTCGGCTGCAAGACTCATCTTCGGAAAAACACGATTTGAAAGCGCAAAACCCCTTTGCGAAAAACTACACTGGCTCCCAATCAAAGAATGCATTGCCTTCAAATTCTGTGCTATGGTTCTTAAAATCATATACGGTGAAGCACTGGATTACATGACAGACCTAATTGACCTACCAGCCAGAAACTCATCCGTATCAACACGAACGTACCTAAATCTACACTACCCAAGCTGCAAAGGACTCAAATACAAATCAACTTACGCATCCAGTTTTTCCTACATCAGCACACAACTATGGAACGCTCTACCAAAAGACTTGAAAACCATCTACGATCATCTACACTTCAGAAAGACACTCAAGACCCACCTGTTTAAAAAGGCATACCCTATAGATCCAACGTAAATGCCTGATCTCTGCTACACAACAACGCAAAAGTTCATAATGGCTTCACCGAACTCTTCCGTTGAACGATTCCTCTATGTGGTCCTACCACATGAACCTTACCCTATCACAACTTCACCTTGTATATGTATACACCGGAGTCTGCAACTGCTTTCCGACACTATGTAAGCCACATTGAACCTACAAAGAGGTGGGAAAATGTGGGGGTACAAATTTAACAAATAAATAAATAAACATGTACTTACACATACATCAACAAGTCCATGCATACATGCATAAACAAGTGCAATAAAGGAGTCTAGGAGATGCCCTTTACTGGACACACACAAGACCTGCAGCTCCAGAAGAGACAGGAGCTGTCTCCTTAGAGATATTCAAGGACGGGTCCTGCACTTTTACTTCAGGCAGCTCCCAGACAACCCCAACACAGGGATTCAAGGAGGTTAAAGGTGGTTCGAAGTATCAGTGTCTCCTAGGGGCCAATGCTCAAAACTAATGCCAGCATTAAAAAGCTGTTAGCGCCTAATCTTCACGCACATGATTGTGTGCAAAATGCTAAAGGGCTCAAGCACCTGTGTTAACATGTACACTAAAAAACATCACTGCAAATGCATTTAAATGGATGCAAATGAGATCAGTCAGTATTCCTTCCCAATGCACGGAAGGAAATAATGGCCAATAATGCTGAAAATGTACTGCCAGGTCAGGGGCAGTGTAAAGATTTTCAGGAGAAGATTTCTTGTTGAGTTTTCATCTTCTTGCCCATTCAAGTTTGAGCACTGCTAATGAGAACCAAGTGTGTGCAAAAGCCCAACCAAAACCAAAAATGAAAGCACGCATTGGTGCCTGTTTTTCTGCGCTTACACATGAGCCTTTCAAAAATTTAAAGTACAAACAATTTTTGAAAGACTCATCTAAAAGCGCAGATGAACAGCGCCGATGATGTGTGCTTGCACTTCCAGGTTTATCTAGGCATGCACATAAGAGCCACACTTACTGCAAGCATAATCCTCTCCTTGCTTTTGGTTTGTTAGCGCCGATTAACTGCACATATCATTTGCATAAGATTTCTTTTGAGCGTCGCTTTGCTATTTTTCTGAGCTGTTATACTATGGGCTTTTTCATTGCAAGTTTTAGCGCCCAGCTTTGATCATCGGCCTCCTAGTGCAGCAAGAGGCAAACCAGAAGAAGCAGACACTCAACAACTCACTCGCCACCCCCCCCCCCCCCATCCTTATTTGGTATCTCTCCCTCTCAAACCCAAATCCCCAGCCCCAATACAGCATCTCTCCCTCATTCTCAAACTCCCCACCCCCACGTCCCACCTTCCAAATAGAGAGCTGTGCAGGGATAGAAATTTCACCCATCCCCACCCGTCCCCACAAGTAAACTCCTTCATCCCCACCTGTACCCATAACCTTCAGAAGTAGTTATTTCATTTAATTATGTTACTGAAGTATGTTTTCCACCCAATTGGTATTTCCAAATAAGCAAAGGCACTTTATTCATTTGGAAATATTAATTAGGAAGAATACATACAGTGGTGGAAATAAGTATTTGATCCCTTGCTGATTTTGTAAGTTTGCCCACTGACAAAGACATGAGCAGCCCATAATTGAAGGGTAGGTTATTGGTAACAGTGAGAGATAGCACATCACAAATTAAATCCGGAAAATCACATTGTGGAAAGTATATGAATTTATTTGCATTCTGCAGAGGGAAATAAGTATTTAATCCCTCTGGCAAACAAGACCTAATACTTGGTGGCAAAACCCTTGTTGGCAAGCACAGCGGTCAGACGTCTTCTGTAGTTGATGATGAGGTTTGCACACATGTCAGGAGGAATTTTGGTCCACTCCTCTTTGCAGATCATCTCTAAATCATTAAGAGTTCTGGGCTGTCGCTTGGCAACTCGCAGCTTCAGCTCCCTCCATAAGTTTTCAATGGGATTAAGGTCTGGTGACTGGCTAGGCCACTCCATGACCCTAATGTGCTTCTTCCTGAGCCACTCCTTTGTTGCCTTGGCTGTATGTTTTGGGTCATTGTCGTGCTGGAAGACCCAGCCACGACCCATTTTTAAGGCCCTGGCGGAGGGAAGGAGGTTGTCACTCAGAATTGTACGGTACATGGCCCCATCCATTCTCCCATTGATGCGGTGAAGTAGTCCTGTGCCCTTAGCAGAGAAACACCCCCAAAACATAACATTTCCACCTCCATGCTTGACAGTGGGGACGGTGTTCTTTGGGTCATAGACAGCATTTCTCTTCCTCCAAACACGGCGAGTTGAGTTCATGCCAAAGAGCTCAATTTTTGTCTCATCTGACCACAGCACCTTCTCCCAATCACTCTCGGCATCATCCAGGTGTTCACTGGCAAACTTCAGACGGGCCGTCACATGTGCCTTCCGGAGCAGGGGGACCTTGCGGGCACTGCAGGATTACAATCCGTTATGTCGTAATGTGTTACCAATGGTTTTCGTGGTGACAGTGGTCCCAGCTGCCTTGAGATCATTGACAAGTTCCCCCCTTGTAGTTGTAGGCTGATTTCTAACCTTCCTCATGATCAAGGATACCCCACGAGGTGAGATTTTGCGTGGAGCCCCAGATCTTTGTCGATTGACAGTCATTTTGTACTTCTTCCATTTTCTTACTATGGCACCAACAGTTGTCTCCTTCTCGCCCAGCGTCTTACTGATGGTTTTGTAGCCCATTCCAGCCTTGTGCAGGTGTATGATCTTGTCCCTGACATCCTTAGACAGCTCCTTGCTCTTGGCCATTTTGTAGAGGTTAGAGTCTGACTGATTCACTGAGTCTGTGGACAGGTGTCTTTCATACAGGTGACCATTGCCGACAGCTGTCTGTCATGCAGGTAACGAGTTGATTTGGAGCATCTACCTGGTCTGTAGGGGCCAGATCTCTTACTGGTTGGTGGGGGATCAAATACTTATTTCCCTCTGCAGAATGCAAATAAATTCATATACTTTCCACAATGTGATTTTCCGGATTTAATTTGTGATGTGCTATCTCTCACTGTTACCAATAACCTACCCTTCAATTATGGGCTGCTCATGTCTTTGTCAGTGGGCAAACTTACAAAATCAGCAAGGGATCAAATACTTATTTCCACCACTGTAGCTCATAAAAAAGGAGTCTCTACCAGAGCCTCTAATGTATTCTGTACATGTAAAGGTTCAATCTAATTCTCCCTGAAGAATAATGTTTGCATTACTTTGTTTGAACCACATATTGAATTTGTGCTTGCTCTAATTGACTGCATTTTTCACTACATCAAAATATAGAAGTCTTCATGCAGCAAGGCAGATCATAATATAAAGAGAAAAAAATTAAAAGAGAAGAAAATTTAAGTCATTGCATAGTATAACTGCTCAAGGAGAACATACCTGGACCAGAATGAACTACCAGAAAACTAAGGGGGAAATTCATCAAGAAGTGTTATGGCCTTAACACACATTAGCGTATGACTTATGGGCTTTTAGGACACGCTAATTCTCTTAATGCACGTTAAGGCCATATCACTGCAGTTAGCACACGCTCCTGCCACCAGGATAGGTCTGAGCATTAACATTAACTACCTCCAACAGAACCTGACACTGTCTTTCCCTTTATAAATTAATTTTACTATTACTATTATTATTTTGTTATTTCTTTCTGCACTTTCTGTAACAGAGAGGGAACTAAGTACAAAAAAAGTCCAAGCAAAAAAAAAAAAAGTCGTACTGTGGCGAAGTGGGAGATCTTGTGGGAGCCCTTCTTGAAGAACTGTTCTTGTTAACGGGTCTGGCGGGGTGGAGTTGGGGAGGTGGGGGAATGAGGAGATGACTAGGTCAGTGAGGTTCTGATGCTCTGGGGGGAGTGGGGGGTCGAGGGGGGGGGTGGATTTTGTGGGTAAGGGTTGTGGGGATATTCCTAAAACTGTTGAAAAAGTTGAAGATACTGTTTGTTTAGTGTATCTTGTTGACACTTGTTGCCAAATATTTTCTTCTGGCTGAGGAGATAAGTCGTTGGATCTCATGCACTGATTTTGTTCGATGGTTTTTGCTGATGTTTGTTCATTTGTCAATGTTCAATAAAATCTTCCAGAAATTTAAAAAAAAAAAAAAAACAGCACGAAGGGCCTTTAAAAACAAAGGGAACACAGTTCTTTCATTAGAAAAATCCTTTAATATTGAACTTTGATTGAAGAAAGACCCGACCCAGGCCGTGTTTCGGTGCTACTGCACCTGCGTCAGGAGTCACACCAATGACATAGGAGGTTTCAACAGACTAATTTCAAATGTCTGATGTTTTCCAAACTTTTGTATGATATGTTCCTTCGGATATAATACAGTGCAAGACTCGCGCACACCGTCAGTGTAAGTCTCAGTGGTTCCATTCATTTAAATTGCTATACTCATTATACATGGATAAAGTGGTGAAATTACCTGCTAGTCTATTTGACAAAGTACCTCATGAAAGACTCCAGAGGAAATTGGAGAGTCATGGGATAGGAGGTAGTGTTCTATTGTGGATTAAAAACTGGTTAAAAGATAGAAAACAGAGAGTAGGGTTAAATGGTCAGTATTCTGAATGGAGAAGGGTAGTTAGTGGGGTTCCCCAGGGGTCTGTGATGGGACCACTCCTTTTTAACATATTTATAAATGACCCAGAGATGGGAGTAACTAGCAAGGTAATTAAATTTGCTGATGACACAAAGTTATTCAAAGTCGTTAAATCGGGGGAGGATTGTGAAAAATTACAAGAGGACCTTACGAGACTGGGAGACTGGGCATCTAAATGGCAGATGACGTTTAATGTGAGCAAGTGCAAAGTGATGCATGTGGGAAACAGGAACCCGAATTATAGCTATGTCATGCAAGGTTCCTTCTGCTCAGTGTGCTGCTGCTGCAGCTAAGAAAGCAAATAGAATGTTAGGTATTATTAAGAAAGGAATGGAAAACAAAAATGAGGATGTTATAATGCCTTTGTATCGCTCCATGGTGCGACCGCACCTCGAATATTGTGTTCAATTCTGGTCGCCACATCTCAAAAAAGATATAATGGAATTAGAAAAGGTGCAGAGAAGGGCGATGAAAATGATAAAGGGGATGGGACGACTTCCCTATGAGGAAAGGCTAAAGCGGCTAGGGCTCTTCAGCTTGGAGAAAAGGCAGCTGAGGGGAGATATGATAGAGGTCTATAAAATAATGAGTGGAGTTGAACGGGTAGATGTGAAGCGTCTGTTTACGCTTTCCAAAAATACTAGGACTAGGGGACATGCGATGAAGCTACAATATAGCAAATTTAAAATGAATCGGAGAAACTTTTTCTTTACTCAACATGTAATTAAACTTTGGAATTCGTTGCCAGAGAATGTGGTAAAGGCGGTTAGCTTAGCGGAGTTTAAAAAAGGTTTGGACGGCTTCCTAAAGGAAAAGTCCATAGACCGTTATTGAATGGACTTGGGGAAAATCCACTATTTCTGGGATAAGCAGTATAAAATGTTTTGTACTTTTTTGGGATCTTGCCAGGTATATTTATTTTTATTTTCACTTATAAAACCATTTGCCCCTGAAACACGTTCAACACAGAATAATCCATTTGTGTACCTAAAAGATAAACTTCTACAAAACAGATGAAGATGTGATTCCATGTACCCCCATGCAGGGCCGCCGAGAGGGGGGGGGACAAAATTCCCTGGGCCTGGGCCTCCGGGGGGGGGGGGGGGCTGTGCCGCAGCTGCAGTCCAGCCCGCCTGCCCTCCGTAGCTCCCTGGCATTGAACTTAAGCGCCTCACCTTTGAAAGCGCAGCAAGCAGCGACAGACCACTCCTTCCTCCCGTGTCCCACCCTCGCCTGATGTAACTTCCGCGAGGGCGGGACATGGAAGGAAGGAGTGGTCTGTCGCTGCTTGCTGCACCTTCGAAGGTGAGGCGTTTAAAGTCAGTGCAGAGGGCCCGGGGGTGGAGAGAGGGCCTGGCCCGGTGACCTCGGGTGGGGAGGATCCCCGGGGTCGGCCTTGTCCCGGACCTGGCCTGGCCCAGTCTCTCGGCGGCCCTGCCCCCAACAACGGAGAGCTTAATTCCATTTAATTTCAATATATTCCATCATCTTTATAACACCAGGCTTCCCAAGGCAGATTACAACAACAATTAAGATGAACCCATCCTCACTGAAATTTGGCCATCTATATTGTATACAGTCACAGTGTATTTATTTATTTAGTTTTTACTACATTAAAATGAGCACAGAGTTTAAAATTGCTGTTTCTACCAGCTATAATAATTTTAAGCTGTTTTATGACATTTTTATTTCATTATATTTATATCTACATACAGGAAGCTTTCAAATAAATTAAAAAGCTGTCCAATAAGTTAAAAAATATATATATATTTTTTTCCCTCCACCTTTTAAGGCACTGCCTATCCAACTGAAACAGCTTTAGACTTGTTACAGATGGAAAAACAATAAAGAACGACAACGTGGATGCAGCACCTCATAAGTTTGCTTTCTTTGTTTTGAGTGTACTAGAGATGACAGCTGCGCGAGGGAGTAGAAACAGAGATTAACCAAATTGGCTTCTTTGCTTACAGTGGACTAGGTAGGCTCACTTCCATTCCTGTCTATTAAGCCTCCTTGACAGTTTCAGTATTTCGGACATGCGGCGTTGTCCTCTGACGCAACTTCCTGTTTTTTTTTTTTTGGAAGGCGTGACGTGAGTCACGTGATGTAAAGAAAACTAAAGTTGTCTGATGTGTTTAGGGGACGGGGCTCCGGAGAAAGAAAGCTCTGGGTTTGTTTGTGGGCGACCTCAGGTATGAGTTTGATCGGGGTGGGGGGGAAGAGAAGTGCTGTATCGCGGACAAGGAGGAAAGTGGAAATTACAGGGAAGCGATGGCAGATCATGCACAGGGGAGGCTGATTTCCGAATGCGTGTGAGGAGGGGTGTGAGTACAGTCGAATGCCTGTGACTTCGTATCTTTGCTTTAACTGTGTAAAGCAGTACAAGGCTACAAGCATTACTATTGACCTAATTGTTGAGCGGGTATTATAATTTTCTTGTAGAAAACTTCCTCTAAGAAAACTAGAGCAAGAGATGGGTGGATGAGGCAACAGGTTAGGTTAAGCCTTAAGTACTCCTGCATTTGATAAAACCACTTCAAAGAATAAAATAGATCAGATGAGCTATCGGGCAGTTCGGTGCAGAAAATGTATCCCAAAGATGTTATTAACTTGCAAGTACTTTCCTCGAATTGATTAATACAGTATATGCTGGTCTTGTCTTCTGAGAACTGAAGCACCTATAAACTGTCCAGAATGCAGCCATTTGCTGTCTTACTGGAGCCAGGAAATTTAGCTTCTTTGTTTTATTAATATCACTGACTTCCGATTAAGGATCAAGTCCAATATAAACTATTGACTCATGCTAATCAAGTGCTGTGTATAGGAATTCTCTCTCCTTTATCCTGTACCATTTTTTTTTCATATGCCCACTTGTGGTCTTTATGCTATGCTTGATTAGTTTTGCATTCAGTTGCTCATTCTTGTGTGGAATGCACTAGACACTCAGCCTTTTTCTATATTATTGTTTGGAACTCTTTACCAATTTGTGCTGAGCCATCTTCTGCAAAACCTAAGTGGCAATAAAGAACTATTTACTTTGTCTTTTGGGGTTATGATTCAGAGAGAATGGACATTGTAATCTGCTTTCCTGTCATGAATATTGGTGTTCTTTTCTTAGGGGTCCTTTTACTAAAGTTTAGCGCACGCTAACAGAATTAGCGTGTATTAAGAAACCCATTTAGGTGTTCTCCAGGCCTTCCTTGATTTTTTTTTCTTTTCTTGTTATATCTAATCCACCATGATTTCTTAACGCCCTCATTGTATTCTTTGATTAGGTGGTCTAAGAAAGAGTTATATTTTTTCCTTTAGTGTTTCATTGCTGTTTTGCTCTGATTTACTGTAACAAGATGTAAATGCTTGTGTTTAAATTTGAAATACAAATAAAAAAAAAAAAAAAACCCATTTAATACCTATCGGCTTACTAATTCTGTTAGTGCAGGCTAAGGTTTAGTAAAAGGGCCCTTTAATTTGTCCAGTGTTGTAAACTATCTGAATGTTATTAGGAAAGATGGTATATCAAGTTTAATAAACATAAAATAATGGCTAAATCCTTTTCCTTAACTGAAAGTAGTCTGTAGGCTCACCATCCAGAGTGGATTATGAAGCAATCATATTTTCTAATTTTTCGACATCTAACTTCTAAAGGGAATGGCTTCATTGGCTAGTGTGGCTATTTAAGCTACTAGAGTATGATATTTTATAGAGTTTGCTGATCTGATTTTTATTTTGTGATTTTTTTTCAAGAGCGTTTCTGATGCGTTTTGTATAGTGTGTCCAATTTCTGTTCCCGTTCACTGCTTTTTAGGTGTGTATTATTCTGGTGTGATTGCTATTCTTTTCCTGTCAATTAATATTGTAGTTCCTTTCCTCTTTGTTCTTTTTTCTTTTGATTATTGTAAACCACCTAGATCTGCCAGTTATCCTTGGTGGTATAGCTTATAGTTGATTAAAATTTGCTGTAACTATTTCTCATATGAAGAGTAAAGCACTTGTTATCATTTTACTAAACTGCAGTAAGTGCTAGTGTGTGTTTACCGCAGCTTAAAATAGCTTACGGCAGGATATTCTCAGGTGTCCTGTGGTAAGTTTGAAATTGGCATACAGTAACCATGTGCAAAAAATACTTTTAATTTTGGGGCATGTCTGGGAGCAGAGAGTGGATGTTTCTATGTTAATCAGTTAGTGCGTGGTAATATAGCAACGCTAACTGATTAGCACAGGATTACTGCGTGAGCCCTTACTGCCTTGCAAAATATGTGCCAGTAAGTGCTAATGCAGTAATAGTTTTTGATGGCTTTGTGCTAATGACAACATTAGCACATGGCCATTAATATGAACAAATGGAAAATAAGCCATTTTATTACTGTGGCAAAAACCTACATAAGGACGTTATAAGGCCACTTTATTCTGCAACTTAGTAAAAGGACCCCTAAATTTGGGCAGGCACTATATAAATTTTTAAAATAAGAACGCTATCTTGAATATTTAATTCATACCTAGGTTAAACTAGTCACATCATATCTCCCCTCAGCCGCCTTTTCTCCAAGTTGAAGAGCCCTAGCCGCTTTAGCCTTTCCTCATAGGGAAGTCATCCCATCCCCTTTATCATTTATGTCGCCCTTCTCTGCACCTTTTCTAATTCCACTATGAGGCATATTTTCAAAGCACTTTGGGAGGCTAAGTTCCATAGGTTTCTATGGAACTTTGGGAGGCTAAGTGCTTTGAAAATGAGCCCCTATATCTTTTTTGAGATGCGGCGACCAGAATTGTACACAATATTCGAGGTGCGGTCGCATCACCAATACATCAGTCCAGAATTTGCAGGTTATGCCCATCTACCATCAGGTGGAGATGAGAAGTAGTGGATTGGTGCAGCTGCACATTGTCCTTTAGCTCACTTCATACTCTCTATCCCCAGCAGGTGGTAACAGCTAACTGGTAGAGCTCCTTTTGAAGATCTGATACTTACCCACAGGTCCAGCAACATCCGCATTATGCAGATCCTAAATTAATATGCTAAGTCCCTAGCACACAGGATTAAGTAGGTTAGCAAAGTTGCATACGTCTTTCTGAGAGCTGTCCTGCTAGACCGATCAATGTTGGTATTTACAGCTGTTAGCCGGGACCTCTAGTTTTCAGAAAAATTGTTCGTACTGAGTAGCGGGAGTTTGCCCCCTTAATCCCCCAGTAGTTGTCCCTCCCAAAAGCGGCAAGGGATTCTGAGCTCTGTGGTTGCTTAGATATGTTGCTATTCTACAATGTTAAGGTTAATGTGTCCATTTTGACCAGCTGAAATTTTGGACATTTACGTGTGGCATGAATATCTAGTTTTAAAAAATAACCAGTGCATAAACATCTATTTCTCCATATTTTTTAGAACAGCCTCTATATTAGCAGATCCTGTTCTCGGCTAGTATTGGAACCTTGGATGTCCCAACCAGTGGGTGTGCTTTACTAAGGTGCGTTCACGTTTTTAGCACGCGCTAAAATTGTGGGTGCACAAAACGTTAGAGACACCCATAGGAATGCATTGGCGTCTCTAACGTTTAGCGTGCCCACAATGTGATCACGCCTTAGTAAAAGACCCTCTGTGTGTCTTAGTTCCGATTTAGTGTTCTTTTTAAAATGTTGCTCAACATATATAATCAAAACAGCTGGGACATCGCTTGGACTGTTGATCTCTGTTTGTAAATAGGGGGAAAAAAACCTCAGAGTGTCGGGCTCTGTATCTCAATCAAAGGTCCAAGAAGGCCTCATAATATAAACTAATAGTCATCTTCATTGCAGACATCATAATGAAACTTAGTCCGTATCCCAGAGTGCTGAATTGTGCATAAAATAGCTTCTAAAATACTTACCTACGTATGTCTCCTTTCAACAGTGCTGACTTTCTAAATATAATTTGAGCTGTCCAATCTGCAAAGGCTCCTGTTTTGCCTCTGCAGATTGTTTGTTTGAGGACATTTTGGGGCTATCTTTAGTGTTGCAAAATAACAGTCCATTGGCATTCAGATTACGATCCCTCAATAATTCTTATACTTTACAAAGGCCAGTTCAAGATTTCATTTATTTGGATTCTTGTGGCTTCATTTACATTTGTTCACCTATTTGTGTTTTTAGTTTGTGGTCACTTATCCTGTATTTGGTAAGAATCTCTGTGTTGTGTGTGTGACCAAGGCCAGGTATTTTGTTTTCATTAATTTTCTACATAGTGATTTCTAATAATCCTAGCCTTTTCAGTTTTCTCAATAGATATTGTAGTGGTCCCTAAAATATCCAATGTGTTTATGGTGCTACCGTTACCTAGGTAGAGCCCTTGATGTGTGAGTTTTTGAAGTTAGTGCTGGTATGGTAGATTACAAAAAAGTCACTCAGGACCTACAATGTAGTTTTGTATTACTTCACAATATGCCTGATACAGAGAGGGTTTGTGTTTGTCTGTTAACTGAGATGACACTAGAATCATAAATATATTTTGCATGGCAAGTTTTAACTCTGTACTTGCAGATTGTTGGAGAATGGGCTGGGGGGAAGGGGGTTCTGGGGATGCAGAATATATGGTATGCTTGCATTTCATACCATATGAAGCACATGTGTGGTGGAGGACTGTGGCTCAATGGAGGCTGAAAAGTGTAATCTTTTAATCTCCTACCTACCTTGATGTGGCCTGCACTGCAACCCTTGCTGCAGCTGTTGGGGCAGAATACAGCAGAGCATGAGCAGCTGCAGTGACAAAGGTTGCTTTTTTTTTTTTTTTTTCAGAAAGTTGGCAACCCTACTGTGGCCCATGTGGTGCCACATCTCCCCCTCCCTCAAAGCTCCCTCCCTGTAGTGGCTCTTATTTAGCCAATTTGTGGCAGCAAGGATAGCACTAAGAGAAAGTGCCCCGCATAGGCTTCCAGTACCTGCGCTCAATAGAGCTTTGCCGGCATCCTGCATCCATGGCAACAGGAATTATGTCTCAGGAGGTGGGAGTTAGGGTGCCAGCAGAACCATGCTGGGGGCAGGCGCTGGAAACCTTCATGGGGTGCTTTTTATGTTTCTGTTATCACTGTTCTTGCTGCTGCGACCTGGCTGGATAAAGAAGCAACATTAAGGAGGAAGCTTTGAGGGAAGATGTGGTGCCACAGGGGGAAAGAGGTGGAGTGTTGTACTGGTCAGAGGAAGGTGGAGCGACATGTGGAGATGCTGGACTACAAGGGGTCGGAGGAAA
Organism: Microcaecilia unicolor; assembly: GCF_901765095.1. Lineage (NCBI taxonomy): Eukaryota > Metazoa > Chordata > Amphibia > Gymnophiona > Siphonopidae > Microcaecilia > Microcaecilia unicolor. The sequence goes on from NC_044035.1 coordinate 54,659,246, forward strand.
GTGAAGAGGGATTGACATGGGCCACTGGTGAGGGGAGAGAGTGAGAGTGGTGTTGGGATGGGAAGAGAGACGGAAAAGGAAGTAGAGTACCTGTAGGAGGAATGGAGAAAATGTGGGACTATAATGTTGGAGGAAGAGATAGGAGGAATGGGAAGTAAATCAAGGATAGAGAAAGAAGATTGCATCAAGTGAAAGGAGTATAAATACACATAGAGAAGGATCAGTATTCCAAAGGTGAAGGAAAGCGACAAGGAAGAGACAGAGTTGAAAAAGAAAAGAAAATGGAGGAAGACACCAGAGCAATGACCAAAAGGAATAGGTGGGACCAGGGATAAACATGCAGGAATCCTGCTTAGAAGGAATCGATCCAAAGAAGCTTAGTGGAAGCTAGGTGGCAACACTGGTAATTGGGAAGCAAAGCCAGCACTAGGCGGACTTCTATAGTCTGTGGCCTGGATAGATATGGATGGCCTGGAATGGAGCCTTTCAAGGGCTTCAATGACATCTTTAGAAGTTTTAGAACAAGGACAGTGCTGGGCAGACCTCGACAATCTATGCCCTGAAATTAGCATGAACAAATCAAGATCACGTATACATATGTTGTATCACCTCATACCTTTATGTAATGAGTTCACCTACTCAGGCAGACTAGATGGGACCACACAGGTCTTTATCTGTTGTCATCTACTATGTTACTACATGTTCTGCATAAAATTTTCTCCCCCTGCACAGGCATAATTTAATGTTTTATATTTAGGGGCAGGGCTGGCTGTCTGCTCCACTCCTTACATCTTTTTAACCTGTTCTGCTTCTTGTTCCCCCTTGACCCAGCCTTCTATTTCCTTCCACTCCCCAACAAGCTCCAGTGCACTTTTCCCTAGCCCAGTGGTTCCCAAACCTGGTCCTGGAGGCACCCCAATGAATATTCATGAGAGAGATTTGCATGCACTGCCTGTATTGCATACAAATCTCTCTCTTGAATATTCATTGTGGGTATCCTGAAAACCTGGCTGGCTGGGGTACTTCCAGGACCAGGTTTGGGAACTACTGCTCTAGCCAATTGCTGTTCCATACAAGTTTGGCTCACCCATCTTTTTCCTGCTTCCCTTTTCTCACGCTGCTCTACAGGTGAGACTTCCTTTCATTGATAGGTTTTAACTTGTCTTCAATTTGTGACTCCCTATTGACCACAGACCTGGATCATTTCCATGCTGTGCTCTCCCTGGCTCCAGGCACATTCCTGTTTTCTGGGACTGGTTTCCCAGCCCCTTTTGCACTTCAGCACTTTTCCTGGCATTCCAATTCCAGGGTATTGGCCATCCCCTGTCTACAGAATCCAGCTAAGATTCTTTGCCACATGCTCACCCTGACCCTGGAAGCTCACCCTGACCCTGGAAGCTCACAAGGATCATGGCTTGAAACCGCAGAGATTATATGCAGAGTGGGAGAACATGCTCTAGCAGCCCAGGATATGGGAGCATGCACTTATTTTAAGCCACTGTGTCTGGCCTGCCTGTGCGACATTGATGTAGTGACCAAGAACAAGCATCCAGCTCAGGATGACTGCAGAGTTTTACCAAGAGCAGAGGGCAGCAAGGATTCAGCAGTTCAGCAGGATGAAAGCCAGGAAACACACAGAATTTGTCCCTTCTCCCTCCCTGCCTCCCCCCGCCAACCCCCCCCCCCAAAAAAAAAAAACAAAACAAAACTGTGGCGTAGGCAGAAGACAATTTTTGGGTGGGTCAACAGGTCAAATGGGTGGGCACTAGGGTTTCCAGCTTTTTGAAAGAGAAAAACTCACCCATACCCTGTCCCACCCCATGTTCCAGCTATATCCCACTCCCAATAACTTAAATTAGGGTATCAGTGCAGGCTTCAGTGGCTGTAGGCCACATTGAGGGCTAGCAAGAAGTACAAGAGAGATTGCACTCCTGAGCTCCCACTGATCTTCTGTCCCCTAATACACATACTTTAGCCTATATAGCAAGACCAAACACTTTAACATCTCTGCAGTTACACGCTATAAAAATGACACCAGAAAATATAGTCTAGTATTAAAGCCAAATACATTCTGCTTCCACAGTACCCCCTGGCCCTCCCCCGACAAAGGGTGCAGAGCAGAGCTAGGACATTTCCTCATAGAATTCGTCGTAATCTATACCATAGCTGTATACAAAATTTAAAAAAAATCTTTGAAACAAAAATTCACTCAGAAGCAAATCTGATGCCAGCACTAACTTCCAAACAAGGATCCTACCTATGAAAAGCATTGCCCTGAATACTATAGTGGGGCCCTAAAATATCAATACATCTATTGGGAAAACTGAGTAGACCAAATTACTACAGAAGGCTACATAGAAAATTCGTGCAAACAGAATACCTCAGTCACACACACACACGGAACAAAAATGCCAAATATACAATAATTGACTACAAACTATAAACAAATATAACCAAAGCCCCAAGAAGCCATACCTTGCATATGTAGTACAATACCAGAGAAATAGAGATGTATTTCCTCCTGTGAAAAATATAAAGATAGTACAGGCCAGGGTGTTAAAGGAATGCACCTAGAGCAATTGCCCTTGGCCCCCTGGCCAGAGAGCCGCAAGCTGAAGGCGGCGCAGCCTGGTAATGGGCTTTGGGGTTCCCTCCCAAATTTATGGCCTGGGCCCCAGCCATGTCTAACATCAGCTTTGGCAAGATGTGCATTCCAAATCTCTCACATTCTAATCACAAAATAGAAAATAAATTTATTTTTTCTACCTTTTGTTGTCTGGTCATTTTATTTTTCAAATCAGCTTGGGTCCTAGTCTCTGGTTTCTGCTTCCCTCTGTCTTCTCTTAATTCACTCACCAGAGTCTCCTGTCTATTTGACATTTCTTCTTTCTCCATGTCCACCATCCATCTCCTTCCCATCTCTGTTTCCCTATCTTCCCTCATGTTCAGCCATTTTCTTCTCTGTGTCCCGATAGTTCCTTGTCTAGTATATCTGCTGTGTTCATATCCCTGCATCTTTCATCACCCTTCTATCCCCTACCCCTGTGTCCGTCATCACTCCTTGTGTCCCTGTGCCCTGCTCAGCATCTCCCTTCTGTGTTCCTATTCTCCCCCAAGTCTAGTATCTCCCAGTGTCCAGCATTGCCTCCAGCCTTCAACCCCCCCCCCCCCCCCCCCCCGTTGCAGGCCCAGCACCAGCTGCCCCCCACGCCCACAGGTCCAGCAACTCTCTCCCTTGCCTCCAGCTAACCACTCCTCCCTTTGCAGGTCCAGAACCTCTCTCCTTTCCCTCCAGCCACCCCCTCCCCCCTTGCAGGTCCAGAACCTCTCTCCATTCCCTCCAGCCAGCCAGCCCCACTCTGCAGGTCCAGAATCTTTTTTTTTTTTTTTCCTCCAGCCAACCCCCCCCCCCCCTTGCAGGTCCAGAATCTCTTTCCTTTCCTTTGGCCTCCAGCACCCCTCCCCCCTCTTGCAGGTGTAGCCACTCTTTCTCAGCCTGCCCCACAGATCCAGCATTACTTTGTCTCCCCCCTCCCCCCCTCCTGCCGGTTGCTTTACTTCCAGTTTTAAAGGGCGCTGGCTGGCAGCGACTTCATACAGGCCCACTCTGGGACCTTCCCTCTCACTGAGACAACATCCTGTTTCCACCCTTAATTTAAAGTAGATGCATTGTGGCGGGAATGAGGGAAGGAAACGATGATGCACGTTGCATGTGATCCACTATTTCTGGGTGGGCCTTGGCTATGTGCCTGCCCCAAATTCTGCCAGAGGTCTCTTGCCTCCTCTTCCTGCTGCTGTGCTCTTTAGGCTTACATAGATCAGTGCCCCCATTAGGCCCACCATTTCTATCTCCTGTTGGATACAATGGGGGAATAATATTTTTAATTTTTGTGAGAAATGGGAACAATGTTACACTACATATCCCACTCAGTTAAGTCTCTGACCATAGCCCCTCTCAATATCAGAGCTGTCAAGAGAAAGTAAGCTTTGAAAGGGAACATAAGAGTAGTCATACTGGGTCAGACCAATGATCCATCTGCATCCTAACAGTGGCCAAGCCAGGTCACGTGGCAGAAACCCAAATCATGGCAACATTCCATGCTACAAATCCTAGGGCAAGCAGTTGCTTCCCCATGTCTGTCTCAATAGCAGTCTATGGACTTCTACTCCAGGAACTTTTCCGAACCTTTTTTTAAACTCTGATGTGCTGTTATGACCCGGTAGTGGTGAGCCCCTGTGCCCCGACTGAGCACGGCAGAGATGGAGTGACACCGCACTCGATCAGGCAGCCAGACAACCCCTAGCTTCACCTGGGAAGCGACCACCGTTCACCGGGAGTTGAGCCCCCAGCTGCAGGCGGCCACCAGGACTTCAGGAACCGGCGGGGTTGCACAGCCGCTGACCAGGATAGCAGGAAACAGACACAGTCCAGAACCAGTACTCCAACAGGCAAAGAAATAGTCAAATCAGTCCAGAGTCAAGGCAGGCAGCAAACAAGCGAAATCCGAGATAACTAGCCAAGGTCTGATACACAGGAAAAACAGGAACAGAAGGAAGTCGGTGAACAGCAACTCCTCAGAACAAATGAGGCCAAAGCAATGAAGGCCTGGAGGCAGTGCTTTAAACAGTGAAGAAATCTGTGCAAACCAAACTCAGGTGAAGCCAACATGGCTGCCCCCATAGGAGATCCTCCCCAGACCAAATATGGAGTTCCTTCCTGATCTCTTTTATACAAGATGGCCGCCCCCTCCTGAGCTAGCCAAGATGGCCGCTGCCCGTGCTGTAAGCCGGATGACGGCTGCCAGACTTGGGAAACTGAAACCGACCCATCCTGGAGAAACATCAAAAAGCCGGCTAGCTCTGCCGGACCGGACCGCACCTCGCCGGCGAATCAGACGCGCAGGCCTGGAATCAGGTGAGGAACGTAACGTGCTAACCACATCATCCAGCAAATTCTCAGTTTATGGTATTCCATGCTTCCACAACCTCCTCCCCTTTCCCCATCCTTCTAATGAAATACATTATTTACCCCAGTGACTACAAGATTGGAAGAAAAGAGCAGATACTAGCAGCTACTCAAAATTGACCCAGCCCAATTAACAGTACTATGTCTCCCGCCCATTGATTCCTGGGCTTGCTCAGTTGTGGGGAGCAGCTGATAGATTCAAACCATGAGCACAAAAATCTGAAAACTATCATTTATTTGCTTGTTCTTGATTCTCTTCCTAGACTCACCCCTCCTCCCACTTCCATCCCTCTCTTCACCCTTAGTGCTTCTTCTGTCCAACCTGATCCTGTCTATTCTCAGAACCCTTTTCTCAGCCTCTCCCCTATCAGCCCCCTGCTCTTTGAATCCCACACAGTTCCTCTCCCTGTCCTCATCTGTTTCTCTTGTTTCAGCTCATCCTTCACCCACTTATCTTTGTATCACAGCCCATACCCCCCAGCTTGAATTTACTTCAGCTCTCTTCTCCCTTTCACAGTTCCCTTAGCATCTCTTCCTCTCACAACCTATGTCTCCCTGGCTCTCAGTGTCTGTGTCAACTCTTTCCCTGCCCCTCTATCAATTTCTCATTCATTTCTCAGTGCCTTTCCATGGTAGGCCAAGGAGGTTAGTTTGGGATGGGAGATGGCATGAGCCTATCCAGCCCATTATGTGGACTGAAGCCAGTAGGCTGAACTTGCTAGCATTTTAGTTCACACAAAACAATATCAAGCACTATTGAAAACAATAGCAAAAGATTATTGGAACTAGTGGACTGCCTGTGAGTGGGCCATCTGTAAAAAGTGTAAAGCTTGTTCCAGTTGGATAGGCAGTGCTGTAAAAGATTGTTTTTTTTGTTTTGTTTTTTTACTCTGACAGCTTTTGTATTTTTCTGTGAAAGCTTCCCATATCTAGATATTTTTCATGTGATAAAATTGAATATCACTAAAACAGCTTAAAATTATGTTATCTAGTAGAAACAGCAGTAATAAGCTCTGTATTTTGTGCTCATTTTTCTACACTGTTCTATAGAATACAGTAATACATGGTCAAATTTAAGTGAGGATTTCGCGTTTCCAGATGGGTTCATCTTAATGGTTGTTGTAATCTGACTTGGGAAGTCTGGCATAAAGATGGAATATATTGTAATTTAAATGAAAGTAAAATTTAAACTCTCCTTTTATTGGGGCACATGGAATCCTATCTTCACTTCATCTGTTTTGTAGAAGTTTATATTTTAGATACACAAATGGATTATTCTATTTTGAAGATGTTTCAGGGACAAGTGGTTCTATAAGTTAAAATAAAAAATCAATATTTGGTTTCATGCAGATTTTAAACATAACCAAATGGGCCATAAGACCCTAACGCAGTTCATTGGTTTTCTTATATTTTGTTCTTGTGATGACTTTTCAGTTTTGACACAGTTTATGTTAACTCTTCTATCTGGTCAATAATAATCCACCCTGAAATGTTTTATGGCTGTATTTGAGGAATTATGATATTGCATGTATGTTTTGTTAGTTGAATATAACCACAAAGGCATAGTATGGTCACATTTTCAAAATGATACTAGAGCCCAGCCAAGGAATAGGTTATTTTGAGTCTTCACTGGACCAAACTTGCTTTCCTTGTGTCATCTCCATCCAGTTGGATAGGCATTGCCTTAAAAAATGGAGGATAAAGATTTTATTTTTGGACATTTATATCCCACATTACCCCAAGCAAACTTGGGTTCAATGTAGCTTGCATTTGAAAATACAATGAGATGGAATAATAGAATTCAGTAACATCCTGAGATCAAGTCGATATGTATGAAACACATAAACAATGCTGGGCATTTAAAAGTCTGTCCTTTTAATTCTGGTGCATGTTCAAAAATTATAGCTGTAAGTATAGACAGTTATTCAAACATCATATGCACACAACAGAACAGGCATCCATACACACATTGAAAAAGTAAACAACAACTTCTGTAACACAACACAGTTTATTCCAAATTGTCTAACCACCCTTAGGTTTCACCTTTGGATTTAACAAGCAAAATTAAAACAATCAAAGTTTAAAGCAAATGTCAATAATATGTAAGACTTGGTAGCAATAATTAAACAGTGATAGAATATACACAGAGCAGGCAGAAAACAGATTAATTTTCCACTGAACATAATTAACTTTGTATGAACTTGATGGCTAATAGCGTGCTGCTTGCTACTGTATTTTGGTGGTGTATTGTTTGCCTTCATAATAAAATCACAGTCATCTATATATAAACACAGCAAGATTTTTTTTAAATGCCTTTTACAACCACACAGACTTGAAGAAGAAATATATACAACAGAATTAGACTGATTCTGGACAGAACTTATGCATGAAGGAAGCTCTTCCATCATCTCTATATATAAAAGGTACCTCCAACGTTCTAATTGAAGCCTCCAGCCGGAAACTTGAGGTGGCATAGATATCCAGTTTGCCACAGACTGTCTGCCCCGCCCTCGCTCAGCAAGTACACAAAGGAAAAGAGAGTAGTAAAACAAGCAGAGAGAAATAGCTGAGGAAGATAATTGTTTTCTCAGGCACCTGGAGTGGTTGCCCTGGGTGATTAACAAGGTCAGCTGGGGTGCACAGCTCCTTGCAAGTACAGCAATTAACTCCTCCCACAGTCTTAGGAGCTTGCCTTTATTAAAAGAGCCCTTGAGTGGAAAACCTTTTTCTTTTAGAAACTAAAATCATATATAAAAGGCACCTCCAACGTTCTCATTGAAGCCTCCAGCCGGAAACTTGAGGCAATTATATTCAGAATACAACCGTGGACACATTAATGGCAGGAACTCATTACATTGCTAGCGCCTGTTTCATTGCGTTAAGAAACGGGCCTTTTTTACTATTTATTCAATATTTGTCTTTAAAATAGTAGTAAAAAAATTTTGTGCATTTTTATTATATACCACTGCATTTCACAAAACAAAAGGAGCAACTTCCCACATACCATCTTTTTCTTTTGATGTACGCACAGGAAAAAAAAAAAGATGTTAAATGCTCCCAGGTTTCAGCTTAAGGTTAAAAAAACTCTTTGTAATAAATAGAAACTCTGAATGTTGAGCACCTGATTCTCATAACATGATGTCTGTTTTGGTAGCCCTTATAGGTGAAAGCATCTATGCACGAACACAGTGCCTGCTAGGGTGCTAGGGAGTCCCTCTAACAAGCCCTTCCAAATGACACACTGATTACGATTTAGTACAAATTAGTACTCTAACCGATGAAACCGATACTTCCTCTGTGTACATCCGTATGCTGCACAAGCCTGCATGTTTGAAAATATAAGTGAGATCAAATAAAAATGCTACCAACAATAAAGAATGACAACATGGATGCAACAGTTGATAGGTTTGCTTGCTTTGCATTAGGTGTGTGGGGATGATTTTTGTGCGGAGAATGCAGGTTTGAGCCAGCTTCAGCTTGATTTTACATTGTGCTGCCCCCTGTTCTCAATCAAACCTCTTTGGGAGACACCAACCTTCTGTCCTGCTTTCCCCTGAAGCCCATTGTTCAGACATTCCTTAGCCAGCCAATAAGATGCAGGGGAGGCAGGACCAGCGACACCAACCTTCCGTCCCGCTTTCTCTTGCAGCCCATTGGTCAGACATTCCTTAGCCAGCCAATAGACTATAGGGGGAGGCGGGAGCAGTAGCTCAGGAAACAGTCTTCCTTCCTGGTTTCCTTGCAGCTCTACATCATGAAGATTTCAGCTCTGATGTCTGGGCAGTGCTGGCTGTAATATTGGAGATGCTGTAGCACCCATAGAGCTGGCGCCTATGTGCAGAACAATAAAACCAAGTCAGAGACATGGTTGGATATTTGTATAGTCTGATAGTTAATGCATCAGTGTAGAGTGTGTTGGGACCTAGTTCAAATTATCAGAACCTGAATACATCCCACATAATTTTTACACCATAAGTTTTACATGTTGAACACGGGGTTTTGTTAGCTGATTTGGCTTTTTCATTGTTTAATTCTCTTCTGTGTAAGTTGTATTGGTAGCCTAAGACTTCGGTGCTGGACCCCAAATATTTTGTATTCTGCAACTTGAATGTTTTTATTTAAGATGTAAAGGAATAGACTATTTAGTATTTTTTATGGTGGACAGTTACCCTGCCCTGCCCTGCCCAGATGTCACAGATTTGCAAACCAAAAATCTGGTAACTTTTTAGTTACAGATATTTAAATATGTGAAAAATATTAATATCGTATCTCCCTATTCCCCCTCTCCTCTAGAGTGTGCGTATTCAAATTGTCTCTCATACGTCCCCTGGCATAGACCCTATACAAAATTCTATCCTCCCTCTCGGTCCTAGACAACCTGTGAGAGAGGTGATACAGCATTTTTTTCTAGGCCCTGGGTAGTGTGGCTGGATGTGCTTGGGGGTGGAAGGGAATAGTATGCATGGTCTCCTTTGTCAGACATTGGCCAATGTATGTTCTCTAGTATATCCAGGTATAAAAACCCTTTGTACTACAGTATCAGCAAAGAGTCACTCAAATGTTTGAGATAGAGGGAATTTACTTGCAGCCGGTTGTCTTAAGATATTTATTTTATTTATTTATTTGCTTATTTATTTGGATTTTGCTCACGCCTTTTTCAGTAGTAGCTGAAGGTAAGTTGCATTCAGGTACACTGAGTATTTACTGTATTTTTTAGGTTTTATTTGCCGTTTTATTTACCGCCTTTTTAAAAGAATTCACTCAAGTGTCCGATACGTAGTTAAAGGAACAAGTGTCAGATATGTAGTTAATGGAACATGAGATAGTGTGGATAACTATACAGTTTACCTTTTAGATGAGCTAAGAGATGTGGCTGATGTCCTAATGAAGTTGAAATATGAAATGGACCCTTTTCAGTCTTGCAGCTCATGTGAATTTCTGGACTAGTCTACAAACTCATTTTCACATAAGATGTGGATCTAGGTACATAACTTGCTCTGACAATCCTTTTGTAGGCACATATGGTGAGACATCTGATTTAGAATGAAAAATAATTGAAAGAGGACTTTTTCCTGGGGTTGTACAATCTAATATCCATTTCTAAGGTAAAACACCATTTCACTATAGCCAACTGCACTGTTAACTGTCTTGAAATGCTGCCCTGCAGATGTATAGTGCTCTAAACATTTCAAAGGAGAAGTCAAATACCATTTTCATGTTATTTGCTCAGTGATTTGGGGACTTGGCATGCACCTGGAGGCTTTTCTGCACATACCTAAGACAAGGTGAAACTCTCCAATATGTAAATTAGTCTTTGTTTATTAATAGGAGGAGGAGGAGCAATGGGATTTGCAGACTGAGAGATTTGATTAGTTTGTAGTAAATAATTCATTGATTAGAAATGAATAAAAACAAGCAGCTGCTCTGAATGGACAGTTTCTGGCCACCTTTCTTTTCTCTTAGGCTCCAGTAAGACGGATGACAAGGAGGTTAAAAACAGCATACCATGAATCTGATATGAAATAAGGTTGTTTGGCTGAATTTTTTGTTTAATTATTCTTTGATCAATTAACAAGACCGGGGTGGGGATGAATCACCTGGTTGGCTAGGTGACCAAATTTTCATTCCTGGTATCTGCTAAGTGCAGAGCACTGTAAAGGACAATTCTATAAAGAAGGCACTAAAAATGTGCATAAATGACCAGAAAATTGGCATGTATGCACTTAACATACAGGCATGCTAATATTCTTACTACTCACTATTCTATAAAATCACCTAGTTTGAAGATGGATGTACACATAGTCTGAGTCTGGATAGTGTGTTACATACATAAATTAGAATTCGGATTGCCAACTAGATCCAGATTCACTTGATAGGGTTGATCCAGACTGGCATGCAGGGACTTGTAGCCTTGTTTTTCTTAAGGAGTCCATTGGGGAAATCAGAACCACAAGTCCCTGCATGCCAAGGGGTAAGCCCAGGACTGGAGCAACCCTATTGGGCAAATCTGGATCCTTTTGGCAACCCTAATTAGAATGCTAAAAAGCACACTTAAATTTACAAATCTAAGTGTGAGCAGTTACACCAGCTCTTTGTCTGGTGTAGTTGGTTATGCCTAAGTTATACACATTCATTTTACCTATTATACTATCTATTATAATAATTCGCACCTCCAACGTTCTGAAGCTGACTCCGTGGCAGTGAAGCCGTGAAGCCCTGTAGTGTTCGTAGGCTTCATAATCGCTCTGCCCATGGTAACGCGACGTCAGAAGAATCCCTCCCTCCCTCCCTCCGATTTCCAGACCCTCCCTCCGAGTTCCTGACCCCTGGACCCCCCTGCTACGACCCTCTCGAGCCCCCCTTCCCGCCATCAACCCTCCCCCGCCGCCGTCGCATACCTGTGCTGGTGGGGGACCCCAACCCCGGCCAGCCAAAGTCCTCTTCTCGGCTGCATGGCATGGACGAATGATCTGATCAAGTTGTAATCTGTGTGCGTGCGTCTGACGTCCTGCACACAGAACGTGAGATGCACACACACAAACAGATTCAAACTTGATCAGATCATTCGTCCACACCGCGCGGCCGAGCAGAGGACTTTGGCTGGCGGGGGTTGGGGTCCCCCACCAGCACAGGTACGCGGCGGTGGTGGCGGGAGGAGGGGTCGCGGCGGGAAGGGGGGCTCGAGAGGGTCGCGGCAGGGGGTTCCAGGGGCCAGGAACTCGGAGGGAGGGGGGTCTGGAACTCAAGGGGGAAGGGGGGTCTGGAAGGAAGGAGGGAGGGAGGGGGCCTATCTGGAACTCGGTGGAGGAGAGGGGTTTGGAACTCGGGAGGGGAAGAGAGGGGAGGAGGGAGGGAATGCACCACCTGTACAAAAACTAGAAAAAAAAAAGCGGGGGGACGATCCTGGAACTCGGAGGGAGGGGTGGTGACGTCGACCCTGGAACACGGAGGAAGGGGTGACACTGGAACTAGGAAGGGGGGGCCTGGCACACACTCTCTCTCTCACACACACACTCTCTCTTTCACAGACACACTCCCACCCAGTCTCAATCTCTCTCTGTCACACACACACACTCGCACATTCACTCTCTCTCTCTCTCACACAGTCACTCTCACACATACTCTCTCAAACCAGTGGCGTACCAAGTGGGGGGGGCGGTGGGGGCGGTCCGCCCCGGGTGCACGCCGCTGGGGGGGGTGCCATGCGCCTGCCGGCTCTTCGTTTTCATGCTCCCTCTGCCCCGGAACAGGTTACTTCCTGTTACGTGGCAGAAGGAGCATGAAAACGAAGAGCCGGCAAGCACGGCACCCGGGGGGGGGGGGGGGGGGGGTTGCCGGGGGGGGGGGTGTCGCGCTGTTCCGGGGCGGGCGGGGCACATCGGCGATCCGCCCCGGGTGTCAGGCTCCTTAGGAACGCCACTGTCTCAAACATACACACTCTGAGGAAAACCTTGCTAGCGTCCGTTTCCGTTTCATTTGTGTCAGAAACGGGCCTGTTTTACTAGTTATTCTATAGAGTAGGGGTCCTCAACCCATTCCTCGGGACACTCCCAGCCAGTCAGGTTTTCAGGACATCCACAGTGAATATACATGAGAATTGTTTGTGTACAATACCTCCATTGTATGCAAATCAATCTTGTGTTCATTGTGGGTACGCTGACAACCTGACTGCCTAGGTGTATCCCAAGGAGTGGGCTAAGAACACCTGATATAAAAAGTATGTGCCTATTTTTCTTTATAGAGTAGACTCCAGTAGGTGTTTATTTATAGAATTGCTCCAAGTGCTGTGTTTGGGAGAGTAAAATATATGGAGCCTGGAGCAATGCTGTTAGAAGTAGCAAAGGGAAAGCAAAAGGAAGAAGGAACTGTGAGACTGTACAAAGAGTCTGAAGATGAAAGAAGAGGAAGCTAAGTGAGAAAAGTAAGCATAAAAGAAAACAGAAAAATAAGTCTCCTCTTCATTACCCCTCCCCACCACCACCACCAGCACCACCAAATGAGCAGAATAAGCCAGAAAAGGAAAAAAAAAAAAAAAAAAGGGAAAGAAATCTTCATTCCCTGATGTTGGAAGCTAGAGAGGCAAAAGTGGAGGGGGTCTGGGGGGAGGGGGGTGTACACACACACATACACTTTATCTCATAAAGGACAGAGTTGGATCCTAAATGATCTAGATATGTAATTTTCATGTGATACCCTAATCATAATGGATTGAATAAAGGGGGAGGGCTAGGGGTTAGCGGTGTACTCCATGGAAGGTTATAAGAGTACCAACCTCCTTCATTTGCAGGAGCAGATTCAAGTAGGATTGAGATTGGGAAAAGGGGGAGAGCGGGTTGTAGGTATATAGGGGTTGGGATTTCTTCTGCTTTATTATTGGTTATTTCATTGATATGTTGCATATTGTATTAGAGGGGTACATTTAGAATATATTGTAAAACAAATTCATAATTTTGAGCTATATTGTACTTGGCTGTTAAGAAAAAAAAAAGCAAAGCAAAAATAGTTGTCTGGTGCCTAACTTTCCTAATTAATTTCTGTTCTTGTTCAGATTTGCCTCATTTTCGGTGCCCTGTTTAAAAAGGCACTAGCGTTTTTAGTGTGCGGTAACTGTTTATGCCTATAGGAATATTATGGGCACAGCTTAGTAAAAGAGTCCCATAATATTTCATGCTTGATTATATCACATGAAAGTTATTGGCAATTGTTGCTTGAGATGAGTTAAATTAAACTTTGGAAGTCCTGTACCAATATTTATGCATTCATAAGAACATAAGAATAGCAATACTTGGTCAGACCAATGGTTCATCTAGCCCAGTATCCTGCTTCCAACAGTGGTCAACCAGGTCATAAGTACCTGACAGGAATCCAATTAGTATCAACATTCCATGCTACCAATCCTGGGGCAACCAGAGGCTTCTCCATGCCCATCTCAATAACAGACTATGGGCTTTTCCTCCAGGAACTTGACCAACCCTTTTTTAAACCCAGATACACTAACTGCCGTTACCACATCCTCCAGCAACAAGTTCCAGGGCTTAACGATTCTTTTGAGTGAAAAAATATTTCCTCCTATTTGTTTTAAAAGTATTTCCATGTAATTTCATTGAGTGAGCCCTGGTCTTTGTACTTTCTGAAAGAGTGAAAAATTGATTCACTTTTACCCGTTCTTCACCAGTCAGGATTTCATAGACCTCAGCCATATCCCCTCCCCTCAGCCGTCTCTTTTCCAATCTGAAGAGCCCAAACCTCTTTGCCTTTCCTCATATGACAGGAGTTCCATCGCCTTTATCATTTTAGTAGCTCTTATTCGAACCTTTTCTAATTCTGCTATTTTTTTAATTTGTGACATGGTGACCAGAATTGAACACAGTACTTGAGGTTGCACCATGGAGTGACACAGAGGTATTATAATAATCTTGGCCTTATTTCCAATCCCTTTCCTAATAATTCCTAGCATCCTGTTTTGCTTTTTTGGCTGCCGCGACTCACTGGGCAGAAGATTTCAACGTATTGTCTACAACGACACCTAGATCTTTTTCTTGAGTGCTGACTCCTAAGGTGGACCCTAGCATCAGGTAACTATGATTCAAATTATTCTTCCCAATGTGCATCACTTTGCATTTGTCCACATTAAATTTTATCGGCAATTTGGATGCCCGGCCTTCCAGTTTCCTAAGGGCTTCCTGCAATTTTTCACAGTCCATGTGTGCTTTGACAACTTTGAGTAGCTTTCTGTCATCTGCAAACTTAATCACCTCACTCATTGTTCCGATTTCCAGATCATTCATAAATATGTTAAGTAGCACCTGTCCTAGTACAGATCCCTGTGGCACTCCACTGATCAACCTCCTCCATTGAGAAAAATGACCACTTAACCCTACCCTCTGTTTTCTGTCCAGTAACTAATTCCTAAGGACATTGCCTCCTATCCAGTGACTTTTAAAATTTTTCTCAGGAGTCTTTCATGAAGTTTTGTGAAAAGCTTTCTGAAAATCTGGATGCACTACATCAACTAGCTCACCTTTATCCACATGTTTGACACTTTCAGAGAAGTGAGGCAAGACTCCCCGTGGCTGAACCCATGCTGATCCCTGTACCATTAAACCATGTTTATCTATGTGTTCCATAATAATTTCTACTATT
Source organism: Microcaecilia unicolor (assembly GCF_901765095.1). Taxonomy (NCBI): domain Eukaryota; kingdom Metazoa; phylum Chordata; class Amphibia; order Gymnophiona; family Siphonopidae; genus Microcaecilia; species Microcaecilia unicolor. Next base: position 54,674,355 of record NC_044035.1, read on the forward strand.
TTGCTTGGCACTGAAGTCGGGCTTACAGATCTGTAATTTCCCAGGTCACCCCGGAACATTTTTAAAAATCACCATGACATTGGCCACCCTCCAATCTTCAGGTACTGCGGATGATTTAGAGATCAGTTCATTAATCATGTAATCTGTTCTGTTTTGTGTTAACTGGTATATTTGCTCTAGTTTATAAACTGTTTCTCACCTTTCTAATTTGACCTTTGAAAACAAAATACTAATAAAATTCTGTAATAACTCTAAACTACTTCCGACTTTCCATTTGAAAACCCAAAATATGAGTAATGGACAGTGAGTTGAAGGGCTTTGCCAATTTTCTTTCTACAAAATTGTCAGTTGACGTAAGTCCTTTCCTACCCTTTGAATTCTTGCTTGCTTAGTGCTGTTTAATAGACCATGCCAATTTTACTAACTTAACTATCAAATGTGCATGTGTCACAATTTTATTACCTCCTAAATTAACATAATACTACTTAAATCCTCTTTTCTAACTTGCCAATTTATATATTAAACATTAAACAAGCTGTTCAATCAACAGTCTTACATTGCTTCATTGAAAAGTGCACTGATCTGATCAAGAGCTATTTATTTGCTCTTTCTGCGCTCATGATGATGGCAGGGAACTCTCTTTGCTAACATACCAGGACTAAAAGCCAAGAAAGAACAGTGCATCCATAAATTAATAAAACAAACCAAAACAAGCAGCAAAACGTGGTAACTCGAGAACTAGGAGGTAGATGACATCCTTTGAACTTAAGGACCATACTGAAGGGAAAAAAGAAAATGCTGGAAAAGCCTACCTAAGGAGCCCTCTTACTAAGCGTGGCAAAACAGCACTACCATGGGTGTGCCCCGGCGCCCTGCGGTACTTTTGTGTTTGCCGCATGGAGTTATGCGTGCCAGAAAATATTTTTCTATTTTCTGGTACAGTGTAGGCATGCCCAGCAGTAATTGGCCATCGCTGCGTGCTGTCCGATTAACCAGATTAACGTGCGAGCCCTTACTGCCTGCTAAAGGTGGCTGTAAGGGCTCAGGCAGTAAATGGCCACACGCCAATATTTCTCTTAGCACATGGCCATTTATGACTTCCATTTAAAATATGGAAATTCCAGCTGCGGTAACAAGTGACCTCTGTGCATGGCAATTTCACACGCCCACACTACTTCAGGCCACTTCTTACCGCAGTTTTGAAAAAGGACTCCTAAATGTTAAACCCATACTGATACAACCGGTTGGACCTTTCCCTGTATCACCTCCAAGATACAAGACAAGAACATTTTTTCAACCAACAGTATGAAAGTAAGCAAGAAAATCTTTTTCCAAAGGGAAAGGAAAGTTATGAGATCCAGTATCCTATAAATCCAAAACATGCAAACATATAGAACTGATTATCAGCTTTTCTTTGGATTACTTGTTGTTATGAGAATGGAGTAGCAAAGGGTCAGCTGCAAGGCAAACAAAGTAGCTGTTGTGTCCAACTCCTGTCTGCCCCCTCCCCTTTCCTGGTTCATCAGATTAGGAACCAATTTAGGCCGCCTCCTCCCAGCAACAGCCACTACCTGTTCCCTCTCCCACTCTCCAATTTTCCAGTTAATGTGGGTGGGCTGACTGGCTGATGCCAAACTAGGTCTTATGGGTTTACTACTGACCAAATGCTGAAATGCCTCCCAGACGTTTGTCTTTCCTCTTCATACAGGAGTTAGAAGCTCCTGTATGCCTTCATGTAAACTGAAATAGCGTTTTTATTTTGAATATAAATAGAATTGCAATTATTTCTGTAATAGGGCAAAGACATGATTTTCTTACTTCTAGGAACAGAACAGATGTAGTCAAATGGTAGAGTTTAGAGATTCTAATGGAGTATATGGTGTGTGAGATGGTGGAGGAATCAGAAGAAGTACAGTTTCTTGAGGTTATGTTTATCTTTTTGTTCTGTAATGCAAAACTTTTTGATGTGCTACAGAAGGTATTGATTATATGGTCTTGGTTGGAGATTATATGGTGAAACCATTTAAACATGAGAAAGTGGTTAGTCACAGACTCAAGTCTATGTATTTTGTTTTATTAATATATTGATATTTTTTCCTACAAGGATATGTACCATAATTTGACAGAATAGGCATAACGATGCTGTACAGAAGTAAACATTATATACACGAATTGGATGCTGCCACTGTTATTTGAAACAAATCTTATTTAACCATCTGAAGTGGGCAAAAACATTCAACAGTTGCTATTAGTGTGATATAAATCTGTATTCCCGCTTCAGAACATAATCTCGTCTGTTAAACCGGGGTGAAATCTTCATTGGCTAAAAAACCTCCATAAAAACTTTAATCAACAAAAAAATCACATCAAACGAACACTTATCTTTAGTGCCGCCAGTGCAGCTGTAATTTGGTTTCACTCTTGTGTGCCCGACGGGGTCCCGTTTCGCCGTCGCAGGCTTTGTCAAGGGAATAACCTGATACTGCGATGTGAATCTGTAAATAAAGACACAAATTAGCCCCTGTGTCAGTGCCTTACTCGTGTACTCGATCTCAATCTCACTCGTCTGACCTATTTACTGTGCTGTGCGGTTTTCCTTAACAAACCAGTACTGCTTGAAAAATGGCGTTTTGAACCTCCCGCCCTATGATGTCACTGCTATGTGATTGGTTGACACGTCATCAGGAAAAACAAAGACAAGAGCTTAAAGGGCCCACTCTACAAAAAGGCAAATTTGTATACGTCTCACTATGAAGCAAATTGGTTACAGCATTGTCCATTTGATGACAACATCAACATTTGGTTAAGATATATAGACGATGTTTTTTTGATTTGGCAAGGTGATAATATTAGCCTAGCTCGGTTTTTAGATTGGCTGAATACTTTGAATCCAGCAATACAATTCACATCCGAAAGTTCTAAACAGAATATCCATTACTTAGATGTTGATATACAGAGAACACAAGAAGGTTGGAAAACATCTGTTTTCAAGAAAACAACTGATCGGAACACATTATTACATTATCACAGTTGTCATCCAAAATCTTTAAAGAATAGCCTTCCTTATTCACAGTTTTTGCGTTTTCGGAGGAATTGCACAACTAAACAGGACTACAAGATACAAGCCAAGAAATTTTCTAAAGATCTAGCCGAGAGAGGCTATCCAGCCAAAATAATTAAAGAAGCATATACAAGAGCCAAATATAGCGAGAGGGACTATTTGCTACTAGACAAAGATCCAGAGATGGCCACTAAAGTCACACAAGAAATTTTCACTTTGAATTTCACCAGAGGTGGGGAAGAAATCTCTAACATAATACGCAAAAACTGGGATATAATACAATCTCATCCGTTGTTTACTCATAGCGAGCTGCGAATTGCGTACTCCAGGGGCAAGAATTTAAAAGAATATCTAAGTCCAGCAAAGCTAAGAGAGAGATCTAGTTCCACAAAGTTAAGGGGCCATTTTAAATGTAATGGCTGTAGTAGTTGTAACATGATGTTGGAATGTAAGGAATTCATTAATCCTGTAGATTTGAAGAAATATCATATCAATTCTTACACCAATTGTAAATCTGATTATGTGGTTTATCTATTACAATGCCCTTGTTCTAAAATTTACATGGTAAAACCACAAGATAGCTCCATACCAAACTACTGGAACATAAATCCTGTCTGAAAAGGAAACAATTAGGTTCCCCCTTGGTAGCTCATTGCAACACTGTAAAGCATGATTTCACAGAATTTTGTTGTGTTGCAATTGATCAGATTACACCTGACACCAGAGGTGGGAACAGAGCTAAACATCTTCTACAAGCAGAACAACGATGGATTTTTAGACTCAAATCTCTAGAGCTGAAAGGTTTGAACACCACAATTCAATGGGCCACCTTTTTGTAGAGTGAGCCCTTTAAGCTCTTGTCTTTGTTTTTCCTGACGATGTGTCAATCAATCACATAGCAGTGACATCATAGGGCGGGAGGTTCAAAACGCCATTTTTCAAGCAGTACTAGTTTGTTAAGGAAAACCACACAGCACAGTAAATAGGTCAGACGAGTGAGCTCGAGTACATGAGTAAGACACTGACACAGGGGCTAATTTGTGTCATTATTTACAGATTCACATCACAGTATGAGGTTATTCCCTTGACAAAGCCTGCGACGGCAAAATGGGACCCCGTCGGGCGCACAAGAATGAAACCAAATTACAACTGCACTGGCGGCACTAAAGATAAGTGTTCGTTTGATGTGATTTTTTCTTGCTTAAAATTTTTATGGAGGTTTTTTAGCCAATGAAGATTTCACCCCGGTTTAACAGACGAGATTATGTTCTGAAGCGGGAATACAGATTTATATCACACTAATAGCAACTGTTGAATGTTTTTGCCCACTTCAGAAGTAAACATTAACATAATATCAGGTACCTGCTATTCATATGAGAAAAAAGATAGTGACTAGCATTATGACCTACAGTAGCAAACAGACTTTTAAACTTAAGGGCCCTGTTTACTAAGGCACGTTAGCGATTTTAATGCACCTACAATTAGCGCGTGCGCTAACCATGTAGGCACCTATAGGGATATTGTAGGCGTGTACACAGTTAACGCGCATTAAAAATGTTAACGCGCCTATAACACAGGTTAGTATACAGGGCCCTAAGTATTTAACATCCCTTATACTTATTTTAGTAGTTGTTCTTGGAAGGTTAAAACATGCTGGTGAAGATACTGTACTGCTAGAATGCTCTTCAAGCTCCAAAAGAACCACAAAGGGTGAGCCACATTTAGGACTATGATGTGACAGTGCTCCTGAAAACCATGCTATAGGGAAGGAGATAACAGGCAGAGGTAAAGGATGACTAGAAGGGAGGTAGTGAAACCTAGGGAAGGGAGAAGGGGAAATAAAACAAGTGATCTGTATTGTTTCTGTTCTAATTTGTAAAATGTCTAGACTCATTGAAAGAGTGTAGAAGTTTAATAATAAACATAAATGCAAAACAGCATACAAGAAGAGGGTATGAGAGGAGCAGGAAGGAGAGAGCGAAATGTAGTGGTATGCATGGTTGAGGGCTACATAGGAGGAAGAAGTAAAGGGTAAATAGGAAGTAAATGGCTTAATTCACTTCGTATTTTTTGGAATATAAATACCTCATCTAGAGCATGTTAGTGCTAGCTGTGGAGAACAAGTGCCTCCTTCTTCTCATTCTAATTAGAGAGGGCTTGTTTTAAGAAGAGTAAAAGGTAGAGACGTCTTTACTAAGGGGTAAATATTCAGCTGGTGGTGGTCAGCGTTTTTTGTTGTTGCTGCTGCCAGCATCATGCCTAGATATTCAGTACCATATCTGGTTATATGCTGCCGGCTTTCTTTTATGTGATTAAGTGTGACATTCGCTTAAGTGAAAATGGGCAGATAAGACTTGAGTTTTATGCAGTCTTATTTGTCCGGTTACGGTTAAGTGTAGAACATTAGCACTTAACAGCATAAACGCAGTCTCCTCCCCTGGACCACCAACAAAATCACCGGCTATGGCTTTAGCAATTATTGCTGATGTTCAGCAGCACTAACCAATTAAGTTCCACTGAACATAAGCGGATAGCCCCACACAAGCGATTCCTGCCTGGTTAAATCACTTTTGGATATCGACTCCCTAAAGATTTTCTCCCATTTTGTGACTGGAGAGAAAATGCTTAGTAAATAAGGGCCCATGAGAGCTTTGTAAAGTTCTTATGAAATTTTGAACTGTGGTTAATACTCAACATTTTATCTTGGACGTGACCAGATGGATAAAATTGTTGCAGACCAATGGGTATAATCTCTGGGAAATGTTCAGTTTTTCTCTGTATTCATCACATTCCTCCTTACAGAGTGTTGAGATTTTTTTTTTCTTTCGTAGAGGTGTAAGATTAAACATTATATTGATAGAAGTATGGATCTGTGGGAAGTAGAAACCCTGTAGTGGCTAAAAATACTGCACGTTGCCTGGAAATGAGCTCCCAGGCTGAATCTGTTTGTTCTATTATTCCAGGAACAGTGACCCAGAGTTGCATGACTGAAGTGTGCCCCTGAATGGCTCCTTGTCTCAAGCATCACCTTTCTTTTCAGTTTAGTAGTAGGAAATCATAATGCAGTATTTATGGTGCCAAACAAGATTACTCCTTGGTGTGTTAGACTGTTGCTATCCCAGTGCAAAATACAAGACTTGTACTCGCTGGTCTGAATAATAATTGAGTGTTGGTACTCAAAAGCATGGGTTCTGGTAGAAATTCCTCATCAGGAATCATATAGCAAAATAATCTCCAGTACTCAAGAAAAATGTCAGGAAGTATTTTTTTCACGGAGAGAGTAGTGGATGCTTGGAATGCCCTCCCGCGGGAGGTGGTGGAAATGAAAACGGTAACGGAATTCAAACATGCGTGGGATAAACATGAGGGAATCCTGTTCAGAAGGAATGGATCCTCAGGAGCTTAGCCGAGATTGGGTGGCAGAGCCGGTGGTGGGAGGCGGGGCTGGTGGTTGGGAGGCGGGGATAGTGCTGGGCAGACTTATACGGTCTGTGCCAGAGCCGGTGGTGGGAGGCGGGGCTGGTGGTTGGGAGGCGGGGATAGTGCTGGGCAGACTTATATGGTCTGTGCCAGAGCCGGTGGTGGGAGGCGGGGCTGGTGGTTGGGAGGCGGGGATAGTGCTGGGCAGACTTATACGGTCTGTGCCCTGAAGAGGACAGGTGCAAATCAAAGTAGGGTATACACAAAAAGTAGCACATAGGAGTTTATCTTGTTGGGCAGACTGGATGGGACTGTGCAGGTCTTTTTCTGCCGTCATCTACTATGTTACTTCATAGAAGCCTAGTTGAATAACATAATAGCACTAGTTGATACCTTCCACTGATATTTTGAAGAGTATGTGTCCATATCTGGGTATACCCACAGCCTCTTTTAGGTGCATAGATGATTGCATTCAATTATATGCACCCTTCTGATTGTGCGTGCAGGTAGGGTGGTCTGCATTTGGATGAATGCAAACAGACGGAGAACCACCACTCTGTATACTCAAGGCAGTTATATATATATTAGTTGAATAAAAGCTAATGCTTGCCTCAAAGATGCATATGTGCCTTTATAAAAGACTACAAATAGGCACCTTCTTGCCCTCTCAATTGAGGCAACCTGTTATATAATTATGTTCAAAAAGGGCAAGTGAAAGCCTCAGATATTGTGTGAGGTAACAACAGTGCTATTTGTTTCTTCCTGAACACTACATAAGATGTTTTAGTTGCTCCTATCTAACACTTAAGGAGAAGTTCTTTGAAATCTGTCAGAAGTTGGGGACAGCTCATATCAAATGGATAGCATACACAGATAGCATACCCACTGCTTGGCGCAAGGTAACATGTTCAAATCTGGATTAACACTATACTGAGCCCTAGGCAAATGTATATTTGTGGCCCTCTACCATGCTCACTTATTTTTTCAAACCTGTCCCCCCTCCTGCAGTCCTGCAGTGTTACACTCGCTCTTTCCCTTCTCCCCCCCCCCCCCAAAGATCTTTATTCATAACTTCCCCTACACTTCTCCTTTTTTCAGAAGTAGAATAAGGAAAACTGCAGGGCCTAGTTCTGGATATGCCAGCAAAGCAGGTTGGGGTCTTTGCAAGCACATGCTTTGAGTGAAGTGGCCTGGGTTAGAGCCCTGGGTTGAGAACCCAGGAAGCTAGGCAAGTCATTTTTATCCTCTGTTGCCTCCAAAGATGCATGAGTGGACTGCCCCAAAGAGTGAGATTAGACTGATTTACAGGCAGTGGACTAGATTCTATATATCACGCCTAAAAAAAAAATTAAAAAAAATTGTTACAGAAAAAAATGCCTAAATTTAGGTGTACTTTATAGAATATGTCTAAATTTGTGCACAGTTTATAGAATATGCCAAGCGCCCAATTAGGATTGAGTATTTCCTTAGTGCATGCAGCAGATGAATCCAGTAACTGGTGGGTTGTGTCCATCTACCAGCAGATGGAGATACAGATAACGTAAACTGAAGTGAGTGATACTGGATATGACCAGCCCCTTCAGTAACCAGTATATCTCTATCTCTTGCAGGTGGTGGATGACTCCTCATCAGCTCTTGGATTCTATTCTGGGGTCTTCTGGGCTGCTGGCCAGTTGAGAGTTGGGGGTGTTTGGCCATTGTTGGTTCTCTTTGGAATCATACCTGATCAGTCAGGTCCCTGCTGTACCCCGTCTTACCCTACATCCCAGCCTTGGGTTCTGTGTGCCTTCGCCTTCCTCACCATCCTAAAAAAAGAACCATAAGACAGAGACGAACAGCTGCTGACTGTACTGGAATGGTGTTTCCCCTTGACACGTGGAGCCTCTGTGGCTGCAGGACTGCACTGGGTGGTGCTGCCATGCCCTAAGCCACGTTTCTGTGAGTACCAAATTTTTGTTTTCCCTCACTCTTGTTCGCGCCGGGCGCGGTGGTGGCGTGGCGGCTGAAGTTGTAAAGCGATGTTCTTGCTGCGAAAAAAGGCGATCCTCAGTGGGCATCTGCTTAGTGGGCTGCTTGGAGCAGAGGATAATGCTGCAACTTCGGGTTCCTTGGTTTCCTGCGCTGAGCCTTCCGGCATGTGTGCCGTTCTATCTGCAGACCCAGTTGTGATTCCTGCTGATCAGCTGACGGTGGTGTCAGATCCCTTTTGCGGTTCTGCTAATTTGGCCTCCTGTTCGCCTGGGGCTCCTCTTTTTCTTCCCTTGCACCTGCCTCTGGCCCTTCTAGTGGAACTGATGGGGTGGAGGAGGGATTTTTACCTAAATTTATTCTGCTGCTTTATCAGGCCTACTTATTAAAGCGGACCCTCCCTCAGTCGCAGCTTCTTACTGATTTCTCCACACTTGGGTGCTCCTTTCAGGGTTTGGGATCTCCTCTGGAGCTCTCTGCCCAGAAGAGAAGACGGGTGGACGTGGAGTCTGAGATGCCCACCCCCTTTTGCCCACCCGCCTTCTATTGCAGTCCTTTCTGGTGATTCTCTCCGCCCTTCACGTCGTGAAATATTGGAAGAGGGCAAATTGTTTCAAGAGGAACCTGATGATCCCACTGCTGTTCACGTTTTCCATAAAGATAAGTTGCCTTCCCTGATCTCCAACGCCTTGGCGACGTTGAACATTGCTGACCCTGAGGCGGCTACATCCGCTTCGGTCAACCCTAAAATGGCCAGCACCAGGAAGCCTGTGAAGGCATTCCCTGTGCATGAAGCCATTCAGGAGCTCATTACAGCTCAGTGTTCAGACCCTGATGGGGGTCTTCAGGGTGCGAAGGCTATGGCCTATCTTTACCCTGTCATCACTGACCAGACCGAAAGATTTAGTCTTCCTACCGTGGACTCGCTGGTGATGACGGTTACCAAGAAGATTACTTTCCCTGTGGAGAGTGGTGTAGCTCTCAAGAATATGCAGGACAGGCATCTGGAGGCTTCCTTGAAACAAGCTTTTGAGGTCTGCGTTGGCCCTCCAGACCTCTATTTGTCGTTTGTACGCAGCCAGGGCGTGCCTTAGCTGGTTCCAGGCGTTGGCCCTCCAGACCTCTATTTGTAGTTTGTACACAGCCAGGGCATGCCTTAGCTGGTTCCAGCAGGCATTGGAGCAGGATGTGGATGCAGCTCATCCTTGGGCTCCATAGGATCTCATCTGGAATCGGGGTTGGCCTATTTGATTGATTCCCTTTATGATCTCGTCTGCTTCAGCCAAGCAGATGGCTTTGGCGGCGTCCTCTCGACGACAGTTGTGGCTTCGCCATTGGTCGGCAGATTTGGCCTCAAAGCAGCACCTCACTAGGTTACCCTTTCGAGGCAAGCTTCTATTTGGTGAGGACCTGGAGAAGATCATGAAGGATTTGGGGGACTCCAAGGGGCAACATCTTCTGGAGGATAGATGCAGATCCGCCACTTGGGCTGGTATGGCCTGGGTTGCCCTGCGACTCCATTTCAGTTCCCTAGATTTCAGCAACAATCTTCCTTTCAGGGGGACCGGAAACCAGCTGCTGCAACAGCTTGCCCAGGAGCCCCTGGACGTTCTTCCCAATGATCGGCTGCGGTTTCTGTGGCTCCCTCATGCCGCCGCAGTATGACTTGGTGGCTTCTCGACCACAATTTAGTGAAAGGGGTGCTGCTGGTATCTCCGCAGTGGGTAGTCGTGATGACGGATGCCAGCCTTTCCAGTTGGGGTGCTCATTGTCTCTATCGGTACGCACAGGGCACTTGGACCAAGCTGGAGGCAACGGCCGAGCAATCAGCTGGAACTGCAGGCGGTGATGTATGCCTTATGGGAGTTACAGACTCTGCTGGCGGACAAAATGGTTCGAGTTTTTTTTCGGACAACACAATGGCAGTGGCTTACATCAATCGCCAGGGGGGCACACACAGCAAGACTCTGTCAGTTGGGGCAGCCTGCCTCTTAGAGTGGGCGGAAGCCCACTTGCAGTGTCTCTCGGCAGCTCACATCGCGGAGCAATACAACGTGTGGGTGGATTTTCTTAGCCGGCATATCCTGGAAAGGCGTTATCCGAGAACACGTTTCGCCTGATTTGCCAAACATAGAACGTTCTGGAGGTGGACCTGAAGGCGACCCTGGTCAGTACCAAGGTACCAGTCTTTTTCAGCAAAAGCAAAGAAGCCGGGTCCGCCGGTCTGGACACGCTTCTTCAGCCGTGGCCGGAGTCAGTCCTTTTCTACGTGTTCCCTCCATGGCCATTGATAGGCAGGGTGCTGCTCCGGATAGGGCGACATTGAGGGTAGGTCATCTTGGTAGCCCTGAATTGGCCACAGTGCCCATGGTATGCGGACGTGGTTCGTCTCCTTGTGGAGCCGCCACTTCATCTTCCGGTAATTCCCGGTCTTCCGCATTGGGGGCCAATTCAAATGGAGGATCCTTATTGCTTTGGTCTTACGACCTGGCTCTTGAGCGGTTGCGTCTGCCGAAGAAGGGCTATTCAAATGAGGTTATTGCTATGGTGTCTGTTTGTGGCGTGATGTGAGGATCGAGCTTGGTCTCTGTTCAAGGCGTCGATGGCTCAGCTCTTGGTTATTTTGTAGAATGGGTTGCAGAAGGGGCTGGCTTATAATTCCCTGCGGGTGCAAGTGGCAGCTTTGGCCTGTTTCCAGGGTCGAGTATCGGGTTCTTCTCTGTCCGCTTACTTGGGTGTGGTTTGTTTTTTTGCAGGGAGCACTATGGCTTTGTCCTCGGCTATGCCACCCTTTCCCGACCTGGAACTTGAATTTGGTACTTAAGTCTTTGCAGGGAGCGCCTTTCGAGCTTTTGCGCAAGGCTTCTGAGAAAAATCTTACTTTGAAGGTGGTATTTTTAGTGGCTATGGCCTCGGCAAGGAGGGTCTCAGAATTACAGGCGCCGTCTTGTCACGATCTGTTTTTGCAGTTTTCCGAGTGTGGTGTCACTTTGCAGACGGTGCTTCCTTTTTGCTGAAGATTGTCTTGGTATTTGAATCAGCTCGTGTTTCTTCCTTCTTTTCAAAAAGAAGATTTCCCTGCAGAGTTTAGGATGCTTCGACTCTTGGATGTCCGACACGTTCTGCTCCGATATCTGCAGATGTCCAATGAGTTTCGACGGTCAGATCATTTGTTTGTTCTTCTCTCTGGTGCTCAGTGGTGTGATGCTGCTTTGAAGGCTACTTTTCCCGGTGGATTAAGGAAGCGATTTACTCGGCATATGTGTTGACTGGTCGGGTGCCTCCTGTGGCGTTGAAAGCCCCATTCTACTAGGGCTCAGTCCATTTCATGGGCAGAGATGTCGGTGATGTCCTTGGATGAAATCTGTCGGGCGGCTACTTGGGTGTCGTATTCTTTTTCTTAGCATTATAGAGTGGATGTGGCTGCTAGATCTGATGCGCCTTTTAGAGCGGCGGTGTTAGCGCGGGGGGCAACGGTTTCTCTCCCTAGTTAGGGATTGCTTTGGTACATCCCACCAGTTACTGGATTCATCTGTTGCATTCGCTAAGGAAGGTAAAATTAGGTCTTACCTGATAATTTTCTTTCCTTTAGCCGCAGCAGATGAATCCAGGATTCCTCCCTTCTGTTTTTCGTTGCGCAGCATGTCTCTGGTTTGTTCTCTTCCTGGACTATCTAGGTTGTTCTGAAGAATATTTAACAGAAAAGTGGAACGTGTGCTCAATGGAACAAATTGTTTGCGGTGTGACTTCGTTGTCAGTCAGCCCTTGGTTAAGGTTTGTTGTTTTCTTGTGCCTGTTCTTGGTGCACTGTTGGTGAGAGAGGTTTTGGTTTTCTGTTTCTTTCATGCTTTGTGATGAGACATATATACTGGCTACTAAAGGAGATGATCGTTTAATATCACTCACTTCAGTTTGTTACCTCTGTCTCCACCTGCTGGTAGATGGACACAACCCACCCACTGGATTGGCCATGGAGGCCATGGTATGCGGATCTCAAGTGGACGACCTGCTGAGTCTACCAAGCAGTCCAGTCTTGCTTGTTCAGGGATCAATGTGGATGGACAATCTCTCCCACTTTGGTCTTATGGCCTGGCTATTGAGAGGGCTAAATTGCGAAAGATATACCCCCGGGCTCTGCAGAAAGCTCCATTCAAGCCTTTGCGTCTTTCCTCTTTGAAAGATCTCACTTTTGAAGTCAGTTTTTCTGGTTGCCATTGCTTCAGCACAACAGATTTCGGAACCAGGCATTGTCCTGTCGGGATCCATTTTTCCAACTCTCACAGGAAGGGATCATGGTACGCACAGTGCTATCCTTTCTTCAAGTTTCTGCCTTCCATCCTTTCATCTTAACCAACCTCTCTGTTCCTTCCGGCCTTTCAAGAAGTGGATTATTCCAAGGACTTCTGCTCTCTGCACTTACTTGATTTACGGTGGATTCTGTTACACTATCTCCACATGTCCAACTAGTTCTGTCAGTTGGATCATTTGTTCGTGGTATTCTCAGGCCTCCGGAAAGGGGAAATGACTGCCAAGATCACGATTGCTCGCTGGGTTAGGGAAGTTATTGCATCCGTATATGGGCAAACCGCTTCCAGCACATTTTCAGGCCCATTCTACGTGGGCAGTCACCACTTCTTGGGGCAGAAATCTGTCAGGTTTCCTTGGAGGAGACTTGTAGGGTGGCAACATGGTCTTCCCTACGTACGTTCTCCAGTTTAGATGTGTCTGCTTGGACAGATGCATCTTTTGGCATCTCTGTGCTCTCCGCTGGAGCCCTGCTTATGGGATGTAACAAAGCAGTCCCTAGTCTTTGGATTCATCTGCTGCTGACACTAAGGAATGAAAAATTATGTCTTGCCTGATAATTTTCTTTCCTTTAGTCGCAGCAGATGAATCCAGAAGCCCACCCTGTATTTCTGGGCGATTCTGATTGGTTGGTTCTCTATTGTTTGTTGCTGCATTTTTACGTTTCATAGTCATAGTTTAATTGATGTTCGGGATTTCAATTGATTTTCCCTTGGGGGAAGGAGAAATGTTATAATTATGTTTCCTTCTGCTTTGTTATGAGAAATACTGACTAGCCAAGGAGCATTCTGTCCTATAAGACAGTTCTGCATTCTCTATCTCCACCTGCTGGTCTCTGGATTCATTTGCTGCGACTAAAGGAATGAAAATTGTCGGGTAAGACAGTTTTTTGCTGACAAAATTCAGGCCTTTTTTTGGGGGAAGGGTGAAGTATATTTTCTGTATATTCTTATGCTTAACTGTCTGTTATCATATTTAACTGCCTATGTGTGGTTGGCATGATGGTAAATTGCCAACCAGTGTTTATGCACGTGGCATATTCATGTAGTGATACATAGACAAACATACATCTGTATATGTACAGTGGACTAGATTCTATAAATTGCAATGAAAAATGTAAGCGCTGACTACTATTCTGTAAAGGATCCATGTCCTTTATAGAGTAGTGCTAAGCGCATAAATGACGCCTAACTTTAGGTACCAGCTACGCCTGCTGAAAGCAGGTGTAAGTGCCGGCGCTTATGTTAGGCGCTGAACGAGTCTATTCTGTAACAATGTGCAAAAATTCTGGGAATGCCCCATCCATGCTCCCTTGAAATTACGAGCTATAAGAGTTATGTGCACAGCGTTATAGAATACGATGTGTGTGTAACTCCCAATTAATGCTACTTAATGCCAGTAATTGGTTGTTAGGAGCCAATTATTGGTGCTGATTGGCTCATTAAGTTGCATATGCAAATCTGCTATGCATGCTGATTTGCGCACACAACTTTAGTCGCCATTTGTAGAATCCGGGGAAATATGTATAAAACACGTTATAGTTAAGACAGACTGCTAGACAGGGCCAGTCCAACCCGGTAAGCGGGCAAAGCACTGCAGGAGGGCGCCTGCCTTCAAGGGCGCCGGTTCCCGCGGCCCGCCCAGCTGTTCGGCCTTCCCGCTTCCAGTTCCCACCATAACGCTGTACGTGGCGGCGCACCTTACACCTCCGCAGCACTGCTTCGGCTCCTCCGCTCTCGACGTCACGAGACGACACCTCCTCCCCCTGCGGCACCCTGCGTGCGCGCCAGTGCGCCTTGCGGTTGTGGCAAGTGAGTACCTTAACTGCCTAAGCGTCTCATGTCTCGTGTCCTCCGGCCGACTCGCTCCTCCGTCCCAGGCTCTGAGGCTCCCAGCTAACTTCCTGATTTACTGCTAAGCTTCCGCCCCTGCCCTGGCCTTTCCTGCACTGGCTAGTGCAATCCTCATCCACCCCTGCCGTCCACGGGCCACGCCACCAGTCGGGATTCGCTCGGCAGAGCAGAAGAGAAGAAGAATCTTCTCAATCAAGTTCTTTAAGCCAGGTAATGGTCCCGCGGGGGGGGGGGGGGGGGGGGCGCCAACTGATAGTCTGCAGGGGGGCTCCAGAGACCCTAGGACTGGCCCTGCTGCTGGAGTTCTTTATCCATGCCTTTCTTTTTTTCTCATAGAATCAACTGCTAACATGATCTGTAGCTGTATAAATAAGGATATCAGTATGGAGTTGATAGAATATATGTATGTCTGGTGAGGTATTAACTCTGAACTCTTTCTGCTCTGTCATACCATGAAACAGGAAAATGAAATTTTCCATTAGAACATACATTGCTCCACTGCCATCATTCGTCCACAAATTCATACCTTCAGAGTCCACTACTTAAACTTCATTCACCTTCACACCTTTCTTCTCCTAGACAGCTAAAATAATGTGTCAAAAAAACATGGTCGCAAAGGCAGAACCAAAGCAGCAGTGGCTAAGGGTAGAGGAGAGAGCCTTAAAGTATATTAGAATAATATTTAACTGTTAATTGGAATAGTTTTTATGCTGCTGCTTATGTACTGCATATAGAAAAAAACATTTAGAATGATTTTTCAGTGTACTGTAGAGGTAAGTTAGCATATGCTCATGTGAACAGATGATTGTAAAAATAAAAACAAATGCGTATGGAACTGTAAGGAGTGCTGATTTATGAGATTATGCATTGAGTTTTAAGGTGATAGCCTGTCCTGCTTTTATGTAAAATAGTAGAATGCCTGTTGCATTGCACTTTAATGAGCTGTATGGAGTGGCATTGTGGGAAAGGTTGGAGGAACATGACAGACTTTGTATATTACTCCTGCTGGAATTCTACGCACAAAATTTGCAAATTCTGCAAGTTTATTTGTCATAATTTAAACATTACAGCCCTTCTCCCTGTACACAGATACCATCCATATTTTTCCCAGCACCCATAGCGTCCACCTTGTTTTTATAGCCCCCCCTCCACAACCATCCATTATTTTTTTCCTGCACCCCCTCACACCCCACGGCACTCACACATAGCATCCACCCGCACTCGCACTCACCAGTGAACTAAGATGAGGAGGAGCTGCATCGAGAGTACCTCTTCGGGGCAGCAAAGATCCCTTATCTTTCCTGCCCACTGCAGCTGCTTTTGGACCTTTACCGCCGCTTCTTCCAAATGGCCACCGAGACTTCCTGCGGCAGCTTCATGAGATTACCGCATTAAGTCTGTGGCGGCAATTTTGAAGAAGCAGCAGTACCAGACAGAGAGCGGTGGCAGCAGAGAGGAAAGAGTGGGGTTCTTTCCTGCCCCTGAAGAGGCCACTAGACTACCAGGGTGTGATAAGGTAGGCCTGGGGAGGGTCCACCAAGGCTCGGGGGAGGGGGGGCACGTGGCGGGGAGCCATCCAGCTTTCCTTTCCTTAGCCTCTGCTGCAATATAAACATTCCAATAACACATTTAAAGATGCAGTGAGCAACTTGCTAATTCTTAAACAACATATATTGCTGTGATTGTTTTGTCCCTTCTGCTTTTATTCTTTACTAGTATTTGTCTTAGTCTTGTCTCTCTCGCTTTACCCCTGCTGGAAACCATTGTAAACTGCCTAGATGTTTGTGTAATGATGGCCAGGATGACAAATGATTGATTTAGCAATCAATCAATTAATTAAAATCTATGCACGTCCATATTAAGACCATGCTTTTCACAGCTCAGATTGGCTCATAATTTAATGCCTTGAGTTCCAGCACCTGACAACATCATAATGCACTCTGTTATCATGAGCTGCCTAGATTATTGTAATATTTATAGGCATAAAGAAGAAATAGATGATTCAACTGCAATGTGTCCAATCTACTGCTGCTCAGATTCTTAAGACTGAACATTTCTAACTATACATCGCCAATACTTAAACAATTGCATTGGCTCCAATTGGAGCCTGGGCTTATTTAAGGTATTTGTCAGATTCATAAATTGTTAGCTGATACTGGTCCTTCATAGCTGAAAGATCAAAACGCTTTTATGTTCCTACATGTTGTTTCCTGTTCTCAGTCCTAGAGGCCCTTCGTTGTTGTTGGTTTTTAATACCAGCAGGGTAAGAAATGAAACTGATGGACAATGACAATGGCCGTTTTCAGTGGGAGGGCCAGTATTATGGTATTCTGTTCTTAGATATTTAATTGGGCTAAGATTGTTTTCATAAACAAAACTAAGGGCCCTGTTTACTAAGATACGCAGACATTTTTAGCGCCCGCTAATGCTAGAGACACACATATATTACTATAGGTGTTTCTTGTGTTAGCGCTTGCTAAAAACGTTAGCACGTCTACAGCGCGGCTTAGTAAACAGGGTCCTTAGCTCTCTATTGCTTATTTACTGCTTTGTTGGTTTCAAAATTTATTTTTAAAACATTTTCATTTTATTTAGTTTATAATTTAATTGATAGAGCATCATATAACATAAATAGACGTCTTTTTTTTTTCTTTTTTTACATGAGGCTTATTATGTAGCTCAAGTCTTCTATACCTGAAAGTTAAGCATTTTCTGACTTTATTTATTTATTTAATACATTTGTATCCTGCGCTTTCCCACTAAAAGCAGGTTCAATGCGGCTTACATAGTATTAGGTTATACAGAATTTTGTTAGGTAGGAAAATTAAATGTAGCATAGGAATAGCTTGGATGGGTCGGTAGTGATTGGATGGATAAGTGGAAGAATGGATGGGTTGGTAGGGATAGGTGATGTGGGAGATGTAGTCTGGGTCAATGTCGTTGTCGTTGCTTCTTCGGTGTTCGTTAGGTAGGTCGGTTCATAAGTTTAATCAGGTTCTTTAGGGTAGGCTTGCTTGAATAAATGGGTTTTTAATGCTTTCCTGAAAGGTAGGTGGTCATAGATTGATCGGATATGCCTAGGCAGGGCGTTCCAGAGTTGGCTGCCTAGGAAGGAGAAGTTGGATCCATAATAAAATATCTATAATACCTTTTTGTACTCTGTTACCAGATTTTTAGCTATTTTTTTCTTTATTTGGATTTATTAACCACCTTTATGAAGAAATTCACCCAAGGCGGTGAATATCTTACCTGATTTCTTTCCTTTATGTGTACTAGAGATACTGCTGACCTTGCTAAGGGCAATTCCACCAGAAATCGGATATAATTAGTTTTTTTTTTTTTTTAAATCAGAATTTCTAATAAGCTCTCTACATCAGCCATAAGTTTCTAGTCATGGTAAGGGGAGTTCATTTGGTGATTCTTTGTTGTAGTTTTTCTGTATTCTACTATGGTTTTTTTGTGACTTTTATTGTGTATGTTCCTGATTGTACACCACCTGATTTATAATGGATAAAATAAATCAAAAGAAATACGACGGATTGAAGTTTACTAAAGTATAAGAATTTTGTTCTTTGACGTTTCTGGTAGCCATAGAATTGTTAGCAAACTCAAAGGTAGTTTTATTTAAGAATAAGCGCTTAGATAATATTTTTTCAAGTGAGTAAATGTGATCTAATTGTTCCCCGAGAGATTCGGCAAGTTAATGCTTCTGTTGGCTCTACCTTTTGGAGGCGGGAAGCCACTAGTGGAGTTGCTGCTTTTAGCTTTTCGCTTCTGTAGTGCTTAATTTGCTTGGGTGAGCTATCCTGAGGCTGCTGTATGTTATGGCTTCCCCTTGGGCTACCTGCTGAGTCTGTGACAGGCAGTGCTTGGTGAGTCTTCTCTAAGGCAGTTTAAGCAGCTCCCAGTCCAAAACAAATAAATAAATGACCTCTATTCTTTTTTCAGCTTAGAGAAGAGATGACCAAGGGGAGATAATGATAGAGGGCCATAATATACTGAGTAGAGTGAAGTGGGTAAATGTGAATCAATTGTTTACTTTTTCTTAAAATACAAAGACTAGGGAACATGCCACGAAACTTTTAACTGGCTTATTTAACACAAACTGGATAATTTTTTTTCCTTTATCCCCTATACATGGCACCTGGAGTTATGTGCTTTAACACACATAATTGAATAATTGGGAGATGGGCGTCCTTCTCTCAGGGTTGTCCAAATCGGCATAATCGAAAGCCGATTTTGGGTGTCCTCAACTGCTTCCCGTCGCGGGGACGACCAAAGTTCACGAGGGTCTGTCAGCACTGTAGCGAAGGCGGGACTGGGGTGTGAACAAGAGATGGGCGTCCTTGGCCGACTTTATTTGGTCCGTTTTTTCTTGTGACCAGGCTGTGAAAAGGTGCCCGAACTAACCAGATGACCACCGGAGGGAATTGGGGATGACCTCCCCTTACTCCCCCAGTGGTCACCAACCTCCTCCCACCCTAAAAAAAAAAAAAAACCTTATTTTTTTTTTTGCCAGCCTCTATGCCAGCCTGAAATGTCGTACCCTGCTCCATGACAGCAATATGCAGGTTCCTGGAGCAGTTTTAGTGAGTGCAGTGCACTTCAGCCAGGTGGACCCATGCCCATCCCCCCTACCTGTTACACTTGTGGTGGTAAATGTGAGCCCTCCAAAACCCACCCGAAACCTACTGTACCTACATCTGGGTGCCCCCTTCACCCATAAGGGCTATGGTAGTGGTGTAGTTGTAGGTAGTGGGTTTTGGGGGGCTCAGCACACAAGGTAAGGGAGCTATGTATCTTGGGGGCTTTTTCTGAAGTCCACTGCAGTGTCCCCTAGGGTGCCTGGTTGGTGTCCTGGCATGTCAGGGGGGTCCAGTGCACTACGAATTCTGGCTCCTCTCACGACCAGAGGGCTTGGATTTGGTCGTTTTTGAGATGGGCGTCCTCGGTTTCCATTTTGGCCGAAAACTGGGGAAGACCATCTCTGAAAGTCAACCATCTCAACATTTGGGTCGACCATCTCTGAGTTCAACCTAAATGTTGAGATTTGGGCATCCCCGACCGTATTATCGAAACGAAAGATGGATGCCCATCTTGTTTCGATAATAAGGGTTTCCCCGCCCCTTCGCGGGGATGTCCTGCGAGGACGCCCTCATGAAAACTTGGGCGCCCTGTTCGATTATGCTCCTCCATATCACTCTCATGGAAGTCCTGGTAGTTAAAAAAAATGCTGCCAGGAACTTAGAATCTCCAAGTACATAAGTACATAAGTACATAAGTAGTGCCATACTGGGAAAGACCAAAGGTCCATCTAGCCCAGCATCCTGTCACCGACAGTGGCCAATCCAGGTCAAGGGCACCTGGCACGCTCCCCAAACGTAAAAACATTCCAGACAAGTTATACCTAAAAATGCGGAATTTTTCCAAGTCCATTTAATAGCGGTCTATGGACTTGTCCTTTAGGAATCTATCTAACCCCTTTTTAAACTCCGTCAAGCTAACCGCCCGTACCACATGACGGAGTTTAAAAAGGGGTTAGATAGATTCCTAAAGGACAAGTCCATAGACCGCTATTTAGTGACTGTAAATCCTTATTTTGTACCATTCTCTAAGTGGAAGTTTTGGTACCTGCCATCTTCCCCCCCCCCCCCCCCCCCCCCAAATGAAACTTCTTTATTGCGAGAGAATTTCTCAGTATGAGGACTGTTACTGAGTGACACTGTCATAAATCCCCTTGGCCCTAGAAGCAGGTTGCTCCTCCCCCCATTGTCCCAGGAGTTTCTGTATTTAAGAGGGAGTGAGTTTGCAAGGACTCGCCATAAAGCATTACTAGGAAGGATCCCAGCCCTGAAATGAGCTTACGTTGATATTATGGAAAACTTGATTACTTTTCTTTGCTTCACTTCTAAAAAACATTTTTTATTCACTCTTATTATCTTTGTTTTTCTACACGGTACCTATATGTTTACTATTTTACTATTACACTGTTTAATTGTATTTTACTGAACTGTAGTTTGCCCTACGGTCTTGTGTAAGCCACATTGAGCCTACCACTAGTGGGAAAATGTGGGGTATAAATGTGTTAAAAATAAAACAAATAAAATAAAAAATATTTTGGGTGGATTAAGCTTACGCTGAGTTTGGTCACTGTAATTTTTAAAATGCACTTTGACCACAGAAAACTTTTTGAAAAAAAAAAGTTGATGAGTTGCGGGGTTGCCTTGCCTGGTGTAGTGTGAAAGGGAGTTCAACAAACGGACATTGCTTTGCCTCTTACAGCGTGAAATAAGATGGTGATGATGCGTGGCAATCACGTCCGATGGAGGAGAAAATAAGTTGGAGATACATCGCACGCAGTTAGCTTCTCTGTCTTGCTGAAAGTAAAATGAACTAGGCTGGAGTTATTTTACAGTTGGAGACTGAAAAGCTTGCGCTCTTGAATAATGTGGTTTATGAATGTTGATGACTTATTTCACCTCACTTTTTTGAAACCTTTGGTGCAGCAAAGGTAGATGATAAAACATAGTGTTAAGGTTTAATTTTTCAAGATGATCTGAAGGTGCTTCTGACGACATATCAAGACTGATTTGTTGCTGGGCTTGTAAATTCTGAATGTAGTATCAAGATTAGATAAAATCACTGTAGACAATGTGTTGGGTAGCTTCACTGGCATTTTCTGTGGTAGGATAGGCCTACTTATGGGAACATGATAAGCATGATGTATTTTTGAAAATGAAGTACAAAACCTGGCAATGATATGTATGAAGGGAAAATAATTGCTTAGTTTTACAAAGTACTACTTATATATTCAGAACAAGGTGATTTAGTCTTTTATCTTTAGTTAAGTGTTGTCAAAAGGCAAATTTTTTATGTCAGAATGTTGAGCGCCACATTGTGTTTGTTCATCTGGTATTTCAGTTGCAAAGAATTAAATGTTTGTCCAAAAGCTGAGCTATTCTAAATTGTGGAAGCAAACTCACTTGTATGTGATTCTCAGTTCATTTTTAATGAAATAATGCTGCTTTTGTTAGGCCTCTTCATCTGTGACTGGTGAAATCACAGGTGGGAAATAATAACAGTGTGTATGTGTGTATATGTATATATATATATATATATATATATATATATATATATATAATATAATAGTAGCAGATAGATGGAGGAATATAATATATATGTGTGTGTGCAGTGGTGTGCTGTTAAATGTTTAACAACGGGCTCTGTCTCCAAAAAAAACAACCCCCCCCCCCTAAAAAAAAAACTGATGCACCTAGAGAGTCGCTGCCTTTCCCTTACCTTGCTTAGCAGGAAGCAAACCCCGAGAACCCCACTCCCACCCCATGAAACATTCATTCTTTTACTCTGCCCCTACCCCCACCCCATGCCACACTTGCCCTTTTGTCTGCCCCCAAACCCCCTTTTCATGACACAGTGCCCCTTTTGCTGTCTCCCATCAATTATGTCTAAGAATGTATCGAAGCTTTTATTATACTTTCATGTGGTTGACGTTAGCACTTCTTCTGAGGAGTTTGTTGCAGCCATGCCCAACTCCTGCCATCTCCCATCCTGCAGGTCAGCACTTTCTTCCTCTTAAAACACAGTAATAAGTTAAACCACAGGGCCGGTCCAAGGCACTGCCTCAGGACTCCAAAAAAGCTTGCCTCATCTGCTCCCCTCCCACTCCCTGTGGAGTTTACCTGTAAAGCATCTTTCTCCTCTCCAGAGGTTGTTGCTAGTGGTAGCATTTCACACACTGCGGCTGCTGGCGGCCCGAAACCTTCCCGCCACTGCAGTCAGTTCCTGTGACATAACTTCCTGTTGCCTCAGGGGTTGAATGCGGTGCTAAGAATGCTTTGGGAGCGGTACCGGCAGCGGTGTGTGAAACACTACTGCTAGTGGCGATCTCTGGAGGGGAGAAAGATGCCTTTACAAGTAAACACTGGAGGGGAAGGGCGGAGGTCACTTCTTCCTCCTGTGCCGACTTAGATCTGATTGTTTATGTGAACTGTGGGATCGCAGTTACATAAGTATTGCCATACTGGGAAAGACCAAAGGTCCATCAAGCCCAGCATCCTGTTTCCAACAGTGGCCAATCCAGGTCACAAATACCCGGCAATATCCCAAAAATGTACAAAACATTTTATACTGCTTATCCCAGAAATAGTGGATTTTCCCCAAGTCCATTTAATAACGGTCTATGGACTTTTTCTTTAGGAAGCTGTCCAAACCTTTTTAAAACTTCGCTAAGCTAACCGCCTTTACCACATTCTCTGGCAATGAATTCCAGAGTTTAATTACACGTTGAGTGAAGAAAGATTTTCTCAGATTCGTTTTAAATTTACTACATTGTAGCTTCATCGCATGCCCCCCAGTCCTAGTATTTTTGGAAAGCGTGAACAGACGCTTCACATCTACCCGTTCAACTCCACTCATTATTTTATAGACCTCTATCATATCTCCCCTCAGCAGCCTTTTCTCCAAGTTGAAGAGCCGTAGCCGCTTTAGCCTTTCCTCATAGGGAAGTCGTCCCATCCCCTTTATCATTTTCGTCGCCCTTCTCTGCACCTTTTCTAATTCCACTATATCTTTTTTGAGATGCGGCGACCAGAATTGAACACACTATTCGAGGTGTGGTCACACCATGGAGCGATGCAGAGGCATTATAACATCCTCATTTTTGTTTTCCATTCCTTTCCTAATAATACCTAACATTCTATTTGCTTTCTTAGCCACACTGAGCAGAAGGTTACATAAGCAGTTGGTTCTAAGCTGGCGCAGAAGGAAGAAGCGACCTGCTGTGCAGCGGGTCACTTCCTCCTCTTGCCCCACAAGCTGTCCTGGAAGGCTCAACAACTGGCTCACAAAAGTCATAAAAAACCTTTAGCCGGCTCATGCGAGACCGCTGTGTGTGTGTATGTAAGCAGCTTTGGTTGTATCACAGAAAGGTGGGATTATTAAATGTATGACCATACCAGGACTATAAACATTTTTGCACAGGTAGCCTGGTGAAGCCTACCACGTTAGTCTGAATAGTGCCACCAGAGCATGGTAATCGAAGAGGCCCCAAGCAGCTGACTGCAGTTAGTGGGGAAGCTGTGCAACAGGGCAACTCCAAGCTCAGCAGGCTAGAAGCAGAGCTTTCAATTGCCAACCCCAGTTGTGTGGCTCAGGTATTTTGACAATTAAGCATAGCAGGTGCAAGAAGGCAAATAAATTGAAGGAGGTGAGGAAACATCTGAGGAAGAGGTTAAACAGATTTTGAATTTGGGTTTTAGTTGAGGTTTTTTTATTGAAATTTTTATTCATACATATACCCATATGTCAAAGAAAAACAAAAAGTCCACAGCAGTGAGAGCGCTGAAGACTAAAAGGAAACATTCTAAATAATAAAAGCAAGAAAACATCCTGCTACATTAACACCTAAACAATTTTTTTTGCATTATCTCACTTAACTGAAAATACAAACATTATTTTCCAAAAATTGAGCCTGCAAATAGGTGGGATAATGTGGGATACAAATGAAATAAAAAATCACTTAGTTTCTTTACTTATAAGAAAACATTCTAACTGAGAAGGAACACAGAAAATATAACTTAAATCTGAGACCTTTATTATACCCTTGCATGGGAACTTAAAGAAAAAAAAAGTTGCCCCTATAGCAAGCACATGAGACTTTAATTGAAGAAAATTTTTTCTACGCATTTGTGGATTTTTAGATTTAATTACCCACTTTTTCCCAAATCCATGCGCATAGTGAGCTACATATTCAGATAAAGTTGGTAGGTCTCTGGCCAACATAGTTTATAATCCAAGTTCTACATGAGACAATAGGGGGCAACATGACTTGCCCAAGATCAGAAGGAGCATCAAGAGGGAGAAGCAGGATTTGAACCATACGGATACACCTGGGAGCTGTTGAAGAGGATGCCAGATTGTGGAGTAGAAGGGCTTTGCAACTGAAGAAAGAGAATGGGGGGAATGGGGCAGGTGTGTGAGTGGGGTGTTGAGGGTGGAGGGAAGAAGAATTGTGCATGCAGAAGCATGATGAGGGCACAGGGATTGCAAGAGTCAGAGCATGGGAGTGAAATGTAGTGATGTCTTTCATGAAACATGCTCCTCCTTTTTGCCTTTGCTAGACTAATCCAGATGAATTGGTGTGGCCCTCCTGCCAGCAAATAGAGATGAAGTAAAACCGAGTGATCTCTGTATGTAGACTGAAGCAGCTTGGAAGTCAGTATTTTCTCTCTCCTGCAGGAAAGATAGACTTCAGTTGGTGTGGTAAAGAAGAAGACTTCTGTGTCAGAATGAGAGTCTGCTTCCATATTAGAGCCTCTAGCGGGGAGCCAAGGGAGTCTAGGCAACAGCCAGTATATGTGACTATTCTCTTTTTCCTTTGAGGAGCCTGCTCTTTGCCCATCTCCAGAGAATTTAGAAACCTCCTGCCTTGGGGTCCATTGACAGTGGAAGTAATTTATTATGAGCAGTGGATACTAAAGTTTAAAAAAAAAATCACAACAGCAGCTTACTCTAACTTTGGTGGTGACAGAGGGAGAAAGGTTGCTGGAAAGTAAGAGCACTGCAGGCCCCAGCTGAACTTATAGATAAGATATGGAACAGAGGTGGCACCCTGCAGTATATGGAGGCTGGTGACAGAACTCTGTTGCCAATTCTTTCTGTAGCTAATGCAGGAAGTCCTCTAGTGCTGAGTCAGTTTTTTTTCTGAGGAAGACTGGAAGTAACAACACAGATTGCAAGCGAGGGGGTCTCTAGGGCCTCTCCCACTTACAATACAGAAGGCAGACCACAGTAATTGCAGGTCCTGAGGGCACTTTGAAAGCTAGGTCTGGATTTTTCTTGCTCAGATTTAATTCTGATGATGCATTGTGCATATCGCTTATTGGGACAGGGATCTGGGCTTTCTGTGGCTGAGACAGCAGTTTTGAAGTGCTAGAAGCTGTCAGGTACCAATGACTGGGAGACTGAAGGATAGGTCATGAAAGAATGCGAAGCCTTGAGCAGAGAACAGTGGCGAGATATTGGATAGAGGAGGAAGATATTGAATCATCAAAGGGAATGAGACCTCAATGCTGAGATTCTTCAGAAAGGAAGAGCTAGCAGCCCTTATCTGACAAGTTAAAAAAAAAAAGTCCTGGAATCTCAAGAGGATCAAGCACAGGGAACCTGATCTTGCTAGGGACTTGTATACCTGCTATGTTGTTCCCCCTTCACCAGGCATTGATGGATATGGTGGCAGCAGAGTGGGAGCTGCCAAAGGAGAAGTTGAATAGCCTTCTTAGGGTGTTCAGAGTGGTGAAATGTATAACTTATAAGGCTACAATGTGCTAGGAAAAAGAAACCACTCCAAAATATAAACATAATCAACCAAAGAAAAAAGGAGTGGAAAAGTAATCACTTTGAGCAAAAATCAGGGCAATGGAGGAAAAAGATCTCGGTTTACTGTGGTAAATCAATCGAATAAACCCTATATCAGGGTATCATAACATTCGAGCCACAGTTCAGTTTCTACCATAGGTCTTAAAAAAAAACATCCATCTGCCTTAAGCTAAGTTTATCTGTTTAGCAACATTCCATATATATTTTTCATGTTTTAAGTAAAAGCTGTTTTTGTGGGAGCATGTTTTGAACAAAGTTATTTATGAATAAAATTTAACAAAATTCAATGACAATTTAACAAAAAAATGAGAATTGTGTTTTCATGGAGGTTTTTTAAGACCGATGATAGAAAGTGGGAACTGTGGCTCGAATGTTATGATACCCTGATAAAGGGTTTATTCAATTGATTTACCACAGTCAACTATGTCTTTTTCCTCCATTGCGCCATGTTTTTTGTTCATTCAAAGTGAGTTATTTTTCCACTCCTTTTTTTGGTTGATTGTCACTTATAAGGCTACCATATTGGTACCACCCTAAGGGATCCTTAGGATATCAAGATGGTCCTTGCTGAAGCAGTAATTTTGAGTTTGCTAGGCTTTCACTGTAGGCGGTAGTGTGTGGTGGCTATGTGGCCCAAGCACATCTAGCAAACCCTAGGAGGTAAGCTGCCAGGGGAGACTGCTTTATTTAAAGAAGAAGCAGTTAGGCCACATCTGACTTAATCTTTTCTAGTTTTATGATCTTGTGTCAGAATAAATGGCAACTGTGGTAACAGAAGCAAAAGAGAATCCACAGACGTGGAGAACTCAAGAAGTCCCACGGATAAACTGCTCTGGGTAGTGAATGTGACTTCCACAATTTAGTTCAGTGGGTTGTTCTTTAGGGGCATCTTTATGGAGTTTTCTTACAAAAGTCACCAAAGAAGTATTCACACAACTCCAGAGGCAGGCGGGAGGCCACCAAAAAACTCCATTGTGCATGCTTTTTTGATGACTTCTGTAAGACAAATTCTGAGGCAGGTGGGAGGCTACTGATTTAAAAAAACAAAACAAAAACAAACTAGGCATCAAAGACTACAGTACCACGTATAAACGAGTCTTTCGTACAAACCCAGCTCCATCAGGAGGCATGTTGCTGTCGTGCATCATCTGGACCTGCGCAATAACAGTGCATGAACAAGCAGTGTTTCACTGTAATATGGGGACAAGACACTTTTTTTTAGACATGAGTAATGGGCAGAAGTGCAAAAAGTGTCATTGTGAGACTCAAGGATAAGGGGAATGAATATTGTTTAGTTCATACGTGCTATACCGCCTTTCAAGATAAAGTCAAAGCGGTTTACAATCTCAATATAAGGATAGTTTATAAAGGAAGCTTCAATGTAATGATGGGATAGAAGAGGAGATAAAATAAAGAAAAAGAATAAAAAAGATTGCACATATTAGAAGCAGTGCCTCCACCTGGCCACCTCAGTTGAGTTGGATAGGGAAATATGTAAAAGCAGAACTGCTTGAATATTTCTGTTCTATTTTCACAGATGAAGGGCTGAGAATATGACTATAGAAGAGAAAAATAGGAATGGAAATGAGATAGACCTTGAACAGTTTTCAGAGGACTGTGTTCACGAGGAGCTAGCTAAAGTAAAGGTAGACAAAGCGATGGGGCCGGATGGGATACATCCAAAGGTACTGAAGGAACTTGGAGAAATTCTGACGGTTCTGCTGTCTTTTTCAGTGTTTTTCAGTAGTGGAGGAGGACTGCAGAAGGGCAGGTGTCCCTCTCCACAAAAGTAAGAAGGAAGTTGGGAACTGCAGGCTGATTTGCCTGGCCTTTGTGATGAATAAATTTAATGGAAACCTTTCTAAAATATAGAGCAGCTTCTGGAACCTGAAGTAGCATTGTTTTTCTAAATGTATTAAATACTTTGACTGGGTGACCAGAGAGTTGAATCAAGGGAGAGCACTAGATGTGGTGTACTGAAATTTCATCAAAACCGTTTACACAGTTCTGCATAGGTGACTTATAAACTGAGCACTCTCAGTATGGGCCCTAAAGTGACTGTGTTAGAAGCAGGTTGAGTAGAAGATGACATAGGGCAGTGATGGGCAACCTTTTGAGCTTGGTGTGTCAAAATTCACCAAAAAACCGAGCATAACTCGGCTGGTGTGTCACTTTAAGAAAAATCACTGCTACTAGGACCGCCCCCGGGCCCCCCCCCCCTACCCGAGATCGCTGCCCACCCGAGGTCGCCGGGCCCCCCCTCCACCCGCTACCGGGCCCGGAACTAACCTTAAAGCCTCCTTTCACGTTGCAGCAAGCAGCAGCAGGGCAGACCTCTCCTCCTTCCTTCTGTGCTCCGCCCTCACGGACGTTACGTCAGGCGAGGTCAGGACACGGAAGGAAGGAGTGGCCTCCCCTGCTGCTGCTTGCTGCGACGTGAAAGGAGGCTTTAAGGTTAGTTTCCGGGAGGGCGGACCACACTGCGGCGCCGCCGCGTGTCACCGAAAATGGCTACGCGTGTCAGTGCTGACACACGTGTCATAGGTTCGCCATCAGGGACATAGGGTAATGGTAAATGGTGTTCACTCTGAGGAAAAGGGTGTTAACCAGTGTTGTGCCACTGGGTTTGGTTCTTGTTCCGGTTCTTTATAAAACGTTTAAGAAATATTGCAGAATGGCTGTCTTGTAAGGTTTATATATTTAAAGATACCAAAATCTGCAATAGGATAGACACCCTGGATGGTGTAGATAAGAGGAGGAGGTATCTAGCAAAGCTTGAAGAATAGTGTAGCATTTGGCAGCTAAGATTTAATGCTGAAAAATGCAGGGTCATGCATTTGGGCTACAAAAAACCCAAGGGAGTGGTATAGTACGGGGGTGAAGAACATCTGTGCATGAAAGAAGAGTAATACTTAGGGGGGGGGGGGCAATCATATCTGATGATCTTAGGATGGCCAAACAGATAGATAGAAAAGGCAACAACAAATGCCAGAAGGATGCCCAGGTGCATAGGAAAAAGGAAGACACTGTATAAGTGTCTGGTGAGATTTAATTTAGAGTACTGTATACAATTCTGGAGACCTTACCATCAAAAAGATATAAATAGGATGGAGTTGGTCCAGAGGAACTGGAGTGGCCTAGGAGTGGCCTAGTGGTTAGAGTGGTGGACTTTGGTCCTGGGGAACTGAGGAACTTGAGTTCGATTCCCACTTCAGGCACAGGCAGCTCCTTGTGACTCTGGGCAAGTCACTTAACCCTCCATTGCCCCATGTAAGCCGCATTGAGCCTGCCATGAGTGGGAAAGCGTGGGGTACAAATGTAACAACAACATGGAATGTTGCTACTATTGGAGATTCTACATGGAATGTTGCTACTATTGGAGATTCTACATGGAATGTTGCTATTCCACTAGCAACATTCCATGTAGAAGCCTGCGCGGCCACATTGATGATCTGCAAGGGCCAGGCACAGGCAGCTCCTTGTGACTCTGGGCAAGTCACTTAACCCTCCATTGCCCCATGTAAGCCGCACTGAGCCTGCCATGAGTGGGAAAGCGCGGGGTACAAATGTAACAAAAAAGAAAATGAGCCAGAGAATGTAGTAAACACAGTTAGCAGGATTTTAAAAAGTTTTGAACAAGTTCCTAGAAGTCCATAAACCATTATGAAGATGGACTTGGGAAAATCCACTGCTTATTCTTGGGGTAAGCAGCATAAAAATCTGTTTGACTCTTGTTGGGATTACCAGGTATTTTTTGACCACTGTTGGAAACGAGACACAGGGCTTGATGGATCTTTAGTCTGTCCCAGTATGGTGATGCTTATGTACTTGTCCCTTTACTACCACTAAGCAAGATGCTCATTTTAAAGGGGTGTATAACTGAATATCAGCAAAAAAAGCTGGATATGAACACCAAGCTTAGCTAAGAGCCTCAAACAAGGGGGTCAAGTAAAAGTTAAAAAGCAATGGTAATAGAAGAGCACCTTGAGGAACCCCAAATACCAGGGGCTGGAGCTGAAATACATCTGAATCTAAACTTACATATTGTTAGGACTGTACTGAATATACGGATTCGATTCAGCCCCGAATAGTGCCCTGACTACATTATTCTTGGCCATATAGTGATTTCAATTTGAATACGAATAATCAGGGACTCTATTGTGCTAAATCCTACTGAAATAAACACTTCTCTGATTTCATGTTGCTTCTTTTATGGTTTGTAATGTTAAAGCTCAATGCTCATTATTCGTATTCATATTTGGCCAAATAATATTTTTTCATTGTTCAAATTTGTCTGAATTGTAAAATACTATTAAGCTCTAATATTGATATCTATCTTTTTATATTTTAGCAAGACAGGACTATACCACCTACACCAATTTCTGTCAGCCTACTCAAAAGAGGTAAGCCTTGCTACAGGTCTGTGTGATTGGGCTTCTTCTGATTATAGACCCCCAGAATTTTGCGTTAATAGTATGGGTGCTTTATGTTCTATGATTTTGACCACTGCATCATCTTTTCAGTCAGTTTTAATAGTTTGGCTTTTTAACTTATACCTCGAAGATTTATCAGACGACAAAAATGCTACAACTTTTTTTAATACAATTTTTATATCTGAATTTTAAGATTCTTAATGAAGGTTGTACTCGTGATGCAGGACACAAACTAGATTCTATAAGTTTGCCAGTAGTCGACAAACAGAGAGTTGTGGCAGGGGTGATCATATCTGATGATATTAGGGTGGCCAAACAAGTAGAAAAGGCAACAGCAAAAGCCAGAAGGATGTTCAGGTGCATAGCAAAAAGGTGATAACACAGGCAATTTGGGTATCAGCTAAATCTCTCCAGTCTGATCATTATATTCTGAATTTTACATTGTATTTAGAACTGGACAAATTTGAACATAAGAGAAATAAGACATTACCTAAGGGCAAGATTAATGCCACATTGTTATGGTCCAGAGTTGAGAAAACAGTCTTCTCAACTATCTTCCTCGTCTTCTCTTTTAGAACATAAGTAATGCCATACTGGGAAAAGACCAAGGGTCCATCGAGCCCAGCATCCTGTCCACGACAGCGGCCAATCCAGGCCAAGGGCACCTGGCAAGCTTCCCAAACGTACAAACATTCTATACATGTTATTCTTGCGATTTTGGAGTTTTCCAAGTCCGTTTAGTAGCGGTTTATGGACTTGTCCTTTAGGAAACCGTCCAACCCCTTTTTAAACTCTGCTAAGCTAACCGCATTCACCACTTTCTCCGGCAACGAATTCCAGAGTTTAATTACACGTTTGGTGAAGAAAAATTTCTCCGATTTGTTTTAAATTTACTACACTGTAGTTTCATCGCATGCCCCCTAGTCCTAGTATTTTTGGAAAGCGTGAACAGACGCTTCACATCCACCTGTTCCACTCCACTCATTATTTTATATACCTCTATCATGTCTCCCCTCAGCCGTCTCTTCTCCAAGCTGTATAGCCCTAGCCTCCTTAATCTTTCTTCATAGGGAAGTCGTCCCATCCCCGCTATCATTTTAGTCGCCCTTCGCTGCACCTTTTCCAATTCTACTATATCTTTCTTGAGATGCGGCGACCAGAATTGAACACAATACTCAAGGTGCGGTCGCACCATGGAGCGATACAACGGCATTATAACATCCTCACACCTGTTTTCCATACCTTTCCTGATAATACCCAACATTCTATTCGCTTTCTTAGCCGCAGCAGCACACTGAGCAGAAGGTTTCAGTGTGATATCGACGACGACACCCAGATCCCTTTC
Source organism: Microcaecilia unicolor (assembly GCF_901765095.1). Lineage (NCBI taxonomy): Eukaryota > Metazoa > Chordata > Amphibia > Gymnophiona > Siphonopidae > Microcaecilia > Microcaecilia unicolor. The sequence goes on from NC_044035.1 coordinate 54,706,137, forward strand.
TTGGTCCGTAACTCCTAACGTGGAACCTTGCATGACGTAGCTATAATTCGGGTTCTTTTTTCCCACATGCATCACCTTGCACTTGCTCACATTAAACATCATCTGCCATTTAGCCGCCCAGTCGCCCAGTCTCCCAGTCTCGTAAGGTCCTCTTGTAATTTTTCACAATCCTGTCGTGATTTAACGACTTTGAATAACTTTGTGTCATCAGCAAATTTAATTACCTCGCTAGTTACTCCCATCTCTAAATCATTTATAAATATATTAAAAAGCAGCGGTCCTAGCACGGACCCCTGAGGAACCCCACTAACTACCCTTCTCCATTGTGAATACTGCCCATTTAACCCCACTCTCTGTTTCCTATCCTTCAACCAGTTTTTAATCCACAATAGGACATTTCCTCCTATCCCATGACCCTCCAATTTCCTCTGTAGCCTTTCATGAGGTACCTTGTCAAACGCCTTTTGAAAATCCAGATACACAATATCAACCGACTCCCCTTTGTCCACATGTTTGTTCACTCCTTCAAAGAATTGAAGTAAATTGGTCAGGCAAGATTTCCCCACACAAAAGCCATGCTGACTTGGTCTCAGTAATCCATGTCCTCGGATGTGCTCTGTAATTTTGTTTTTGATAATAGCCTCTACCATTTTCCCCAGCACCGACGTCAGACTCACCGGTCTATAATTTCCCGGATCTCCCCTGGAGCCTTTTTTTAAAATGGGCGTTACATTGACCACCCTCCAATCTTCCGGTACCACGCTCGATTTTAAGGATAAGTTGCATATCACTAGCAGTAGCTCCGCAAGCTCGTTTTTCAGTTCTATCAGTACTCTAGGATGAATACCATCCGGTCCAGGAGATTTGCTACTCTTCAGTTTGCCGAACTGCCCCATTACGTCCTCCAGGTTTACCGTGAAGTCAGTAAGTTTCTCCGACTCGTCCGCTTGAAATACCATTTCCGACACCGGTATCCCACCCAAATCTTCCTCGGTGAAGACCGAAGCAAAGAATTCATTCAGTCTCTCTGCTACGTCTTTGTCTTCCTTGATCGCCCCTTTTACCCCTCGGTCATCCAGCGGCCCAACCGATTCTTTTGCCGGCTTCCTGCTTTTAATATACCGAAAAAACACTGGAATATGTCTATTAAGATAGTCCTGGGCGAGGTAGCTCCTCTAAAATTGTTACCACAGGCTAGATCTAAGATAGATCCTTGGTGCACAAACTGCAGTTGATAAAACAGAAATGTAGAAAATTAGAGAGAACATGAAAGCTTTCTCCATCAGAGGAACTGAAAAAAGCAGGGCCGTGCCTAGGGTCTCCGGCACCCCCCTGCAGTTGGCCCCGCCCCCCCGAAAATGATCGCTACACTACCCGCCCTCTTCTCCCCAGATCCTTTTCCTTTTTTTTTTGTTTGAATTTACCTCTGTCCGGCGGCAGCGTAGCGTTAGTGAGGAGGCGGCGCTCCCCTGCCCCGACGTGTCAGTCTTCCCTTCGCTCAGTGTCCCGCCTTCTTCTGACGTCATTTCTGATGTCAGAAGAAGGCGGAACTGAGCGAAGGGAAGACTGACACGTCGGGGCGGGGGAGCGCCGCCTCCTCACTAATACTACGCTGCCGCCGGACAGAGGTAAATTTAAACAAAGGAAAAGGATCTGGGGAGAAGAGGGCGAGGTAAGCATAGTGCGGCGGGGCACCCCCCCAGAGGATGGCGGCCTCCTGCCATGCTTACCTCGCTTACCGTGTTGGCACGGCCCTGGAAAAAAGTATAGAAACAGATCTGTTTATATAAAAAGGCAGCACAGAAACAAAAAAGGAATTATTGTTTCTATAAAATCCTCAAAAATGGTAATTCCTTAAAAATGTTATTCAGCATAGTGCACAACTTGATAGCACTTTCAATTCAGTCATTAAATTTAACCCTTACACAAGATGATTTTACATCTTATTTTCAAGATAAAATAAGATTCAGATTGAGCTTGTTAAGGAATCTAAAACTTGACCTGAACCAGATACAATATGCCTAGCCCACATTCAAACCAAAACTCACGGGCTTCCAGCAGATAATATCTGGAATGCTTTCTCTATAGTTACAGAAAAATTGTTTCAAATTTGATCAGAAAATTTGCTAAACGCTTTTGTCCTTTAGATCCTTGTCCTTCAAGGCTAAGTAGAAATATCGTAAATCAACTACTGATGGAAGATAAATTTCCAGCTCAAATGGAACAAATCCTGTCTACTCCTTTGTTGAAAGGTGCCAAATTTGATCTTTCCACTTGGTCGAATTATACCTATAACCAACATACCACTTGTTAGGAAAATTGTGAAGCAGTGGTAGGGATTCATCTTCAGGATTATTTGACACACCACCAACACAATCTGGCTTTTGGACCAACTATAGCACAGAGACAATACTGCTGGCTCTTGTAACCAATCTAAAGACTAACTTGGACAAGAGTAATCCAACTTTGTTCATGCAGCTAGAGTTATCAGCTGCTTTTACATAGTAACATAGAGTGGTGTGGTAACATAGTAATTCTGCCCAACAGTCACAATTTTTGACCTTGTGTTTTGCTTTACAGATTAAGGGCCCCTTTTACCAAGCTGTGGTAAAAGGGGGCTGTTTTTGACGTGCACTGAGGCTCCCCTTTACCGCAGCGGTAAAAGGGAATTCTTTCTTTTCTACAGGAAATGGCAGTGCGGCTATTTGGGGGGGGGATCCTTTACCGTCACCCATTGAAGGTGGCAGGGCTCCTGCGCTGCAGTAATCAGGCCTCGCAGGGCACTGCCCGATTATCGCCGGGTACACGCCAGCGCTACAAAAATAAATACAGCGCTGGATATGACAGCGCTGTGGGGCTGCTGCGGTAGCCCGGCAGTAGTTCCGTTTTAGCGAGCAGGAAGCCTGCATTGGGCTTACCACTGCTTTGTAAAAGGGACCCTTAAATGAAATTGGCATTACAGATGAGGTTCTGAATTGGTTTTCAGGCTTTAACCCCCCCCCCCCCCCCCCCCCCCCACAACTTCACAGGTTTCTTGAAGTAAAAAAGCTGTCAAATAGCTGGCATATGCCACAAAGGGTCCCACATGGTTTCCCTCTAACCCATTCTTTTTTTCTATCTGAACGATATAGAAAAAAAATGTTGAAACCTTTCCACATTTCTTCCTACTCTTATGCAGATGACATTTCTATCCTGTTTCCAGTGGAAAACAATATACTTGAGACCTTTAGACTAATGAATACAGTATAGGTGGTAGTCCATGGTTTGAAAATAAACCCAGATAACAATAACATACTTTGGTTGGGCGGTAAGGAGGAGAATCCACCTAAAATGGAAATAAAATTAAGAGATGCAACTATTCTCGTTAGTGTGATATTAAGATTTTGAGAGTGATAATTCCAACTTAAATGCATAAAAACATATAAATGTAGTCATAGGAAGTTTTGTCAGCTTAAAACTATTGCACATGATAAAACTATTCCTGGATCCATTTCAATTACAACTAGTTTTGCAAGCCAGCATTCTGACACAATTGCATTATTGCCACATAGCCTTGCTAGGCCTTCCAGGTCATTAGCTTTGATATTATAATTTTGTATCATTTTATATCTTTATCCTGGATCTAAAGTTATATTTATCAGATAAATAGAAGTTTTATTTATCAGTATTTTAGATCCAGAATAAAGAATTTGAAGCCTAATATCAGTAGGAGTCTGAGTCGAAGGTTTGCTGTACCAACTCCACAGCTCTGCCTATGTGACACACCCTCTAGCGTCTTCACCTCACCCACTGCACTGCAGTCACTGCAGAGGAGAAAATGGGCAGGGAACAATTTTTTGCACCCCTGTCTTCTTGCATCCTGTGTTGTTGCAGTGCTCATACATCCCTCGGGTCGCACCTGTTTGGTGTGGGGAGTCATGTCATTGCACTTGTAACTCACTATTCATCGTGTTACAAAATATGGGGAAAATATAAAATATTTTTTTGCAGTGGGTCCTACACTAAATAATGTGCATTAACAGTATTAGCATGTGATGTTTGTTAATAATGACCCTGTATGTCCATGGGTAAGAGGCATACAGAAATAGAGAAAAGTGGACATTAAAGAATTTTAATGAAGAACTTCTTACTTATTTTTTTTTTATATGTGCCCAAAGTTATACAATGTTGTGTGGAATTTTCAAAGGTAATGAATTACATGTTTTGTGTTCTAGGTGTATTTTCAAAGCACTTAGACTTACAAAGTTACAGGGATGGGCATAATTGAACGAAAACGTCTATCTCCATGGGCGTTTATCTCCGAGAACGGGTCCGTGAAGGGGCAGACCGAACCGTATTTTCGAAAAAAAAATAGACGTCCATGTTTTATTCGACAATTTGTGAGCTGGGCGTTTTTGTTTTTCAGTGATAATGGAAAATGAAAGCGCCCAGCTCAAAAACGAATAAATCCAAGGCATTTGTTCGTGGGAGGGGCCAGGAGTCGTAGTGCACTGGTCCCCCTCACATGCCAGGACACCAACCGGGCACCCTATGGGGCACTTTTACAAAAAAAAAAAAAAAAGGTAAAAGAGCTCCCAGGTGCATAGCACCCTTCCCTTGTGTGTTGAGCCCCCCAAATCCCCCTCAAAACCCACTGCCCACAAGTCTACACCATTATTATAGCCCTAAGGGGTGAAGGGGGGCACCTACATGTGGGTACAGTGGGTTTGGGGGGGTTGGACGACTAATAAGCATTAAGCAGCACAGTTGTAACAGGTAGGGGGGGGGGATGGGCCTGGGTCCACCTGCCTGAAGTCCACTGCACCCCCTAACAACTGCTCCAGGGACCTGCATACTGCTGCCAGGGAGGTGGGTATGACATTTGAGGGTGAAAATAAAAAGTTGTGAAACATCATTTTTTTGTGGTGGGAGGGGGTTAGTGACCACTGGGGGAGTCAGGGGAGGTCATCCCCGATTCCCTCCGATGGTCATCTGGTCATTTAGAGCACTTTTTTGGGACCTGTTCGTGTGAAAAAAGGGTCCAACAAAAGTGTCCTAAATGTTCGCTAAAAACGCCTTAATTTTTTCGATTATCACCCTAACGCGTACATCTCTCCTCGGCCGATAACCACGCCCCAGTTCCACCTTCGCCACACCTCTGACACGCCCCCATCAACTTTGTCCGCATCCGCGACGGAGTGCAGTTGAAAACGTCCAAAATCGGCTTTCGATTATACCGATTTATTCGTTTTTCTGAGATAAACGTCTGTCTCCCGATTTGGGTCGAAATCTAGGCGTTTTTCTCTTTCGATTATAAGGTGGATAGTAACTTAAGGAAATTTGTAAATCTAAGTGCTTTGAAAATGTGCCCCTTTATAACTTAGAAATCTAGATAGATGCTTCTGTTTTTATAGAATCAAGGAACTAGTATGGGAGATGTCTTTGACATTTATGCTTTGTGTGTAATGGAAATATGTTTTATTGGAAACTATATAAGTTTGCAAACAATATATAGTATTCTAAAAATATTGTAATTCACAAAAACTGGCATACGAAAATGTTTCTTTTCTTGTATTTGTAAGGTTTGTATCCCAAGAATCTTAACGTGTTTGTGTTTTAATATCACTAGGATCCTGACCATTGAAATAAAACATGGATCAATGGTGCTTTGGAGAAATCTGAGAGAGCTCTATCCATCATGGCAAGGATCCAAAGGATGTGAAATTACAAGCAACCCAGTGGAACTAGCTGACATTGTAGTTTCACGGAGTAGCCATTTATTTGTCCAGCTAGCCATCAATCAGAGAGGACAAAATGACATTTAGTGGAACAGACAGGACACAGCCTCAGACCTTCTCTCTATGATACTAACTGCAACCCTAACGGAGGTATGATCACATATTTGAGAGACATATCTTCATGTCTTGACTGCAATTTCTACTTTTCCTTGTCATTGCAAGTTCAGTTGTGCGTTGCTTTCTTATAGGAGCAGTTACAGGGCAAAAAGAGTGTATCTTAAAATTAATAATAAGATTTTTTTTTATTTTTGTTACATTTGTACCCCGCACTTTCCCACTCATGGCAGGCTCAGTGCGTCTTACATATTGTATACAGGTACTTATTTGTACCTGGGGCAATGGAGGGTTAAGTGAGTTGCCCAGAGTCACAAGGAGCTGCCTGTGCCTGAAGTGGGAATCGAACTCAGTTCCTCAGGATCAAAGTCCACCACCCTAACCACTAGGCCACTCCTCCACTCCAAGATCATGCCCTATTATGAAGGCCTAGTGTTTATTACTTATTTTGGTAAGATTGTTCATAGTTATTGCATTGTAGTGAAACTTGTGCATTAAGAACAGTAATTAGAGTGACCATCTTGCTCCACATTCCAAAGAAGCTCTTTATAAGGATGTAGCCAAATAAATTGTCAAAATAGACATGTGTCCTCGTAAGATTTCTCCTTAACCCATTAGTGGCCAATGTTCCCATATGGGCACTTATTATGGGAACATTGGGCACTAATGGGTTAACACAGTTTGTTGACTAACCAAAATTCATAGCAGTTTTTCCTTACTAAATCTAGTGGCTGTTTTCTTATTTTTCTGACATTCTATAAATGGAATATAAAACACTCACATATAGCATATAATGGGCATTGAACAGTTAAATAAGCCCAGCTGTCCAATACAAAGATATGTTTAGAATATCAGTCACCATTGTAAGTGTTTTGTTTTGTTGTTTTTTTTTTTTTTTAATGTTTGAATATTTTATTGAGCATCATTACAATACAACAATGTAAACTTCTTCATTTTTCTCCCACATTTCCCCCCCCTCCCCCCCTCCTCCCCCTCCCAGCTCTATGTCAACTGTCCTTATTGGGTTAATCGCTTAAATCGAGACCACAGTTCAGAAGATGGGCTGTACCTTCCCATTCTTTTGTCCGTTAGTTGCTCCAATTCCCCGACTAGGGAAAGTTTCAGAGTCCAGTCCAGCTCTGAGGGAGCCACCTGTTTCTTCCAGTGCATTGCAATGACACTCTTAGCCGCTGTTAAACAAATCCTCTTAAGGCGCCTCTGCCATTTAGTTCCTCTTCTGTTACCGAGACCCAAAAGACACCAATGCGGCGTACATTGAAACGGCTTATTCGTACTTTCTGAAATTTTTGACGTTACTGTCTTCCAGAATGTTTGTAAAGTCCGGCACGACCACCAAATATGCAAGAAAGTCCCCTCCTCATCTCCACACCTCCAACACAGTGGGGATGCCGAGGAGAACATAGCATGTAGTCGATGCGGGGTGTAATACCACCGCGACAATACCTTAAAGGCATTTTCTTTTAATAACACACAATTCGAGGCTTTTTTGACTTCTACTACTATAGCCTTCCACTCATTTACTGTAAACTCCCGTTGCAGATCCTGTTCCCATTTTATCATATAAGCACATTTCTCAAAAGATCTACCTCTAATCAATTTGTACAACATAGATATAACTCTTCTCATTTTCCCCAATGATCCCCACAAATTTTCAAGTTCCTCGTATTCTTCCGGGTCCCTTTTCAACCACCCTTGTTGGCTCATATAATGCTTGACTTGTATATAAAAATAAGTATCTCCCGCACCTCCCCCACACTGTTCCCGGATCTCCTCTAAGGGTCTTAACTCCCCATCATCCAGGAGATCCCTAAAACAAATTACCCCCTCCTCTTCCCACCACCCTGCAACCTGGTGGCCCATTCCCACTTGAAAAGCCGGTTCCCAACCTATACCTGCCATTGTGGAAGTTTTCCTCTTTATCCAGAACCTGGTTCTGAAAGAGGCCCACAGGGTCAACAGATGGTTCACAAATGGATTCGTTGTCATTTGACCATATACCCTCGGTTCTAGTGAAGCCCATATAACCGACTTCAACTTATAACCCTGCACCATCTCTTGGTCTAAACTAGCCACCACCGATGGAGGCTCCTGACTCCATGCCACCACAAACTTTACCTGTGCAGCCCAAAAGTACCATTCCAAATTGGGCACCCCCTCCCCCCCAGGTCTACCGACTTCCACATCAATTTCCTATGTATTCTCGGAGCTTTACCCCCCCATATAAATTTCATAATCTCCCCCTGAAGCTTATTTATTTCCTTTTTAGGTACCTGCACAGGCAAAGTCTGAAACAGGAACAAAATCCTGGGTAAGATATTCATTCGTACTGTGGCTATTCTCCCCCACCAAGATAGCCATTTACCCTGCCAGCCCACCATGTCTCTATGTACTTGTTGAAACAACGGGCCATAATTTAGTGAATATAGCTGATTCAACTCAGAGGGTATCTGGACCCCTAAATATTTGATATTGCCCTTCTTTAGTCGAAATGAGAACCCCTGGAGCATTTCTTCCAGTCGACCCTGTGGGATAGTCACCCCCAGAACTTCAGACTTGTCATAGTTTATCTTAAACCCTGAAATTCTACCAAATTGATTAAGCTCTTTCACCAAGTTTGGTAAAGTCGTCAGGGGACTCGTGACAAAAAACAGAATATCGTCGGCAAATAATGCCATCTTGTGTTCCCTGCCCGCTACCACCATCCCTTTTATGTCACCCATCTCCCTTATCCTCTGCGCCAGCGGTTCAATCGATATCGCAAACAACAAGGGAGATAATGGGCAACCTTGCCTCGTGCCTCTCCCTATCTTAAATGCATTAGAATACCCCCCGTTTACCTTGATCCTCGCCGAGGGTCCTTCATATAACCTTTGCAACCATCCTATCAACCCCTCTCCCATACCAAGATGCCTCAAAACCTCCCATAAATAGGGCCACTCCACCCTGTCAAAAGCTTTTTCAGCATCTGTGCTTAGCAAGGCCATATGTCGACCCTTCTGTTGAGCCTCCCAAATAATATGCAGTGTACGGCGTATATTATCGGCTACTTGTCTCCCCGCTACAAACCCTGATTGGTCTGGGTGGATTAATTTGGGCAATATCCCCCCTAATCTGTTCGCAAGGACCTTAGAGAGAATTTTAACATCCAAATTAATTAAGGAAATTGGTCTATAGGACCCACATGCAGAGGGGTCTTTGCCTGGTTTCAGTATGAGCGATATACCAGCTTCATGCATACTAGATGGGAGGGAACTGCCCTGAAAACAAGCATTGCCCACCCTTACCAACAACGGCCCTACCTCCCCAGCAAAGATTTTATAAAACTTTGCAGAGTAGCCATCCACCCCTGGGGCCTTCCCTCCTTTAAGTCCTTTTATGACCTGCCTAATTTCCTCCAAATGAAAGGGGGCCTCTAGCTTTTCACAATCCTCACGAGATAACTTGGGCAACTTAAGAGAACACAATTCCTTTCTAATTTCACCTTCCTCCACTCCTATAGTGCTAGTATATAGTGTACTATAAAATTTCAAAAATTGATCCCTAATATCTCTGTCCTTGTAAAGGATCTGATCCCCCTGCCCTTTAATTTTGGTAATCAGCGAGTCCCGTTGACGGTGTCTCAAACAGTTAGCCAGCATCCTCCCTGACTTATTACCAAATTCAAAAAACTTATGCTGGAGACGTTTCCTCAGGAACTCCACTCGTTCAACCTGTATTTGGTCCAAGGCCGCCCTCCATTTACGTACCTCGCGCAACTCCTCTCCTAACCCCCCTTCCTGATGCTTACGCTCCCAGTAGGCCAACCTCTCCCTAGCTTCCAGTTCTTTTGCCTCCCGGTCCCGTTTTTTCCTGGCGCCCCATTTAATTAGGTGACCCCGTACCACCGCCTTTAAAGCATCCCAGAGTGTGCCCTCCGATACCACCCCTATGTCATTCATACTACAGTAATCTTGAATTACCTTGCGTACATCCTCACATACCTGTTTATCGCCCAAGATGCCCTCATTAAGCCTCCAAAATCTCTGTTTATCCTCTTCTCCCAACCCCTTCAAGTCAAGTTCTACCGGGGCATGGTCAGAGACTGAGATAGACCCCACATCTGCATCCACAACGTGTTCCCATAAAACCCGGCTACACCAAATCATATCAATACGTGTATATGAGTTCTGCGAGTGAGAAAAGAATGTATATGCCTTCTGGGTCGGATGTTTAAGTCTCCAGACCTCTAAGAGATCCAATCTTGAGGCCAGTGCCTTCAAACTCCGAGTATAAGGCTTGTGTACTGTAATGTGTCCCTTAGAATGATCCATAGATGTATTCCATAAATTAAAATCACCCCCCATAATCATCCCACCTCTTTGAAATTGAAAAAGTTCCTCCCTTATATGCTCAAAAAACTCTCCCTGACCTGAATTAGGTGCATAGATATTCACAGTTGTCACAGATTTCCCATATAAGAGCCCTCTGACCGCTAAACAGCGCCCCAATTCATCTCTATAAATGTCATCAGTTACAAATGGAGTCCCTTTCCGAATATAAATGGCCAAACCACCCACCTTTCCCCCTCTTTTGTCAAAGTGTGCAATACATTCACTGTAGGCCCTCTGCTGTAATAAATGTGCCTCTCGGCGTCTAATGTGTGTCTCCTGCAGCAAGACTATATCCCATCTACTCCTCTGTAACTCCCGATATACCATATTTCTCTTCCTCTGCGAATTTAACCCATTCACATTCCAAGTTCCCACCCTCAACCCTTTCCCTCCCTGTACCCCCCTCCCGCCCCCCTGTTGCTGAGCGGTACCATTTGCCGCCAGCCTAATACTGTAAGGAAATAACCCCTCGCCAGAGCTGACTCCCCCCTCTCCCCCTCTGTTTTTCCCCCTCCCCCCAAATTCGTATTCCCTCTCCCTCCGCTCCACCTTCCCCAAACTCATTACATTATAACAGTGTAGTAAACATCCATTCTCTGAACTCATAACAGAAAATAACTATTGCAAACCCTGTCCGGTAACCCTCCCGGGCTACTCAACCACCTATAACTATGGTGAACTGAAACCAGTAGTGTCTCATACTTTCCATCAGGGTACTCTGTCCATTTCCGGCCTATGTGAGCCCGGTCCTTTGCGAGAGCCCGCCTTTTGCCACGACGATCCTCTCTTCTCGGTTGCTGCTTTCCCTGGTTTCCCTGTATCTCCATCAGAAGGCAAATTGTTACAGCCAAGCTCCTTCAGCACTTTCCATGCTTCAACCAGCGAGGTCACCCGCCTCGTGTGGCCCTCTACTGTGAGCTGCAATCCAAACGGGAAGACCCATCTGTACCTGTAATTGGCCTGCTGTAGAAACTTGGTCAAATCTCGAAACTCTCGTCTTCGTTGCAGCGTGCCCAGGGCTAGGTCTTGAAATACTAGCACTGTTTGATTATCCCAGGGTATTTCACCCATCAATCGTGCCTTATTCCAGACCAGATCTTTAGTCTTATAATCCTTAAAGCATGCCACTATATCCCTGGGCTGTTTATCTCTTCGGGGTCCCAGGCTTCTGTGTACCCTATCAAATTGTATCTCAGTCCCATCTCCAAGCATGTGTTCATCTCCTTCAGATGCCAGGATAAAGGCACAAATTGCTTTCACCACCTTAGTGCAGTCCATATTTTGATCCGTTTCTAGGACCCCTTTGAATCTTAAATTATTTCTTCTGGATCTATTTTCTAAGTCCTCAAGATCCAACTGCATTTTATCTTTCTCTGCACGCAGGGAGCCAATCTCTGTTTTCAATTCCAAGATGTCTCCCTCCACGTGCTCCAGTGCTTCCTCAGCTTGTTCCACCCTGGTGCCAATTTCCCTCACCTCTTTCTGAATGTCCACCACTGCATCCTTGATTGTTTTCCTCACTGCCGCCATTTCAGCTTTAAGCGCTTTAAACCAGCGCGTTACCTCCTGCTTCGTGAGTTCAGTATCGCTCTCCTGCTGCTCCATTAGCCCCTCCATATCCGAGCCCGAGTCCGCGTCCGCCATTTTGTCTCGCGCCTTGCGCGGGGTGCGGCTCGATGTTGCCGCTCCGTCCCGCTGATCAGCGCTATATTTAAATTTCTCCAGGCGCTTTCGGGTCGCCATCGATCTCCGGACTCAGACCGCCTAAATTCGCGATCGCGGTTTCGCTGGGGGAAAATCGCTGTTTTCACTGCTGCCCCGACGGAGCTCAAACTTCAAGCAGCCATCTCTGACGGTGACGTCACTTCCTCCCTTGTTTTGTTGTTTTAATGCTGGATACAGCAAAATTTTCAGACATGCATCACCACTCTCTGGATAGTGTCTGGCGTTGAATAGCTGGGTAAGGAAGTCAGTATTGAAACTACTTGGATAGTAGAAGTATTCAGTCTGCTATCTGGATAACTTAGGACAGCCTTCTGTCCTGTTATCCAGATAGCTGACTGAATATTGCCACTATCTGGAGAAGTTCTGGGAGTGCCCTCGCTCTGCCTGGTGGTTGGCAGTGTTCACATAATGTAGAAGCACGCTGTAAGGATATTCAGAGGCACTGTCCAGATTGTGCCTCTTGAATATTCTGGTTAGCAGCACTTATTCTGATAACGGGTGCTGTTGTCTGGATAAGTGTTTTTGAATATTGACCCCTTTAATTCGTATATGGAAAAGGGTACTCTGTTCTTCAAGGATAAGAAATACAACTGAAAAAGTAAGAACCCCGCCTAATAGGAAAACTTAAACAACTTTTCATTGAACATGCTATGGGGTCTTCATTTCCGTTCGTGCTTTGCATACGTTGTAGGGATACAGCATTTCATTGACAAGCAGGATACAGTCAAATGCACAAAACTGATGACATTCTTGCACTGTGCCAAAACGGATCAGCTTTCCCAGAACTCAGAACTATTATAAGGTTCTGAGCATGAGCAGCCCTACCCACATGAAGTGATCTCAGGAACCACCAGTTTTTCTTTTTTTCCTCTGCTGAACAGATGAGAAAAACAAGTTCTCCATAGTTGAAGAGTAGTCCCCCTCTTTAATCTTCCTACATTGTTATGTAATGTAATATGGTTCTTGTATTTATTTTGGTGCATTTTTACCCCACATTTTCCCACAAGAGCAGGCGCAATGTGGCTTACATTAATTCATGAGGATACAATTCAGTACAGAGGTGGCACAGGTTACGGATTGTGACAGGAGGGTTGGAACATGGGATAACACGGGGGGGTGAATGTTAGGGGCAAAGCTACCAGCGAATAACCTGCTAACTCCTACAAAATAGTGGTTCAAAGTGGATAACAAAAAAATTGGGAAAAGAAAAGCAGTTCCAACAAGTGGCTAAACAAGAAATTTGTTTGAATAAATAAGTTTTCATATTTTTACAAAGAAGATGGAAAAATTAAGATATGGATCTCTAGCCCTAGAAGGTCCTACGAGTAGAGGGGAATGAAAACAGTCTAAGAAGATATTCTGGAGTAGACCCATCAAACATCTTAAATACTATACAGACTAAAGAGAATACAGGCCCTGTATAGGGAGCCAGTGAAGAGAAATCAGTACAGGAGTGACTTTATCAAACTTTTGTTTAGCAGCAGTGTTCTGAAGGATCTGAAGCTTGCTGCGTAGCCTAACTGTAAGAGATGAATAGTCTATGAGTTTAAACCTGTGTATTGAGCGATAATGCTTAATCATAGAGATGCAGGTGACATTTAGATGAGGTAACGGATTGATCATCACTTAATGGAATCCACAAGAGCATGTCATCCCACATAAGAATAAAAATTCACTCCTAATGCATAGAATCCCAAATCAAAAAAAGACATATTGAACATTTAAGCAGAATGGGTGAGAGTAGAGAAACAGTGGAGAACCCTGCGGGATCCCGCAAGGGAGCACCCAACCCTCTGAAAAGGCATCGTTCATTTTTTCAATGTAGTGTCTCTTGAGTAAAATTCACTAAACAAAGGAGTAGTGTGACCAGCAAGGCACCTCCAATAACAACAGGAAGACGAAATAACAGTGGAAAAAAACCCTTTATTTATAATGCCCGACACGACACTATGTTTCGGCCAAGTGCCTGCCTCAGGGGCCTAAAGTAAATTTAAAAAAAACCAATGTAAGACAATTAAATGAATAAATAACATAAAAATGCTTAGATACATAAATATGATCGAATAAATTTATACAAATGTAAGACATAGAATAAGATAAAAAATACAAGGTAAAAAACGCATAATGTAACAACGCATAAATATAAAGAAACAAAAATATACATACATTAGGTATGAACATATATGGTATATAACAGTCACTTGAAAAAAGAAAAACCGGCATGTTATCAAAAAATATGTGTATGATCATAAAATATGTAAAAACACAAGATACACACAGAGTAAGTATGAACATATGAAATATGGCATACAAAAGAGTCACTTAAAAAGAAAACAAAAGAAAAAAAGTTATGTTACCAAACTGAAAACATGCTTGTATTATCATAGATGTGAATGTAAGTAATAAAGAAACAATGAAACTTAAAGAAATGCACCTCAGTGTGAAGAAGTGCGTATAGAGCACTTGCTTTCTGTAAAGGGAAAAAAAAGTATATGTGAAATGAAATATAAATGAGTAAGCAGAGCAAGAAGATAATGGAAGAAGGCAGAAGTGTAAATCTGTAAGCAGAGAAAAAGGTGTGAATCTGTGGGCAGAGACAAAGCACAGTAGTATGGAAATCACAAGGACAAGTGAAATGATTACATTTGCAGATGACACAAAGCTATTCAAAGTTGTTAAAAATTGCAAGAAGACCTTAGGAAACTGGAAGAGTGGGCATCCAAATGGCAGACAAAATTTAATGTGGACAAACACTAAGAAATGCCCATTGGGAAGAATAATCCAATGGTTACCTAATGCTAGGGTCCACCTTAGGAGTTAGCACCCAAGAAAAAAGATCTAAGTGTCATTGTAGACAATATGCTGAAAGCTTCTGCCTAGTGAGCAGTGGCAGCCAAAAAAAAAATCAAACAGGATGCTAGGAATTATTAGGAAACGGATGATAAATAAGGCCAAGGATATTATAATGCCTCTGTATCACTCCATTGAGTATTGCATTCTGTTCTGGTCACCGTATCTCAAGCGACCAAAATGGAACTGCTCCCATAAGAGATGGCTGAGGGGGGATTTGATTGAAGTCGGCAGAATCCTGAGTGGTATGAAGTGGGTGGAGGTGAATTTTCACTCATTCAAAAAGTAAGATCAGGGAACATGCAATGAAATTGCATGGAAATACTTTTAAAACAAATAGGAGGAAGTATTTTTTTGTTGGGAGCTTTTGATGAATTTTAAAGCACTGTGTCCACAGGAGTGGTTAAGCTAAGTAGTCGCTATTGTGCCTTATTTTATGTTTGCACTACATCTTATAGTGAAGTGAATGATGTAATCTTACTACAGTTTAAAGCTGTGGAGGCAGGTGATTGATGAAACTGTAAGGAGCTTGAATTTCAAATAGTTTTGAGCTATGGAGATGAACGGATGTGGTCCCTCTTTGCAAAAGTGGAGTTAGGGAAGAAGTGGGAAATTACAGACCGGTAAGTCTCAAGTCAGTGGTAGAAAAATAATGGAGTCGCTGCTGAAAGAAAGGATAGTTAACTTTCTAGAAGCCAATGGGTTACAGGACCCAAGGGAAAATCCTGCCAAACGAATCTTATTTACTTCTTTGACTGGGTGACCAAAGAACTGGATGAAGGACATGCGCTAGATGTAATCTACTTGGATTTCAGCAAAGTCTTTGATACGGTCCCCCACAGAAGACTCGTAAATAAGCTGAAAGGTCTGAACTTAGGACAAAAAGTGGTGAAGTGGATAGGAAACTGGTTGGCTGACAGGTGACAGAGGGTGGTGATAAATGGAATCCACTCGGAGGAAAGAAAGGTGAACAGTGGAGTTTCTCAGGGATCAGTGCTGGGACCTATTCTGTTTAATATATTTGTGAGAGATATTGCAGAAGGGTTGGAAGGAAAGGTTCACCTTTTTGCGGATGACACGAAGATAGCCAATAGAGTGGATACCCTGGAAGGAGTAGAAACAATGAGAAGGGATCTCCAAAAGCTAGAAGAATGGTCGAGGGTCTGGCAGTTAAAATTTAATGCAACTTCATCCTTTAGAAACCTTTTAATTTTAATAATTCTTTCAATTTACTATTACATTTTAAAAAAAATTTTAATATGCAAATGATTGTGTATAATGCTCAGTCTCGATGCATTACACCGGCCATATTCATCTGTTTGTGATAGCACCCGTCAAGTATCATTGCACTACAGTCCCTGCCTACATTCCATCGTTCTGATTACAAACTCAATCCAAGATCACAGACAAATATTTTATTACTTAGCTTGGAATGACTTGACTGTAAACCTTCCAGTGACTGTAAGTGCTCCAGTTGCTGTTGATAGTGTTAACTATGGATCCGTTGCAATTCTAAATGATATGTGAACGTGATTCACTCCTTTTTTTTTAATCTTCAATTGTTCGATAACATTCATGGGTGACAACATAGTGAATAAACAGGATTTGGTGTGCTGGTTTACAGTGCTAAAGGAGGAGATACAGGCTGTGAAAGTGGAGGTTTGCAACAAAGTTAAGGAGCTGAGCAGTCATTTGGAGCACGTGGAGGAGCATGTAGAGAACATGGAGGGTGAGATCCAGGAGCAGCAGACTGTCGCTCGCAGCGTTTTACAACAGCGACACAATTTATTTTCTGTGGGCTGTTTTAAATCCTATCAGATTTTATTTCATACGGCTTGCTTTTGATACATGTTTTTGCTCTCTGTAGCCCTTTATGGAGGGTAGAGTTTGTTGCTCCTTGGTGGGGGACTTTGGGTGAGGGATTATTTATGGGATAGAATCTCTTCTTTTATTTTTAGAGCATATTCTGCTTTTCCCTAAATTGCAGAAAGAGATTCTTTTTTTAATGGCTTATAAAGGGGGGGGGGGGGGGGGAGAATGGTTTATTAAAATCAGCTGGGTATTATCTCCCTGATGGGATCCTTTCTCTTGTATTGGGGGCTGGCGGGATCTAGTGGTACAAAAAAACTCTGGACTCGATTTCAACAAAACTAAACTGTATAGTCAAATAACAAGCTGAATACTCATAAACTATATGTAGACTTGTATATATGTATAATGCGATATCTTATTTTCCTTAATTTTTTATTTGATTTTTTATTTTTATTTTCTTTTCAAAAAATGGAGAAAAAAGACCTCATCAGTCCCAGCATGACGATGATATTATTCAATTTCTCAATCGATTTAATCGTCTGCTTGTTCTAGGACTCCATTATAATCCTCGGTCTTAAAAAACTCCACCTCTCTTTTAATGCTAATAAAGTTATTCAATTTCAATGCTCAATTTCAATATTATAATCGTGATTCTTTTCAACAACGAATTCAACACTAATGTTACTTAGCTTTTTACTCTGCCCTACGGGGCTCTCCGTTTCGCTATATATTATGTCATGTGCTTCATCAGGGGGCCAAGTAACGAATGGCAAATCACAATTCACGATATCTATAATCAAACAAAAGGATATCACATCAATTTTCATATAAAAAGACTAGATGTTATACTTTTAAACAGATACAATATCTAACTACCAACCTTAGAACATGGCGTCTCCTACTCATATGACACCGGTAGTGAAAACTCTACCCGGAAGGAGTTGCTCTCATTTATAGTCTTGATTGACTTCAATCTAACCCTAATTGGGTCCATAATAACTCATTTCCCAATCTATTTACCTCAAAATTAGGATTTACAAAAATGTTTCAAAATTTGTTTCAAAGAATATCAAAAGATTCAAAGTGTATTTCAAAAAATTCAAAAAAATGCAGACCATTCTATTTGTGAATTCAACCCTCTTGGTTCTAAAGATTGTAGAATATATATCCACTTCTGTTCCCTTCTAATAAGTGTTTTGTTCCTATCTCCTCCACATGAATTATATGGAACATGATCTAACACAAAACATCTCAGCGAATCAAAAGTATGTCCTTTTTCTTGACAGTGTCCTACTAATGGATCGCCTTTTTTATTTAATACATGAACGATGTTCTGTAATGCGTTGGTGTAATCGACGCTTCGTTTTCCCAACGTAAATCTTTTGACAAGGGCATTTCAAAATGTATATGACATATGTCGATTGGCAATTAGTCTGAAACCGTAATTTGTAGACTTTACCGTCCACAGGATTCCTAAATTCAGTTAGTTCTTCTGTAATACTACAAGTTTTACATTGTAAACATTTTTTATGTTCACCTATTTTGTTATCTTGTTCCAATGAAGGTAAATTAGCAGGGCTCACAATTTCTTTAAGGTTACGTGTTCTTGAAAACGCAATTCTAATCTGCTGGTTATGTAAAATTGGATGTGATTGCATTATAGACCAATTCCGATGTATTATATTCCTCATACTGTCTCCCCCCTTAAAGAATCGTATCACAAAGGTATTTATATCTTCTACTTGTGGTTTTATTGAGTTAGATAACAATAACTCCCTATTGTTGTATTTCGCTCTTTTATATGTGGTTTTAATCACTTTATCAGGGTAACCTCTATCTCTAAGGTCTCCCTGAAAAACCTTTGCGCACCTTTTAAAATCATCATGATTTTTACACACCCTCTTGAATCTTAAAAACTGAGACAGAGGAAGACTGTCTTTCAGTTTTTTAGGGTGACAACTTTGATATTGGAGAAATGTATTTCTATCTGTAGATTTTTTGTAAATCTTAGTATTGAATTTCTGATTAATTATATGAATGTCAATATCTAAATAATGCACATTTTCAGCTGAACATTCGAACGTGAATTTAATACTATGATGACACGAATTAAGCCATATTATAAATTGCCTCAGTGTTGCTTGATCTCCTTTCCATATTAGGAAAACATCATCAATAAAGCGTTTCCACAAAACTATATGTTGTTTAAAGGGAGAATCTTTGAGCCACTTATCTTCATACCGTGCCATAAATAGATTGGCTATTGAAGGGGCACAGGACACTGTCAAGAAAAAGGACATACTTTTGATTCGCTGAGATGTTTTGTGTTAGATCATGTTCCATATAATTCATGTGGAGGATATAGGAACAAAACACTTATTAGAAGGGAACAGAAGTGGATATATATTCTACAATCTTTAGAACCAAGAGGGTTGAATTCACAAATAGAATGGTCTGCATTTTTTTGAATTTTTTGAAATACACTTTGAATCTTTTGATATTCTTTGAAACAAATTTTGAAACATTTTTGTAAATCCTAATTTTGAGGTAAATAGATTGGGAAATGAGTTATTATGGACCCAATTAGGGTTAGATTGAAGTCAATCAAGACTATAAATGAGAGCAACTCCTTCCGGGTAGAGTTTTCACTACCGGTGTCATATGAGTAGGAGACGCCATGTTCTAAGGTTGGTAGTTAGATATTGTATCTGTTTAAAAGTATAACATCTAGTCTTTTTATATGAAAATTGATGTGATATCCTTTTGTTTGATTATAGATATCGTGAATTGTGATTTGCCATTCGTTACTTGGCCCCCTGATGAAGCACATAACATAATATATAGTGAAACGGAGAGCCCCGTAGGGCAGAGTAAAAAGCTAAGTAACATTAGTGTTGAATTCGTTGTTGAAAAGAATCACGATTATAATATTGAAATTGAGCATTGAAATTGAATAACTTTATTAGCATTAAAAGAGAGGTAGAGTTTTTTAAGACCGAGGATTATAATGGAGTCCTAGAACAAGCAGACGATTAAATCGATTGAGAAATTGAATAATATCATCGTCATGCTGGGACTGATGAGGTCTTTTTTCTCCATTTTTTGATAAGGGATCTAGTGGTAGCCAGCAGCATGGGGGGGGAGGGGAGATTGGGGGGTTGGGGAAGAAAGGGAGCTGGAGTGGAGGGGGTTGGCAGGGGAATTAGGTGTCCCAGGGAATATAGAAGGGGGATGGATTGCCTGTTGGTGAGATCCTGGAATGTGAATGGTCTTGATGATGGGGGTAAGTGCAGTATTGTGTTCTGAGAGTTAAGTCACAATAGGATATTATCTTGCTTCAGGAAGTGCATTTGCGCCCCAGTGATCAACATTTGTTTAGCCATAACATTATGTGACTTTGGGAGTCTATTCTAGTAGACAGGGTGGTAGGGCTAGCTATTTTGATATGGAATAAGTGTTCTTTTGTATTGCAGGATACGTAAGTAGATGAGCTGAGCCGTTGTTTTACAGTTAAAGGTCTTCTGAAGGGACAAGTATTTATTTATTTATTTATTAGGATTTATTTACCACCTTTTTGAAGGAATTCACTCAAGGCGGTGTACAGTAAGAATAGATCAAATATGAGCAATAGACAATTACAGCAGTAAAAATATTCAAAAACAATACAAAGTATGGCATGGTATACTACTTACAATGTCAACACAATACGTAATAGAACATTATAATTGATAGCGAAAGGTAAAGCAAAGATGTAGTATATAGAAGGGTAAGAAAGTAGGAGGAGTTAGAAAGTAAGGTGATTGATTTAAAGAAAGTTGCACATGAGGTCAGAGAAATGGTTAAATATTATCTCAGCTAGGGTAGGACTGGATAAACATATCTTGCTGCACTATATGCAGCCTATGGCCCAAATAATGGTCAGGGTGCATTCTTTTAACAGTCTCCATCCTTTAGCTGAATTTTGCCATGGGGTGGTGTTCCTGGGGGTGGGGATTTTAATATGGTCCAAGTTGTAGATTTGGATCATTGTGGGGGAGATATGGGGCATATTTTTTTTTATTTTTTGTTACATTTGTACCCCACGCTTTCCCACTCTTGGCAGGCTCAATGCGGCTTACATGGGGCAATGGAGGGTTAAGTGACTTGCCCAGAGTCACAAGGAGCTGCCTGTGCCTGGCCCTTGCAGATCATCAATGTGGCCGCGCAGGCTTCTGGTTCTGTGAGTCTGAGGACGTCAGACTCACAGAAACAGAAGCCTGCGCAGCCTTCTACATGGAATGTTGCTAGTGGAATAGCAACATTCCATGTAGAATCTCCAATAGTAGCAACATTCCATGTTGTTGTTACATTTGTACCCCGCACTTTCCCACTCATGGCAGGCTCAATGCGGCTTACATGGGGCAATGGAGGGTTAAGTGACTTGCCCAGAGTCACAAGGAGCTGCCTGTGCCTGAAGTGGGAATCGAACTCAGTTCCTTAGTTCCCCAGGACCAAAGTCCACCACCCTAACCACTAGGCCACTCCTCCACTCCACATAGAAAAGATTTGATGGTCCTTACTCAGAGTCTTGAATTGATGTATGGCGACTTCTGCATCCCACTCAAATTTTTTTTCTCTTATTCCAAGGATATTTATACACGTATTAATCAGTTGTGGTGACATCACAATGCTTGGGAGATATAGAATGATGGTCATATCGAATCAATACAAATTTATGATCATGCTCTCATTTGGCTGGAGGCTGCTTTAGGAGCAGGCATCCCCGTTAGTCACTTTTGGAGACTTAATGAAACATTGCTTAGCGATAGTATTGTTTGTGGCAATATTTGATGGGTTATTCAACAGAATTTGTAGGATAATGATACTGGCTCAGTGAATGATAGTTATTTATGGAACACACTCAAAGCGGTGGTGAAGGGTCATCTTATCAAATGTGGGAGGGGGATGGCGCATAAAAAATGTAGCTATGCTAAGGACTGCCTGCTCTTGCAGGAGCAGCTTTGTTACTTGAAGAAGCAACATAAAGGTTAGCCCCAGGGCTATTGCAAGCGTTACAGCAAGTTGGGGCAGCTTTGAGTGGGTTGCAAATTGAGCAGATAAATTTTATTCATCAGAAACTTAAGCAAAATGTTTTTGAATATGGTAATAAATCAAGTACTATTTTAGCTCAGAAATTGCAAGATAGAAGGATATCTCAGACAATTCAGAAAATCAAGGGGCCGAAGGATTGCTTATATTATAGTGATCAAGAAATTAGTGAGGTCTTTCTCTATTTTTTTTCAGACCCTTTATGCTGCGGGTCAAGGGGGAGATGGATAAGGCGATTGAAACCAATTTGCCGGCTATAGAGTTGCCCGTTTTCCCCTGGATTCTATATAGTGTGCCGAAATTCAAGTGTAGTCTATAACAAAGTTCATAACTTAATTGGCTTAACAAGCTAATCAGCCTTGATAACAGCTCTTAAGCAGTAATGGGAAAGGGAATGGGACTTGATATACCGCCTTTCTGTGGTTTTTGCAACTACATTCAAAACGGTTTAGATAGTATATACAGATACTTATTTGTACCTGGGGCAATGGAGGGTTAAGTGACTTGCCCAGAGTTACAAGGAGCTGCAGGGCTGTGCTGCCCAGGATGAAGTCCGTTGCACAAACCACCAGGCTACTCCTCCACTCCACAATGAGCACTAATTGGCAATAATTAGAATTTGCGTGCACAACTCACTAAGCGCATTCTGTAATGCATGCAGGAGGAGTGTCTTCAGGAGTCCTTCCCCTTTAAGTGGGCTAAAGAGGGGATTAGATATTTGGGGGTGTTTTATCAAGGCAGTTATCTTCTTTGAGTCGTCAGATCTATGAGAACATCTTCACTCAAGTTCAGTCAGATGTTGGTAAATGGAAAGGTTTGTGTTTGTCCTGGTGGGGCCGTATTGCAGTGGTTAAAATGAACGTTTTGCCCAGATTAATTTTTTTTATTTCAGGCTTTGCCTATCGATGTCCCTGCATACAAATCACATCAGCTTCATTGGGCTATTGCTAACTTTTTTTTTGGGGGGGGGGGGAGGGGGGGTTAGATATCCCTAAACCCCTGACTACCCAGAAATCTCTTGTGACAATGAGTGTAGTTGGGAGGACGGATTGTTCCTAATCTCTTGGTTTTTTTATTGGACAGCACAGCTCTGCCAACTTTTAGACTGGGAAATTAGACTTGCTAAAGCAGGAGTTATGTTGGAACAAGCTCATTTCACTGATTTTCCCTTAAGACATCTTGTTTAGATTTCTAATGGAAGGCAATTTCTTTGTACCCGTATTCTTAATCTTTATATGAGCTTTTTATTGAGCATTTGGCAGAAGGTGCGCAAACGTTATGGGGGAGGGGCTAGGGTTTCTTCTTTAGCCCCATTCTTATACAAACTGTTTTTTGTGGCAGGTAGGGGGATATTCCATTTTTACTGATTGAGATCGAGCGAGATTGGTTTGCTTTAGGCAGTTATTGAGTTTTGGGTAAATTATTCCATTTCTGGATCTTTGGGGCCTATACCATCTTCCTTCCAGGGATCTTTTTCATCTGTAGGTTAAATGTTATGTTATTTTTCAAAATTGGTTGAGAGCAGATCCCGAGTATATGGAGCACTTGGAAAATTTGTGGGCAGCACTGAGTAAACTCAACGGTCCTATTTCCATCCTTTATAAATTTGTTCTGGGGAAGTCCTTTAAGAAGTATAAGTGTATGTTGGATTGGGAGCAGGACCTTGGCGAGAGACCATGGAATTGTGTACTTGGAAGAGAGAGTTTTATGAAGTTAAGAAAGCCTCTTTGCATGTCTTGATTAAAGAAAATGCTTATAAAGTTGCCACTAGGTGGTATTATACACCAGTGAGACTGAAGCAAATGAACCTGACCCTTACTACTGATCTTTGTTGGTGCTGTTTTCAGGGACAAGGCACTTCCTTTCATATTTGGTGGACCTGTGATTCTCTGCAATTCTTTTGGAAGGCAATCACCAGTGTGATTTCATGGGCCCTGGGGCGACAATTCCCCTGTGAACCTAAGCTTGCTGGGATTGGGTAATTCTACAGGACATAAGTGGCAGACTTGCTTTAAACGTATTTGTCTTGTTGCTGCAAAGTGTGACATAGCTGCATACTGGAAACAAACACTGAGACCCACACTTTGTACCTGGGCAGCTCAAGTGTGGATTCTTCAAGATTTGGAACAATTGACAGATCGTTCCCATGGTCATTTTCCCCCAGATCAAAAAGAGTGGGCACACCTGACTTTTATGTTTTCTAGTATTTGATGGCTTCTTGTGTGGGGTTTTTTTTTCTGATGGGACAAGAGAGATGGTGGTGGGGGGGTTCTTTCTTTTGTCCTCTCCTCTCAGGTTTTGGAAACAGGCCTTTGCTGAAGAGTCCCTGCTGGTGGACTTTATGACTTGTCTATGCTTCATGGCTGAGGGGGGTGGGGGGAGGTGGGGAAGAGGGGTAATTTCTGTTTATTTTCTATTTTGTTCTCATTATGGTATTGCTGTTTGTATTGTTGTTTATGGTTGGAACACCAACAAAATAATTTGTTAATAAAAATTTAGAGTTGAAAAAAAAGTAGATACCAGGATAATCTGCTGTGAGTATGAATTCTTTATTGGCAATTACATGCATAATTGTCATTATAGAATACTGTTGTAAGACATGCTTCTAATTTTACGCTTGAGTACTTATGCTAGTTCAGTAGCTGGTGTAAATGCTTATGCCTAATTGTTAATTCTGGTACACACACATGTAAGTGCTAGGCATGTTCCTGACCATCCATACTCCTCCCAGGCTCACACTCCCCTTCCCTTGCAGTTATGCAAATTAATGCAAAGTAGCACCTGTTAACACCAATTAAAGCCAATTATTGGTTATAAAATTCCAATTACCATGACTTCTACACGCAATTTGCATGCTAAGTGCAAAATCATGAACTGCAGAAATATGGTCAAGTGACTGGCTTTAAAGTAAAGTTTGGTAAATCGGAATTAATGGGGGTTACTTTGGATAGGAATCAGGAAGAGTGTCTCAGGAGTCCTTCCCCTTTGAGCTAAAGAGGGGATTAGGTATTTGGGGAGGTTTACCAAGGCAGTTATCATCTTTGTATCGTCCAAACTATGGGAACATCTTAACTCAAGTTCAGTTGGACCTTGATAAATGGAAAGGTTTATATTTGTTGTGGTAGAATCCTATCTGGGAGCTGGAGCAACCCATGTGGAGTCCCTCAAGGATCACTCCTTTCCCCAACGCTATTCAATATCTTTCTTTGCACATTGGGGATGGAACTTTCCCAAGAAGTCTTTTCTATATATAGTTCTACAGACATCTCAGTTGTTATACCCAGTGCATTTTTTCTAGCAAAAAAGATGCTGGTACTCAAATGCCAGACCACCCTTCAGGGGTGATCACTGATAGACCCACCCCACAGTAGCCAGGCCCTCTGCAACCAGTCACAGAATCTATGACAAGTCAGAATTGGTGTGTACAGCCTGAGCTCGTTCATTAAAACTTGGGGATCATGGACCAATTTTATCAGACAATGGAAAAGGTACCGGTACTTAGTACCCCCTCAAAAAAAGCCCTGGTTATACCTGTTTTCTCTTCCCTATCATAGGTGTCAGCCTGGTAGAAAACTGTTTGAACTGTATAAGTTCTTGGATGAAGAGTCATAAATTAAAGTTCAACTCAGAAACTAACCCCCGTGTTTACAGATCCGCGCAGCACTGTCGACACAGCCCATTCAAAGTGAATAGGCTGTGATGGTGTTACCGCATCTGCAGCTGCTAGCATGGCGTTGTAAACAGGTGCCTAAATTTTTACTCTTTGATTATAAGCCAGATCCTCTAGATAGTCGGATTACAACTGGGATTGCTCAATTTTCATTACAGGCATCAACCAAATTACTGGGAGTATATTTAGACCAGACACTGTCATTTAATCTGCATGTATCAAAATTGGTAAAAAGCTCTATCACTGTTGAGAAAATTATGACAAATTAGACATTTTTCGAGATTATTTAGTTTAGACTGCTCGTACAGGCATTATTATTATCAAAATTGGATTATTGTAATCTCTTGTTACTTGGGGCTCCAAGAAACCAGTTATGAAAACTGCAATCTGCCCAAAACATGGCAATCTGTTTAATTTTTTCATTACATAAACATGATTGCATGACACACCTATATGTAAAACTATACTGGCTGCCAATAGAGGCAAGGGCCTTATTTAAACTCACCTGTATCCTGTTTAAAATATTAACAGGGGAATGTCCAAGCTACCTAATTTCACATATGGCGTATAATTCCAACACCAGGCTAAGAAGGACAAACAACTATTCCCCTTTTGTATTCCCGTCACCCAGAGAGATAAAAGAATTAGTATCTGTGCTCAATTACTGGCTTATCAAGCCCCTAGAGTATGGAAAGATCTGGCATTAAGCTTGGATCATCTGCGCAATTATTCAGAAAACAACTCAAGATAACTCTATTCAAAAGATTTCTATGTAAGTAATGCTCTCTCTGTTTAGTGATTATGTGTTCCTACTGTGAAATTTTACTTCTGTTTGACCAGTTTGAGCTGTATATGTAATTGCTTGTAATTCCAGAGGGACTGTCCCGGTTGTTACCTCTTAAAACTTTGTAAACCGCTTTGAACTTTTTGGTATAAGCGGTCTAGAAATCCAAATAAAGTAAAGGATTGTGGACTTCCGTAGGGTGGATTGAGCTTTATAGGTAAATAAGTAAATAAATCCAAGTACAGATTCCAAAAGGGCTGTTTGAAATAGACGGAGCAAGTGAAAAAATAAAGTAGAGGGAAAAGAGTGATACAATATATACAGTTTAATGGACCGGAGATGTGTGCAGATGCCTCGGAAATGAGAAACTTGGATTTATTCTTTGTGTATTGATCCACCAACAGTTTACGCATCCTGACATTCATAATCTCAGCAGCCTAGTGATCTTGCAGATTAATGCGCCCAGGGGCCATTCATCTGTCACTTCACATTAATTACTGAAGAAGTGTTTTCCAGTGATTTACTTCACACTGTTCAATGATGAATCCACTTCTTCCTGGCTGTACCCCTACCAGAGTGGGCAGTGATTAATTTGAGCAGTAGTGGCCAGAGCTCAGCAAGGGGATACCCCCAAACCATCTGTCTCCTTAAAGATTCCGTGATTCATATTTACAGGCACATGGAGCCTGACAGCATGGCTGTCTTTTTTTTTTTTGCCAAAGTGTACAAACAATAAATCTTTATAAGTGTGAAGGGGAAACAAACTGAATATTAATTTTAAAATTTTTTGTTTCTGCGTGCCAAAATGGCTGATATTTCTCTCAATGAAGAGATTGTACATTTTTGTAGGCTATAAAACTGTGTGGACATTATTTGTTATAAATGAAATACAAATTTTCCTCATGGTAAAATGATCTAAGTATTTGACTTGACTTGCTTTCCCAGCAGATGGACAGCAAGCATTGTTTAGGTACAAAATAAGTACCTGTATATATGTAAACCGCTTTGAATGTAGTTGCAAAATACCACAGAAAGGCAGTATATCAAGTCCCATTTCCCTCCCTTTCCCTTTAGAAAGAATTTCTTACAATAATGAATAAAATTATGTAAGGGGCATATTTTAAAAGCAGAAAATGTGAATTAACTAGAAATCACATTAGTATAGCAAATTGGATTTCAATTAACTATTTTATTTATTTATTTATTTATTCAAGACCTTTATTCTGCAAATCTAACTTATTTATCATCTGTGAATTACAATAAAAATATAAACATCACAACTACACATACACATATTTCTATAACTATAATTTCATTATTTCTATTTTTGTTCAACAATTGATAATGTCATCCAATAGCAAATAAAATAATAAAAATGACAACATAAGAATCCAGTATTAAAAATACAGTAAAAATTCCAGCACTCCATGATAACTCTAGGGCACTGTCTCAACTTAAAAAAAAAAAACAACCCCCCCCCCCCCCCCCCCCACTACTCATAACCTGCATTTACCCAGCTCTTCTTACACACAAGATGAAAGTAGCACCTGTTGGGCAGACTGGATGGACCGTGCAGGTCTTTTTCTACCGTCATGTACTATGTTACTATGTAACTAGAAGGTAACCTCTCATTTCTCCAAATCACTCCAAAGGACACCTTACTGCCTATTGAGAATTCTCTCCTCAAGCCCTTGCAAGTTCTTGAATTAACATGAAGGTAAGATCCTGACTGCTGCAGCCAGCAGTATGCAGTTCCTAGTTACTCTGAGAAGAGCTCTTCTGCCTTGAACTTACAGTGAAGACTGGACTGTCACTTTCTTTAGTCTTCTGTAAAATTGTAATGTGATGCCATGGGAGATACTACTCTCAGGAAATACTATTGGTTATGTAGCCAATGTCCTGTTGGCTATACACACTCAGCCTGAGAGAAGCTGGCTCAGAATGTGCCAGAAAGCATCACTTCTGGCTGGGGGAGTGCAGTGATAAGATCCACATTTGTAACTCTGTTATGTTTATATATTTGCATATAGACTTATACTGAGCTCCCCTTGGCTAGTTAAAATAAAGGTAATATTCAGATAAAATTATTCATATAATACCTTTGTCTCAAAATGAATATACTTTTCCATGTAGCATGACAGAAATTAACCTTTCTCTTAAGCCATGCTATGATGGATGTGATTTGAATCACTCTTACTGCTATTTACATTGTGCTGAAGAGAACTTCTAAAATTCCTAAGCTATAATATACACAGGCAACGTGTCAAGGTGTGCTTAGAAGCTTTTTTTGATCAAGCTAGTGGCGCTTAATAATATAGTTGGTCTCTGATTAACTCTTGATATGTGATCTTTTCTTTTTGTATACATAGCACAAAGGTAATCACTTGTTTGTTTATTTAAAAAATGTATAGGTCTGTTTACCCTGACAAGCTGTGACTGCTCTCTGAGTATCTCTCCTATTAGCTTTTTTCCTACGGATCCTTTACCTAATTCTGATGCCCAAGAGACGGGGAAGAGTGCAGAATCCCCCTCTGACTTCGATGCTGCCCTTGACATATGTGGGGCAATGTACCATTGAACAGTGTATAGCAGCATCTCAACCAGTTTTGGCACTCCCACTGTGGAAGGTGGCATGGAGACTGCTTCGCTACTGGCCAGTGACGCATCACTGAGCTCGATTTCTCCACTACTACTGCCAGCTCTCTGAAGCCTGCCTGGGGGTTGGGAGCAAGGGAGGCCTGCTGCGATGGCCTCAACTTTGGTGGGGGGGGGGGGGGGGGCAGGCACCCAGCTAGTCGGTAGCCCCAGTTGGTGAGACAGCATTGGAGCCTCCAAGGAGTGGGGGATCTGGGGACAACTTATAAGCTTTCCTGAATTCACCCGCTTAATCTTATGCGGACCTCAGCTGAATATCACAGGCACCCACATAAGCCCCGGCTCCTTCCTAACATGCCCCCTGACCGGCCCACTTTTTTTGGGGGGGGGGGGGAGGGGGGCTGGTCAGAGGCGATATGCAGTCTCACTGCCTGGTTTAGTGCCGCTGAATATCGGTGGTTGGGCGGAGATAGGTGATTTAAGCGGACCAGAGCCTCTCTAGCCTGCTTAAATCACTCTGAATATTGGCCCCTTTGAATCATGGGCCCCTGAACTAAGGCCCAAGGAGTTTGTTTGTCCAGCCCTGCTATACTGTCCATTCCCTTGGCTGGATTTAGTCTACAGAGGAACATTATGTTTTTTTTTCTCTGTACACCATGTCAGTAAAAATAGAAAAGCTTGCAGGGTTTCCCAGGCCCTGTAGGCTGAAGAGCAAGAAGATGTATAGCACGGGTAGAAAGACTTTGGGAAGGGTGGAGATTTTTTTTTTTTAAATTTAGGAAAGTTCTTTCTCAGAGGACAAGCAGGCCGTCATAGTCTCACAGCTGGGTGATATCATCCGACAGAGCCCGGTGCGGACACTGACTAGCAGTATTAGCAGAGTACTTTCTAGCAGCGTTCCACCGCACATGCGCTGGAGCCTTCCCACCTCAAGTGTGAGCACGGGTCTCTGTATTTGTTTTTCCGTGGAGCAGAGAGGCTGCATCTTCGTGTTCTCAAGTGAGTATATTTTTCTCTTGTGCCTTCTCATGCAGGTTTTCAGTCCCCTCGGACCATTATTTCCTTTAATTTTACCCTTTTTTTTCTTGTTACTTGGGGCTTTTAATTTCTTTTTGTTTTTCGTGTCTTAAAATTTCCTTCATTTTTCGGTGTCGCTAGGACTGCCCTCTTTTCCAGTTCAAAATAGAGGCGTTTAATTTGGTCGTGATCCTTTTTTTGATGTCCAAGAAGACCCCCAGTGACTTAAAAAGGTATACCCAATGTAATCGGGTGATTTCTGTGACGGACTCGCACAATTGGTGCATTGGGTGCCTTGGACCTGACCATGAGCCTAACTCTTGTTCTTTCTGTTTGCAGATGTAGCCGAGTACTCAGAAGACACAGCAGGTTCAACAGGAAAAGCTTTGGCTCCTTGAAGGCCGGTAGATCGACACTGGCACCCGAAGCATCAACCTTGATGGCTGCCAAGACTTCAGCATCCATAGGTAGTGCACCAGCATCGAGGAGGTCTCCACCTCCCTCAACATTGGTCCTGAGGCCTACTCTCAGCGCCCAATCAGCATCAACCTGACACAGAGGGCACGTATGGCTTCAACAACGTCCTTGTGGACACTGAAGGACCACAATGATGTACATCGGGGAAGCCCGAGAAGCATAAGCATCAGTCTTCCTTGATGTAAGGTGCTGCGTGCTGGAGCATCGGCATAACCAGTACCCAAGAACTGCCGGTACCAGGAGGAGTGCTCCCCCTCTTTGGAAGAGGTGCCAGTGCATGAGTGTCCTATCAGCCAGGGCACCACTACCAGTTTGATGGTGACATCGCCTTAGGCTGCCTCTCAGCTGGCTTCCCTGCCTTTGCCTATGCGTTCCTTTGAACAGTTAAGAGTCATACTCATGGAAGAGTTGGCTCAGATGTTGCAGTTGCAAATCCTCAGGCTTCGAGGGCACTTGCACCAACTGTGGATCTAGCCCAGATTCTTCCTGAGGCTCTTTTCATGCCAGTGCAGAGATCCTTGATGCCGGTACCTCACATTGTGTCGACCTCGACGCATACAGTACTGCTCTCAACATCGGGGGAGGAAGCTTCCTTGGAGTCTGAGAGTAGGGCTGTACCTCAACACTCTTTGAGGCATGAACATAGATCCAATGAGTCGAGACTGGCCAGACTCATTCAGTACAACCTGAGTATGCTGAATAGTCTGAATGAGACCGCTGATTGGATTCAGATAAGGCCCACATTACTTCTCGGAGGAGGGATCTTATTGGATACTTTCTGATCTCTCACCACCTCAAGAGAGACAAAAATCTCCACCTAAGAGCCTATCTTTCACCAGTTTTATGAAGGAAATGGCTTCTGTTATCCCATTTAAGTTGGAAACGGAGGAAGAGCCCAGGGCAGAGATATTGAATACCCTAGACTACGAGTCTCCTCCTAAGGAGCGGGTCACTGCACCATTGCACCCTATTCTTACCCAGAAGATTGCTAGGCTGTATAGAGAGAGGTGTGACCAGCAGGTGTTGATGCCCCTGTACAAGTTGTTGGTGAGGCTCCACCTGGAGTATTGTGTTCAGTTTTGGAGGCCGTATCTTGCTAAGGGTGTAAAAAAAAATTGAAGCGGTGCAAAGAAAAGCTACGAGAATGGTATGGGATTTGTGTTTCAAAACGTATGAGGAGAAACTTGCTGACCTGAACATGTATACCCTGGATGAAAGGAGAAACAGGGGTGATATATACTTATATTTATATTTATTGCATTTGTATCCCACGTTTTCCCACCTATTTGCAGGCTCAATGTGGCTTACATAGTTTTGTTAGATTACTTAGGGGCTTACATAGTTTTAATGTCATTGTTATTTCAGTTTGTCGAGTACAGTTAGTGATGTGTGGCGATTAGGTAAAGGAATAGAAAGGAAAGAAGGGTGTGATTAGTGGCTTGCATAGATTTAATAACATTGTCATTTCAGTTTGACGAGTACAGTTAGTGATGTGTGGCGATTAAGTAAAGGAAAGAAGGGAGTGGTTAGGGTAGTTATGTAAGGTGGGAGTTCATAATTGTGTGGATTGATGAGGTAGTTCGGTAAGGCTATTGGTTCTCATTGTAAGCCTTGTTGAAGAAAAATGTTTTCAAAGATTTTCAAAAGTTTTTTTGTTTCGTTGATTGTTTTTAAGTCTTTAGGCAATGCATTCCATATCTGCATGCCCATGTAAGAGAAGGTGGAGGCATGCATCTGCTTGTATTTAAGTCCTTTGCAGCTGGGATAATGCAGGTTGAGAAATTTGCGGGATAATCTTGTGGCGTTTCTGGGAGGTAGGTCCACCAGGTTTAACATGTATATTGGGGCGTCTGCGCAAATGATTTTGTGAACAAATCGTGCATATCTTGAACTCAATGTGTTCCTTAAGTGGTAGCCAATTAAGTTTCTCTCTTAGGGGTTTTGCACTTTCAAATTTAGGTTTCCTAAAGATGAGTCTAGCGGCTGTATTCTGGGCAGTTTGGAGTTTTTTGATTGTCTGTTCTTTGCATCCGGCGTACAGTGCATTGCAGTAATCCATGTGACTTATTACCATTGACTGTACCAGGGTACGGAAGATGTGTTTCGGGAAGAAATGTTTTACTCGTTTGAGTTTCCACATGGCATGAAACATCTTTTTCGTCATGTTTTTCACGTGGGTATCAAGAGTGAGATTTTGATCAATGGTGACTCCAAGGATTTTCAGGTTTTGTGAGACAGGAAGGGAACAGTATGGTGTGATTATGGTGGAGAAGTTCTTTGTGTTATGTTGTGAGGTGAGTACAATGTACTTTGTTTTTTCTGCGTTAAGTTTTAGTTGGAATGCATCTGCCCAAGTGTGCATTATTTGGAGGCTTTGGTTGATCTCGTTAGTGATTTCGTTTAAATCCTGTTTGAACGGGATGGAGATTGTGACGTCATCTGCATATATGTAGGGGTTGAGGTTTTGATTGGCTAGTAGTTTGGCTAGAGGTATCATCATTAGGTTGAATATGGTTGGTGAGAGGGGGGATCCTTGGGGAACTCCACATTCAGGTATCCATGGGGGTGATCTGTCCTCGTTTGTTGTGACTTGGTATGATCTTGTGGTCAGGAATCCTTTGAACCATTTGAGCACGGTGCCTCCTACTCCGAAGTATTCTAGTATATGTATTAGTATATCTTAATTGACCATGTCAAAGGCACTGGACATATCGAATTGTAGGAGGAGAATGTTGTTGCCAGTCGCAATTGCCTGTTTGAATGAGTTCATTGCGGACACTAGGACAGTTTCGGTG
This sequence comes from Microcaecilia unicolor, assembly GCF_901765095.1. Lineage (NCBI taxonomy): Eukaryota > Metazoa > Chordata > Amphibia > Gymnophiona > Siphonopidae > Microcaecilia > Microcaecilia unicolor. The sequence goes on from NC_044035.1 coordinate 54,739,172, forward strand.
CTATGGTTCGACTGAAATCCTGATTGAGACTCATGCAGAATTGAATGCTTATTTAGGTATTCCATGAGTTGTTTCGTCACTGTGCCTTCCATGAGTTTGGTCATGAGTGAAATAGATGCTACTGGGCAATAGTTGGTTAGGTCCATTGTGCTTTTCTTAGCATCTTTCGGCAGTGGGGTGAGTAGGATGTTTCCTTTGTCCGTGGGGAAGAGTCCATTTTGAAGTCTGTGATTAATATGGTTCGTGAGGTCTATTTTGAATTGTTTGGGTGCAGATCTTATTAGATTGTTAGGACAGATGTCTAATTTGCACTGCGATTTGGCGTATTTTCCGAGCCAATGTGAAATTTAATTTAATGTGATCGTGTCAAAGTCGGTCAAAGATTGATCTGCTGGGCATTCTTCGGGTTTTGGGTCTAGACATTCAAGGATACTTGTGTAGCCCGTTGTGTTGGTGGGTATCATAAGTCGGAGCTTTCTGATTTTTTCATTGAAGTATTTTGCAAGGTTGGTTGCTGATGGGGTATCTGAGTTGTTGGAGGTGACCGTGGTAGTATTTAGAAGATTGTTTACGAGTGTGAAGAGTTTGTGTGTATCCTTGTAATTTAGTCCTATTTTGGTTTTGTAATAGGTCCTTTTAGTTTGTCTGATAGTATATTTGTATTTTCTTTGTAGTTGCTTCCAGATGTTCAAATATTTGAAAGGTATTAATCCGCATACGAACCTGTTCCGGAGATGGGAAGGCGGTAGAACTAGAGGACATGAAATGAGGTTGAAGGGGGGGCAGACTCAAGAAAATGTCAGAAAATATTTTTTCACGGAGAGAGTGGCGGATACTTGGAATGCCCTCCCGCGGGAGGTTTTGGAGATGAAAACGGTAACGGAATTCAAAAATGCATGGGATAATCATAAAGGAATCCTGTTCAGAAGGATGGATCCTCAGAAACTTAGCGGAGACTGGGTGGCAGCACCCAGTGGTTGGGAGGCGGGGCTAGTACTGGGCAGACGTCTACAGTCTGTGCCCTGAAAATGGTAGATACAAATCAAGGTCAGGTATACATATAAAGTAGCGCATATGAGTTTATCTTGTTGGGCAGACTGGATGGACCGTACAGGTCTTTTTCTGCCGTCACCTACCATGTTACTATAAGTAGTTACTCACCTGTAGCAGGTGATCTCCGAGGACAGCAGGAAAGTATTCTCACATACTCTCCCACCTCCCCTTGGAGTTGCGCTCTTTAGCTTTTTGAAATGACTGCGAGACCAGTGCTCATGTGTTGGGCAGGAAGGCACCAGCGCGTGTGCGGTGGGACACTACTAGAAAGTCCTCTTAATACTGCTAGCCAGCATCCGCACCAGGCTCCGTCAGATGACGTCACCCAGCTGTGAGAATACTTGGTTTGCTGTCCTCTGAGAACACTTGCTACAGGTGAGTAACTTCACTTTATTTGGGGCTTTAGATTCATGAGCTTTTATTAGAAGCAAAGATGAACAATACAGTATCCACAACATCCCATATAAACACTGATCACGTAATCATACAAAATAACCTCCTATTGTTACAGAAGCTTAAAAAATATCATAACACACACGCATGCCCCCCCCCCCCCAAATGAAGAGAAAAGGAAAAGCCCAACCGTCCCCCAAACCCCCTCCCACCCCAACACACACACACTCAGAGAAACACAGGTGCAATTAATTTGTTGGATGTTCTATCTCTTTTTGGTCTGTGTACTTAGACAAATATAGGTCATCAATTTTTTACATAGCTGGACCTATACTGTGGGATGCTTTGCCATTACAACTTAGAGTATTGAGAAAGGTAGAAGAATTTAAAATGGGCTTGAAGACCACCTTGTTTCAGTGTGCCTTTGGAGAGGAACAGTAATTTTTAGATCTTGTCTTTTAAATCTGTGCTATGATTTGATTTTTTTTTTTTTGTCTACAAAATCGAGTGGTGTAGAACGAGTAAAAGTGAATCGATTTTTCACTCCTTGAGAAGGTACAAAGACCAGGTGACACTCAATGAAATTACATGGAAATACTTTTAAAACAAGTAGGAGGAGATATTTTTTCACTCAAAAAAATAGTTAAGCTCTTGAACTTGTTGCTGGAGGATGTGGTAACGGTGGTTAGCGTATCTGGGTTTAAAAAAGCTTTGGACAAGTTCCTGGAGGAAAAGTCCATAGTCTGTCCATTGCTTGCCCTGGGATTGGTAGCATGGAATGTTGCTACTATTTGGGTTTGTGTCAGATACTTGTGACCTGGATTGGCCACTGTTGGAAGCAGGATACTGGGCTAGATGGACCATTTGTCTCACCTAGTGTGGCTATTTTTATTTTCTTATGTAAGGTTATGAATGTTGTTTTATTTCTTAAATTGTGTGTTTTAAATGATTGTGTATGTTTTTGTATTCTGCCTAGGGTAGTAGATAAGAGTGGAATACTATACAAAAGTTGTATCCCATAGGGGTCCCCAGACTTTCTTTCACTTTGCTTCTGATTTCCTCCTAATAGGAGTTAATCTCTCCATTTGGTATATTTAGCTTAGTTGAGATCTCCGTTTTTGAACTGAGGGAATTCCCACTTCTTCCAAGCCACTACACAGGTCAACAGCCATATGCAAGCAATGTCGAACTAAGGCAGTTTGTGAAACCGTCAACCCAGGTATCTCTATTCAATAAAAAGATTCCTGGATCCCAAGGGACCTGAAAACCAGTCAACTTGAAACTATTCTCTTCCAAAATGCTTTAGCCTTAGGGCAGAGCCACCAAATGTGCCTTATTTTGTACCCCAGGCCCCACATTGCTTCCTGCAAGCTGAGGAAGCTTGCAAAAGCCAGTGATAGCCTGTCTGGGCTAAGATACCAGCGGTATATTATTTTGACAATGTTCTCTGTAAAATAGCAATAGCTGCTAAAGCAGATGCGGGTGTTTGTCAGTGTCCGAACTCCTCCAGCCCCTGAAGAGCTATGGCCACAAAACCGGCCTGCAGACTCTACCTGCCGTTGCTGAGGTTATTGTTTAGTTTGAAGCAATTCGGTTCATGGGGGGCATTCGGGAGGGAGAGCAATACGGTTCATGGGGGTCATTCGGGAGGGAGAGCAATACCTCCAGCCATTAAATGAATAGGCTGCAGGTCAGAAAGTTGTTTCTTGCTGTTGCTAAGCGACAAACTGCTTGGGACAGGGTGAGGGCTCAGATACTGGTGGGGAGAAACAGGGACAGCAGCTGTGCAGTTGTCTCTCACTTATTCTCTAATACCCTCTTCCCTAACAATTTCAGTACAAGGGAGGTTCAGAGACTGGTGGGAACAGGGTAGGGAGAAAGTATTGGGGTCAGGCTGGGAAGTGTGTGTTTGTTCATGAATTCACTACCCCCTCCCAAGTCCAAGAGATGAGACAGACTACTAAGTGACAAACTGAGGGGTTGTGAGACTGTGACAGAGACCAAGGTTGCTAATTCCATGGTAAAACCGCATAATTGGGCTTTTCCCCACTCTTCTCCGTGGGTTTTTGTGAACACCTGCAGTCCGCAGTTTTTCGGGCTATTTTTCCTCTGGTCTGGGCAATTGTTTTGCTTTTTTTTTTTGTTGTTAATTGCTGCGGCCCTTGGGTTAGCTGCCCCTTTACTGCTCGCCTTCCGATTGGTCCTAATTGGACCAATAGGAGGCAGGATCTGGCCCTGTTTAAAATGCTGCCCACGCACACTACGAACCTTTTTTGTTTTTCTCTCTTGGCCTCCGCCCGGCAGCCGTGCTCAGCCAGAGACGAGAGGCGACTGCGAGGGAGGCAGGAGACGGATGTCAGTTGGGATGGTGTTGGCTCTGGTTATAATTTGGAGATGCTGGTTATGGGGCACCTAGCGCGCATTGTATCATGAAGAGATTTTTTTCTCCTGTTAAAGGGCCACTAAAACAGACGTTATGTTATGGGAATCAGGTGCTCAACATTCAGAGTTTCTATCTATTAATTTACTTATTTATAGCATTTATATCCCACATTAAACATGATTTAGGTTCAAACCTGGAAGCATGTAAAATCTTTTTTGCCTGTGCGTAGATCAAAAGAGAGATTGTGGTGGAAACTTGCTCCTTTCGTTTATGGATGGATGGATTATGAATTTGTGCTAATTATGCTGATGCTGATTATGATTCAAATGATAATTCTGCTGATTATGATTTTGATGATTCTAATTACAATTACCTTATTAATACTCATATTGACCTTATTAAATTTCATATTGACATTATTAGTATTTATATTAATATTGTGCTATTTTGGGGCTACTTTTGTGTTGGAAAAATTTTCGCCATCTGGCATCACTGACGGAGACAGCTTGGGACAGGGTGAGGGCTCAGAGACTGGTGAGGAGAAACACGGCCAGCAGCTGTGCAGTTGTTCCTCTCTCATTCTCTAATACCCCCTTCACTAACAATTTCAGTATAAGGGGGGTTCAGAGACTCTGGGAGCAGGGTGGGCAAAAAGTATTGGGAAGAGTGTGTGCATGAATTCACTACCCCTCCAGGGGAACACTCCTTGAAAAGGGCGGGAAACTGAATTTCAATATGCCCTTGTAAAGAAGGCTGTGTTTTGACAGGAAAATGGTGAAAGCCAAATGGCAGGCACTTGCTAGATTGAAAAAAACAATGGGGAAAAGCTAAAGTGGCTGGGGCTCTTCAGCTTGGAGAAAAGACGGCTGAGGGGAGATATGATAGAGGTCTATAAAGTAATGAGTGGAGTGGAACAGGTAGACGTGAAGCGTCTATTTACGCTTTCCAAAAACACTAGGACTAGGGGGCATGCGATGAAGCTACAAAGTAGTAAATTTAAAATGAATCAGAGAAAACGTTTCTTCTCTCAACGTGTAATTCAACTCTAGAATTCGTTGCCAGAAAATGTGGTAAATGTGGTTAGCTTAGCAGAGTTTAAAAAAGGTTTGGATGGCTTCCTAAAGGAAAAGTCCATAGATCATTATTAAATTGGACTTGGAGAAAATATTTCTCGGATCAGCATAAAATGTTTTATACTTTTTTGGGATCTTGCCAAGTATTTGTGACCTGGATTGGCCACTGTTGGAAACAGGATACTGGGCTTCATGGACCTTTGGTCTGTCCCAGTATGGCAATAACCTAAACGATTGATCGGAAAAGAAAAGTTAGTTCTAGATAGGGATCCAGTCTCCACATTTTCTAATTTAAGGGAGTATTAAATTCAGTATCAATGTTGCCCTTTCTTACACACCCCTCAGCAAAACACCCCAGTCACACTCAGCCATTCTCAACCCCCCCCCCCACTCACACCCATTCTATTACAGCACTCAGCAGAACACCCCACTCACACTCACCCGTTCTCACACACCCCTCAGCAAAACACCCCCAATCACACACCCCAGAATAGCACACCCCACTCACACTCAGCCCTCAGTACCACACCCCCATTGTCATTCAACCGTTCTCACACACCCCAGAGTAGCACACCTCCACACACACTCACCCCTTAGCAGTACACCCTCACTCACACTCATCCGTTCTCGCACACCCGTCAGCAAAACCAAAACACCCCTACTCCTGTGTGTTCTATTTCTATTTGTACAAATAAAAATATCTATGTACATATATCTATACCTATTCTTTGTTTCATTTCTTGCATTAAAGACATCAAGCAAAATGTAACAACCATCATAAATGAGTTAAAAATACATACTTATACAGTGTTATTAACACACAAATAAACCTTTTCTCAATTACAAAGTACTAACCTATCACTGAGCAACGCCAGTGGGGACAGCTAGTGTGAGCTAAGACAAATTCCATGGCTTCTCGTTCAGGCATTTCATAACAAAGGCCAAGGTCTTGTTCCCATCTTTGCCTATCTTTCATCTCTGGTGTCCTCTAGTCCCATGATTAGCATAGTACATGTCGGCAGATAGACCTGCATGGTAAGTATTTATACAGGGCCGCTACCGAGTGTTTAGTGAAGATAAAATCATCATAGATAGCTTCTAGTGTAGTAGCTTCACTTCTCAAATGAGTTTTAATGTTCTACCTGGAACCTGGATGGGTGATAATCACTCACTAGATCTTCAAATGGGAGAAGGACAGAGTTTAAAGTTTACAGTTTATTCTTATAGTCCGCAATAACCACCAAATTCTGTGTGGTTTACAGAATTAAGAAGTCTGGATTCTTCCACCACCTGCCCCACCTAGCAAAGTCTGAGGCCTTTCATTATTGATGTGCAGAAGAGACTAGACCTGGTTAAAAACCAAATAAAACAAAAAACATTGAGTTGTCTCTAATAGAGTATGCTTTGAGAGCTGAAAATCTGGAGATGAACTCATTGAGGGGCATAATCGAAAGTGACGCCCAAGTTTTGCTGAGGACGTCCTCGCAAAACAATCCCGATGGAGGGGCAGGGAAACCTGTATTATCAAAACAAGATGGACTTCCATCTTTCATTACGATAATGCGGTTGGGGACGCCCAAATCTTGAAATTTAGCTCATCCTTAGAGATGGTCGTCCCTAGACTTGGTCGTTTCTGATTTTCAGCGATAATGGAAACCAAGGACGCCCATCTCAGAAACGACCAAATGCAAGCCCTTTGGTCACTGGAGGAGCCAGCATTCATAGTGCACTGGTCCCCCTGACATGCCAGGATACCAACCACGCACCCTAGAGGGCATTGTAGTGGACTTCAGAAATTGCTCTCAGGTACATAGCTCCCTTACCTTGTGTGTTGAGCCCCCCCAACCCCCCCCCTCCCCAAAAAAAACCAATTACCCACAACTGAAGGGAGGCACATAGATGTGGGTACAATGGGTTTGTGGTGGGTTTTGGAAGGCTCACATTTACCACCACAAGTGTAACGGGGGGGGGGGGGGGGGGGGGGATGGGCATGGGTCCGCCTGCCTGAAGTACACTGCACCCACTAAAACTGCTACTGGGACCTGCATACTGCTGTGATGGAGCTGAGTATGACATTTGAGGCTGGAATAGAGGCTGGCACAAAATATTTTTAAAGATATTTTTTGTGGGTGGGAGGGGATTAGTGACCACTGGGGGAGTAAGGGGAGGCCATCTCTGCTTCTCTCCGGTGGTCATCTGGTCAGTTCGGGCACCTTTTTGTGCCTTGGTCGTAAGAAAACAGGACCAGGTAAAGTCCTCCAAGTGCTTGTCAGGGATGCCCTTTTTTTTCCATTATGGCTCGAGGACGTCCATGTGTTAGGCACACCCAAGTCCCGCCTTGGCTACGCCTCCGATACGCCCCCTTGAACTTTGGCCGTCCCTGCGACGGAAAGCAGTTGGGAATGTCCAAAATCAGCTTTCGATTATACCGATTTGGACTACCCTGGGAGAAGGACGCCCATCTTCCGATTTGTGTCGAACAATGGGCGTCCTTCTCTTTCAAAAATGAGCCTGATAGTGTCCCAAACCCGTAGCTTTATGCTGCATGGTCAGGCACACATCATCACCCAAGGACCGATACCTTTCAGGCAACCACATAAGCTAGCTTAGTGGGACAAGGCCATCCAAAGCTTGTTCTGTCACAATCCAAAGTTTACTAAGGGGGTATTGAAACCATTCTATTGCCCCATGGACAGAGGTGGAGAAATTTTTAATGTATAACATTATGGAATTTGTAGCCTGCTTCAAGTACTGTGCTGAGATGTGTACAGAAATATGACAAAATAGAAGTTCACTATAATTATGGTTTTGTCCATAACGTGCATTATTTCTCTTTTTAATTTTCTACAGAATAGAGGGAACAAGGAACTACGATGCAACATGAGGCAGACAAATGTAGGCCTCGAAACCGGAGGCCTGATATGGTCCTGTATGTGCCCAAAGCTCGGAGGGAAGCAATGGCAAGAAGAATAGAAGGAAATGCAGAATCAGGAGATTCCTCAAACCAGTTTCCATGCTTCAGCGTCGGGGTACAATCGGAGCACAGGAGAAGTGAGGGAAGCTCTTTTCAGCTTAAGAAGAGTGTCTTCAAAGGCATTTCTGATGGTAGAAAACCAAGCCCTAATTTTAAGGTTCATGGATGCAAGGCTAAACAGGAAGAAATGCAGGAGCCCCAGACACAGAAGAGAGTTCATCATAAACAGAGGGTGGGTGAGGAACTTGTACCTGAGGACTGTGGTCAGCAAATTTGCAGTAATACAGTGAGCAAGAAACAGGAAAGAGAATTATGGGAAACCTATAGTCAAACATTTGATTATTACCCCTGTATTACAGACATGTCTCTAGAAAACAAACAAAAGCCAAATAATGCGAAACACTTGGAGTCAGGAATTCAAAACATCAGTGAGGTTCATGAACTTATACAATCCGATGTGGAGGCCCCAGGAAATTCAGCAACCGAAATGGCAGCAGGAATAGCAGCAACTGAACTTGAAGAAAGTGAGCTGAAAATAGTTAAGCCATGGAGGCCAAGACTTGATAAAGTGACTGAAAGAACTGTGTACTCTGATGCAAGTTCAGGAGTTGGCATGGGTGAAGACTTCTATTGTGAGCTTGACCCAATGTGTGATTGGTTGTGTGGTGTAACAAAGCCACAGTACACAATCTCTTCTGTACAGTTAAGCAGTTTTTCCAAGAAGACAAATACATTAACGGATGAAACTTTAGAATGTTCAGAGAGCATTTTGGACAGTGCATCAGTGCATATGGATGAGGTCACAGACAGCAGTGAGGATGTAATAAGCAATATGCAGGGCACTGCTGAGGAGAGAATATTTGACTTTTCAGGACTGAAAGATCAAGTCAAGGGTAGAACATCATTTCTGCCACATAGGATCATGGACAATCTGTTCATAAATGCAGGCACAGTTTCAGATGGTGTGCTACAAGGTACAGCTGAGGCTACCGGGTATGTATCAGCATCAGAGCCTTCATATAAAAGGGACAATTTAGTAGAACATTTGAATAACTGTGAATATAATGAAGAAATTAGCAGTAACTCCCAGAGTTCTGAAGAGTTCATAAACAGTAATTCTGAGAATGTGGATAGGTGCATATATAGCTCATTAAATAGCACAGATCTTTCCACTAGCAGTGAGTCAGACAATGGAGACAGAATCATGGACACCATGTATGATCATGCCTACATGACCAACAGCATGTTGGAGCACATGTGTCAGAAAATGGGCATCACATCTGGACAACTGAACACGATTACCAACAATGTATTGGACCCCAAAAGTGACATCTTGGATGGAGTGTTAGATTGTGTCCCAAACAATCTGTCTGTGTGCGAAAGCAAAAGCAGAGACAGTGAATTTAAATATGCCAGTGAAGTAATTGACTCCACATCCAAGCATTCAGGCAATATGGCAAACAGATTAGAATGTATAAATGGTAGTGAGCATTTATCAGTTACTGGAGAAGACTCTTATAGAAAAGAATTTGGCACAGTCTGCTCAGAGAGTTGTGCAGAACCCAAGCATCTGCCTGATGCATTCTGCCCCGATGAGAGTACCTGCCGTGAAAGCAGCACTGATGTAGAGGAGAGCTGGGATTCTTTATTCAATGATGATGGGGACTGCCTAGATCCGCACCTTCTAAATGAGGTACTTTTTAAATTACAGAAAAATAAACCTCCAAATCTTTCAAAACCACTAAAATATTGATTGGAAAGGAACAAATAATTTTTCTGATGTCACACTGAATATAATATATTAAAGTGCAGCGAGACCAAAAATCCACAAAGAGTAATTTTCAAGTAGCTGCTGAGTGGCTAAAATCAGTTATCTTTTAGATGAATTTTCAGCTGGACCTAAGCAATTAGGTTTACAGCTGAAAATTTTCTTCAATCTAAATTTGAACTGGCTAGATTGATTGATTTTTTGATTTTATCTAGCTAATTCTTCTGGGTTAGCACTGATTTTTCAGAACTGTCTCCCCAAACTCTGCCCCAGCCTCTACAAAACTGCACACTGTGCCCAACAGATTCCATTTCTTTCTTCATCACCTTTCCCTGCTGCCTTCCACTTTCCTCCTGTCGACCACTGCCCTTTCTCCCACTTCTCCCTCTTACCTTCCTGCCTCCTACCAGTACTATAGCCCCCCCACCCCCCGGGTTCCTCTTTCCCCTGCACACTGTAGCCAACATCTTCCTTTGAATTCCATCTTTTTTTCCCCTTCCCATGCTCCCTACCCAGCAACCATATCTTTTGTTTATCCTTTTTTCGTGTTCCCCATACCCAGCCTACTACTCCATCACTTCTCTCTGTTGCTGCTTGACATAAAGAATACCTCATATTTTTTTCCTATCTACAAATACCTTCCAAGCACACCAAGGAAAGGGACAGATGGCTTCAGCAGAGAGGGTCTCCCAAGCAGGTCAGTTGTGCCTTCATTAGCAGCAGGAAAGACTAGCAATAACTTCAGTAGCAGTAGAGGACAGGTGCGAAGTGACAGCAGGGACTTGGAAGCACAAAATGGTGGTAGAGGTGTCTAGAACAGCTCCTCCCCCTGCACACACTGCCTGTATTCTGCAGCAAACACATCTTCTACACTACTGCTTTTGGTGCCCTCAGAAGAGTGTGTATTAGTGATGGGGGAAGGGGAATGCCAAGGCATACCTCTCCTACCTGTGGCTCATGTACTCTCATACTCTCAGGGTTAAGAAACCTTTATCTGTACAGTGGTAAAATAAATTCTATTACACTCCATTGCAGCCATGACTTCTGTAATTTAAGAGCAACTTCTTCAAACTAGAAGCTGCATCACTGTATGTTCTGCTCCGTTTCCTTCTCCTATAGTGGACCTTTCCACCCAGTCTTCGACTAATTTCAAATAGGGAAAGATTGCTGCTGTCTTCACAGAATGCTACTTCAAGATTTTAGTTGAGAGCATATCTATGCATCAGCCTTTGAAGGCTTGCCAGCATTTAGGGCTGAATTTGAGGGGTACATGGCACGTGGTGAATCTGTCTGTGCCAGTTCCCTGGCACCATTCATGATCACCATCTCTTTCACCCCAGCATAATCATTCTTTATGCCTACACCCTTTCTGGGCACAATCTTCATCTTTCTCAACCCCCACTGTGGCACAGATCTCATTTATTTACAACCCCTCCCCCCCCCCCCCCCCCAAAAAAAAAAAAAAACCATACACATTTTGCTAATACAGCACATTAGAATAAATTGTAACTTTAACCTTTTTGTGGTCCCTAGTCAAAGTCTTTTAATTTAGCTTTATTTAATGCTTTTTTTTCTCTTTGATCCTGTAAACCACAGAGTTTTTTTTTTTTTTTGGGGGGGGGGGGGGGTTGGTTTTGCAGAATTTCAAAGTTGATGATGATGAAATCTGGCTCTCTCCTTTAGACAAAATAATAATTCCTTGTCATCAGCAGCAGATGAATCCATTAACTGATGGGTTGTATCCGCCTACCAGCAAGTGGAGATAGAGAACACTGAAAGACCATAGTGCCTCTAGGACGGCTGGCCCCAACTGCCTTCAGCATTTCTCTATCTCCCAGCAGGTGTGGACATAGCTTGATCAGCTCCTGGATTTCAGACTGCCTGGGGTGGCTCCTGTGCTTTGCCAGTTGAGCAGGGGTGTTGTGGCTGGTGGTGCCCACTTTAAATGCATATAAGTTCGCCCTTTCCCTGCCTTACCCATTTCCCCCCCCCCCCCCCCCCCCCCCCCGCCTCCCGGAGTCCCTATGTTGCTGCCTGCCTCCAACTTTCCTCACAGTATTAAAAAAAAAAAAAGAGCGCGCTTTTTCTGCGTGGCTGTTCTGAGGTTTTTTCCAGTGATCCTGGTTCTGTGCAGCTTGACTGGAGCTCGTTGACTCGTTCTCCTGAGGTGAGAGTGGTGCCCAGCTCCTCCGGGGAGGACCTGCGGACGCCGTTCCGATTGGGATAAGTTTTGGCATGAAGCCGCCATTTTATTGCTATATTCCCGTCCTGTGAAAAAAATGGACGATGGCTGCTGAAGGAGTTAAGCACTGCTCCCGTTGTGGTAAACGCAGATCAGCAGCGGGGCTGTGTAAAACGTGCTCCTTAGACGCTCACGCTAGTTTGAGCATGCTGAGCAATGTTTCTTCCCGCTCGATGGAGCTAGCATTGGGCGCCATTTTGGAAGCGCCGCATGCCTCGACCCTCGCGATTGTGGAGGAATCTGAGTGCAAGGGGATGCCTCATTTAGAGGCTGCCAGAGGAGCTCCTACATCCGTTTCGAGGGTCAGGGTGAGTTTTTCTCCCCTGAGTTTGTGCTTTTAATGCATAAGGCTTTTATGCTGAAAAGAGCTCTGCCGCAGGTGTCTGACACTGCGTTGCCTCCTGGCTTCCCTCCGGGTGTTGATGCCCCGGGGATGACTTCAGAGGTTATTTCCTCCCCCGAGCGTTGGAAATACGCTAAGCATAGACGGGTAAATTTCCCGTCTGAGAGTGGCGCATATCCTCCCCCCCCCCCCCCCCCCCCCCCCCCCATGGTCGGGCTGTGGAGAATCTGAGGGATCTGTCAGGCCCTCAGGGACGGATGATCCGGAGGAGGGTGCCTGTTTGCCACTGGATTTGGATGATCCCAATGCGGTCCGGATTTTCCACCGCGATGAGCTGCCAGCTCTCATTACTGACACCTTGCAGGCCCTCTCGATTGATGATCCTGCTGAAGGCGAAGCCTCCTCTGTTAATCTTAGGATGGCGAGTACTAAGAAGCCTACTCGGGCCTTTCCTGTGCATGACTCCATCCAAGAGCTTATTTCTGCTACATGGTCTGACCCCGATGGGCCTTTGAAAGTGGCCAGGGCTATGGGTCAGCTGTACCCTCTGTGTGAGGAGCACTTGGCCCCTTTGGGGATGCCTAAAGTGGATGCACTGGTCACGGCAGTGACAAAAAAGACCACTTTCCCAGTAGAAGGAGGAGTCACTTTGAAAGACATGCAGAACCGGTGGCTTGAGTCCACACTGAAGCGGCCCTTTGAAATTGCGGGCCTTGCCTTGAGGGCGTCTATTTGCAGTTCCTATGCAGCCCAGGCATGTCTTTCCTGGCTACAGCAGGTGGTGGAACAGCCCGCCGATGGTGCGGGCCCCCTTTTTCAGGTTGCCCCGCGGATGGAGTCAGCCCTGTCATTTTTGGCTGATGCCCTGTATGATCTGGTCAGAGCTTTAGCTAAACAGATGTCTGTGGCGGTGTCCGCCTGCTGCCTTCCTTGGCTGCGGCATTGGGCGGCTGACATGGCTTCTAAGCAAAGACTGGTGAGGCTTCCCTTTCGGGGCCTTCTGTTATTTGGAGAGATTGTGAAAGACCTGGGGGAATCTAAACACCAGAGGTTACCTGAGGATAGGCCGAGGCCTTCTTCCAAGGGTTCTGTGTTTCCCTCCTCTTTCAGACCTCGCTTCCGTGAAGCTCAAAGGTATCGCCCGGGGCGCTCTGCTGGGTTTTCTCAACGTGTCCGTTTTCAGCAGAGGAACTCCTTTCGCTCTGACAAACGTTCCGCAGGGGCCGGTTCAAGGCAAGGAGTTCAGGGGCATCCTCCACAATGATGGGATGCCGGTCCACTCCTCCTTGCCTGCAATAGGAGGACATCTTTCCCTCTTTCTAGAGGAGTGGACCAAGATTACTGCAGATCAATGGGTCCTGAACCTGATCAGAGAAGGTTACCGACTGGAATTTGGTGCCCCGGTGAGAGACGTGTTTGTGGAGTCCCGATGCGGTACTGCCGTAAAACGGGCGGTGGTAGAGGATACCTTACAAGTCTTGCTGCACCTCGGAGCGGTGATCCCGGTGCCTGCCGCCGAATGCGGCTGTGGCCGCTATTCGATTAATTTTGTCGTGCCTCGAAAAGGCAGGTCTTTCAGGCCGATCCTTGACTCACGAAGAGTAAACAAGGCTCTCAGAGTATGACATTTTCGCATGGAAACCCTGCGCTCCGTCATTGCAGTGGTTCAGCCAGGAGAGTTTCTCACGTCTCTGGACCTAAAAGAAGCTTATTTTCACATTCCTATCTGGCCTCCACACCAGCGGTTCCTCCGCTTTGCAGTGTTGGGAAAGCATTTCCAGTTTCAGGCCTTGCCTTTCAGCCTAGACACATCTCCCCGTACCTTTTCCAAGGTAATGGTGGTAGTAGCTGCCTGTCTCAGGCGAGAGGGTATCAGAGTTCACCCTTATCTCGACGACTGGCTCATCAGAGCGGACTCGGCAACCGAGAGTCGTCTTGCCACAGCCAGAGTGGTGGCGGTCCTGCAGGCACTAGGCTGGGTGGTCAATGTACCCAAAAGTCACCTGACCCCCTCTCAGTCTCTCAAGTATTTGGGGGTCTGGTTCGACACGGCGGTGGGGTTGGTCTTTCTCCCCGACCAAGGCGGTGCAAGCTTCAGAATCAGGTCCGTCTGCTCCTGCAGATGCCTCTCCCGCAAGCTTGGGACTTTGTCCAGCTGCTGGGGTTGGCCATCTTGGAGGTAGTGCCTTGGGCGAGAGCACATATGAGGCCTCTGCAGATTGCTCTGCTTCAACAATGGTCTCCGATGTCCCAGGAATATCAACGCAGACTAACGTTGCTCCCTGCAGCCTGGCTCAGTTTGGAGTGGTGGCTCTCCGACAGGATACTGCGCCAAGGAATGCCTCTGGCGCTTCCTTCCTGGTGCCTGGTGATAACAGATGCCAGCCTTTTAGGCTGGGGAGCGCATTGCCAAGGAAGCTATGCTCAGGGTCTCTGGACACTTGTGGAAGCGGGGTGGTCCATCAATCGCTTGGAACTGAGAGAGATATTCCAGGCTCTTATGGCCTTTCAAAAGACTCTGAAGGGGCTTGCTGTCCAGGTTCTGTCAGACAACACGACAGCGGTGGCATACATAAATTGCTAGGCCGGCACTCAGTTCAGGGCCCTGGCTGCGGAGGCTGCTCAGATTTGCCACTGGGCCGAGCTCCACCTGCAGCTTCTGTCAGCAGCTCACATAGCAGGTCAGAGCAACGTGCAAGCTGATTTTCTCAGCAGGCATCAAATCGACCCAGCGGAGTGGGAACTGGCAGAAGAAGTTTTTCTTCAGATTTGTGCCAAATGGGGGACTCCCAGAATGGATCTAATGGTGTCAAGTGCAAACGCCAAAGTACCTCGCTTTTTCAGCAGAAGGAGAGATCCTCACTCAGCGGGGTTGGATGCTCTGGCTCAACCCTGGCCCTCGGGCCTCCTGTATGTGTTCCTACTGCGGATTCGACAGCACCGAGGTCTGGTGATTCTCATAGGTCCAGATTGGCCAAGATGTCCGTGGTATGCGGATTTCCGCCGGATGTTGGTGGATGCACTGGTGCATTTGCCCCTGGTGCCGAACCTGTTGGTTCAGGGTCCGGTGACTATGGAGGATCGCTGCCGATTTGGTCTTACGGCCTGGCTATTGAGAGGGCGCAATTGAGAGACAAGGGCTACTCTAATAAGGTCATCTCCATTCTCTTGCAGGCCCGCAAGCAGTCTTCCTCGGCAGCTTATGCTCAGATCTGGCGCAAATTGGAGGCGTGGGGTGTTTCAAAGGTGATCACACCCACGCGAGCTACAGTCTCAACTGTGCTGGACTTTTTGGAGGAGGGCTTACAAAAAGGCCTGGCTTACAATTCCCTGCAGGTGCAAGTGGCAGCATTATTATGCTATTGAGGGAAGGTCGCTGGCTTGTTCCTTGCTGCTCATCCGGACATTGGCAGATTTCTCAGAGGGGTGCTTAGGCTCCATCCTCCTGTCTGGTTGCCCTGTTTGGCCTGGAACCTGGGGCTAGTGTTGAAGGCTCGTCAGTGTTCGCCCTTCAAGCCACTTAGGCGAGCTTCTGAGAAGGATGTGACTCTTAAGACAGTCTTTTTGGTGGTCATCACATCAACTAGTCGTGTGTCTGAGCTGCAGGCGCTGTCCTGTGGGGACCCTTTGCTGCAATTCTCGGAGTCCGGAGTGACGGTACGTACAGTGCGTTCCTTCCTGCCTAAAGTGGTTTCAGCGTTTCACCTGAACCAGCCTATTTTCTTTCCTTCCTTTTCTAGGGAAGAGTTCCCGGACTCCTTTGGGCAGTTACATCTTTTGGATGTCCGCAGTGCGCTGTTGCAGTATCTTCAGATGACTTCAGGACTTCTGATCACCTTTTTGTTCTGTTGTCGGGTCCTCGGCATGGAGGTCCAGCATCTAAGGCCACTATAGCTCGTTGGCTCAAGGAAGTCATTTATTCTGCTTATCTGCTTTCAGGTCGGTCTCCGCCTGAAATGTCTAAGGCGCATTGTACAAGAGCGATTTCCTCCTTGTGGGCTGAAACGGGTGCCCGCTCTCTTCAACAGATATGCAGTGCGGCTACTTGGGCTTCTCAGCTCTCTTTTGCCCGGCATTACAGGCTGGATGTTGCAGCGAAGCAAGATGCTATTTTTGGAGCTCAAGTGTTGGCTCGTGGTGTGGCCTATTCCCACCCTAAGTAGGGATTGCTTTTGTACATCCCATCAGTTAATGGATTCATCTGCTGCTGATGACAAGGAAGGGAAAGTTAGGTTCTTACCTTGGTAATTTTCTTTCCTTTAGTCACAGCAGATGAATCCATGATCCCTCCCTGTCTGACTTCGTTTTTTGTTCAGATCTTTCATGCAGATATAAATCTCATTGGGAGAAGTTGGAAAACAGTTATCAGAATTTCTACATGATGTGCTACTACAGGAGGTTGAGATCGTCCCTCCTTTGTTGCTCCTGTTCTGGGACGTTTGTTCACTGTGAGGAAAGTTTATGTTACTATACCTTTATGATACACTCTGCTTTGGAAATCTCAAATACTGAAGGCAGTTGGGGCTAGCCGTCCTAGAGGCACTATGGTCTTTCAGTGTTCTCTATCTCCACCTGCTGGTAGGCGGATACAACCCATCTGCTGTGACTAGAGGAAAGAAAATTACCAAGGTAAGAACCTAGTTTTCCCATCTCCTTCAGGATCTAGGGTTATCACCAACCTAGAGGTCAAATCTTCAAACTACAAATGAGATTTTTCATCATGCTTAAAAGGTTCCACGATAATCATGGCCAAATGTTAGACTATTTGGCCATTGCAATCCACATTGTTCATTTTGCCCACCTACAAATGAGAAGACCTCATTACAATGGAATCAGTGCACCCAACCTCATTTTTTATGCTAGTCCTTCACCATTTAATGTCCTAGAACAGCGGTAGGCATCAAAATTCAACCTGCCTAATTGTGTTTGGCTTACTAGAATTTTACTTCTCATCACAGATGCTTCCAACACTGGTCAGGAAGCCCACTTCAGCTGTCAACTTATTCAGGGAACTTGTCACAAGCTGAACTGCTCCACATCAGTGATCTGGCGCTCTGAGAAATATTTTACTCCCTCTGATAGTCTGCACATCATTTTTAGCATCATTCATTATTAATTTAATCAAGTTTCCATGTTTTATGTTAATGAGCAAAAAGGAATAGGATTCCTTCATTTATGCAGAAAGCAGGACAAATATGGGTCTTTATGATTTTCAGTCATACGTAAATTTAGACCACTTAATCCTGGGCATTCAGAACCAGAGAGCTAACTGACTCTGAAGAGTTCTTCAGTCTCACTAGTGGTTTCTTGACTGTTAAGCTCTACAAAACAATTTTGGACCCAGGGCACTCATTTAAATAAACTTGTTTGCTAACAATGAAAGTTCAAAACTACCCCTCTATTTTTCAGTGCAAAATCCCTTTCATAGCAAAAACCTTATACAAGTTTCTAAAGAGGCCTGACATGATGATTTTTATAGCACAGTACTAGCCTCATCACGATTGGTTTCCTCTTCTCTACAGACTCTCAGTTCTTCCTCCATGCAGGTGTCAGTTTTTTCCATTTCTGGTGACACAGAACAAGAGCTCTCTTTTGCATCCACATCTCTAATTGCTAACCCTGGCAACTGAACCACATTTAGTTTCTGCCTTGGCCTACCAATACCAATTCAAGATATGTTGTTTACAGAAGGAAAATCTTGTACCAGTCATACAATGCCTTTACATGGAAGTTATTTTCGATCTGGTGTTTCACACATAGCTACAACTTTATTTGGTGTCCTCCAAAAACCATACTCCACTACCTTTGCTGTCTTCGTTGCTTAAGCCTGCAAAAATCATCCATCAAAACACATCTTAGCACACTCTCAGCCTATCATGTCACCATTAACAGTTTTCCAGCTTTCACAGTTTGCAGTCATTTTCAAATTTGTGAAAGAACTTATTTTATTATACTTGATTACTCACTGCCTCAAATAATGTGTGAGGATGAATAAAAACTTTTTGTCAGACCACCAGTTCAGAAGTGGCCTGTGCAGTGGGACCCAACATTTCTTATGAAACCACCTTTTGAGCCCATGGAATTTGCATCACTTAGGCATCTCGCTTGGCAAATGCCTTTTCTAGTTGTAGTTTCTTCAGCTAGAAGGACAAGCAGACTTCAAGCCTTGGTCACCTATGAACTGCATACTCAATTTCATCATAACAAAGTCATTCTACATATTTATCCTAAGTTACCAAAAGTGGTCACATATTTCCATGTCAATGAAGAAATAGTGCTTCATATATTTTAACTTAAACCACACAAGCATCTGCATGAAAAGTCCCTCCATACTCCAGTGCAGTCCTGGAGGACTGTATACCAGTATGGTTTTCAGGATTTTTCTAATGAATATGCATGAGATATACTTGTGTATAGTAGATGCAGTGCATGTAAATTCTCTAATGAATATTCTTAGGGATATCCTAAAATCCTGATTGGTTTGCATTCCTCTAGGTTTGCTATTTGATGCCCCTTTTCTAGACTGCAGAAAGGCTTTCATCTACTATCTTAAAGGAACTGACTCAATCAGTTGTAATTGTCTCCTTTGATCCCAGTGCAGTTGGTGTTCCTGTAATTAAATGTACCTTAGTCAATTGACTAACATCATGTACCAATTCTGTTACAAATAGTCTGTATTCCTCTAGCCAGTAAGTTCAAACATCATTAGATGCAGCTCTCCTGAAATCTGTTTTATTGGACAGCATATGAAAAGCAACTGCTTTGTCCTCATACCTAATATTGCTGGAACCAGTTTTCATTTGGAGACGGTGCATTTGGTTGAACTATGCTGACCAACATGTGCTTGAGAAAATTAGCAACTTTTGTACCTGTAGCTGAGATTGCGCTATTCCTCCACAATGGACAGCCTTCTATAAAATTGAATGGCTCTGAGTTTGGGGAGTAATCCACTTGGGTGTCTGACTCAATCCTGCTTGTCAACAGAGAAAATATTTTCTCACCTGTTAACAGCTGTTTTCCTTCGATGACAGAATTGATCAAGCACACAATATGTCCCACATAACTAGGAGTTGCATTAGGACATAGCTACAAAAGCATTGCCATACTGGGGCAAACCAGAGGTCCATCAAGCCCAGCTTCCTGTTTTTAATAGTGGCCAATCCAGGTCACCACTGCCTGGCAAGATCCCAAAAGAGTAAAATAGATTTTAATGTTCCATATCCCAGAAATAAGCAATGGATCTCCCAAGTCTACCTTATTAATGGTTTGTGGACTTTTCTTTTAGAAACTTGGCCAAACCTTTTTTTAAACCCTGCTACACAAACTGCATTTACCACATCCGCTGGCAACGAATTCCAGACCTTACTTGCATGTTGAATGAAGAAATATTTTCTCTGATTTATTTTAAATGTACTACTTAGTAACTTCAGTGTGTGTCCCTAATCCTTGTACTTTTGGAAAGAGTAAACAAGTGATTTATGTCTACCCATTCCCCTGCACTCATGATTTTATAGACTTGTATAATATTTCCCTTAGCCATCTCTTCTTCAAGCTGAAGAATCATAGTCTTTTTAGCCTTTCCTCATAGGGGAGTTGTTCCTTCCTCTTTATCATTTTGATTGTCCCTGTACCTTCTCTAATACCATGAGTACATAAGTATTGCCATACTGGGAAAGACCAAAGGTCCATCAAGCCCAGCATCCTGTTTCCAACAATGGCCAATCCAGGTCACAAATACCTGGCAAGATCCCCCCCAAAAAGAACAAAGCATTTTATACTAATTATCCCAGAAATAGTGGATTTTCCCCAAGTCCATTTAATAATGGTCTATGGACTTTCCTTTAGGAAGCCGTCCAAACCTTTTTTTAAACTCTGCTAACTGCCTTTACCACATTCTCTGGCAATGAATTCCAGAGTTTAATTACACGTTGAGTGAAGAAATATTTTCTCCGATTTGTTTTAAATTTACTACATTGTAGCTTCATCACATGCCCCCTAGTCCTAGTATTTTTGGAAAGCGTAAACAGACGCTTCACATCTACCTGTTCAACTCCACTCATTATTTTATAGACCTCTATCATATCTCCCCTCAACCGCCTTTTCTCCAAGCTGAAGTGCCCTAGCTGCTTTAGCCTTTCCTCATAGGGAAGTCACCCCATCCCCTTTATCATTTTTGTCGCCCTTCTCTGCACCTTTTCTAATTTCACTATACCTTTTTGAGATGCTGCGACCAGAATTGAACACAATATTCGAGGTGCGGTCGCACCATGGAGTGATACAAAGGCATTATAACATCATTTTTGTTTTCCATTCCTTTCCTAATAATATCTAACATTCTATTTGCTTTCTTAGCCGCAGCAGCACACTGAGCAGAAGGTTCGAACGTATTGTCAATGACGACACCTAGATCCCTTTCTTGGTCCGTAACTCCTAACGTGGAACCTTGCATAACGTAGCTATAATTCGGGTTCCTCTTTCCCACATGCATTACTTTGCACTTGCTCACATTAAACATCATCCGCCATTTAGACTCCCAGTCTTGTAAAGTCCTCTTGTAATTTTTCGCAATCCTCCCGCGATTTAACGACTTGCCCAAAATGTTCTGGTCGCCATATCCCAAAAAGATATAGTGGAATTAGAAAAGGTTCAAACGAGTGAACAAAATGATAGTGGAGATGGAACTTTCCCATGTGAGGAAGGGCTAAAGAAGTTAGGGCTCTGCAGCTTGGATAAGAAACAGCTTATGGAGGATGTGATTGAGGTCTACAAAATCCTGAATGGTGTGGAACAGGTGTAAGTGAATCGATTTGTCACTCATTCAAAATGTACAAAGACCAGGGGACACTCAATGAAATTGCGTGGAAATACTTTTAAAACAAATAGGAGGAAATATTTTTTCACTCGAAGAATAGTTAAGCTCTGGAACTTGTTGCTGGAGGTTGTGGTAATGGCGATTAGCATATCTAGGTTTAAAAAAAAGGTTTGGACAAGTTCCTGGAGAAAAAGTCCATAGTCTGTTATTGAGAAGGGACCTGGGGGAAGCCACTGCTTGCCCTGAGATTGGTAGCATGGAATAGAGGTACTAATTGGGTTTCTGCCAGTTACTTGTGACCTGGATTGGCCACTGTTGGAAGCAGGATTCTGGGTTAGATGGACGATTGGTCTGATCCAGTATGGCTATTCTTATGTTCTAAGCCTCCAGCTGTGTCATGGGACCTCAATGTTGTCCTCACTCAGCTGATGAAAGCTCCCTTTGAACTACTTGACTCCTGTTATCTGAAGTACCTGACCTGGAAGGTACTATTTTTGGTGGTGGTCACTTCAATACACAGGGTTAGTGAGCTTTAGACTCTAGTAGTACAAGGTTTCATCATGGCAGAGTAGTTCTGCATGTACACCCTAAGTTCCTTCCTAAGTGGTGTTGGAGTTCCATCTTAGTCAACCTGCCAACATTCTTCCCAAAATCTCATGGCCATCCTGGCTAAAATGCACTGCACACCTTGCCAGTGAGCCTTTGCCTTCTATCTGAAGGGGACGGGGCAGCCATCAGTAAATGCAATTTGTCCAATTGGCTGGCAGACTGCAATTTTGTCACTATATCCAGGCTGGACTGATTCTAGAGGGTCATGTCATGGCTCAGTTTCCTTGGAGAAAACCCGCTACAGTTGAGTAACTTAGTTTTACATTCTAACTAGTAAAATGGTGTGATTATATGAAACATTTACTGCTATTCTCTAGTATACAAAAGTAGTGATTCTCAAACTTCTGTGAAACACGCAACTAGATCTAGTTACCTATAAAATCTTGCTTGTCTTTAGAATAAGCTCCACAGGAGATCCATCATTTCTTTTTTTTTTTATTGTATTTTTTATTAATTTACAATATTTATAATCAAGTACAACCTCTTGAAAAGAAAGTGATAAAATTAAGGAAAATCTTTACATATTTCTTAAGGTATAACTAAGAGATCCATCATTTCTTACTTGTTTGCTCTCTCAGTACGTCCCAACACGATGTCTGCATTCTGCCATTCAGCATCGTTTGGTTGTTGCTATGGTTAAAGCCGTTATTCATGCTAGGGTTTGACGTTTTGTGTTTTCAGTACATGGCCCAGAGCTCTGGAACCAGTTTCAGGAACATCTCTGATCCCAAGCCTCACTGGAACGGTTTAAGGCAGACCTCAAAACTCATCTCTTTGAAGAAGCCTTCCACTCCCAGTTATCTCACCCCTAGTTTCTTGCACCATGGGCTTCTAAATGACTCCCCCACCTGATGTGTTTCCCTTTTTCCCTCTTTCCTATCACAATTATTGTATTTCTCTCCCCTTCCCCATCTAATCTGTATTGTCCCTTCTTTTTCTCTCTCATCTATTTTTAGTCTGTAAGATGCTTAGCTGGCGTTGTTGATAAGCGAGGTAGTAGGTTTACAATAAACTTGAAACTTGATAGCCAAAATATGCAAATTAGTCTGATTCTTATACCAAATATATACATATATTTCATGAATTTCCCAGTAAATGGAAACTAAACCTACTTTAAGGGTCTTGAGGACAGATTTAGAAATCATTGTATAAGCTCTGGTAAAACGGCCATTCTTTCAAAGAAAAGGAAAAGCACAGAGAAGTTAAGTGACTGCCATTACAGACTTTCCCTTGTGTATTTTTTCAACATATTGTACAAGTGCAAAACAGTATGAACTCTTTAAAATATAACCTTGGTTAGAAATACCAGATATTATTGATAACTGGTGTCATATTTTTCTAGCTAACAGATAGACGAAAGACCAAGAAAAACTTTCAAGAACCCCAGTTCAATTATTACAACTATGAACCAGCTGAGCTGGATCTGAGTGAT
This sequence comes from Microcaecilia unicolor, assembly GCF_901765095.1. NCBI lineage: Eukaryota > Metazoa > Chordata > Amphibia > Gymnophiona > Siphonopidae > Microcaecilia > Microcaecilia unicolor. Next base: position 54,762,254 of record NC_044035.1, read on the forward strand.
TCTTTCCTCCCACATGTCATAGAGATATATGATTTTCCTCCAGAATTTAAGACTGAGGATTTGCTGCGAGCGTTTTCTAGCTATCAGTAAGTATGTGAGTTAAATAATTAAATCAGACAATATTAATGTGCTTTATTTTTTTTCTTGAGAAGATACACATTTGCAGCTACTTATATCTTTAAGAATATTATTTTATTTATTTGTTGCATTTGTATCCCACATTTTCCCACCTCTTTGCAGGCTCAATGTGGCTTACATTATTCTGCAATGACAATCGTCATAAATGGTATGAGAAGAACAAAGTATTGTTACAATTAAGGTACTTTAGGTATCAAGAAAATTAGAAATAAAAGAGATAATACCTATCGGATATGCAAAATGTAAGGTAGAGTATAGAGTTAAATAATAGTATGATTAAGTAGCCAAATTAAGAATTCAATGTTGATTAGTTCAATACAGATGTAATAGTGAGTCTTTTATGAAGGATTCTTGTTGTAAGTCTCGTTAAATAATTTAGTTTTATTGTGTACAAGAAAAGAGATAGTTAACGGGTAAGATTTCCAAATTTTTCATCCTTGAGCCCTGCCAGTATTAGTGAATTTTTTTTCTTACAAGTACCTGTCTCACCGATTCCCTCATGATCAAAAGCAAACGCCAGCGCTAGAGGCTGTTAGCGGCATACTAGCACCGGAGTTTGCTACCGCCCCATGATTAAAGCTCTTGAGCACGTGAAACAACGCACTCGAGGGCTCTTAGCCCAAGTAGCATGCAAATGCTACCGACGATCCCACCCCCCCAGGTTCAGGAAGGGCTGGAGATCCAGTGGGTCTTCAGCCCCCCCAAACCCGCAGAAAAAGACTCCCTGTTGGTCCAGTGGCCGCCGGTCAACCCTCTCCCTCCCAGCTAGCGACAGGGGTGGGCGGACCTCCAGCCCACCTCAACTCCTAGAGTTGTCTGCCGCCGAATCCCTGGTAAAAATAACCCCGAACCCCCTCCCGGCCCCCCTACCTTAGTTAGAGGAGGGACGCAGCCTGCCTCCCTCCTGTTCCTTCGACGCCGCAAAATGGCGGCGCCCCGCCCAGTACATCCCAGGATCAGTTTTGTTGGAGTAAGAAGAAGGTATTGATTGGAACTTGGTTTTTGAACAATTTTTGGTTTTACCATAAGTGTGTATAATATATTTATATACACCTTTGATAGTTTTACCCCTGACACAGCCTGAGGGCGAAACGTGGCCACGTCGGGCATTGTTCCAATAAACCTTTTTGACCTTGTTCTGCTTTTCTGTTTGTTTATGCTTTTGTGCAAGCAGTTTTGTGCCTTTTTTCTTTGCTTTGAAACTGATTAAATGACTGATGGGAAAAAAGTTGTGAGATTTGGGGGGATTGGTCTATTGTGTAGCTTTGACTTAAAGAATATGTATTTTATAAATAAAAATTCAGATTTTTAAAGACTATTATGGTATTTATTTTTAAGGATTGTTTAGGGAAATTGTACATTGTAATTCACTGTGTCTGAGCTTTGGCCAAAAGTGGTGGGCTATAAGATCCTGTATTAAACTAAACTCACTATAACAATATTTGGAGTGCAGGGAGTGTGTAAACAAATATACAGTAATAGCCTAATCAATTCCTTCAAACATCATAAGAAGTAAGTGTATTAATGATGGAAAAAAGGAAGGAAAAAAAGCCTCAAAGAGCTCCAGGTTATGTGCTACCTTCAGAGCTGAAGCTTTCATCATTGGCATAAAAAAAACCTTCTTTACACAATCCAAAAAAAGTGTGATTTCTTCAATTTTTAATTAATGTTCCAGATAACACTTATCTTATAGCAGTCTTCTCTAACTGGAAACAGAGCCTCATGCATATCTCTGGTCCCACCACGGTAACTAGCGATGGCCAGCGTTTCGCTATGCAGCTTCAGGGTATCGCCAACTGGGAGTACAAATAAAAATATGTATTGTACTCTAGCGCAACTATATAACAAAGTTTCAAGAAAAGCAGTATTGCATGCTTCTTAATCGTACCTTCAGATGCGGCAAAAACCTTAAGGAGGTATTTAGCCCTTCATGTCTGCCTACACATGAGGAAGTATTAATGGGGAATCCAAGTGCAATTAAAGGACATAAACGTTGTACAGTGTTTCAAGATCCTGTTAGTAAAAAGAATTTCGTCTTCAGATCCAATACATGTGGAACAAATCATGTGATCCGTTGTTTGATCTGCCCTCGTGGAAAATTATATGTTGGGCAAATGACTCGCAAACTTTCCATGTGGCTGACCGAGCATAAAAGTACAATTGTTAGCGGTAAACTGTTTTACCTCTTGCAGCTCATTGTGTTTAGTTTACCCATGAATTTGAATCTTTGCGTTGTCTTGTTTTACAATGGATTGCACCACCGAGGAGAGGCAGTGACAGAAGGAAGATATCATTACAACAAGATCAAAAATGGATTTTTCGATTGAAAACTCTGGAACCGCTCAGTTTAAATGTGCGGATTGAATAGTGTCACTTTTTTTGACGAGATGGTTAAGATGAGTTTTATCCTTTTGTGGCATCTGATTTGGATGTTGATGATCTGGGCGTCTTACATCATGGTATAAAGAAGAGGAACCATGGTTGCAGTCCCACGAGAGCCATTTTCAATCAGTATTTGCACAATTAAGAAGTGTGCAATACTGTTTTTCTTGAAACTTTGGTATGTAGTTGTGCTAGAGTCTCATACATATTTTTATTTTTAGTCCCAGTTGGTGATACCCTAAAGCAGCATAGCGAAATGCTGGTTATCGTTGGTTGCCATGGTGGAACCAGAGATATGCATGAGGCTCTGTTTCCAATGAGAGAAGACTGCTATAAGTGTTATTTGGAACATTAGATAAAAATTGAAGCAATCACACTTTTTTTTGGATTGTTTGATGGACATTAAAGATTTGTGTAAGGAAGGTATTTTTATGCCAGTGATGAAAGTTTCAGCTCTGAAGGTAGCACATAACCTGCAGCCTCACTTTCCTTCCTTTTTTTTCCATCATTAATATATTTACCTCTTATGATGATTTAGGGAATTGATTACATTATTATTGTACTAGTAAAAAAGGCCCATTCCTGAAAGAAATGAAACGGGCGCTAGCAAGGTTTTCTTCGGAGTATGTATGAGAGTGACTGTGTGAGAGAGCGAGAGAGTGAATGTGTGATTGTGTGTGACAGAGAGAGAGTGAGACTGGGTGCGAGTGTGTCTGTGAGAGAGAGAGTGTGTGTGTGAGATTGAGAGTGTGTGCCACCCCCCTCCCTTCGAGTTCCAGCGTCGTCCCCTCCCTCCCTCCTCTCTCCCAGTTCCAGTGTCGTTGTCCCTCCCTTCCAGTTCCAGGCCCCCCTCCCTAAGAAGTTTGAAAGTCATCTTGACTTACCCCGTTGGGGTTACGGCGGCCGCCAGCAGCGGTAAAAGGCGTGCAGGCTCGGCCCTTTTCTCTCTCTCAGCTGTGGTCCCGCCCTCATTTCCTGTTTCCGCAAGGGCGGGACCACAGCTGAGAGAGAGAAAAGGGCCTAGGCGGCATGCCTTTTACCGCTGCTGGCGGCCGCCGTAAGCCTGACTTGGTAAGTGAAGATAAAACGACTGGCACCGATACCTGAGCGGGAAACGAAAGGGACGTGCAGCAGCGATGCAGAGTCCGAAGACAGCGAGACAGAGGCGACCACAGTAATATCTCCTGACATCAGGCACGCAGGCTTCTACTGTGGGCGACTGATGTCAGGAGATGGTTACGAACGCAGGTAGCCTCACTGGAACGTTGGAGGAGCAAATTATTAGATTAGATATTTAAACTAAACTCAGTCAGATGTTATTCTCCCCCACCCCCCCCCCCTTCAAAAATGTAAATACAAACAAAAGGCATCGAATAGAGAATCAAGAAATATATAAATTTTAAAAAATATATATCACAAGCCATGTTTTCTGTAGCTAAGCTACAGTAAGGGAAGTTAAGAGCAATACAAATCCATTCAAAGTCTAATTGGTATTCGTATGCAAACAAGAAGGTAGACTCATGGACCAAAAATGTCTAAATGGTTCAACAAATAGACATAGTTGGGCAAAGAAAATTCCATACTTGACAATGAATCATATGAATTGAAAAGCTGTAGGCGAAAGACACAAACTGATTTTATCTGAGTTTATCTGCTTGTTTGACTGTGGCTATGGAAAAAAAAACTACCTGTATGACAGTGTCCAGACAGAGTTGGGGCCATTGCTAGGCCTTTCTCAGCATCACTGTATTGAATCAGTTCCTACTGTCAGGTAGTTATGACCAACTGCATTTTATTGGCATAATTTTTCTTGTCTTAAAATTGTTGATTTTTTCTATTAAATGTATATGTTTAACTCTTTCTTTGCAGGAAGAAAGGATTTGACATTAAATGGGTAGATGATACACATGCTCTTGGATTGTTCTCCAGTCACATAGCAGGTACACATTTATCCCTGTAGAGTGTGTGTTAAGTATTAAAATCTTGCTTGAATGTGCCTGTCTATGAGTTCCTTTTCTTTTCTATATTAAAGCTAGTGTATCCTCTTTATAAGATTGCATTGGCTACCAGTGGAGGCTCGGGTTTACTTTAAATTGTGTACTTTCATTTTTAATATTATTCATTGTTAGTCACCTCAATATCTGACATCTTCGACAGGCCTCTTAAGGAAGAACGAGACTGGATCAGTTACAAAATTTTTATGCTACAATTTCCTAATCCAAAAGGTATTTGTGTTTTGTTTTTTGTCAAAGTTTTGCTTATTTGGCAGCTCAATTGTGGAACTTCGGATTTTGAGAAATTATGTACTATTTTGTAAACTTTTAAAAGCTTTTATTTTTAACAAAATTTTAGCATGTTAATTTATATTGTAATATTATTAATTGGAATTTGCACTGAACCATGAGATAGATGTAGAACTTAAGAACGCCCATCTCCATGGGCGTCTATGTCCGAAAACAGGTATGTGAAGAGGCGGGACAGACCGTATTATCGAAAAAGATGGGTGTCCATCTTTCATTTCGAAAATACGGTTTGGATGGACCGAATGCCATGGATTTGGTCCCTTCTGAGATGGGCGTTTTTTTTTTTTTAGCGATAATGGAAACTAAAAACGCCCAGCTCAGAAACGTCCCAATCCAAGCCATTTGGTCGTGGGAGGGACAAATGTACAACACTACCATAGCTCGTAGGGGTGAAGAGGGCAACTACATGTGGGTACAGTGGGTTTTAGAGGCCTCCCATTTACCAACACAAGTGTTACGGGTGTGGGGGGGGATGGGCCTGGGTCTGCCTGCCTGAAGTGCACTGCAGTACCCACTAAAAGTGCTCCAGGGACAGGACTTGTTGCTGGTGTATAACCTTGGCACAGCAGTTCACACCTGAAGACTAATCTCGCTGAAAACGTCCTTTATTTGAATAAGCACCTTTACTCACAGTTAACTGCAGATCAGAGGTTGTGCCCCACTGGCAACGAGTCTCGCTGGTACTGAGATTAGCAGTAGGTCCGAGCTGGCAGTATGGTGTACAATGCCCTCTTTCAGTAACATTCAAGGTAAGAACTAAGTGCTGTAACGTGGCTAACACATGAAAGGGATCTAAAAGTGTCTTACACAAATGGTCACTACCTCATGGATTACCGGAAACAAAACAGGGCACACTCTGACCCAGTAAGCAGAGGGAAAAGCACCATGGGAGTAGAGCCTACCAACTACCAACATCGTGAGCATTTAACACAAGCTAGTGGAATCACGGAGCCCAATACCCTACACCCACCACAATGCATTGCTGATGTGACTCTGCAGTGCCCTTAACAGAAAAGGTGTCACACTCACCCAAGACCCACATCAGAACCAGGAAAAGGCTGTCAGAGGATAGAACACATTCTGCTGTCATGGAGGTGGGTACGGCATTTGAGGTTGGCATACAGGCTGGGGAGAAAAAGTTTGTAAAGTGGGGTTTTTTTGGTGGGAGGGGGTTAGTGACCACTGGGGGAATCCAGGGAAGGTCATCCCCGATTCCCTCCGGTGGTCATCTGGTCAGTTGGGGCACATTTTTGGGACTTGGACCTGAAATAAAATGGTCCAAATAAAACTGACCAAATTCTCGTCAAAAACGCCCTTGTTTCGATTATCAGCTAAAGATGCCCATCTCTCCTCGGCCGATAACCAAGCCCCAGTCCCGTCTTCGCCACGCCTCCGACACGCCCCCGTGATCTTTGTTCGTCTCTGTGACGGACTGCAGTTGAGGACGCCAAAAATCGGGTTTCAATTATATCGATTTTGGGTGCCCATGGGAAATGGACGCCCATCTCCCGATTTGGGTCGAAATATGAGCGTCTTTCTCTTTCGAAAATAAGTTGGTTAGTATTTGAGTGTTGTACACCGCCTAAACTTGGTTCCCAAATTAGGCACTATAGTAAATTGTCTATAAACAATGAACAATAACCTTATTCACCTCCAAGTGATATATTTAGGTACCGCCTAGACCGAAGTGGTTTACAATTTTCCTTTTCTGGTACTGTCCTTAATGTGATAAATTCTTTGTTCATATGTACCAATTTTGACATCTTAGAGGTGTTAGTTGGCCATAGTATAAAATTTTCAGGACTGTGAATTTTTTAAAAATGTGTTGTATTCCGTTTTCAAACCACAACATAAACATAATACAATATACTCAATGCACACTAATTATGTTAGGTCTAGTCAATGTAGCTGATATCTCCATTACCATGTATGTATGCACATGGTATATATATATACCATGCTCTATTCCATGTATGTTACATTCCATGCATGTTACCATGTATGTATGCACCTTAACGCAGTACCATTTGTAATTCTGTTACCCGGAAATGGCAATCGCCATTACGGCAAATGTAAGCCACATTGAGCCTGCAAATTGGTGGGAAAATGTGGGATACAAATGCTATAAATAAATAAATAAAGCCTTTCAATTACATCATTCCATAAACATCTCACCTCCTACCCCTTTTCTCATTCCCCCTTCCACTCCGTTCTCAGGTTCTCAACTAATTCAGTCCTATCAGTCAGTGGACTCTCTCCACCCACTAGGGGCCAACACTTTTTTTTATCTTTGCAGCTGCCTCCTTGTTCTAAATGGTTCCCACACCTGTCAGAAATTGTACAGGTTTTTCTTGCAGATGACTGTAAGTTTCAGCATTAAGTATATATGGTCCAGTCTTCTTAAAACTCTGCCCATCTTTGGAACTTTCTCTTGTTTCCAATACTCTGCCACTGTTATCCACATAGCAAGTATGCAAGTATCTGCTTATTATCCCCATGCATGTTTTTACCTGGCCTGTTCAGCAGCACTTCTTCCATCCACAGGTCAAAATTTATTTTCAGTAATATTCTCCCCGCCTCCATAATCTCGCCCCAGAACTTTCATATTTTATATGTTGAAATGTCCCTACCTGTCTGTTTCCTCCAACTTCTATAGTCACTGCCCCAAATATTCATCTCAATTAACAGATGTGTAATATCATCAGTATAACATTTTAAAAACCATGTTCAGTCAAATTACTCATAATGCCTACTTTAGTTAATCTCTCAGTTGTTGTTTCCCATTCTTTATCTTGAAATATTCTGCCTACATCTTCTCATCTCTGCCTGAATTTTGAAATCTGCTTCCCTGGTCCACGCAGCTCTTTATGTAGAATCCCCTTTCGTGGGTCCATGCTTAGGACTTTTTCTGTTGGTAACTCTTCTTTACCTAAGTCTGGCAAAGCTCTGCTCCTCAACAAGTAACATAGTAGATGACAGAGATAAAGACCTGCATGGTGCATCCAGTCTGCCCAACAAGATAAACTCATACTTTACCCTGATCTGCCCCTGCCACTTCCAATGTACAGACTGTAGAAGTCTGCCTGACACTGGTCTTGTTATCCAACCACTGAAGTTGTCATTGAAACCTTACTCCAGCCCACCCAAATCTGTCCAACCACAATCGGGGCACAGACCGTAGAAGTCTGCCTAGCACTGGCTTTGCTTCTCAATTCCTGGTGTTGCCATCTAATCACTGCTAAGCTTGTTTGATTCCATTCCTTCCTAATAGGATTCCTTTGTGTTTATTCCATGCATTTTTGAATTCCATTACCATTTTGATCTCTACCACTTCCTGTGGAGGGTATTCCAGGCATCTACCACTCTCTCCATGAAAAAGTACTTCTTGACATTATTCCTGAGTTGCCCCCTCCCCACCCAACCTTAATTTATGTCCTGTAGTTCTATCACCTTTCCATATCTGGAAAATATATTGTTTGTAGATTAATACCTTTCAAATATTTGAATGTCTGTATCATATCACCCTGTATCTCCTTTCCTCCAGGATATACATCTTCAGGTCCTCAAGTCTATCCTTGTACATCTTGTGGCGCAAACCCCATACCATTTTCATCACTTTTCTCTGAACTGCTTCGTCTTTTTACATCCTTAGCAAGATGCAGCCTCCAAAACTGAACACAGCACTTCAAGGGGGGCCTCACCAACGACTTGTACAAGGACGTCAATACCTCTTTTATTCTTCTGGTTATACCCCACTCAGTGCACCCCAGCATTCTTCTAACCTTGGCCACTGGCTTGTTGTTTCGTCACCTTGAGATCCTCAGACATCATCACTCTCCTGAGCTGTGCTTAGCAATCTCTCGCCTCCTATCTGATATATCTCCTTTGGAAATCTGCACCCCAAGTGCATCATTCTGCACTTTTTCACATTACATTTTAACTGCCAGACCTTTAACCATTCTTTTATTTTTTGGAGATCTCTTCTTATGCTTTCTACTTCCTCTGGGATATCCACACTACTGGCTATCTTCGTGTCATCTGCAAACTTTTCCTTCTATCCCTTCAACAATGTCTCTCGCAAATTAACAGAATCGGCACCAGTACTGACTCCTGAGGCACTCCACTACTTACCTTCCTTTCTCCAAGCGAATTCCATTTACCACCACCCTCTGTTGCTTGTCAGTCAACCAGTTTCCAATCAAGTTCACCACTTTGAGTCCTAAGTCCAGCCCTTACAGGTTATTTATGAGTCTTCTGTGATAAACCGTATCAAAGGCTTTGCTGAAATTTAAGTAGATTACATCAAGTACATGTCGTTTATCCAGCTCTTTGCACATCCAGTCAAAGAAATCAATCAGATTCGTTTGACAAGAATTTTGCTTTGGTCAGTCTATGTTGCCTCTTATCTTGCAAGAAAAGAACACAGCGAAGGTGACAAGATGGATGAAGCCAAACAAACTTCTACTGGACTCAGAAAAACGTTCACAGCAAGAGTTTATTCTTAAAAAACTGGACTTGACACGAGTCGTGTTTCGGCCGTTCAGGCCTGCCTCAGTAGTCCCTGTATGGCAAAGTGCTATTGGTTCTCATAAGGAGAGTCTTGTGCAAACACTGGATTTCTCTAACAACACCTTAGGAGAATGGAGAAAGAAAACTTCTGAGCTTCTTGATGAGAGTGTGAGCGCCACTCTCATCAAGAAGCTCAGAAGTTTTCTTTCTCCATTCTCCTAAGGTGTTGTTAGAGAAATCCAGTGTTTGCACAAGACTCTCCTTATGAGAACCAATAGCACTTTGCCATACAGGGACTCCTGAGGCAGGCCTGAATGGCCGAAACACGACTCGTGTCGAGTCCAGTTTTTTAAGAATAAACTCTTGCTGTAAACTTTTTTCTGAGTCCAGTAGAAGTTTGCTTGGCGTCATCCATCTTGTCACCGCTGTGTTCTTTTCTTGGTTTTTCCATTGCAGAGGTCCGCTTTCTTCTGTGTTTGCCGGCCTCTTATCTTGCAACCTGTTGGATTCTAGAAAGTTAACTATATTTTCCTTCGGCTTCTCTCTATCATGTTCTGCCCTCAATGATGCCACGTTTTGTTTCTTTGGCAGGAATGTAGTAGAGAGAAGACTTCAGAGCCAGTGCAGGTTGCCTATAGGAATTGCAACAGTCAACGGCTCTGAGTTAGGACCAGAGGAGGGGGTTCAGAGAGAAACGGGCAGATGTTGGCTCATTAAAAAAAACTATATTGTATGTACAGTGGTGGAAATAAGTATTTGATCCCTTGCTGATTTTGTAAGTTTGCCCACTGACAAAGACATGAGCAGCCCATAATTGAAGGGTAGGTTATTGGTAACAGTGAGAGATAGCACATCACAAATTAAATCCGGAAAATCACATTGTGGAAAGTATATGAATTTATTTGCATTCTGCAGAGGGAAATAAGTATTTAATCCCTCTGGCAAACAAGACCTAATACTTGGTGGCAAAACCCTTGTTGGCAAGCACAGCGGTCAGACGTCTTCTGTAGTTGATGATGAGGTTTGCACACATGTCAGGAGGAATTTTGGTCCACTCCTCTTTGCAGATCATCTCTAAATCATTAAGAGATCTGGGCTGTCGCTTGGCAACTCGCAGCTTCAGCTCCCTCCATAAGTTTTCAATGGGATTAAGGTCTGGTGACTGGCTAGGCCACTCCATGACCCTAATGTGCTTCTTCCTGAGCCACTCCTTTGTTGCCTTGGCTGTATGTTTTGGGTCATTGTCGTGCTGGAAGACCCAGCCACGACCCATTTTTAAGGCCCTGGCGGAGGGAAGGAGGTTGTCACTCAGAATTGTACGGTACATGGCCCCATCCATTCTCCCATTGATGCGGTGAAGTAGTCCTGTGCCCTTAGCAGAGAAACACCCCCAAAACATAACATTTCCACCTCCATGCTTGACAGTGGGGACGGTGTTCTTTGGGTCATAGGCAGCATTTCTCTTCCTCCAAACACGGCGAGTTGAGTTCATGCCAAAGAGCTCAATTTTTGTCTCATCTGACCACAGCACCTTCTCCCAATCACTCTCGGCATCATCCAGGTGTTCACTGGCAAACTTCAGACGGGCCGTCACATGTGCCTTCCGGAGCAGGGGGACCTTGCGGGCACTGCAGGATTGCAATCCGTTATGTCGTAATGTGTTACCAATGGTTTTCGTGGTGACAGTGGTCCCAGCTGCCTTGAGATCATTGACAAGTTCCCCCCTTGTAGTTGTAGGCTGATTTCTAACCTTCCTCATGATCAAGGATACCCCACGAGGTGAGATTTTGCGTGGAGCCCCAGATCTTTGTCGATTGACAGTCATTTTGTACTTCTTCCATTTTCTTACTATGGCACCAACAGTTGTCTCCTTCTCGCCCAGCGTCTTACTGATGGTTTTGTAGCCCATTCCAGCCTTGTGCAGGTGTATGATCTTGTCCCTGACATCCTTAGACAGCTCCTTGCTCTTGGCCATTTTGTAGAGATTAGAGTCTGACTGATTCACTGAGTCTGTGGACAGGTGTCTTTCATACAGGTGACCATTGCCGACAGCTGTCTGTCATGCAGGTAACGAGTTGATTTGGAGCATCTACCTGGTCTGTAGGGGCCAGATCTCTTACTGGTTGGTGGGGGATCAAATACTTATTTCCCTCTGCAGAATGCAAATAAATTCATATACTTTCCACAATGTGATTTTCCGGATTTAATTTGTGATGTGCTATCTCTCACTGTTACCAATAACCTACCCTTCAATTATGGGCTGCTCATGTCTTTGTCAGTGGGCAAACTTACAAAATCAGCAAGGGATCAAATACTTATTTCCACCACTGTATGTACAGGGGTAGGAGTTGGGGTGGGAAGGGCCCACCCAGGTTAACTCTGGGCCCACCCAAAATGGCAGGTCAGCTTACGCCCCTGTAAATTGGCAGTGACTATATTTTTTTCGTACCACCGATGTGTTTGACTTGATAATACTGAAAAACATCCCTTCCCTTTAGCTCATACTCCTGCAAATCCCCAAACTCCACAGTCCTGTCACCCTCCACTAATTGCCCTGAATACTTTATCCCTTTGTCTGCCCATCTCTTGTAAACTGAATCCAATCTCAGCAACAAAACTGCCAAAATTAGATAGGGAAACAACTCTGTCCTATCTGCAAACCAGGTTGCCAGAGTGAAGTATGTCATGGCAGCCATTTTCAGGAAGCTACCGCTAGGGGCAGGAGCTAGGGGGGAAATCTGTGGGAGGGGGTTGTTGAGGGGGCTATGCAGCACATTGACGAGGATGAGAGGGGCCTGCAGAACATGGGAGGGGGGGGGGAAGGGTGGATTGGAGGAAAATGATTTGTTTAAATTTTATGCGGGTCCCCATCAGTAATCAGTGCCAGGTCTTAAAGTAATCCATTTAACTATGTGGGTGCCAGCACTAAATATTGCCAGTACATGCATAACCCCGGCTTCTTCCAACGCAGCCCCCTGACTTACCCATTTTTGTTTGGCAGCAGTCAGAGGCGATATTCAGAGACATTGCCCGGTTTAGTATCATTGAATGTCGGGAGTGAGGTGGCCCCAGGAGATTTAAGTGGGCAGGAGCCTCTTCTGCCCGCTTAAATCACTTTGAATATTGGCCAGATAGCCTCCAATTCAGGATCTTTTAGGTCTAGCCATGCCTTTTCCAGCTCTCTTAAGCGCCAACCTTTTCCTATTGCTTTTTAATGCTATTTTTCCAAACTAGCTATAAGGTCTCTTCAATCTGGGTGCAAATTTTATTATCCTCCTGTCTTGATGCCATCTGTACCCCCCCCCCCCCCCCCAGCCATCTCAAATTACACTGGGGCATGGTCAGACTAGGTATTTATCTTGATTTTATTGGCTAGGGTAAGATGCAGGAGCTATTTTTCTATTAATCAGGTGCACGCGCCATTTTGTTTTCTCCCGCCAACACTCTTTCCAGTGGGCAGTCGATACTGGGGTTGTCTGAATATGGAGCCTTTGTGATCTGGAGCGCTTCCAGACTTGGGCTTTGGTAGTTCCTCTTTTGTTGTTTCCATTTCTGCGATGGTGGGAGCTCCAGTTGTTGTTTCTGGTCTTCTGAGTTCTGGAGAATTTTTTTTCACCTGAATTTATGCTGCTCTTACACCAGACCGATTTGTTAAAATGGGCCCTGCCACTGTCTCAGCCAGCTCAGGTAGGGTTTGGCCCTATGGGGGACTTGGGACAGTCCTCGCAGCCTTTGTTGGGGGACCCAGCGAAAAAACGTAGTCTTGCTGCCCTCCATATCTGAGGTGAGTTCGTTGAACTCCGTTGCCCCCTCTCTTCCCTGGTAGCTTCGTCGGGGGAGTCTTTAGGCCCCTCTCAGCTCGATGAATTGGAGAAGGTGAAAATTCATCAGGAGGAAACTGATGATCCCACGACTGTCTGTATTTTCCATAGAGAGGAGTTTTGCGCTGATTATTTGTGATCCAGAGGCGCAGGCCGCAGCTATGGTGAATAATTAAGATAGCAAGCACACGGACACCATCCAGGGCATTTCCTGTGCATGAGGCCATCCAGGAGCTGCTTATGGCTCAGTGGACTGCTCCCAATGGAGGGTTGAAGATGGCAAAGGCTATGTCTCGCCTCTATCATGTCGGTCTGGAGGATAAGTTTTCACTTCCTAAGGTGGACTCCTTGGTAGCAGCAGTCACTAAGAAAACCACTGTCCCAGTGGAAGGTGAAGTGGCGTTGAAGGACATGCAGGATAGGCGGCTGGAGGCTTCCTTTGAAGTGCTCTTTTGATATGTCTGCTCTTGCCCTTAAGACTTCTATCTGTAGTTCTTACACAGATAGAGTGTGCCTTAGCTTGTTGCAGCAGGCGCTGGAGCATGATCCAGGACTCTCCTTCTGCCTTGGCTGCCGTTATACCCCCGATGGAGTTGGGGCTGGCATATTTAGCAGACTTCCTGCATGATTTGGTGCGTGCCTGCCAAGGAAATGGCTTTGGCGGTCACTTCCCGCTCTCTGTTGTAGCTGCGTCATTGGGCGGCTGATATGGCATCTAATAGCAACTCGCTAAATTACCTTTTCATGGCAAACTACCTTTTGGGGAGGATTTAGAAAAGCTGGTGAAGAATTTGGTTGATTCAAAATGTTGGTGGCTCCCGCAGAATAAGCTGAAATCTGCTTTGCGGTCCTCTGTTTTGAGATATGAGATGGTGCCATCTGGGCCATGCAACCACAGCTTTCCAGGGTCCTTGATTCCAGCAACGCTCTTCCTTTTGGGTGAAAAGCAGGCCTTGGGCCCCATGCCTCGTCAGGGGAATTCAGGGCGCTCCACCCTTCGGTACTCCAGTTAGGGGGTCGGCTAACTCTTTTACAAGGAGTGGACCAAGATCACCATGTATATTATCAGAGATGGTTAGCGGCTCAAATTCTCATCTCTCATCGCTGATTTTTTCTTGGAGTTGCGGTGCACCACGAGATTCAAAAAATTAGTGGTCCATGCCACTTTGCAGTCCCTACTGGACCTGGGGACAGTGGTGCTGGTGCCCCTCTACAAAGCATGACATGGCCAGTATTCCATTTACTTCTTCGTCCCCAGGAAAGGGGGCTCTTACTGCTCTGTTTTTCACCTCAGGAAGGTAAACCATTTTCTGAAGGCATTTCTCCAGATACACCAGCCTTGAGGAAAGCTGGAGTTCAATCTCATAGTGACACGATTGAACATCAAGGTAGACCGATTCTTCAGCAGAAGGTGGGAGTTCTGATCCATGGGGCTAGATGCACTGCTGCAGCCCTGGCTGGAGTTGGCACTCCTCTATATCTTTCCACTGTGGCCCTTGATAGGGAAGTCTTGCACAGGATTGGACATCACTGGGGGGAGGGCAGTCATTCTGGTGATCCCAGATTGGCCATGATGTCCTTGGTATGTGGACTTGATCCATCTTCTAGTGTTTACAATCCTTCGGCTTTCATGCTCTCCCGATCTGTTTGCATCAGGGTCCAGTTCAGATGGAGGTCTTATGACCTGGCTCTTGAGAGGTCGAGACTGAGGAAGAAGAGGTATTTAGATGCAGTTAGGTCCAGGAAGCAATCCACTACGACAGCATTTGCTAGGGTTTGGCATACATTTGAGGAATGGTGTGTGGCCCGCTCCTGGCCACCATTTCTGGCGACTGTGCCATAGTTGTTAACCTTTTTTCAGGTGAGTCTGCAGAAGGGTTTGGCATATAATTCCCTATGGATTCAGGTGACAGTGCTTGCCTGTTACCGGGGGCACATGTCAGGTACTTCTTTGGCATCTCATTCGGATGTGGTTTGTTTTTTTGAGGAACTCTACACCTACGTCCTCTGCTTCACCGGCTATGCCTGACCAGGAACCTGAATCTGGTGCTCAAAGCTCTACAGTGGGCACTGTTTGAACTGTTGCGCAAGGCTTCAGACAAGGATCTACTCTGAAGGCAGTGTTTTTGGTGGCTATGGCCTTGACAAGTTGTGTCAGGATTCATTTCTTAAATTTTCAGAATCTGGAGTTACGTTATGTACGTTCCCTTCCTTTTTGCCAAAGGTCCTCTCAGGCATTTCATCTCAGTCAGCCTCTCTTTCTCTCTTCGTTTAAGAGGGAGGACTGTCCGGAGGATTTTGCGAGTCTTTGATTTTTGGATGTTCGGAGGGTGCTTCTCTATTGTTTGCAGATGTCTAATGATTTCTGGTGTTCGGATCATCTGTTTGTGCTCTTGTTGGGACCCCGGTGGGGCAATGCAGCATCAAAGGTGACGATTAAACTTGGATCAAAGAAGTAGTTTCCTGGGCCTATGTTTTGAAGGGCTGGGCTCCACCGCTGACGTTGCAGGCCCATTCCATGCGAGCATAGGTGGAAATGTGTTCTTTCTTTGGAGGAAATTTGTCGGGCAGCTACTTGGGCCTCCTTGCATACTTTTTTGAAGCATTACAGATTGGATGTGGCCACACGAGCAGATGCCAGTTTTAGTGCTGCAGTGCTGTCTAGGGGAGCGGCAGCTTCCTACCCTGTTTAGGGATTGCTTTTTACATCTCACCAGTTCCTGGATTCTTCATCTGCAGAGGCTAATCCTTTAGTTGCAGCAGATGAATCCGATCCCACACGTTCATCTGTGTTTTGTTCTGGTCTTTGACAGGGGTCTCTGTTGTATGTGTTTTTTTCAGATTTAGTTGCAAAAAAATGAAAAAAGGGGACACGGGGACTCGATTTTGTTCCTGTCCTGTTTGATGAGGATTCTGTGTTTATGAGGAAGGCTTCCAGGGTGTTTGCTTCTGGTTCTGTTTTGTGATGAGACATATACTTACTGATGGGGCTGGCCGTCTGGTATCACTGTCTTAAGTACTGTGTTCTCTATTTCCACCTGTTGGTAGATGGGTACAACCCACCAGTTTCTGGATTCATCTGCTGCAACTAAAGGAAAATAAGACAAGGTTACACAAAGAGAGAAGAGGTGCAATCAGAGAAATACAGGAAAAGCCCAATATTTCAAAATCTTTAACGTTTACCCCATACTGAGCGAACAGTTAAGCCCATCGTTCTGATATAGTGTTAGCATGAATTATAATAGGCTTTTTTTTAAAAATAGGCTTTTAAACCTAACTTGAACATTTTATAGTTAGATTCAAGTTCTTAGTTGCACTGTAGACTTTCAGAGGGTGGGCATCACAAAAAGGAAGGCCAGATGTCACTTGGACCCAAAACTTGCTGTATTATGTATTTATTGAAGCCTCTTCAAGGACACAGAGAGTTCGTGGAAGAGACATTTCTGTAATCAATGTGACTCAGGATTAAGTCTGAAAGAGGAGGTTTGAAATTTGCCTTGCTTAGGAGAGGGTGAAGCAGACCTCCAGTAAGATATCATGGGAAGGAGAGCGAATGATGAGGTTGCAGGCTTGGGGGAGTGTGAGGGGAGCAAATGACATGAAGGAAGAGTTAAGGGGTGAAGGGAGAAAGCAGCTGAAGGGGAGTGAGGGGATTAGAAGATACATAGGGAGCAAAAAGTGAGTGAGGGGATTGGAAGGGCTTGGGGTATCAGGAAAAGAGTGGACACCCCAGAGGGAGTGGAAAACATGAAAAAGGATCTGAAGAAGCTAGAACAATGGTCTAAGGTCTGGCAATTAAAATTCAATGCGAAGAAATGCAAAGTGATGCACTTAGGGAATAGAAATCCACGGGAGACGTATGTATTAGGTGGCGAGAGTCTGATAGGTACGGACGGGGAGAGGGACCTTGGGGTGATAGTATCTGAGGATTTGAAGGCGACGAAACAGTGTGACAAGGCGGTGGCTGTATCTAGAAGGTTGTTGGGCTATATAGAGAGAGGTGTGACCAGCAGAAGAAAGGGGAGTGTTGATGCCCCTGTATAAGTCGTTGGTGAGGCCCCATCTGGAGTATTGTGTTCAGTTTTGGAGGCCGTATCTTGCTAAGGATATAAAAAGAATCGAAGCGGTGCAAAGAAAAGCTACGAGAATGGTATGGGATTTGCGTAACAAGACGTATGAGGAGAGACTTGCTGACCTGAACATGTATACCCTGGAGGAAAGGAGAAACGGGTGATATGATACAGACGTTCAAATATTTGAAAGGTATTAATCCGCAAACGAATCTTTTCCGGAGATACGAAGGCGGTAGAATGAGAGGACATGAAATGAGATTGAAGGGGGGCAGACTCAAGAAAAATGTCAGGAAGTATTTCTTCACGGAGAGAGTGGTGGATGCTTGGAATGCCCTCCCGCGGGAGGTGGTGGAGAGGAAAACGGTAACGGAATTCAAACATGCGTGGGATAAACATAAAGGAATCCTGTTCAGAAGGAAAGGATCCTCAGGAGCTTAACCGAGATTGGATAGCAGAGCCGGTAGTGGGAGGCGGGGCTGGAGGTTGGGAGGCGGGGATAGTGCGGGGCAGACTTTTACGGTCTGTGCCAGAGCCAGTGGTGGGAGGCGGGACTGGAGGTTGGGAGGCAGGGATAGCGCTGGGCAGACTTATATGGTCTGTGCCAGAGCCGGTGGTGGGAGGCGGGGATAGTGCTGGGCAGACTTATACGGTCTGTGCCAGAGCCGGTGGTTGGGAGGCGGGGCTGGTGGTTGGGAGGCGGGGCTAGTGCTGGGCAGACTTATACGGTCTGTGCCCTGAAGAGCACAGGTACAAATCAAAGTAGGGTATACACAAAAGTAGCACACATGAGTTGTCTTGTTGGGCAGACTGGATGGACTGAGCAGGTCTTTTTCTGCCGTCATCTACTATGTTACTATGTGAAAAGGGGAGAGATTAAGGGGTTTGAAGGGGGTGCTCTTCATTGCTTGTGGGAGGGGATATGGAATGTAAATGAATTGGAAGGGATATGAATGGAGAACAGAAGAGGGATGAGAGTCAAAGGATAATAGGGGCTATATAGGGTTTTATTTTTTTTTGGGGGGGGGGGGGGAGGTTGGAGAGCATGGAGGGGCATATTGGTGGTGCCGTCCCTTAGTTCCGGGTTCTGGTGCTGAATTGGCCCTCTCCTGTATTTTTGACTGAAAGAGGAGATGAAAGGTGCAATTCCCTAATCACTGTGTCAGAAAAAAAGCAATGTCTGTATGTGCAACTGCTGGAACTGTTTCTCCTATAGAAATGGTTGTATGGTACAAGTTTATGCAAGATCTATTTTTTGTAATTTTATTTAGTTGTATGTAATAAAAGTGAATTTCAAAGATTGTTTTTCAACTCTGTCTTGACCGACTAGTGCACTCGGGGTCTGTATTGTTGTTTAGAAGTAATTCTGTTTAAAAATGATTGTTTAACTTTGATTGTGTGAAAATAAGTTGGATTGCAGAAGATAAGACACAGCTCTAATTAATTTGGTATGTGAAGAGGAGGATGGTGCTTGTTTTTGGAGTTCAACAGCCACCTGGACTTGGAAAACATGTGACCATGTTCCCACAGTATGGCTTGTTTACCTAAACAGAGAAGCATTCTGTAATTTTCTTTAGCTCTGAATATGAGTTCTAAGTCTTATAAAACGGGGGGCTTGTTGCAGCAGAGTTTTGAGGCTCATCTGTGAGTAGACGTATCGCGCAGAGGACTTGTTCCTGGTCATAAAGAGACTCGGGCTTTCACTGCAACGGGCCTCCCAGCTGATGAGATAAGAGCCTGAAATCCTGACCAGTGATGTTGTATGTATAATATGTATATATCTGTCTTATAGCTTTCTTTTAGTTAGATGATTTAATCATTGTATATATATCTTAATCATTGTAGATTTCAGCACCTCTAATTAAGGTCTCATTTACCTAATACGAATCCAAAAGAATCCACAGTAATTATTGAGTAGTCTGTGTCAGTGAGACAGGCTATAAATCCATAGCAGTACATTGTATAATGAATTTTATGAAAGATTTGGTATTTGTACAGTGGATCATTTGTAAACTGCTTTAATTATATATGATTAGAATGGAGGTATATCAAGCGATATAAGTTTTTAAAAAATGCATTGAACCAATTGGGGGGGGGGGGGGGCTTTATCTCACTGGAACCCTCAGTCTGATCTGACTCATTATTGATCTCCATTTGTCTTTACTGGTTTTTACCTCCATGCCAAATTGGTCGTGTTGTGTTACATTTTTGGAGGGTTATTTTGCCCCCTAACAGACTTTTTTTGTTTGTTTGTTTGTTTGTTTTTTTTACTTCTTACTTCTAATGTACAATTTCTTTTGAATGTTCCATTTGGTTGCAAAGGATAAAAACAAATGGAATAAATCCTCATTCTGTGGGAAAGGTGGATTAGAATGATCAGCTTAGACTTACCAAGAATTTGGTAAATTCCAGTTTTTATATATGCTGTTCCTTCATTTGTGCATTCCACAAATGTTTGGCCTTTTTAAGAAAACGCTATCAAATCCAAGATGTTTGGGTCAGGAAATATTTTAATCTTGAATTGAAAAGTCTTTTTCTTAAATCAACAAAGAAATTGAACATATCATTGACATGTTATAGGTCTTTTCTGTCTAAGACTTATAGTTTCTAAGAATCAGGGCATTGATGAGAGTGAAGTTCTGATTTACCGTGGATGCATTTCCAGCTGTTAAAGGAGCTGTGTTTAACAGCTGGAAATGGCAGCTTCATTTCTATGATTAAACTGCCTTGTGACTTTTCCCTTATTGCAGCTCAGGATGCACTGAAAACTAAACATCCGATGGTGAAAGTTCGTCCTCTGTCACAGGCTACAAGGGCCAGCAAGACCAAAGCCAGAGCATGTGCTGGTGAGTTCTGAGATCCCCCTTCAAATGGTATCTCTAAAAATCAAAGGTAATCAATAGAAATAAAACAAAGATATCATCTTATTTTCTTTTCCAATGTTTTATTTTGTTTTATTTCTATTGATTACCTTTAAAAGTGGACTAACACGGCTACCACACCTCTCTACTAAAAATCAAAGGAAATCAAACAGGATCAAATAGATCCTGAGATCAATATCGACTCAAAGGATTTGCTTATGCAAAGAAAATGTATGCACAGTAAGTTGAATGAGTTACAAGGAGATCATAATTTTCAGCAAAGCATTGGCTGTTTTTAAAACACATAGGAGCTCATTTTCAAAGCACTTAGACTTACAAAGTTCCATGGGTTTCAAAGCAATTTTATAAGTCTAAGCGCTTTGAAACTATGCCTCATAGGGACCTCTGCAATAAAATTTGTTCTAAACAGGTGGGGAAAACATGCAGGCCATGTCTCATGGAATTCTTTTTAACTCCTCTTCCTGTCTATATGTGTGAGTATGTACATGTGTGTGTGTATGTTGGGAGGGGGGATTGTGGGTAGGTATATCTGACCATTTTGAGCCCCTAAGTATATTTTTATTTGTATATTTCTAACATTCTGTTGGGTTGGAAGGATAAATTAAATTAAAGTGTGTCAACGGATTTAGCTGTTGCAATTGATCTACCACAGAAATATAATGAGACTTTTTGGGGAGTAGGCATAAACATGTGGTTATAGGTGATGCACATTAGAAAGAATAATCCAGAGCGGCACACGACGCTAACTGGCATGGACGCTTAAGCTATTTTCCCTGCCAGCCTCGTTATTAACGGACCCGTAGCAGCCAACATTTTGGGGGGTTTTTTAATCACAGTCTTAGCGTTTTGGCACCTAATATGATGGCGTCAAAAACTAGTACATAAGTATCGCCATACTGGGCAAGACCAAAGGTCAATCGAGCCCAGCATCCTGTTTCCAACAGTGGCCAATCCAGGTCACAAATACCCGGCAAGATCCCAAAAATGTACAAAACATTTTATACTGCTTATCCCAGAAATAGTGGATTTTCCCCAAGTCCATTTAATAATGGTCTATGGACTTTTCCTTTAGGAAGCCGTCCAAACCTTTTTTGAACTCCGCTAAGCTAACCTTTACCACATTCTCTGGCAACGAATTACAGAGTTTAATTACACGTTGAGTGAAGAAAAATTTTCTCCAATTCGTTTTAAATTTACTACATTGTGGCTTCATCGCATGCCCCCTAGTCCTAGTATTTTTGGAAAGCGTGAACAGACCCTTCACATCTACCCGTTCAACTTCACTCATTATTTTATAGACCTCTATCATATCTCCCCTCAGCCGCCTTTTCTCCAAGCTGAAGAGCCCTAGCCGCTTTAGCCTTTCCTCATAGGGAAGTCGTCCCATCCCCTTTATCATTTTCATCACCCTTCTCTGCACCTTTTCTAATTCCACTATATCTTTTTTGAGATGCGGCGACCAGAATTGAACATAATATTCGAGGTGCGGTCGCACCATGGAGTGATACAAAGGCATTATAACATCCTCATTTTTGTTTTCCATCCCTTTCCTAATAATACCTAATATTCTATTTATTTTCCTAGCCGCAGCAGCACACTGAGCAGAAGGTTTCAATGTATCATCAACGACAACACCTAGATCCCTTGCTTGGTCTGTGACTCCTAACGTGGAACCTTGCATCATGTAGCTTTAATTCGGGTTCCTCTTTCCCACATGCATCACTTTGCACTTGCTCACATGAACAAATTCTCAATACTACATGAATCACAGTCAGGATTTCGCCCCATCCACAGCACTGAAACAATGCTACTCCTAGCCAAATTCAAACAAGAAATAGCAACAGGAAAAAGTATACTCCTCCTCCAATTCGACATGTCTAGTGCATTCGACATGGTAAACCATGAAATACTACTAAATCTAGAGTATTTCAGGATTGGTGGAAGCATACTTAGTTGGATCAAGGGTTTCCTAACCACTAGAACATATCAAGTGAAATCAAACTCGAACATATCACCACCATGGAAAGCAGACTGTGGAGTACCTCAAGGGTCACCACTATCACCGATCCTTTTCAACCTAATGATGACCCCACTAGCCAAGTCCTTATCCAGCCAAGGCCTTAACCCTTTCATTTATGCAGGCAATGTCGTCATATGTCTGACCTCATAGACCTAGCGATGAGAAACACAATCAGATCATCACGTTCTTTTTTAAATCTCCGCCACCCTAGTTGTAAAGGACTCAAATACAAATCAGTTCATGGATCCAGCTTTTCATATATATGTACACAACTCTGGAATGCACTCCCAAAGGCTGTAAAAACTATGTATGACCACCACAACTTCCGGAAATCACTAAAGACTTTCCTGTTCGAAAAAGCATATCCTAATGATCCAACTTAAATACCTGAATCCAACAACTCAAATAGACCCAAATGTGATATGAACTTAATGAACTGTACATAACCTTACTCTATGTTTCCTAATTTGTCTGTACATATCTATTTCATTTAATAACAGCACTCTATATTTGTTTATAATCGGAGGAGGCTTTCGCCCCACAGCGCTATGTAAGCCACATTGAGCCTGCAAATAGGTGGGAAAATGTGGGGTACAAATGTAACAAATAAATAAATAATATACATCCCCTACAAACATGATCAACAGAAATCACCAACGAAATCAAACTCAGCTTGAACATCATGAACTCATGGGCAAATGCATTTCAACTAAAACTCAAAACAGAAAAAACACACTGTCTCATCCTCTCATCCCAATACAACATGAACAAACCCACCAATATAAACACCCCAGACTACACCCTCCCTGTCTCAGACAGCCTGAAAATTCTCAGAGTTACAATCGACCATAACCTCACGCTAGAGAGCCAAGTGAAATCTACAACAACAAAAAATGTTCCACGCAATGTGGAAACTCAAACGAGTGAAACCTTTGTTCCCGAGGGAAATATTTCGCAACTTACAATCAATGGTACTAAGCCATGTAGACTACTTCAATGGAATCTATGCGGGATGCAAAGAACAAATCATAAAGAAACTTCAAACTGCTCAAAATACGGCAGCCAGGCTTATATTTGGAAAAACACGATTTGAAAGTGCCAAACCCCCATGAGAAAAACTGCACTGGCTTCCAATAAAAGAACGCATTGCGTTCAAAATCTGCACCCTGGTTCACAAAATTATCTACGGCGAAGCCCCGGGGTACATGACAGACCTCATAGACCTACCAACCAGAAACATAACAAGATCAACACAAACATATCTAAATCTTCACTACCCAAGCTGCAAAGCACTCAAATACAAATCAACTGGGTTTGGGGGGGAATTCAAGATGGCTGCCGCACCGGACGATTGTTGAAACGCTCTGGATGTTATGAGCTGAACTTATTCTTTTTTCCTCGGTAAAATGCCTCATACTAAACGTAAGGGAGTGTTGAGACTAGTGCCTCCACCTACCTCGACCCCCTTCTCGGCTCAAATATCGCTGGACCGTTTCCTTTCCGGTGCCCCCAGAATTACACGGGGAGAGGATCCCATTGCGGGAAGGACTGGAGAAGCAGCCCTCCTGCCGGGAGAGGAAGTCTCCCTGTCTCCACCATCTCTTTCACAGATCCCTCTCAGCCCGGCGTCGAGAGCAGCCCTGGAGGGAAACCCCATCGACTCTGACGATGTGTCGATAGAGGCTTCCAGTGAGGACCCAGGTATGCAGGCTACGACCCGGGGAGATGGAGGAAGCATGTCTTCTGTAACGCAGACCTCAGAGGTGACTCTACAAACACTAAAGGTGATGTTAGACCGGATTGCTACCATGTTGCAGAAGACTTCAGGTGATGTGCTTAATCTTAATACTAAGTTTGAAGATTTGAAAAACACCGTAGACTCTGTTAAAAATGATTTAACAACAAAAGTCCAATCTTTACAACAAGAGGTAGATACTTTAAAAGCCTTTAAAAATGTTTCCACTAAGGACTCTACAGACCTTAGACGTAAGATTGAACAGATTGAGAACTTTAACAGACGCCTAAATCTCCGTCTCTTGAATTTTCCTATAATTGCGGGGGTAACTTTGATAGATACCTTTAAGAAATACCTGATAGAAATTTTGAATTTTTCTGCTGAGACAATACCCCCATTAAATAAAATATATTATATTCCTAAAACTAGAGAAGGAGTGCAAGGCTCTGAGAAAAGTATTCCTGACTTACAAAATATTTCTGATATTTTGGAACAATCCTCGGACTTTATAATGAACAGAGCTACATTGATTGTATCTATGGTTTTTGAGCAGGACTACAATGCTATTCTAAGACTTTATTTTAGAAATTTGAAAGCTCAATTCTATGGCTCAAAAGTGTGGATATACCCAGACGTCACCAAGTCCACCCAACAAAAAAGGAAATTATTTCTTGCTTTAAAACAAAAGACAATAGATATTGGTGCTTCCTTTTTTCTTGCTTACCCGTGTAAGTGTGTAGTTAAATTGGGTCAAACTAAATATATCTTCTTTTCACCGGAACAACTTAAATCATTTGTAGAATTGAAACAAGTGAAATGAAATTGTTTTTTTTCTGGAGAAAAAGCAGCTTTTTCCTTAATTTGAATATAAGTTTGTAAATACTTCTCTTACTCTTTTCCCCCCTCATTTAAATTGGGGTCTAAGAAAGGTTTATTAGTTATATAGTTCCTAAAGATAATTAACCAGTCTAAGTATATAAGTATGTATATATATGTATATGTATATGTATACGTGTATATGCAAATGTGTTTATAAGTAATCATAATGCTGGATAAATGTGATTGACTGGATATTATTTTATTTCCTCCTGTATTTCTGCACAAGGTTATCCTTGAATATTGTAATTTAAAAGTATAAATAAAGAAATTAAAAAAAAAAAAATACAAATCAACTTATGCATCCAGCTTCTCCAATATAAGCACACAACTATGGAACGCATTACCAAACGTCGTGAAAACAACATATGATCACCTAAACTTCTGGAAATCACTAAAAACTAACCTGTTCAAAAAGGCATACCCCACCAATCCAACTTAAATGACTGAACCATGCAGCACAACGAAACCTAAGCTTGTACTAGACATAGTAACATAGTAGATGGCGGCAGAAAAAGACCTGCACGGTCCATCCAGTCTGCCCAACAAGGTAAACTCATATGTGCTACTTTTTGTGTATACCCTACTTTGATTTGTACCTGTCCTCTTCAGGGCACAGACCGTATAAGTCTGCCCAGCACTATCCCCGCCTCCCAACCACCAGTCCCACCTCCCACCACCGGCTCTGGCACAGACCGTATAAGTCTGCCCAGCATTATCCCCGCCTCCCAACCACCAGCCCCGCCTCCCACCACCGGCTCTGCCACCCAATCTCGACATAACTTAACTCTTCCTCCCTGCGATTCTCTAATGTGTCTGTTACATATGATATTTATTCTACCACAACATCACTTTGTATTTGTTCATACCGGAATTGGCGATTGCCTTTACGGTACTATGTAAGCCACATTGAGCCTGCAAGTAGGTGGGAAAATGTGGGATACAAATGTAACAAATAAACGTCATCTGCCATTTAGATGCCCGGTCTCCCAATCTCGTAAGGTCCTCTTGTAATTTTTCACAATCGTGCTGTGATTTAACGACTTTGAATAACTTTGTGTCATCAGCAAATTTAATTACCTCACTAGTTACTCCCATCTCTAGGTCATTTATAACTAAAATTTCATCAAGGAATTTTACCTCCCTAGCGTGCCCCGATGTTACATTAACCCAGTCAATTTCGGGGTAATTGAAATCACCCATTATTGTTTGCTATACACAGACACCCCCCCTCCCCCCCCCTCCCCCCCCCCCCCCCCCCCCCCATATTCAGCCAGTGGTATTGAACGTTCTGCTGCTCGCCGTCTGCATTTTTCCCAGATATTCATTTCCGGGCCCTGTCCAAGCTTTGCCATGGAATATGTGGTTTCTTTTTTTTTTTTCTTTTTTTGAGCTGGCTAACACATATTTGGCTTTGTCAATATTCATCCCTTTACCACATATTCCAAACCACTTAAAGATAGGACTTCTATTTATATGACCCAATTTAAGCGATTTATTTATTGGTTTACTTATGCAGTGAGGGGCTGAATTATTGGCACTTAACCCCACTCTGCCCCTGGAACACCCACTACTTAGCAACTTTTGAGTTTAGTGCTAACTGGTCATTTTCAGCAAAGGTGACCAGTTATCCATTGAAAATGAACGGTTAACCGCAAGCATTTTTAACCGGTCAGCGGCTGTTTCTGGCCAGTTAAATCATTTTGAATATCGGTCGGAGACTGTTTTCAAATACACCCCAGAAATGCCCCCAACTACACATATAGGAGAAAATTGTATAAAGGATTTTTACACAAATATATGCCAGTGTATGCATGTGAAAGACCTGCTATAAATTACCTCACATATAAAAGAATATGGAATGGAATTAAATATGTACACAGCTTTAAAGTAGGCATGTTCAAGGGAGAAGTTTGAGTGGAGTATGGGTGGAGTCACCGTTGGTGTGTTTATTTTATGAAATATGCATATACTTCATACATTAACACTTATGCCTGTTCCTGAGTATAAATGTCTGTAGCTTCAATCTAGCTGCTATTTCTGTAGGATTTGTGCTAGTATTTTTTAAAGACACACAGGTGCCTATGTGAATTCATAAAATAAACATAGCCTTTACATCTAAGTGACCTGTTATAAAAGATGCCATGCTGTTGGGGTTACATGTTCTATATCTGCCGTATGAAAATCTGACATAGTTGGTTTACATGGAAATATACATTCTAACTTCTATGATACCTGCATTGGATCTCACTAATCTACTTTTTCTTTTTTACTTCACGCAAGTCACAATTGTTTTAAAAATACTCTTTAATCTATCATGTGTACAACATAGAGCTACCAGTTTACTTTCCCAAACTCCATCTGCAGATGCAATGGCTACTTATTTCTCTTCTAAGATTATAGCAGGGAGTTGAGTACTACAGATCCTTTAATGTCAAAATCAAGGATATATGATAACACTTTTTTAAACACATCTATCCCTGACCCTTTAAACACATCTATCCCTGACCCTGACTGTCTTGTTTTGAGAGGCAGATTTTCAACAGTAGAACATTCTCATTCCTGGAAGTCATTTAGGCCTTCATGTTTAGGACTTGAGAAACAATTTTAACTATGCCTGCAGCCACTTGAGACCTTGACCCATTGCTGTTCAAATTTGTGCTGTGGTGTTTATCACATCTCATATTTGGCTGTGGTTCATACTGATCTTTCCTCTGATCATATGTCATCCATTTGGAAACAAGCTGCAATTCAGTATAATCTCAGAAAGAGCCCTCTGGACCCATTAGCTGTAGTGACTGATTGCCCAGTCTCAAATATCTTTTGAACATTGTGGAAAAAGTGGTAGCTGTGCAACTTATTATTTTCTCGACCAAGTTTTTGGTCCTTCACCATATGTAAACAGGGCATCATCGTGGACACAGCACAGAGATGATTCTTGTTGCTGTGTTGAATGATCTATGTTAAATCATCCTTGTCCAAAGCAAGAAGTGTGTTTGATGTTGTTTATCACCTTCTACTTGGCTACCTTGCCTAAGTTGATGGTAGGGACATAGTCTAACTTACCTCATTTTTATCTGATTAGACTTGTCAAGTAGTCAGTGGTTCTCACTTTTCTTCCTCTGGACTGTGGCATTCACTATGGGTCAGTTCTTGCCCAGCATTTATTTAGGCTTTCCTCAGCTTTCAGCCTAAGCAACTCTGATCCAATCCCATAAACTACTGGGTTATTATTTTGCTATTGACATCCAGCTTTTCCTGGGCATGGAACCTTGCAACTCTAATTTAACTATGATAAATTTTTGTCTCATTGATAATGAGGACAAATTGAAGTTAAATCCTTATATGAAGCAATATGAATCAGCAATAAGCCTTCTCAGCCAACTTTGGTTCCCACCATTTTAGCTCATACAATTTTTCTGGTTTCTTCTCTGAAAATACAGGGTTGCTATGTTGATCCAAATCTATGCTTTAAGACTCAAATCTCAGCTGTCACACAAGCCTGTTTTTTGTGCTGTGCCACAAGCCTGTTTTTTGTGCTGTGCCAGATACATGCTATCAAACTCTGTAATGCAATATGGTTCTTGTATCCTGCCAACTCCCAATAAAATAAAGATTCAAAGCGGATAACAATAGATTAATACAGAACAAGTAAACTGTGAATAATTCTACCAATTAAGATCTTTTGTTGGGAATTTTTTGAATACATTTTCAGAACCTTACGGAATGTAAGATAGGATGGAGAAACACGTAACTCCAAAGGTAATGAAAGCCAGAAATGCACGGCTTGTTAATTGAATCTGCTAAAGTCCTCTAAACCGTATTTCTGAGAAAGAAGGAAGAATTAATCAAAAGGAATCTCTAGATCTAATGAGTCCACGATCTAAAGGAAAAGATACCAACTTTAAAAAGTAATCTAGGGAAGAACCATCAAACAACCTAACAAGCATACAGGCCAATTTAAACGAAACATGAACTTATACAAGAAGCCAATGAAGAGATATTAACTCAGGAGTAACACTATCAAATTTTCTCAGCTGCCATATAAGTTTAGCTTGAGTATTTTGAATAAGCTGAAGCCTAGTTCATAGTCTAACTGAAAGAGAAAGATAAAGACTGTTACAGTAATTTAAATGAGACCGGACATAGGCCTGAGCTAAAGTAGTAAAGTCTGTTTTGTCAAAATAGTGTCAGATATTATGTAATTGACAAAGTTTTTAAAAACCTGATTTAACAATATGGTTTATGTGTGGTTCAAATGAGTGTGGTGTCTAAAATGAACCCAAGAACCTTGGAGGGTTCAGTCAGCCTTTAAAGAGAGCCCAGACTAGAGAGTTAATAAATCTGGAATCAGGCTGGTATCATGTTTGAGCTAAAGCAGCATAGTTTTGTCTACATTTAGTTTAAACCCATGAGAAGAACTAAAGTACTCAACCATGAAAATGCATGTTTTAGTTTGAGATATAGTAATACTATAGTTGAATGCTCACTAGCTTGCAACAACAGGAGCATAGCGTCTGCTTATGAGTAAAAATTAAGCCCAATTGGAGAACATCCAGAGTCTGCACCCGACATATAAATGTTAAATAAAATGGGTGAGAGTGGGGAAACTTGGGGGACCCCTCAAGGTGACGTCCATATCCTTGAAAAAGTATCTTTCATCTTAACAATATAACTTCTATTACGAAGAAACTGATTAAGCCAAGAGAAGACATTTCCTGCAATTCCAATAGCGCTTAGTTTAAACAAGAGAATGTCAAAATCCACTGTATCAAAGGCTACCATAAGGTTGAATTGAAGTAAGAATTCTTCCTTTTGCCAATGGTAAATGAGCATCAGAAACAAGTGCCAATAAAGCAGACTCCGTACTATGAAAGGGTCGGAATTGTAATGAGCTAAAACGATGAATATTTCAATAGTTGGATAATTGCTCTTCTGCAATTGCTTCTGAAATCTTTGAAAAAACGGGAATACTGGCAACTGGTCTAAAATTAGAAGATAAACTAGAGCCCAGAGAAGAATGCTTATGAATGGGAGTAAGAATAATGCCTCCAATTTTTGATGAATATTGACCTGAGTTCAAGAATATATTTATCAATGATGTGATCCAATCAATTATAACAGGTAGAGCATCCTTCATTAGATAAGAGGGACAACTATCCAGTAAACAAGATGAAGAGGAAAGTCTGAGTAATAAAGTCTCTATTTTAACTCTGCACATAAAAAAAAATAGACTGTCAAAGTCAATCAGTAGGAATACTAAGAAGATCAGATGGAGATAACGAGTTAGACAAATCTACTGCTAGCTCCAGTTTTAGTGGAACAAGGCCCCTTATTTTCACTATTTTCTGAAAAATAAGTTGCCAAATCAGAAGCAGATGGAAAACTATCATTATCAAATTTATTAGGTACAGATTTTAAATTGTTAAAAATATTGAAAAGTTGCTTAGAAGGCGAAGATAACTATATAGGCAGTGAAATAAGACTTTTTAGCATCACAGATTGCTGTTTTTTAAGTTTTTATAAAGCATTTTTCCAAGCAGATTTCAATGAAGAATCTTGTGATCTGCTCCAGTGGTGTTCAAGCCAGCGACACCTGGATTTAAGTTGTGCTAGTTCCTTAGTGTATCATTTATTCTCCGAGGACAAGCAGGCTGCTTGTTCTCACGACTGGGTGACGTCCGCGGCAGCCCCCACCAACCGGAAAAAAGCTTCGCGGGACGGTCGGGACGCAGGGCACGCCCACCGTGCATGCGCGGCCGTCTTCCCGCCCGTGCGCGACCGCTCCCGCCAGTTCCTTTTTTTCCGCGACTGGAGAGAGTTGTGCTTTTGCCACTCTCTCTGTTTTCAGCCGCCGGATTTTCTCGATCGCGTTTACGCGGATCGTCGCTTTGCTTCTGGTTACCGTACGGTTTCCCTTTTGTTTCAAAACAAAACAAAAAAAAAAAACCTGCGCGTGTGGAGCACGCGCTCCCCTTTTCCCTCGCTTCTAGCGGGGACGCCACGTTGCGGCCTAGTGGTCGCTCGGTCGTTTCTTTTTTCGTGGTGTGATTCCAGCCACCATTGACGACTTTGACTTCGCCGACGCGATTTTTCCGTCGATGTCCTCGAAGGTCCCGAGTGGATTTAAAAAGTGTGGTCGCTGCGGCCGGCCGATCTCGCAGACCGACACCCACGCTTGGTGCCTCCAGTGCCTCGGGCCGGAGCACAATCTCAAGTCGTGTTCTTTGTGTCTAGGTCTCCGGAAACGGACTCAGGTTGCGAGGCAAGTTCTGCGGGACCGTCTTTTTGGAACTTGCGCCGGCCCCTCGACGTCGACCTCGACGGCATCGGTATCGACGGCTGGTCCTTCGGTACCGGTATCGATGCCCGAGACATCGGCACCGATGGCAGCGACCCCAGGAGAACAGGTCCCGTCGGCCCGCCGGTCCGCCGGTGAGAGTGGGGGTGAGAGGCCGCGTGGGCAATCGGCCCCGGTCACTCCCTCAGCTCGTGGGCCAAGGGACCGAACCCTGTCTGACCCGGTACCTCGAGACCGAGGGGGATCGACCTCCTCCTCCTCCATGCCTTCCGGCGCCGGTGACGGGCATCGGAAGAAAGATAAGAAGCGCCGTCACCGGTCACCCTCGGTGCATCCGGATGTCGGAGAGGAGGTGACGCCGAAGCGTCATCGTCGAGAGGAGAGGTCTCCGTCGGTTGTGGAGGTACCGACGCGTCGGGGTTCCGGCACCTCGGTGCCGTCTCCTGGCCCCCAGCAGCTTCCGGCACCGACACCCTTACCGGCCCCACCGCCTTTCCCGGCAGCGGGCCTGGACGAGTGCCTCAGAGCCATCCTTCCGGGGATCCTGGAAGGGCTGATGCGCCAGGCTGTGCCGCCGGGTGCATTGGCCCCCGGCGCCGATGACTGTGGCGCCGGCGAGCTCTAGCCCGGCGCCGGGGCCGTCGACACCGCCGCCGCTTGCGGCGCCGGTCTCGACCGCCATGCAGGTGGAGTCCCCGTCGATGGAGGGAGCTCCGTCCCCGCCGGCGCGGGAGTCCACCGCTCGACGACACCGAGACCTCGGTGCCTCGACGTCGAGCCGGGCCCGGTTCAGGACTCAGCTACATGAGCTAATGTCCGATACCGAGGATGAGGACTCGTGGGGGGAAGAGGAGGACCCTAGATATTTCTCCTCAGAGGAGTCTACGGGCCTTCCCTCGGACCCCACGCCTTCACCGGAGAGGAAGCTCTCACCTCCTGAGAGTCTCTCTTTTGCCTCCTTTGTGCGGGATATGTCTATCAGCATTCCCTTCCCCGTGGTCTCTGTGGAAGAGCCGAGGGCCGAGATGCTCGAGGTCCTCGACTATCCATCACCACCTAGAGAGTCCTCCACGGTGCCGCTGCACAATGTCCTAAAAGAGACGCTGCTTCGGAACTGGGTGCGACCATTAACTGACCCCACCATTCCCAAGAAAGCAGAGTCCCAGTACAGGATCCACTCTGACCCAGAGCTCATGCGGCCCCAATTGCCCCATGACTCAGCGGTCGTGGATTCTGCTCTCAAGAGGGCACGGAGTTCGAGGGATACCGCCTCGGCGCCCCCGGGGCGGGAGTCTCGCACTCTGGACTCATTTGGGAGGAAGGCCTACCAATCCTCCATGCTCGTGACCCGCATCCAGTCATACCTGCTCTATATGAGCATCCACATGCGGACCAATGTGCAACAGCTGGCGGACCTGGTCGATAAGCTCCCGCCGGAGCAGTCCAGGCCTTATCAGGAGGTGGTCAGGCAGCTGAAGGCGTGCAGAAAGTTCCTGTCCAGGGGTATTTTTGACACCTGTGACGTGGCATCTCGTGCTGCGGCCCAAGGTATAGTGATGCGCAGGCTCTCATGGCTGCGTGCCTCTGACCTGGACAACCGTACCCAGCAGAGACTGGCCGACGCCCCCTTGCCGGGGGGATAACATTTTTGGTGAGAAGGTCGAGCAGATGGTGGACCAACTGCATCAGCGGGAAACCGCTCTCGACAAGCTCTCCCACCGGGCGCCTTCAGCATCCACCTCCACAGGTGGACGTTTTTCCCGGGCCCGGCAGGCTGCACCCTATTCTTTTGCGAAGCGTAGGTACAACCAGCCGGCCCGAAGGCCTCGTCAGGCACAGGGACAGCCCCAGCGCGCTCGTTCTCGTCAACAGCGTGCGCCTAAGCAGCCCCCTGCGCCTCCACAGCAAAAGCCGGGGACGGGCTTTTGACTGGATCCACGGGCATAGCCGCCCTACAAGTGTCCGTACCGGACGATCTGCCGGTCGGAGGGAGGTTAAAATTTTTTCACCAAAGGTGGCCTCTCATAACCTCCGACCAGTGGGTTCTCCAAATAGTGCGGTGCGGATACGCCCTGAATTTGGCCTCCCTGCCTCCAAATTGTCCTCCGGGAGCTCAGTCTTTCAGCTCCCATCACAAGCAGGTACTTGCAGAGGAACTCTCCGCCCTTCTCAGCGCCAATGCGGTCGAGCCCGTACCACCCGGGCAGGAAGGGCAGGGATTCTATTCCAGGTACTTCCTTGTGGAAAAGAAAACAGGGGGGATGCGTCCCATCCTAGACCTGAGAGGCCTGAACAAATTCCTGGTCAAAGAAAAGTTCAGGATGCTTTCCTTGGGCACCCTTCTGCCAATGATTCAGAAAAACGATTGGCTATGTTCCCTGGATTTAAAGGACGCATATACTCACATACCGATACTGCCAGCTCACAGACAGTATCTCAGATTCCGCCTGGGCGCACGCCACTTTCAGTATTGTGTGCTGCCATTTGGGCTCGCCTCTGCCCCACGAGTGTTTACCAAGTGCCTCGTGGTGGTAGCGGCCTACCTACGCAAGCTGGGAGTGCACGTGTTCCCATATCTCGACGATTGGCTGGTCAAGAACACCTCGGAGGCAGGAGCCCTCCGGTCCATGCAGTGCACTATTCACCTTCTGGAGCTGCTGGGGTTTGTGATAAATTACCCAAAGTCCCATCTCCAGCCAACTCAGTCTCTGGAATTCATAGGAGTGCTGCTGAATTCCCAGACGGCTCAGGCCTACCTTCCCGAAGCGAGGGCCACCAATCTCTTGGCCCTGGCTTCGCAGACCAGAGCGTCTCAGCAGATCACAGCTCGGCAGATGTTGAGACTTCTGGGTCATATGGCCTCCACAGTTCATGTGACTCCCATGGCTCGTCTTCACATGAGATCTGCTCAATGGACCCTAGCTTCCCAGTGGTTCCAAGCCACCGGGAATCTAGAAGATGTCATCCGCCTCTCCACCAGTTGCCGCACTTCACTGCTCTGGTGGACCATCCAGACCAATTTGACCCTGGGACGTCCATTCCAAATTCCGCAGCCCACGAAAGTGCTGACGACGGATGCATCTCGCCTGGGGTGGGGAGCCCATGTCGATGGGCTTCACACCCAGGGTCTGTGGTCCCTCCAAGAAAAGGATCTGCAGATCAACCTCCTGGAGCTCCGAGCGATCTGGAACGCACTGAAGGCTTTCAGAGATCGGCTGTCCTGCCAAATTATCCAAATTCGGACAGACAATCAGGTTGCAATGTATTACGTCAACAAGCAGGGGGGCACCGGATCTCGCCCCCTGTGCCAGGAGGCCGTCGGGATGTGGCGTTGGGCGTGTCGGTTCGGCATGCTCCTCCAAGCCACGTACCTGGCAGGCGTAAACAACAGTCTGGCCGACAGACTGAGCAGAGTCATGCAACCGCACGAGTGGTCGCTCCATGCCAGAGTGGTACGCAAGATCTTCCGAGCGTGGGGCACCCCCTCGGTGGACCTTTTCGCCTCTCAGACCAACCACAAGCTGCCTCTGTTCTGTTCCAGACTTCAGGCACACGGCAGGCTAGCGTCGGATGCCTTTCTCCTCCATTGGGGGACCGGCCTCCTGTATGCTTATCCTCCCATACCTTTGGTGGGGAAGACCTTACTGAAGCTCAAGCAAGACCGCGGCACCATGATTCTGATCGCGCCCTTTTGGCCCCGTCAGATCTGGTTCCCTCTTCTTCTGGAGTTGTCCTCCGAAGAACCGTGGAGATTGGAGTGTTTTCCGACTCTCATTTCGCAGAACGACGGAGCGTTGCTGCACCCCAACCTTCAGTCTCTGGCTCTCACGGCCTGGATGTTGAGGGCGTAGACTTCACTGCGTTGGGTCTGTCTGAGGGTGTCTCCCGGGTCTTACTTGCCTCTAGGAAGGATTCCACTAAGAAGAGTTACTTTTTCAAGTGGAGGAGGTTTGTCGTGTGGTGTGAGAGCAAGGCCCTAGAACCTCGTTCTTGCCCTGCACAGAACCTGCTTGAATACCTTCTGCACTTATCAGAGTCTGGCCTCAAGACCAACTCAGTAAGGAATCACCTTAGTGCGATTAGTGCTTACCATTATCGTGTGGAAGGTAAAGCCATCTCTGGAGAGCCTTTAGTAGTTCGATTCATGAGAGGCTTGCTCTTGTCAAAGCCCCCTATCAAGCCTCCTACAGTGTCATGGGATCTCAACGTCGTCCTCACCCAGCTGATGAAGCCTCCTTTTGAGCCACTGAATACCTGCCATCTGAAGTACTTGACCTGGAAGGTCATTTTCTTGGTGGCAGTTACTTCAGCTCGTAGGGTCAGTGAGCTTCAAGCCCTAGTAGCTCATGTTCCATATACCAAATTTCATCACAACAGAGTAGTGCTCCGCACCCACCCAAAGTTCCTGCCGAAGGTGGTGTCGGAGTTCCATCTTAACCAGTCAATTGTCTTGCCAACATTCTTCCCCAGGCCGCATACCCGCCCTGCTGAACGTCAGTTGCACACATTGGACTGCAAGAGAGCATTGGCCTTCTACTTGGAGCGGACACAGCCCAACAGACAGTCCGCCCAATTGTTTATTTCTTTCGACCCTAACAGGCTAGGGGTCGCTGTCGGGAAACGCACCATCTCTAATTGGCTAGCAGATTGCATTTCCTTCACTTACGCCCAGGCTGGGCTGACTCTTGAGGGTCATGTCACGGCTCATAGTGTTAGAGCCATGGCAGCGTCAGTGGCCCACTTGAAGTCAGCCACTATTGAAGAGATTTGCAAGGCTGCGACGTGGTCATCTGTCCACACATTCACATCACATTACTGCCTCCAGCAGGATACCCGACGCGACAGTCGGTTCGGGCAGTCGGTGCTGCAGAATCTGTTTGGGGTGTAAATCCAACTCCACCCTCCAGGACCCGAATTTATTCTGGTCAGGCTGCACTCTCAGTTAGTTGTTCTTCGTAGGTCAATTTCTGTTGTTTCCTCGCCGTTGCGAGGTTCCATTGACCTGGGTTCTTGTTTTGAGTGAGCCTGAGAGCTAGGGATACCCCAGTCGTGAGAACAAGCAGCCTGCTTGTCCTCGGAGAAAGGGTATGATACATACCTGTAGCAGGTGTTCTCCGAGGACAGCAGGCTGATTGTTCTCACCTACCCTCCCTCCTCCCCTTTGGAGTTGTGTGTTTCATCTTTTGCTAGTTATTCAACTGGCGGGAGCGGTCGCGCACGGGCGGGAAGACGGCCGCGCATGCGCGGTGGGCGTGCCCTGCGTCCCGACCGTCCCGCGAAGCTTTTTTCCGGTTGGTGGGGGCTGCCGCGGACGTCACCCAGTCGTGAGAACAATCAGCCTGCTGTCCTCGGAGAACACCTGCTACAGGTATGTATCATACCCTATATTGTGATTAGAAGGTATTTCTTTTCTAACCAACGGTGCTAAAGTATTCATAGTCATGGTAAGAACATCAAGTGGATTCGAAGAAGCTGAAGGTAATAGAGATAAAACAATATTCTAAAAGTCGTGAGCAATAATTCTCTTCCTTGTAAATTACGGAAGAGAATAGGAACTAGTCGAGACATTCTTGAGGGAAAACGTAAATTCAGACAGAAAATGTAACCATATAACTGGTTTCCAAGTATCATCAGACTAAAAAATAAGTACAAGAAGTAGAATCAAGGGTAGAAGCCAAGAAGACCAGGCAGTAGCCCTTTCAATGCAATGGGTGAGTCGAATATATTGATAAGCACAGGGAATTTAGAATAGTATTAAACTATATAAATCAGAATCACTGCTATCCTGTAAATGCAAATTGACTTACTCCATTAATACCACAGAAGTGAATAAAGGTAATTGAAGAGGCAGAAACTCCACAAACCTTTCCTGAACTTTACTCCAGATTCCTAGACAGAACCGTATAACAGATTAGCATTCAGGATCCCAACACCAGAGCCATGTCCAGAAATAGAAAAAACTGGATTAGTAGGATTTACTCAACCTAAAATATGAAAAATGCAAAGAAATAACCTATGCATCATTAGGAAATAAAAAGGATTTGACCTCGCTAATAGCAAAGATAAAAATTTCTAAAATAGCCCTCTCAGGAGCCCATTCAGAGGCCCACAAAGGGGCACAGTAAGGGGTATTACACACCCCTTAGATGGTTTGCCTCAGGGTGGGTGCATTAATACACTGCATGTATTGATGACTGCAGGAACAGGTACAGAAATGTCCCAGACAGTGGTCGCAAACTTCTTGAATTGAGCCTAGTAGTAGTGAAACAGTAGCCTCATGGTGGGCGTGATGCTATCTTTTCAGCCCTGGTTGAAATAGTAAAGATGATCTTTTTAGGTTGTTCTTATACTTCTTTCCTTAAACCAATTCAACCCAAAGCAGTTTACAGAATAGTCCAGTATAAGAATTTGGACTATTCTGTAATATAAGATGCTGGTACATTGAACCAAACTCTGTTCTGAACTTTTTTTTTTTTTTTTAGATTTTCTTCAGCCAACAAAAGAACGTCCAGAAACATCTGCAGCTTTAGCAAGGAGGCTGGTGATTGGTGCGCTGGGTGTGCGAAGTAACCAGACTAAAGCTGAGAGAGAGGCAGAACGAAAAAAGCTGCAGGAAGCCAAAGGTAAGAAGTGTTTCTCCTAAGCTGACCTTTTCAAGAGCCCTTCATGTTGGTTAGTAATTTTTCAGTATGGGTTTGGTAGACAAACTGGGAAAAGTCTAAGTTGGAACAGGGGATATATTTCTGGTTACTTCCTTTACCAGAATAACGGACAATAAAATGCCATGGGTGAAATTAATGTGTGTATGTCCTCAACTATCTTTATACAAGGCTGTTACCCAAATCAAAGAGAGGAAGCACACTTGCAACCTAGAGCTTTATTTGCCACTTTTCTAGACATAAAATGGACATGGACTTTAAAAGCTTTTCTCCTTCACTTTTGAAAAATAGTCCTGTCGTCTGTTTGCTGAATCTTGTACTGTAGAGTGACCTGTCTGGTTCCAGACTAGGAGAGGGGAAAAGTAGAATATATAGTCTGGATGTTGGCATATTAATATGTTGTGAATGCATAAACTACTACTACTACTACTCAACATTTCTAAAGCGCTACCAGACTTACGCAGCGCTGTACAGTCAAACACGAAGAGAGACAGTCCCTGCTCAAAAGAGTGCTGAAGATGTCTCAATAGGGGGTACTCTCCTCTTGGCCTCTACAGGCTTCTGAGGTGATAAAACTGTATATGAAGTGGCAATTTGAGAGATGGGAAGATAGGCAGAATGACAAGGTAATATATGCTACACATGGAGGGGCATTTTCGATATGACACCTAAGTCCGAACGTCCAAAATCTGAATAGGAAAGAAGGTCATTTTCAAAAAAGAAAAACGTCTATCTTTTGTTTTCAAAAATACAAGGTTTTCTGATTTGGACGTTTGGTTTTTCGGTCCATTTTCAAACAAAAAAACGTCCCGAGTGCAAAACCCACAAAATCAAGCCATCGAGATGTAGGAGGAGCCAGCATTTTTAGTAGACTGGGTCCCCCTGACATCCCAGGAAAGCAGTAGGGCACCCTAGGAGCATTGCAGTGGACTTCATAAAATGCACCCGATACACATCTCATCATTGTTCCCTTATCTTGTCTACTGAGCCCCCCAACCCCCCCCCCCCCCCCCCCAAATGAACACCACTACCATAGCCCTTACGGGTGAAGGGGGCACCTATATGTGGGTACAGTGGGTTTCTGGTGAGTTTTGGAGGGCTCACAGTTTCCTCCACAAGTGTAACAGGTAGGGAAAGGTATGGGCCTGGGTCCACCTGTCTGCAGTGTACTGCACCCACCACTAGACTATTCCAGGGACCTGCATGCTGTTCCAATGGACCTGAGTATGACATCTGAGGTTGGCAAGTAATGTTTTTAATCACATTTTTTGGGGGTGGGAGGGAGTTAGTGACCACTGAGGGAGTAAGGGGAAGTCACCCCTAATTCCCTTCAGTGGTCATCTGGTCATTTAGGGCACCTTTTTGTGCCGTATTCATTATAAAACAGGTCTAGCTCAAAAACATCTTAGTGTTAGTCTTGGATGGTTTTGTTCTGTTCTATTATGGCTGGAAAACGTCTTAAGTGTTAGGAATGCCCAAAGCCCACCCTTAACACGCCCCTAACACGCCCCCTTGTGATTTGAATGCACTTCTGGTGGACTTCATAGAAAAACGTCTAAAAATTGGTTTTGAAAATACCAATTTGGACGTATTTGTGAGAAAAACGTCCAAATGCAGATTTATGCCACTTTTTGGACGTTTTTCTCTTTGGAAATTAAGCCCAGTAGCTTCCCATTAAGACTCTAAACAATAAACTTAAAGAGGGTGATTTTACAGTCAATAAATACAAAATAAATATCAAGAGTTAATGTTTAGTATTGTTCCATAGTATAAGTCTTTTGAGATTAATATTGTTTGCGGTGTGAAACATTTTCTAAATGAAATAGACTCACTGAGCCAACTAAAGCTGTAAATTATCTATCTTTGGGGTGAAATTTGGTAGGTCTGCTGTGTGTACTGAAGGTGAAAAAATAACCGATAGCAGAAGACTGAGATGATTCCTGGCCTCTCAGACTTTTAGATGTTTTTGCTATAATATACAGTAATTCTTTAGATTTATTAAATTTTTGGCAGGCTCTAAATTTATGAATCGCCAAACTGGAACGCGAGACAATGTTCAACACAGTTCATATAAAATCCAAAATACAGTAAAGTAAATGGCTATTCTATTAATAAACTCTAAAATAAAATTATAATAAATGTCAAATAATAACATTAGCAGCAACCTATAAATGTAACATCGGGGCACGCTAGAGAGGTAAAATTCCTTGAAATCAAAGACAGCTTTATGGAGCAGCTGGTACAGGAACCGACGAGAGAAGGAAAAATTCTAGACCTAGTCCTTAGTGGAGTGCATGATCTGATTAGGGAGGTAATGGTGCTGGAGCCGCTTGATAACAGTGATGATAATATGATCGGATTTCATATTAGCTTGAATATTGTGTTCAATTCTGGTCACCGCATCTCAAAAAAGATATAGTGGAATTAGAAAAGGTGCAGAGAAGGGCGACGAAAATGATAAAGGGGATGGGACGACTTGCCAATGAGGAAAAGCTAAAGGGGCTAGGGCTCTTCAGCTTGGAGAAAAGGTGGCTGAGGGGAGCTATGATAGAGGTCTATAAAATAATGATTGGAGTTGAACGGGTAGATGTGAAGCATCTGTTTACGCTTTCCAAAAATACTAGGACTAGGGGGCATGCGATGAAGCTACAATGTAGTAAATTTAAAACGAATCTGAGAAAATTTTTCTTCCCTCAGCGTGTAATTAAACTCTGGAATTTGTTGCCAGAGAATGTGGTAAAGGCAGTTTAGTGGAGTTTTAAAAAGGTTTGGATAGCTTCCTAAAGGAAAAGTCCATAGACCATTATTAAATGGACTAAGGGAAAATCCACTATTTCTGGGGATATGCAGTATAAAATGTTTTATACTTTTTTGGGATCTGGATTGGCCACTGTTGGAAACAGGATGCTGGGCTTGATGGACCTTTGGTCTTTCCCAGTATGGCAATACTTATGTACTGAAACACATAAATCTATCAAAAAGTCAGCTTTAAAAAGTATATTGTTTTCAAGCAATGTCTGAATCGTAGATAGTCATCTTCAAGCTCAAGATCCCTTGACAGTGGATTCCATAAAAAAAGAACAGAATGAGAAAATTCACATAGGCACAAATTAAGGGCCTCTTATCAAGCCGCGCTAGCACTTCCTGTGTGGCAATGCCGACTGAGCCCATTCAAAGTGAATGGGGCTTTGTCGGCATTACTGCACC
This sequence comes from Microcaecilia unicolor, assembly GCF_901765095.1. Taxonomy (NCBI): domain Eukaryota; kingdom Metazoa; phylum Chordata; class Amphibia; order Gymnophiona; family Siphonopidae; genus Microcaecilia; species Microcaecilia unicolor. The sequence goes on from NC_044035.1 coordinate 54,803,157, forward strand.
GGGAGCCGCTAGTGCGGCTGGATAACAGGCCCTAAGTAGTGATCTTTAGAAGAAGGGATGTGTAACTGAATGAGAAGGAACATTTACAGTTACTTTGGACGCCAAATATCCAGGACCCATTCCATGCAGAACCTAAAAAGGGAAAAGGAAAGCTTTTAAATTGGGCCTTGAATAGAAAGTGGTTGCAGACCCTAGAGGTCCAGGCTGATATCTCTGTAGCTGGTCTGCTCAGATTGTGACCCAAATGTGGGTTTCCTGAATCCATTTGGGGTCACTACCCCCAGTTTAGGAAGCTCTATACTATATATTTGCTGCTGGTTACACTAATTGATAGTAATACTGAAGCAGTGGTATTAGCCAGCTGTTCATTTTATTTGTCACTAGGTGGCGCTCATAAAACAAGAAGCATAGTTACTTGTAGCATATAAGAGAAGGGTTTAAAGATCTGTATGCTAAACTCTGGTAAATTGTATTTAATATTGCATAAACGTACACACCTTTGTTAACCTTTGTAATGGTATAATCCTGTTTACTGTAGTGACAGGAGTTAAAAGTACAATTTCGTTGTTGCGTCATTTTCCGTATAGAAACCTATGCAGTGATAACAGGATATATTTCAATTCCTTCTAGAAAAAAGACGCATGGAAGCCAAACAGCGTGAAGATGCCTGGGAAGGAAGGTGACATGACAACAGCCTTTTGAATTCAGCAGCAAGAACAGAAAGTTGCATAGGAATTTATGACCTTGCTGGACAGCTCTGCAACCCTGACTGTGGATTTGGAGGAGCCAACTCTTATCACTTATGCAGATAATTAAAACTGAGGAAATGGAGGAAGAGCACCACCCCTCACTTACAGTGAACAATAAATGTGCCTAGCATTTTTCCCTCATCCTTTTCTTCTACTGCCCCCCACCAAAAAAAAAATTGTTTAGGGTTTGAGGTTTTAAAGTGGTGAGTTAAGAAGATTTTAAAAATTGTAGTTGGTGAGTTGGCAGTTTTATTTTAATAAAATGATAATTGATGCAGGGTTGCTTCCAAAGACTTTTAACTTTTTTTTTCCATTTTTTAACTGCATAAACAGAGATGTGCCTCTGTTTGATTTTGTTTTAAAAGATCAGAGACTGCATTTTTAATGATACCAAACGAAATAATCTTTGGAACCTATTTTTCCTAACTCCTTTTTTTTGGTGCACAGGTTTCTGCAGAGAGGCAGAAGAAATAACAAAATAAATTGTGTTGTAAAAGTAATAGTTCTGCAGTACTTAGCCAAAGTGAGAGCTTGGGTCAACTGTAAATGCTGCTCTGGCATATACATTTAGGGGCTTATCTACTAAATTGTATTAGGTGTTTGATATGGGTTTTCTCAAAGGACAAGCAGGCTGCTTGTTCTCACATGTGGGTCGACGTCCGCGTCAGCTCGGGAAACCGGCGATTTTGCCAGCAAAATATTTTAAAACATTTCCAGAGTCTTCTAGCGCGCACCGCGCATGCACGGCCGTCTTCCCGTCACGTGAGTGTTCCTGCTCAGTTATTTTTTCTCCGCTGTGAGGTGCGGTCGAGTTTTCACCACTCCTCTCAGGCCCGGAAAAGAGTTTTCTGGTTGTCTTTTTTTTTTTTTTTTCTTTCTTGTTTATTAGAATTTACAGTTTTAAAAAGAAAAAAAAAACTCCCGTAGTTTTTCTTTACTTTTTTGCCCCTTTTTAAATTTCCTTTATTTTTTGACGCAGCTGGCTTGCTCCCTTCTTTTCGTGCCCTTTTTTCTTCGTGCCCTTCAGGCACAATCGCGTCTTTTGATTTCGCCGAAGCCGGTTTTTTCATCCATGTCATCGAAGACACCCAGCGGCTTCAAACGTTGTACTCGGTGCAACCGGACTATCTCGGGTACCAATACCCATGCTTGGTGTATCCAGTGCCTTGGGCCCGACCACAGCCCAGCCGCTTGTAGTCTGTGTCTTTGCATGAAGAAACAGACCCAAGCATCTCTAGAGGCCCAACGAGAAAAGCTTTTTGAGGCTCAGTCTGGTCCTTCGACATCGGTACCGAGGTCGGCAGCATTGACATCGGGAGCTAAGGTAATAGCTGCAGAATGACCAACTCGTACTGGGAGCAGTGAGACATCGAGTGGGTCTCCACCTGCCTCGAGGCCTCCTGTTATTCAGGCCCCCCGGGACCCCAACCTTTGTCGGACCCAGCCCCAAGTAGACGTGAGGATTCCACGTCTTCCTCATCGGTACCGAGGAGTCTCGATGACAGGCGTCGAGCGAAGGCGAAGAAGCACCGTCATCGTTCTCCTTCGACACACGGTGCCAGGAGCTCCGGGACATCGAGGGATTCGGCACCCGAGAAGCGTCAGTGCCGAGAGGATCACTCCCCCTCTATTGAGGAGGTGCTGATGCGTCGGTCTAGCAGCCCGGTACCTGCTCCCGAGCCTCGACAGATTCTGCCACCGGCTCCTTTTCCGACCCTGCAGCCTTGTCCGACGGCGGCTCTCGACGAGCGTACGAGGGCCGTGCTTCCAGAGTTTCTGGAAGGGTTATTGTGCCAGGCTGCGTCGGTTTCGGGGGTGCTCGCGCCTTCTGTACCTTCGGCTACAGCAGTCTCTGGCCGTTCGCCTGTGGTGAGGTCCCCGACCTTGGTGCCGCCTGCGACATCGATGTCGGCTGCCACCGAGGTCGAGTCTCCGATGTTGGTGGAGGAAGCTTCACCAGAGTCCAGGTGGGCGTCAACTTCTCGGCATCGCCATGGAGGACGTCGTTCCTCGGCGTCAAGACAGCCTCAGTTTCGGACTGTTTTAAGAGATGTCTTGTCCGATACTGAAGATGAGTGCTTATGGGAGGAAGAGGAGTATCCCAGGTACTTTTCTTCTGACGAGTCTCTTGGGATTCCTTCTGAACATTCCCCTCCACCAGAAAGGAGACTGTCTCCACCGGAGAGTCTATACTTTACCACATTTTTCTGGGAAAGGGCTGTGGCTATTCCCTTCCCTATGGAGGTTGAAGATGAGCCCAGGGCTGAGATGCTCGAGGTCCTGGATTATCCTTCTCCACCTAGAGAGGCTGCAACGGCTCCTTTGCATAATGTACTCAAGGAAGTCCTTATGCGAAACTGGTCGTTCCCTCTGTCTAACCCCGTGATCCCAAAGAGAACTGAATCCCAATATCGGATCCATGGGGAACCTGGGTTGATGAAGTCTCAGCTACCTCACAATTCCATGGTGGTGGACTCCGCTCTTAAAAGGGCCAAGAGTACTATGCCTCGGCGCCCCCAGGCAGAGAATCTAGGACCCTGGACTCTTTTGGGAGAAAGGCCTATCAGTCCTCTATGCTCGTATCCAAGATTCAGTCATACCAGCTCTACACATGCGGAACAACGTGAAGCAACTGGCAGACTTGGTGGATAAGCTCCCTCCGGAGCACGCCAGGCCTTTTCAGGAGGTGGCCAGGCAGCTGAAGGCGTGTCGTAAATTCCTGTCCAGGGGCGCTTACGACTCTTTTGATGTTGCATCCAGAGCCGCTGCTCAGGATATAGTGATGCTCAGACTCTCATGGCTATGTGCCTATGACCTGGACAGTCGAGACCAGCAGCGAATTGCGGATGTCCCTTCCCGGGGGGGGGGGGGGGATAATATTTTTGGCGAGAAAGTCGAGGTCCACCAGCGGGAAACCGCTATGGATAATCTCTCCCGCCTGGCGCCTTCAGCTTCTACGTCACCAGGTAGACGATTTTTCTGGGGAAGGAGGAATGCTCCCTATGCCTACAATAAGCGTAGGTACAATCCTCCTTCCTGACAGCCTTCTCAGGCTCAGCCCCAGCGCACTCGTTCTTGTCAACATGTGCGCCCAGACAGGCCCCTGCAGCTCCCCAGCAAAAGCAAGGGACGGGCTTTTGATGGCTCCAGCTGAGCATAGCCGCTATAAAAGTGTCCATGCCGGACGATCTACTGGTCGGAGGGAGGTTAAAATTTTTTCACCAAAGGTGGCCTCTCATAACCTCCGATTGGTGGGTTCTTCAAATAGTCCGGTTAGGATACTCCCTCAATTGGATCTCCAGACCTCCAAATTGGCCACCGGGAGCTCAGTCCTTCAGCTTCCAGCACAGGCAGGTACTTGCAGAGGAACTCTCCGCCCTTCTCAGCGCCAATGCGGTCGAGCCCGTTCCACCAGGGCAAGAAGGGCTGGGATTCTATTCCAGGTACTTCCTTGTGCAAAAGAAAACAGGGGGGATGCGTCCCATCCTAGACCTAAGGGCCCTGAACAAATATCTGGTCCGAGAAAAGTTCAGGATGGTTTCCCTGGGCACCCTTCTTCCCATGATTCAGAAAAACGATTGGCTATGCTTTCTGAACTTAAAGGGTGCTTATACAAACATCCTGATACTTCCAGCTCACAGTAAGTATCTTCGATTCCGTCTGGGAACACAGCACTTCCAGTATTGTGTGCTGCCTTTTGGTCTCGCGTCTGTGCCCAGGGTCTTTACAAAATGCCTGGCAGTAGTTCCCTTATCTCAACGATTGGCTGGTGAAGAACACCTCGGAGGCAGGAGCTTTACAGTCCATCCAGATGACTATTCAACTACTGCAGCTACTCGGGTTTGTTATATATTACCCCAATTCCCATCTTTTCCCTGTTTAAAAACTGGAATTTATTGGAGCTCTGCTGGATTCACAGATGGCTCGCGTCTATCTTCCCGAAGCGAGGGCAGACAATCTTCTGTCCCTAGTTTCCTTGGCCAGAGCGTCTCAGCAGATCACAGCTCGGCAGATGTTGAGACTTCTGGGCCATATGGCCTCCACAGTTCTTGTGACGCCCATGGCCTGCCTTTAAATGAGATCTGCTCAATGGACCCTAGCTTCCCAGTGTTATCAGGCTGCAGGGAATCTAGAGAATGCAATCCTGCTGTCCACCGATTTTCACAATTCCCTTCGGTGGTGGACAATTCGATCCAATTTGACCTTGGGACGTCCCTTCCAAATTCCTCAGCCTCAAAAAGTGCTGACAATGGATGCATCCCTCCTGGGGTGGGGAGCGCATGTAGATGGGCTTCACACTCAAGGAGCTTGGTCCCTTCAGGAATCAGGTCTTCAGATCAATCTCCTGGAGTTGCGAGCGGTCTGGAACACTCTAATGGCTTTCAGAGATCGGCTGTCCAATCAAATTATTCAAATTCAGATAGACAATCAGGTTGCCATGTACTACATCAACAAGCAGGGGGCACCAGATCTTGCCCCCTGTGTCGGGAAGCCGTCCAGATGTTGCTTTGTGCATCTTAATGCAATTGGTGCTTATCATTATCGTGTAGAGGGTAAGCCTATCTCTGGACTGCCTTTAGTTGTTCGATTCATGAGAGGTTTGCTTTTGTCAAAGCCCCCTGTCAGACCTCCTCCAATGTCATGGGATCTCAACGTTGTTCTCACCCAACTAATGAAACCTCCTTTTGAGCCACTTAATTCCTGCCATCTGAAGTATTTGACTTGGAAGGTCATTTTCTTGGTGGCTGTTACTTCAGCTCATAGAGTCAGTGAGCTTCAAGCCTTGGTAGTGCTTGCTCCTTATCTCAAGTTTCATCACAACAGAGTAGTCCTCCGCACTCACCCTAGGTTCTTGCCGAAGGTGGTGTCGGAGTTCCATCTGAACCAGTCAATTGTCTTGCCAACATTTGTTCCCCGTCCTCATACCTGCCCTGCTGAACGTCAGTTGCATACATTGGACTGCAAGAGAGCATTGGCCTTTTATGTGGAGCGGACAAGCCCCTTCAGACAGTCCGCCCAAATGTTTGTTTCTTTCGATCCCAACAGAAGGGGAGTTGCTGTTGGGAAACGCACCATTTCTAATTGGCTAGCAGATTGCATTTCCTTCACTTATGCCCAAGGTGGGCTGACTCTTGAGGGTTATGTCACGGCTCATAGTGTTAGAGCCATGGCAGCGTCGGTGGCCCACTTGAAGTCAGCCACCATAGAAGAGATTTGCAAGGCTGCGACGTGGTCATCAGTCCACACATTCACATCTCATTACTGCCTTCAACAGGATTCCCGACGCGACAGTCGGTTTGGGCAGTCGGTGCTGCAGAATCTGTTCGGGGTTTAGAATCCAACTCCACCCCCCTAGACCTAATTTTGTTCTGTTCCAGGCTGCACTCTCAGTTAGATGTTTACTTCGTAGGTCAATCTTTGTTATGTCCTCGCCGTTGCGAGGCCCAGTTGACCTTTTTTGTTTTGAGTGAGCCTGGGGTGCTAGGGATACCCCATCAGTGAGAACAAGCAGCCTGCTTGGCCTCGGAGAAAGCGAAGATACTTACCTGTAGCAGGTATTCTCTGAGGACAGCAGGCTGATTGTTCTCACAAACCCGCCCTCCTCCCCTTTGGAGTTGTTTTCTTCTCTTTGCTTTTTGACATAACTGAGTGGGGACTCGTGCATGCTGCGCGTGCCCCGCGTTCTGGAAGGATCTGGCAAAGTTTTGCCTAATTTTACTGAGAAAAATTGCCGGTTCCGGGCCGCCGTGGACGCCGACCCATCAGTGAGAACAACCAGCCTGCTGTCCTCGGAGAATACCTGCTACAGGTAAGTATCTTCGCTTTACCCTGCGTCCTTATCACATTTACCATTCTCCAAGTGCCAGGAGCATCCACAGCAGTTAATATGAAGGTTTTGCAGCTACCGCAAACTGTTTCGCAATTAATAAACTTAACACCAAGAAGGAAGGTGACCTCTATCCTTGTTGTGAATTGTTATTGGTGGGTGGAAGGGGTATCTGAGGAGGGGAAAGATGTGTTAAATTTTGGTTTGTGGTTTTATTCATTTAGGAATTGTTACGTTTTAATGTTGGGTACCTTGAAATTTGTCATGTAAGTTTATTTTGCCTATAAAATAAAGTTTAAAAAAAAAGCCTAAACGGAGCTAAGTAAATAGGCCCCTTAATGTGATACTGTCTTGGGTTAATTAATGTTATAGACTATATCAATTTCATATTTATCTTGCATCTTAATCTTTAAGCCAAAAATCTCCATCCTATCTTCAGGGATTATACCATCGCTATTTGTAGTTTCCCTGTCATGTATATTGTCTTCCTTTCATTGAAGATTCTTTAATATCTTCTCTGGATAAGGTATTCATTAAGTAGGCCTTTTACTAAGCTGCAGTAGCGTTTTTGCGCACACTGAAAATAAGTGTGTGCTAAACGCTAGAGAACCCATATATTTCTATGGGCGTCCCTAGCATTTAGTGCGTGCTAATCATTTAGCACATGCTAAAAACGCTACCATGGCTTAGAAATATACCCCCTAAATGATTTCAGGGTTGTGTGTTTTTCTCAAATAGATATTTACTTTGTGTTATTTATAGAGTGAAAAATATTTACCGGGTGACTGAGGGGCATTTTCAAAATGATATCTAAGTGTCAAAAAAAGTTCATCTCTCAGCCATTATTGAACAGGAAAAATGTCAGGATTTCCTGTTTGAAAATACATGACAATGTCCAAAATGAATGCCCATTTTCCAAAATATCCAAATTATGAACACCAAAAAAGCTAGGTACAAGGACATCTGTCTGGCAGCATTTGTATGAAAGTGGCCACACAGATGTCCCTGCAGAACAGAGGGGTAACCTAGTGGTCAGTATGGTGGGCTTTAAGCCAGGGCACTCTAACTCTGTTATTTTAAATGGTGATCCCTCCAGGAACAGGGAAATACCTACTGTATCTGACGGTGCACCATCTTAAAAGCCTTCAGGTGTGCAGGTGTCATAAATATTTAGGTACAGTAAGTATATGTCTGTTTCAGGAGAGCTCACAGTTTAAAGTTAAAAAAGACAGCTGATGTGGGAATTGAACCTGGATCCCCTGGTTTAGAGTCCACTACACTGACTACTAGGCTACTCCTCAGACCTACTTTCTGCCCTGCTCAGAATGCCCATAATCCCTGATGTCATAGATCCCTGGTATCCTCTTTCAGTTTCACTGACAGGGAAGGGGACAGCAACCACTAGGGGATTCATTAAGGGGTCATGCTTTAATCCCTCTAGTGGTCAGCTGCTCAATCAGAGCACCTTTTTGTACCTTGGATGTGATTGAAATGGGTCTAGATAAAAAAATGGGGGCCTTCTTTTTCAACTTGATCATTTCTTCCCATTCTATTATCGCCGAAAGATATCCTAATTGTGGACCTGCTCTAGTCCTGCCCAAGCACACCTCCAACATGCTCCTTTACTATTTGAACACACTGCAGTGTAAAACGTCTAAATTCTGGCTTTCCAAAATCGCTATTTTGACATTTTTGGCATATGGACCTTTTTTGGCCCTTTTGAGACATCCGTCTGCTTTGAAATTGAGCACCTATAGCTTCTTAAGGTGCAGAAGATAATTTGTGTGGTTTATTTAAAATGTGATCATCTGCTATATGATTCCGCATATAAGCAGATTGTAGTAACATTTCTTGTACTTGGCAGAAACTTTCTGTTAACTATAATTTGAAGAAACAAGTCAGCCCTTCCCCAACCATTATCAACAATTTCATCAGAATTCCCCCCAAAGGTCTACTCTGGCTTACATGTTCTGAACCACAGTCCCAAGATTGTGAGAGGGAAAGCAGGATTAATAACTCACTGTCATATTTTTTTTTCTTTGTGCACACTGTTTTGATTAAAATTTGGGAAGAAGTCTGTTGCGTTTCTCTAGATTTTTATATCTTAACCTTGACATATAGGTTTATTGGACTTCAAGGCCGGATTAAGGCATAGGCAAACTAGGCACATACCTAGATCCCCAAAAGTTTAGAGTGAGGCTCTGTCAGATATGCTCAGAACTCAAGAAGCTGGGTTTCCTTTTCAAAAATGGCTTTAAGATGGACGTATTTGCACAGAAGATGTCTAAAAAGAAGAGCCATTTTCCAAAGTGACGTGTCCAACTTATGAATGCCAAAAAACTAGGCACTAGAATGTCTGGCATCATTTTGAGAGAAATGGCCATGCAGATATCCCTGCAGATCAGCATGGCAGCCTAGAGGTCAGTGGACTTTAAACAATGGCACCCAGATACAATTCCCATTAAAACTACTTTATTTTGTATTCTGAGCCCTCCAGGAACAAAATAAAACCTACTGTACCTAACTGTACACCATTACAATTTCCTTCCACCCTGCAGGTATCTCCTATCTTTAGGAACAGTAGGTAATTTGGTAGTTTTGGAGGGCTCAGAATTTCCACCACAATTGTACCAGGTAGCGTAGGACTTGGATCATCTGTTCACAGTCCACTGCACTGACCATTTGGCTACTTCTGGGGCTTGTTTACTGCTCTTTTGTGTATGTCCATAATTGATTCTGTCAGCTTGGTATCCCCTTTCAGTTTCACTTATTAGGGGGTGAAGGGGGGGGACAGCATCCACTGGAGGATTAAGGAGGGGTCAAAGCTTTATCTGGTGTTTCAGAGTATTTTTTAAAAGCTTGGATATGATTGAAACTAGTTTAAATAAAAATGTACTTCTTTTTAGACTTGGATGTGTCTTCCTGTATTGCTGAAAGATGTCTTAATTTTGGGCCCACCCCAGTCCCGCCCACGACACACACCCTTGTTATTTGGACGAACTCAGTGGTAAACTTATAAATTCTGCTTTTTTGAAAACCATGATTTTAGATGTTTTTGGCAGATGTATGCGTGTTTGGCCATTTTGAGATGTCTGTCTACTTTGAAAATTAGCAGCATATTGTACAGTTAAATATTCTCAACCTCAACTACCTTAAATTTAGTAGTGAACAAACTTTATATTATTTTTGAAAGCCTCTCTGATCATGCCTAATATTTTTAGGCTTGCGTTTTAGTGAAAAAGGAATATTGTATAAAATATTTCTTGCCTACAGTCATTGAAATGTAGTCAGACATTAAAGGATTTTTACTAAGCTATGGTAAAAAGTGGCCTTAGCGTATTGTAAAGCCATTTTTAAAGTAGCAGAAAAGTGGCTAATTTTCCTTTTTTTTTTTTTTTTTAATTAATGGCCTTGCTTTTATGTTCCTATTGGCACATGGCCACTAAGAAGATTGAACCATCCGTGTAATCCCAAACACTCACAAATTATATATCTCATACAGTCCAAGCTGACAACCTTAACATTTTTCTCTTTTTTTTACTCTCTTTTTATATATTTACGGGTATCATCAGAATAAATAGCAGAAAATCCCATCTGGGAACAGTGTCCCATATATTGTGGCGCTGTATAAATCTTCATAGATATGCCCCCTCCAAGAAACATTTTTAAATATGTTTTCGTGTGTGGTTACTGCACACAGATTTGGACATTAGTTCAAGACACTTGTGCACGTCCTGTGGCAAGCCATTATGAGTTGCAGTACAAAGACTAGGGGACACTTGAAGAAGTTACATGGAAATACTTTTAAAACAAATCAGAGGAAATATTTTTTCACTCAATGAATAGTTAAGCGCTGCAACTCTTTGCTGGAGAATGTGGTAACAGCGGTTAGCGTATCTGGGTTTAAAAAAAGGTTTGGACAAGTTCCTAGAGCAAGAGTCCATAGTCTGTTATTGAGACAGATATGGAAAGTCCTGGGATTTGTAGTATGGAGTGTTGCCACGATTTGGGTTTCTTCCAGGTACTTGTGCCCTAGCTTGGCCATTGTTGGAAACAGGGTACTGGGTTTGATGGACCATTGATTTGACCCAGTATGGCTACTTTTCTATTCTTACGACTTAGACAGTATAAGATAATGGACACCCAGATGCCATGATAGAATTCACACTCAGTATGCTGCATTTTGGCACACTTTATAATTTTGCAATGCTAAAATCTGAATATTTTCATTCATAATCTCAAGCTTTAAAATGTTTTGATTGCCAATTGTAATGCTAAAAACAAAACCAGCACTATCAAGTATATCACTTGGATTCTAAGCAAATCATAGTATGCATAATAAAATGTTATGGGGCCTTACATTAAAGCGTGCTAAGCAGTACACGTATGAATTAGCACATGGTAGCTAGCTCACGCTAGTAGTAATTATTACCATGCTGACATGACACCATACACTAATTCACACAGTAACTGCATATCAATATTATGGGGCAGAAATGGGTATGAACTGTGCTGTAGGAGGAGGTAAGTTCATACATGCTGTCTGTAAGTACCCTTACTGTGAACTTCAGGTAATTTTCTGTTGAGTAACGGTATGGGAACATGCCAGGAATACCCCCAACAGGACAGAGGCTTTGTACTTTGTGCACAGTAACATAGATGATTACAGTTCATCCAGTCTGCCCAACAAGATAAACTCATAATGTAGGCTGGGAATATAGCTCCCATTCAGCAAGCCTAGCAAAAATGGCCAGGGCTATCCAAATAGTAAGGGCCATCTGATCTTTAATTTATTGGACTTCCTTTCTATATTTTATATTAATTTTACCATGTTCACTGCTGTGACCTGTTCATCAGTCCAGGCAGTATATCAAGATTTTTAATAAATGTAATGCCTACAGTCACCCCACCCCTTCCCATATCTACCTGTCATCTCTCTCAGCCCCTTGCCCCTCGCATCTACTTTCACATTTTTCTGGTAAAGGTTGCCAGCAGCAGTAGGGGTTCACACCTGTGACCTGCCCAGGGGCCTTCCTTCTTGATAAAACCCACCTTCTTGTGATGCAACTTCTTGTTTCCACATGGGCTGGATGCATCAAAGGGAAGGCTTTGGGGCAGGCGGCAGGTATGAAGCCCTGCTACTGCCAGCGATCTGTACCAGAGACATTTGAAGATATGAGGGAGGGGGTATACCCCTTGCCCCTTTGGAACCATTACTACTACTATTTAGCATTTCTATAGCTGTACAAACATAGAAGAAAGACAGTCCCTGCTCAAAGAGCTTACAATCTAATAGACAAAAAATAAATAAAGTAAGCAAATCAAATCAATTAATGTGAACGGGAAGGAAGAGAGGAGGGTAGGTGGAGGCGAGTGGTTACAAGTGGTTACGAGTCAAAAGCAATGTTAAAGAGGTGGGTTTTCAGTCTAGATTTAAAGGTGGTCAAGGATGGGGCAAGACGTAGGGGCTCAGGAAGTTTATTCCAGGCGTAGGGTGCAGCGAGACAGAAGGCGCGAAGTCTGGAGTTGGCAGTAGTGGAGAAGGGAACAGATAAGAAGGATTTATCCATGGAGCGGAGTGCACGGGAAGGGGTGTAGGGAAGGACGAGTGTGGAGAGATACTGGGGAGCAGCAGAGTGAGTACATTTATAGGTTAGTAGAAGAAGTTTGAACAGGATGCGAAAACGGATAGGAAGCCAGTGAAGGGTCTTGAGGAGAGGGGTAGTATGAGTAAAGCGACCCTGGCGGAAGATGAGACGGGCAGCAGAGTTTTGAACTGACTGGAGAGGGGAGAGGTGACTAAGTGGGAGGCCAGCAAGAAGCAGATTGCAGTAGTCTAAACGAGAGGTGACAAGGGTGTGGATGAGGGTTTTGGTAGAGTGCTCGGAAAGAAAGGGGCGGATTTTACGGATGTTGTAAAGAAAGAAACGACAGGTCTTGGCGGTCTGCTGGATATGAGCAGAGAAGGAGAGAGAAGAGTCAAAGATGACCCCAAGGTTTCGAGCTGAGGAGACAGGGAGAATGAGAGAGCCATCAACAGAAATAGAAAACGGGGGGAGCGGGGAGGTGGGTTTGGGGGGGAAAATGAGAAGCTCGGTTTTGGTCATATTTAATTTCAGGTGGCGTTGAGACATCCAGGCAGCAATGTCAGACAAGCACGCTGAAACCTTGGTTTGGATGCAAGGTGAGATATCAGGGGTAGAAAGGTAGATTTGGGAGTCATCAGCATAGAGGTGGTAGGAAAAGCCATGGGATGAGATTAATGAACCAAGGGAAGAAGTGTAGATAGAAAAGAGGAGGGGACCAAGAACAGAACCCTGGGGTACGCCGACAGGCAGAGGGATAGAAGTAGAAGAGGATCCACCAGAGTGAACACTAAAGGTGCGGAGGGAGAGGTAGGAAGAGAACCAGGAAAGGACAGAGCCCTGGAATCCAAGTGAGGACAGGGTATCGAGAAGTATGCTGTGATCGACAGTGTCAAAAGCAGCGGAAAGATCAAGAAGAATGAGGATGGAATATTGACCTCTGGATTTAGCCAGTAATAGGTCATTGGAGACTTTAGTAAGCGCGATTTCGGTTGAGTGGAGAGGGCGAAAACCAGATTGTAATGGGTCAAGAATAGCATGTGAGGAGAGAAAATCAAGGCAGCGGCGGTGAACAGCACGCTCAAGTAATTTGGAGAGAAAAGGAAGGAGGGAGATGGGTCGGTAATTAGAGGGACAAGTAGGGTCAAGTGAAGGCTTCTTAAGGAGAGGTGTGACCACAGCATGTTTAAAGGCAGCAGGGACAGTCGCAGTGGAAAGTGAGAGGTTGAGAATGTGACAGATAAAAGGAATAAGAGTAGGAGAGATGGCATTAAGAAGGTGGGTGGGAATGGGATCAGAGGAACAGGTGGTACATTTTGAGGAAGAAAGGAGAAGTGTAGTTTCCTCAATAGTAACTTCAGGAAAGGAGGAAAGGGAATGAGGGGAAGGAGAGAGAGGGGTTTTCTTAAGTTGTGGATGATTTTATATGGTTTCCACTGGAGTCTTGCAGCTTGTTTGCAAACTAAGTATTGGCTTTGTTCCATATATGATGGGGAAGTGGAAGATCAAGAATAACTTTATGCCATCTGCAGCTCAAGGCTCAATGGACACATATGTGCCATTTCTAGTGGAATTCTAGGATAGTCGATCAATTTGGGATCTCCAGTGGAATCTGGTACCTCTTTGTCACGATGGTGACTGTTTCCTTGTCTGTGCTCACCTCACCCTCTGGTGGTCAGAGCCGGTGGCTGCTATGAACTGTCACCCATTCCAGACTCCTGCTCTGGGGCTTTCTCTCTGCCGTGTCCCTGTGTAAACAGGAAGTTGCATCAGTGTGGCGGAGGGAGGGCTCTGGAGCAGGACGCTGCGCCGTCTACAAAGTGCAATGCAAGCGCTGCGGCAGGGGTGGGAGAGGATCGCTGCAAAAGAATGGTATCCATGTAGCTGCGAGGGCCTGCGGCAATGATGTAGTCCGTGGAAGGCAGCGCGGGACCTCCAACAGCTTGGCAGACCTCCCAGATCAAAACGGCATGCCCCCCCCCCTCACCTCACCAATAGTAAACTCCCGAGGGCAGAAGCACAACGGGAAGACAGAAAAGCCACAAGGCAATTCCATTAAACGCTTTAGCTATGTTGGAAATTCGATTCTGCACTATTCACAAACGGACTGTAAAGGAGAAGAAAAAAATGATCCTACACACAACTGTCACCGCGTCTCGAGTCTGGACTAGTTTGGAAATAAAAAAAAATCTTCGAGGCTCCCAGTCACGTTACGCTGATGGCTCTGCAGCGCCCGACACGGACTTCCTGTTTCTGCGAGGGCAGGACAAGAAGGGGGGAAATTGGGCATAAGGAAGGACACGAGGAGGACTGAAAAATAGAAGACATGCTGGATTGGGGGTGAGGAAAAAGGACACAGAAGAGGACAGAAAATAGAGGAGATGCTGAATTGGGGGTCGGGGATATAGGGAAGGAATGCTGCTTACAAGAGAAGGAATGGGGGGGTGGACACAGGGAGGAACAGGACATAGAGAGGGCATACTGGTTATGAAGGAAGAATGGTGGAAGATTTTGGATACCTAGAATGAATGCTCACAAGGGTTGCTGGATAAGTGAAGGAATGAGGGAAGGAACGGCGGCGGGGGGAAGAATGGATGCAGGGAAGGACTGGACACAGAGAGGGGTTGATGGACATGAGTCAAAGAATGGGAGAAGAATCTGAACACAAGGAAGGACAGGATGCAGGACATGTTGGACATGAGGTAAGGAATAGGGGGAGATTATGGCCACAGGGAAGGATAAGAGCAGGGTCACAAAGGTGAGGTGCTGGACATGGGGGAGGATAAAGACATGGACACAGAAGGGAGATGGATGGTGGACATGGAGAGAGAAGAAAGGTCAAATGGACAGAGGATATTGGAAAAAAAGTTAAGAGAAGACAGAGGAATGCAGAAACCAGAGAATGAGACAACATGATTAGAAAAATAGCATGACCAGACAACAAAGGTAGAAAAAAATGTTATTTTCTATTTAATGATTGGAATATGTCATGCATGAGAACTGAGTATGCCTATGGTGCCGAAGCCAGTGTCACTAGCATGGAGTAGTGCCTTTGACTGCTGTGCTTTTCTAAACAGGGGTCTGTGGGCTAGAGATCTTCACCAGCTAAAGTATTTCATTTTTTTAAAGTTCATGGTTGGGGGAGGGGGGAAGGGAAGAGGAAATGCATGTCCAGCCAACCTGCCCACTGGCCCACCCAAAAACTGCCTTCTGGCTATGCCACTGATGCAATTAGTTGAATAGGGAATACCAACCTCCAAAAAAAAATGCAGACAATGCAAAAAAGGAGCCCAAAAACCCACAATGGCAAAACAATTTCCCACAGCCAGCACTCAAAAGTAGCCCAATTGGGACATGAAAAACTGCACATTGACAATAATAGTCCTCTGCCCTTCTCCATCTTGAGGACAGAGCAAAATGTAGAAGCCACTTTCTGCCACTTCTGCAGCTCATTGCATTGGTTAGATATTCCTTAGCCAGCTAATAGGCTGCAGGGGTTGATGGAAGAAGTAATCTACTCTAGGACCTAGAGTAGACTAAGGAGGTCAGATTGAGAAAGGAGATAGCATAATGTCAAAAAGCTGAAGCCAAGGAGGATAATCTCTCCTTCCTTCTCCCCCATGCAGCCATCATCCCTGTACACCCAAAACAAAGCAAACAAACCTATGAGCTGCTGCATCCATATTGTCATTCTTTATTGTTGGTAGCATTTTTATTTGATTTCACTTATATTTTCAAACATGATGGCTTGTGCAGCATACAGATGTACACAGAGGAAGTATTGGTTTCATCAGTTAGAGTAGTAATTAGGTCTAAATTGTAATCGTGTTATTTGTAGGGACTGGTTGTAGTAAAGGGACACAAAAGCAGTCATGTTATGAGAATCATGTGCTCAACAATCAGAGTTAGTATTTATAAGTACAAGGGTATTTTTTAAACATTAATTAGGTTGAAACTTGGGAGCATTTAATATCTTTTTTTTTCCTGTGCGTACATCAAAAGAAAATGATAGTATGTGGGAACTTGCTCCATTTGTTCTGTGGAATGTAGTGGTATATTATAAAAATGCACTTGCTTTTTGTATTTTTTTATTACTACTATTTCACAGAGTTATTGAATAACGAGGGACGAGCTTCCTTCAGGCAGAAGTTCTGTCCAGAGTCTGTCTCAATGTGCCAATATTTCCAGTTCGAAAGTTTCCACCATATGGGACTTTGCCACAAAATGTAAATGGTGTCCTTTGTATCCTCATGGATCAACCCTTCAATTTTTCATTATATCTTTTACTTGCATTAGCTTTTTCTATTTTTCTAAAAAAAATTTTTGTTTTATTCAAACTTTATGCTTATATGCTTATAATTAACTTATCTTGTAGAAAATAGCAGCAGCGATTTCCTCCAGCTCAAACCTCTGCCGACATGGCCAGGTTTCGTTACACTTCGTCAGGGAAGAGGCTAGCATTTCTATAATATCTTCTACATCTCAAGAAAAAATGGCAGCCATGGTAGTATGGCAGAATTGCTCTATATATAGGCCCTGAGTGTTTTGTATTCTCGGTATGCCTAGTACTGGATTTGTGTGTGTGTGTGTGGGGGGGGGGGGTTAAAAAATGACCGGCCCCGGGTGTCAACTACCCTAGCTATGCCACTGGGTTGAACAATCAAGTATAAATTGTGTTGTTTCTAACTTTACTTGGTTTGGACTACTTTGGGTCGTACTGATAAGTACATCTGCTGTCTAGAATTTTGGAAGATGGAAATGAGGAAATACAAATTGTTTTGAATGTACTTAGAGGTTGTTTACTTTTGGTAAATGTCAAAAAATAAAATCCTTTATCCTTCACCTTTTAAGACACTGCCTATCTAGCTTGGATGGTGATGGCACAAGGAGAGCAAGTTTGAAGACTGACTCATATTGAAAATGCGACTATGCATTTGTGGTTATGTTCCACTAATAAGTTAAACGATTAACTGGCTTTCTTGAAAGGATTGTAACTTTGTAAATCTAAATACTTTGAAAATATACCTCTATATATCCTGTGGATGCATGACTAGGAACGCAAACATACACTTATTTATTCAATATCACAATTCCTCATTTACAGCCACAAAACAACCTTTTAGGGTGGATAATGTTCACAATGAGCTCCTTTTATTATTGACCAGCTGGAGATGAGAGTTTTCAGTTTTGGCACAGTATAAGTCACCACAAGAACAAAAACCAGTGGACTGTATTAGGGGCTTATAGCCCTTTTAGTTATGTTTAAATGAGAGATCTGCATGAAACAAAATATTTATTTTTATTATTTTGACTTATAAAACCACTTGTCTCTGAAACATGCTCAAAACAGAATAACCAATTTGTGTATCTAAAATGTAAACGTCTACAAAACAGATGAGGTGAAGGTATGATTCCATGTGCTCCAATGAAAGGACAGTTTAATTTTACTTCCATTTAATTACAATATTTTTCATCCTTATAACACCAGGGTTCCAAAGGCAGATTACAACAACAGTTAAGATGAACGTATCACTTAAATTTGCTGTACTTTATAGAACCGTGTAGAAAAATGAGCACAAAATGCAAGTTTATTACTTCTGTTCTACCAGCTGCAATAATTTTTAAGCTGTTTTAGTATCCACCACCATTTAAGGCACTGCCTATCCAACTGGAACAACTTATTCTTTTTATTTATTTATTTTGCACATTTATACCCCACATTTTCCCCACAGTTTTGCAGGCTCAAAGTGGCTTACAACAACTGATAGGCTATCGCCAGATCAGTGGTGATACGGTTACAATTCAATTAGATAGAATAGAAGAAACAGGGAAATAAGTTTTTAAAAAAAACAAAATAGGGAAAGGATAAGAGTCTAAAATGGTTAGGAAGGACTTCAGGTTATATATTGAATCCTTGAAGTAGGCTGAACCTCTTTAGGCTGGAAGAGATGTAAATGGACCGGACACACCAAGATGACCTTGCATGATGGAAATGGAGTTGAAATCCGCTCCTTTATCTGCCAACTCCTGCTCCCATGGCATCTGGCACAACGACCCGCTCGCTCCCTGACATCTTCCACGATAAACAGCCGCGGTTGGTCCTTGGAGATGGGGAAGAAGCGCTGGTTGAAGCTGTCGGCGATGAGCACAGCCTGTAGCGGCAGCTGCTGCTCCTCCTCCTCTTTTTTCTTCACGGCGGCCGAACCGGCCACTCCACGTTTGCCGGATTGTGCGGCCATCTTGCTTTTACAGATGGACCACCCATATACAGTCCATTGTTACTAATAAACTTTTGCTATTGTTTTCAATAGTGTTTGTTATTGTTTTGAGTGAACTCTGCCTACTGGATTCAGCCCACATAATGGGCTAGATAGGCTCGTGCTGTCTCCTGTCTCAATCTAACCTCCATGTTCTCAACCTAGTCCTTGGGATTCACCCAGCTAGTTGGGTTTTCAAGATTTCCACAATGAATATGCATGAATAGGTTTGCATACCAAGGAGCCACTGCATGCCTGACTAGGTTTGGAGTGGAGGAGTGGCCTAGAGCACCGGTCTTGCAATCCAGAGGTGGCCAGTTCAAATCCCACTGCTGCTCCTTGTGATCTTGGGCAAGTCACTTAACCCTCCATTGCCTCAGGTAGATTGTGAGCCCTTCTGGGACAGAGAAATATCCAGTGTACTTGAATGTAACTCACCTTGAGCTACTACTGAAAAAGGTGTGAGCAAAATCTAAATAAATAGGTTTGCCCTGACTCGAGGACTGGGTTGAGAAGCACTGGATAGGAGACACAAGCCTTCCTTCCTTCCCCTGCAGCTCAACAGCATGCATCTCTTAGCTCCAAATTTAGGGAAGTATAGAAGAAAACACTGGGGGTGCTCAACCACCCACAGAGCTGTAAAAAGAACGAGAGAAAAGAGGTAGGGTGCTTCCTGACCATAACTTAAATGAACCCCTAACAGAATCTTACTTTACGGATAACACCCCTACATAGCACTATATAGAACTAAAATACAGAGTCTGGCTTTAATTAGAACTTCCTAGAAAGAGTCAGAATGACTTAGCAGGATGTTGTCAAGGTCTGCAGGAAAGTCCCCTGCAAACTTGACTGATGCAATAGGTGGGCAGTTGTGCCAACATCTGCATATTGTTTATTGGAACAAGTGGAGCCTCCAGAATGATATAAAAGGGACAGACTTGTGAGTCTTCAAGTCATAACCTCTGAAACAACCAAGACTGTTGTGATAACCTCTTTCTTTCCAAGAGTCTTCTTAGATTCAGTTCTTGGGTGAGAAAGTGACCCCAGAGGTTATCTAGAGAGGTGTCAATCTGGTGACCAGATGACAACTGGACTCCCAGATCTGAGCTGCCTATGCTTCAGAGATCTACATAGCTCATAAAACCAGGACACTGCCCTGCATGTTCCCTGAGAAGGGCCCTTCACAGCATGCCAGCTTATCTGCACCTGCTGCATGTCCAGGTCCCGAGAGAAAGCCGCACTGCACAGCTCTCCTGCCAGCTCCTCTATCAGCAATCCTATTCCAGCATCTGAGGAAGGACCATGCTGTACTGGCCAGGTTGTAATTGTAAATGCTTTTGTAGTACCAGTGAAGATAGGTAGTGCAAATAATTATTGGGCCTAGGGTATAAGGTGTGCTTTCTCTTTTAGCTATCTGATAGATACTTATTGCTTTTCCCTAAGTAATTTAGCGTTTGTGCATTATTCTCCTATTTATATTATTTTATCTACTGCTAATTAAATGAACAAGCTTTCTATTTATATAATATCTGGGCCTTGTGTCAGTTACCTGTCAGTATAATTGGGGCTGTGGACATGGATCCATAGGTAAAGGAACGTATAATTGTTTTTCTAAATCCCAGAGTGCTAATTTATACTAAGAGTTCTCTTTCCTAATTGCACCATTCCCACTGCAATCTGTTTTGCCCCCACATTACCTTAATGATTTGTATGGAGCTACAGCATTGGTTGCTAGGAATTAAGAAGATGGTATTGTGAAGGAAAGGCAAGGGGGGGAAGACACAGAAGAAGAAAACAAATCTATGTCTCGGGGTAAGATTAGAGCAGGCACTGAGAGAGAAGCAGGCTGTAGGGTTGCTGGCAGTGCAGACTCTGGTTGTTTCCTCGCCAGGGGCCCTTTTACTAAGCTGTGTAAGCGGCTACATGCGCCCAACATGCGTCAATTTGGAATTGCCACATGGCTACTGTGTGGTCTGGGTGGTAATTTCATTTTTTATGCGCATCCGCTACGCGCACCGGAAAATAATTGGCAGAAACTGGGCAGTAATCATCACCCTACATGCGTAGATGATTACCGCACGGTTACTGTGTGAGACCTTACCACTAAGTCAACGGGTGACGGTAAGGTCTCAGACTCAAAATAGACACGCACCAATTTTTATTTTGCCGCACGTCCATTTTCGGCAAAAATGTTTAAAAAGGCCTTTTTTACAGGCACGCTGAAAAATGAACCTGCGCATGCCCAAAACACGTGCCTACACAGCCCAGTTTTCAGTGCACCTTAGTAAAAGGACCCCTCAGCGTTTCTGAAAAGAAAGAACACCTCCAGGAGATTCATCTACATATGTGACATACCCCACTTTGTGCTTCCTCTGTGTAAGAAAAATGTGGGGTACCATGTCCAAGAGGCTCTGAATTCAACAAGCCCCAATTACTGCACTAATCCATAGTAGATGAATGCACACTGAAAGATGGAAAAGCCAAAGGATCATTCCACAGAACCTTGAATCTTTATGGTAAAGTATTTGAGAATGGAATGCTTAGGCTCCTCAGTACTTCTCACCAAAACTAAATGGTTGAGTAGATGCATTCTACTCTGCAGAAAGCATAGTATTATTTATTTATCAGGATTTATTTACAATCTTTATGAAGAAATTCACCAAAGGCGATTTACAGATAGAATAACCTGGACAGAGGCAATAAGGCAAATACATCAGTAAAAAAAAAAAAAACATTCAAATAACAGTACACACTATAACATAGCATTTTACATCCAATGTCAACACAACATACATAAAACATCTTAATAGATAGGACAGGGGGTAAGCAGAGATGGAACAAATAGATAAGATAGAGCATCGGGAGTTTAGATAGAAGATAAGGTGACTAACCTAAGGAAAAATGCACACGGAGTCCGCAAAGGTGCATGTGTCTTAAGTGCAGTCAGTGTTAGTCCTTCTGTGTGTGACTAGCTAGTTAACTGCTGCTTCCATCAAATTATCAAATTTCTCCTTCTAGAGAAACAAGGAGGAATTTGTTCACTCAGGGAGCAATAATCAAAATGCCAACCGTGTCAACCCACAGGGTTTTGCAGAAAAAATAAAAGCAAAACTGTCGGGTCATTCCAGGTTAGCAGTGGGTTGTTGTTTTTTTTTTTTAATCCTTTGGAGACACTTTTTAAAAAATAATTATCTTCAGCAGCGCTGAATATACATGTAATGTGCTGACCACAGGCAACTAAAGTAGGTCTAAATTAACCATGTAGGATGTACATAGAGTAGCTGAATACTGTTGCAATACATATATCTAGGCACTACTGCCCATGCTGCACCCTAACTCCTCCTGGGCACCATCCAGCCGATATTCAGCCTGCGGGAAGCAGGCCAGCTAAATCCCACGATCGTTAATGAACCCAGATAGTCAATGCCAGGCTGTTTCCGGTGTCTGGTATTGGATATCCTTTTTTTGGGGGGGCCAGTTTAAACTTAACTGGCCAAGTCAATATTCAGCACTAGCTGGTTACGTTTATAGCGACCAGTGACTAGGTGGCCTGATTTGGCCGACAAACTTAGCCGGTGTTGCACTGAATATTCACAGCTAGCTGGCTACATCAAGTGATATAGCTGGTTAGCGTAGGTGTATTCTATAAAGTAAGCCTAAATTTCTGCATGGTTTATGGAATATGCTGAGCGCCCATCCACACAACTAAATTTAGTCACAGACAAACACCTAAATTAGACATGGACAGGGTGTATTCTAAACCAGGCGCATAGATTTTAGAAATGCTCACGACCCGCCCATTCCACGCACATGGCTACACCCCCTTTTCAACTATGTGATTTCGAATTTATACACACAACTGTCTGTGCATATTCTGTAATGTGTGTTAATTCTAATGAATGCCAATTAGTGTAAATTGCTTGTTAATCAGCAATTATCAGCGCTGATTGGCTTCTTAACTAATTAAGTTGCACACCAAATCTAGAATATGACCGGATTTGCGCATGCAACTGAAGTCACGCTATATAGAAACCTGGGGTACGTGCTAATCACTAATATTTTGAAGAGATAACTGGCTATCTCACACTGAATATTAGCGCTTAGCCGGTTAAATGCTATCGAATACTGGCTAGTATAAAAATAGTAGTGAACCAGCAATTTTTGCTGTTTTTATCATTTTAGGACCAGATTCAGTAAATGAAAAAATGCGCACCATGCACTATTCTATAAATGCTGGTCTGAATTAACCCAATAATAAAATTCTGCACCACACCATTGTTTTGGGACTTTTGTTGTCACCTTTGCTGTTTGTGTGCTGCTTTTGCTTGTGCAAAGGTCGTTTTTCCTTTTTGCTTCTTGTATGTATTGTAAAACACTTTGATTGTGTGAGAAAGGTGGTATATCAAGAATTTTTTAACTATTAAACTACTACAGGGGGTTTTAACCTTTTCTGATTCCCGTACCCCTTTAACTGATCCAAGAAACCTTTGCACCCTCTTCCTAAGCCATGTGTCCACTAGTGACTATTGACAGTTGGTGGCTAACACATCACTAAAATTACACTAGTACAGTTATACTACCAAAGAAGTCAAACTTAAATCTACACTTCTACATAAATTGTATGAAGTAGTGCTGAATAAAATGCTACAAGACTCTTCTCCATGCCTCATTTGACCTCTTCTTGCAGGCCCCATTGGTTAAGAATCTCAATTCAATAGGAACCAGGTATCTGATGCATTCTTTTATGAAGAGCAGAACTCTTCATTCTTCCAATCAGCTGTTTCTATCACACATCAGAATAGATTGTCCATTACTAGACAAAGGGCTTTTGTATTTTATGCTCCCAAAAATTATTTAGAAACATAGAAACATGACGGCAGATAAAGGCCATATGACCCATCCAGTCTACGCATCCTCTGTAACCCCTAATTCTTCCTGTTCCTAAGTGATCACACCTGCTTATCCCATTCCTTTTTAAATTCTGGAACAGTCCTAGACTCCACCACCTCCACCAGGAGGCCATTCCACGCCTCCACCACCCTTTCTGTGAAATAATACTTCCTTAGGTTACTCCTAAACCTATTCCCTCTTAACTTTGTCGTATGCACCCTCATTCCAGAGCTGTCCTTCACTTGAAAAAGACTCTCTTCCTGTACATAAATGCCCTTGAGATATTTAAACGTTTCTATCATGTCTCCTCTCTCCCTCCTCTCTTCCAGCGTATACATGTTGAGGTTCATAAGCCTGTCCCTATAATTTTTGCATTCAAGACCGCTTACTAATTTCGTAGCTGCCCTCTGGACCGACTCCATCCTGTTTATATCTTTCCGTAGGTGCGGTCTTCAGAACTGCACGCAGTACTCCAAATGGGGCCTCACTAGAGACATACAACGGCACTATCACCTCCTTTTTCCTGCTGGTCATGCCTCTCTTTATGCATCCAAGCATCCTTCTGGCTTTGACCATCGCTTTTTCTACCTGTTTGGAAGCTTTAAGGTCATCAGTCATCAGACAGTAGTAGTAGTAGGTCCCGCTCTTCCTTCGTACACTGAAGCACTTCACCCCCTATACTTAAGAAAAAGATCTGAGACATCTTTTAAGTGAGTGTTAGTTGATTGGCGAGTGGATGTATATTTATTTATTGTATTACGTTTTGATTCCTGTAACTCTTTGGGTTTTAATGTATGAAGCATGAAATAAAATTGAAACTATTTCAAAGTTTTCAATAGCTGAAAGGAATGAAAAAACAAAGGTTATTCTTAAACTTAGGGGTCAATATGCAGAGCGATTTACTTGGGCAGGAAAGCCACCTGTCCATTTAAATTGACTGTGTTGGGCTATCCACTGGTATTCAGCAACACTAGCTGGATAGTGCTACTGAATATCAGCACTAACCACATTACCTGATTCTGGGCAATGGAGGGGTGTTCCAAGGGCAGAGTCTGGGTATTTTCAGCATTCATCCAGTCGCCAGGGATGTTCAATGCAGTTGGCTACATAACTAATTGGGCAAATAGGACTGTTTTTTATGTAGTTCTATCTTTGTCTGTTTAGCTATCCGGGCATTGACACTGAGTATCAGCCAGTGCCTGGATATCTTCTGGGTGGTGGTGTGAAGAATCATTTGTTCCCCCCTCCCTAACAATAACACCCTCTGCCCGAGCAATGTCCAAGCCCCCAGATACTGACACCACCCCGCTCCCCTGAAGAGAAAGAATAGTCCAAAAAGAAACCCACCCTGCAGTGCATGTAGGCCCCCCCCCCTCTTGGTGGTTTAGGAGCCATGCCCACTTGCTTCTGCCCATCATGGCTCTGGCCTCAAAATGGCCACCATAACCTCTAGCAGCAGCCACAAGACTGCTGGCAGAGCTTGTGGCAGCCATTTTGAGGGTAGATCCATGAGTGGACATTGCTCCTGCCCTTAGAACCTTTATACCACCAGGGCTATTAAAGATAGGTTTTGGGGAGTTCTTTTTGGATCGATTCCTTATCATCTGGGCAGAATCAGGGGGGAGGGAAAAGGAGGTGAACTGTTCAAATACTCTTATGTGAATCCCAGCTGATATTCAACCAGCTTCTACATGTCTTCTGTGGGTCCCGCCTGAATATTGGCAGGGACCTATGTCAGACCCAGATATTCAATGACTGTACCTGGACGTGGCCTGGCATTGAATATCTGGGCCTCATTTTGCCTGCCTTTAAAACACTGCTGAGCGCCATTGGCTGAAAATTGATCTAATGGCTACAAGTTAGATTTCTGATAAGGAAGCATCCTGAGCTAACTGTCCATTCTTTCTTGGTCTGACCTGTCAGCAATACTGTATGAGGGACCTGGGACTTTTTAATCAGTGAGCCACTGCAGTAAAAGTTCTACTAAATGCCTGTATTTCTGTAAATAGTATTCCCAAAATGTTAGATGCTCTTTTGTCTTAGACATAGCTCTTACCACTAGACAAATACAAAAACCGTTACTCTTGAAAAGCCCTTTGAAAGTGAAAACGTTTAATGGGACCTAGAATTTAAATTTTCCATGTTGTTTATTCAAAAAGTAACTTCTAGGCCTCTTCCCCAATCTCAGATGTCTTTATTATTCTGAAATTCTTACTATAAATCCAGTAATAGTTTTGCAATTTAATGTGGTCCTGGAATTAAATTAAAAAAAATTTGTTATGAAGAATTCCTGTAAAAGCTTTTTCATGCTGTTTTTCTCTGGCTTGTATAATATTTCAGGAATGTTGGTCATTTAAAAAATTCGGGAACTCGATGAAAATCTTTCACTGTTCAGGCTGTTATGCTTGCACCTTGTTTATTCTCCTATTTTTGCCAAGGAAGTCATGTTCCATGTCTGCCCCTCCCATTTGTACCAAAATTGAAAATGAGCAGCTGCCTAGAACAACATAGTCGTTGTTCTGTTCTTCAGGTCAGTATGCAAACTTGAGGAGGTGCTGGGCTTCTTAACGTTCCATTCATTTTCTTGGTTTGTGTGATGTGGGAAGTGATTTGGGTGGGGTGGGAGAGCTTCACTTATAACCGGTCTCATGATAAAATTCTCTTCTGAAGCAGATTCTTTTCTGAAGCAGGTCACTGTGCAGTCTCAGAGGACTTCAATTTTGCTGAGCAGCATACGGCCTATTTACAGAAGTTCCAAGTAACGTTCAAGATGAAAATGACCTAACCATTAGAAATTAAATACTTTCTATTTTGGATTATTTGCATTTGCTGAATAATAACTATCACTGGTAGCTAGAGGTGCAGTAAGTATTTTTATACTTACAAATAAAATGAATGTCTTGATGGCCACATACACTTAAAACAATATTTCTGAGCAGTACATAAATGTATTTTGGTATCCAAATCCATGTTTGCATCATAACACTTCATTTCAAAGGTTAATGAATCACCAACAAAAATGTATGTGACCAAACATTAACATAACGTAAAACATCAACAGCTTTAGGCCTTTGACTAAACACTAGCCCAACAAAAAAAAGACAGTGAACCTATTTAGAGATCTTGAATTATGTCCTGCCATAATTAGGGTCATGCCAACTTAACAAATTTTTATGTAACATTTGGGTATTTTCATAATAATGGAATCTCAGAGAATTTTCTATGATGTTTATTAAATCAACTTAGTTAACATTGTTTTGATCAGTGGATTACTGTAATGGTGTGGGTGTATCCCAATTTAGTCCAACCAACCACTTTATGTAGCAAATTTATTACAACAATAAAAATATACAAACATTGTATAATATTGCAGCTTACAGAGTGATTCAGAACCTTGAACTTTCTAGTTCCTAAAAAATAATGTTGGAGAGAGGACAGTACACAGAAAAAAAAAGGTTGGCTTGGGCGCAACGTAATGCAGTTGTTAAAGATTTAACTCTTTTCATAGCACCATTCACTCACCTCATAAACAGTACTGAATTCTGGCATAATACCTACAGTAACACCTGCCCCTTGCTCACTCCCAGAAGATGTAGTATTTAAAATCAATAAAAATGGATTAATAGAAAAAAAGAATAAAACCATGGGAAATAATGTTGCTTCCCTCTACTCCTTTCTACTAGACAACATTGCTGAATGCTTACTGCTGATAATCATTCAGGTTTTGTATTCAGTTCACAACACTTGAATTAAGGCAGTGAGAACTAAGAGGTGAGATGAGAAATGTTTCAAAGGGAAGTTGCTTTTTTTTTTTTCTATTTGTGAATGTGCCAAACAAGTATAATAGCATAAAAATGAGCCATGCCAAGATGCAGCAAGGTCCATTGAGCCCAGCAACCTTTCTCTGACAGTGGCCAGTTTGGGTCACATGTTACCCACAGATTCCAAAAAGTAGATCAGTTTCTTATAGCTCATTTTCAGGGATAAGCAGGCTTTCCAAGATCTACCTGGTTAATTATGTATAAGCTTTTCCTCCAGGAATTTGTCAAAACTTCCTTTGAACCCTTCTGTGTTAGTCATGACCAAATCCTCCGGCAACAGCTTTTAAAGCTACATTGTTTGGTGCATGAATAAAATACTTTGTAAGATTTGTGTTCATTGTACTCATTGTTAGTTTCATGAGATACCATCTGGATTAAAGTTTTGAATGAAAGGCTAGACAACTATACCCTATTTAAAAATTGTATGCCATTCAGGATTGACATTTAACCCAAGGCAGTGAGCAGCTTACAAGTTGTAGCAAAATCCAAATAAACAAGTTGCTTCCAGCTACAGGCTGACTTAACACTGGATAATCAATACCAAACACAGAAGAACAAAGATCCTCTGCAGCAAAGCCCACCTCTTTAACATTGCTTTTGACTCGTAACCACTCGCCTCCACCTACCCTCCTCTCCTCCTTCCTGTACACATTAATTGATTTGATTTGCTTACTTTATTTCTTGTCTATTAGATTGTAAGCTCTTTGAGCAGGGACTGTCTTTCTTCTATGTTTGTGCAGCGCTGCGTGCGCCTTGTAGTGCTATAGAAATGCTAAATAGTAGTAGTAGTAGCAAAGTCACAGGAAAACACACAGAGCGGGGGGGGGGGGGCCTGACACGAAAAATGATGCAGAAATAAATCCCCTCATCATCATTTTGGATGCACTTGTTTGAGTACTAAAAACTAAGGGCATCTTTAACTAAGGCACGCTCACATTTTTAGTGCGCGCAAAAGTTGTGGATGCACTATATTTTAGAGACACCTATAGGAATGCATTGGCGTCTGTAATATTTAGCACACCTACAATTTTAGCACGCGCCAAAAACGTGAGCATGCCTTAGTAAAAGACCCTCTTAATGTCATCGATGGTGTGATTAAAGTCATACCAGTGTGTAACCAATGGAGCAGAATATATATACACATTTTTTGTTTTATATTCTAACCTTTTTATCAATAATTTTTTTATTGTATGTACGTTTTTATAATTTTTTAAGCATTATGATATTTTTTGATTTGTGCATGGTTCTCCTGAGGCAGGCCTTGTGGCCGAAACACGATTTTGTGTCGAGTCCGTTTTACAGTGAATAAAGTCTCTGATGTGAACTGTTTCAGTCCGTTGGGATTTATTTCTGCATCATCTTTCGTGTCACCCCCACTTTGTGTGTTTTCCTAATCCATGCCAGTATACAGCGAATTAGATTTAAAAAGCTACCACCATTTTCACAAGTGGAAAGTACTGACCGGTGAAGCTGGTGCTGAAATTGCACGATTCTTGCACGATAACTTATGCATATGGAGAACAAGTGAGTTAGGGCAGTGCATAAAGTTTTTATTGACTTCCCTCTCTCTGTAGGGGACTTCCTTGAAACAGCTCTCTGAGCGAAACATGAATCATGTCAGATTCTGCCCCCAGCCTGGAAGTGATATAATACCTAGGTGAGTATTAAATATATTTTCTACTAAAAAAGTTATTTATAAAAACAAACTGTGGGAATCACTAGATAAACATTGAAATTGAGTCTTAAAAAATCTTTTGCTGCAGAGCCAATGAAGAAGTTGGTGCTGTAATTCTTGTCAGGCTTGAAACCTCTAAAGATGAACTGCACCACTGAGGCATACACAGCATAACTCTTATTGCCTTAGGGACTACCAGCGTTGCCCATGAAAGCCATGGATACTATTGAAAGCCTGGAAATGACCAATCCTCCTTCAGCTACACAAGTTATTGCACCCTGTCAGAACCAGGGGCGTAGCCCGACACCCAATTTTGGATGGGCCTGGGCCCAAGATTGGTGGACAGAAGAAGTCCGCCTTGTCCCACAAGTGATTTGGTCTCTCCCTTTCTTGCCTGTATGCTATATTGTCTCTCAAATATCCCCCCTCCCACCAAACACACATACCTTTTAAATAGCAGATTTTCACCGTCAGCGAGCAGCAACTACATGCTGCTCATGTTGGCCCCACAGCCTTCCCTCTGATGCAACTTCCTGTTTCTGCATAGGCGGGAATACATCAAAGGAAAGGCTGTGGGGTCAGTGCAAGCAGTATGTATCAGTCACTGCTCACTGCTGATGAAAATCTGCTATTTACAAGGTATGTAGAAGGGACAGGAGTTTTCGGCTGGTGGGGCTTGGGGATCCCTGCCAGCCACATCATAGGTATACTGTTACTGGGTGGGCCTGAGCCCACCCAGGCCCACCCTTTGCTATGCCACTGGTCAGAACTGATGAACAACAGTCTTACTGCTGGTAGTGTTGAGCTTGGAAGGGCTGTTCTATAGCCATGCTGATCCGGGTTAGTGTTGGCAAATGCTGATTCCATACCATTTTCCTACTTTTCTTTTCCCTTCCTTCTTCCCTGTACCCTTTCCTACTCCCCTCCCTCCTCCCCTTTTCCCTGCTTCTCTCCCCTCTTCTTCCCTGCCTCACTATCTCTCCACTCCTTATTACCTACCTTAGTCTAATTTAGTTTTATTTTTATATAATACTTTAAATCATTGTTAACTTCATGATTTTATTAACTTCATAATTTTGAGATTTTGTTAATGATTTTGTGATTTGTTACTATGTAAGCCGCATAGAGCTTGCGATGAGTGGGAATTGTGCGGGATTCAAATGTAATAAATAAAAATAAATAAAATAAATTATCCAGTGGTGGCACATCTGCTTCACATGCCACCTAGGAGTATCCCAGCTCAAATGAGGCCACAGCAAATGCAGTCCCAGTTGGCCTTTTGCAGTTGTATCTGTGACTCCTATAGGTCTTATCCCAGATGCAGCAGTCAGATATGCTGTCCATTTAAACCACCCTTTGTTGGCCTCATAGCCCCATAGCCAACCTTTCTATCTGGGCACAGATGCTAGCATTGTGGCCCTAGAAGCAGAGGATGCACTCCTCATTCACACAGCTGTGCTATGTTGACTTCTGCAGCAGAAATGACAGAGCATATGGAGGAAAGAAGGAGTTAAAAGGCCATTTAAGAAAATGACCAAGTCCTGGCTCTGGGCCAAAGGTAACATAGCTCCTCCTCTCCCTCCTTCCCTGGTCACTTTCCCCTTCTTTGCACATTTCCTTCTACCCTCCCTGTCTATCCTCATCTTGCCCTAGCTTCAGTACCTAGGAGTATGGAATCTGGCATGGGTTGTGGCTTCTGGTCCCCAGTGTGGGCCTGATAGTAACTTAAGATATTTAGCCTTTAGATTAAATTCTTGATATCCCACTTTTCTGTGATACAACCAAAGTGGTTTACATAAAACATACAGGTATTTTCTCTTTTCCTGCTGGGCTCATAATCTAAGTCTTTTTTCCTGGGGTATTGAAGAGTTAAATCACTTTCCTGGTGTCACGAGAAGCCATAGTGGGAATCAAACCAAGTGCCCCTGGTTCTCAGCCCACTGCATTAACCATTAGACTACTCTTTCTCTGCCTGTCTTTCTTTGTAAGAGAGGTTTCCATCCCTTTTATCATTCTGGTTACTATTCTCTGAACTTTTTCTATGGGCAATCAGAACTGAATACAGTACTCTGCAGCTGCACCATGGATTTAGGAATGTTCCAAGGAATAAACAGAAGACAAGTTTCTTCCAAAAGGTTTATTCTCCACAAAAGGTCACATGTATCGCCTGGACCCAACACAGTTCGTGTTTCAGCACTATGCCTTCTTCAGGGATCACAGCTCAAAATATGTGACCATGGATACTTGGAGAAAGCACATCATCAAAGACAAAACATGTTGGCATAATCCTTAGAGGCAGTAAATCACAGCAGCGGTGACCCCTGAAGAAGGCATAAAGCCGAAACATGGACTGTGTTGGGCCAAGGTGATACATTTGACTTTTTGTGGAGAATAAACCTTTTGGAAGAAACTTGTCTTCTGTTCATTTCTTGGAACATCCCTCCACCCTGTTTGCTGTTTATTTGACTGCTGTGGAAGGATTCTCCTGCCCTTTTGCTTCTGTGCACCATGGATTTAAGCAAATGGCATAATGATGTTCTCTGTTTTGTTCCCTATTACTTTTGAATAATCCCTAACATTTTGTTTACTTTTTCTGCAGCCACAGCACACTGGGCTGAACATTTCAACATATCCACAATGACTCAGATCTTTCCCTTAGTTGGTGAGTCTTAACTTGCCTCCCAGCATTTTGTACATCTTGTTGATTGTATTTTCCTGTGTGCCTCATTTTGCACTTGTCCACATTACATTTCACCTGCCGTTTACGTGCCCAGTCGCCCAGTCTCACAAGATCATTCCATAATTATTCACAATCTTCTGCCTTCTTGATGATTTTAAATAATTTTGTGTCATCTGCAAATTTGAACACTTCACTCTTTGCTCCTTTATCTAGATCATTTAGGAATACATTGAACAATTGCTTAGATGCTGGATGTGTCCAAGGTTAAGCAAGAGAAGAATTAGATGGACAGCTAGGTTACACACCTTGTATATGTCAACATATGTGTGCCAACCATGAAAAATTCTGCCATGTGTATTTGTAACTTTATAGTTATGCCCAAGGGATACAAGTATTCAATGTAGTAAAGAAAAAAATAACTTATTTATGAAATGTTCAGAAGTTATAGGAAAAAAATATAGATTTCATGGTAGTTTCATTACCATAATAGTTTACGTCAAACAGGATTTATTTTTTTAGCAGTTTTCTAATGTATAGGTTTTATTTTCATTAATTTTTGATTTGCATAATATGTTTTTCTGCAACATCCAATTATTTTCACTCAAGCCTGTGTCAGTCATAATTTATGATTGATCAGCTTTAGAAACAGAAAATGTTAAGAAAAAGCACAGACTTTAGGTTATGAAATGTTCAGTCATATCAAATGTGTGTGACTATTTTTGATACAATGTTTTGTCAGTATTTTGTTTCTTGAAATCATATTAACTTTTCAGTTATGCTACCCCATCCCCCACTTACATGCAACTAGCCTTTGCCCTCCAGCAATAACTTTTGTAAAAGATTTATTACCAAATTAATTGTAGCCAATGATTTCTAGAGACAGACTGCACTGGCACCATCAATTAAATAATACATTTGAACCCCTGATGTAGTTAACTTACGAAATTCAGCATGGAGAGTTTATGGGGGAGGCCCAAGGAGTATTATGGAGACAACGCTTTAAGGCCCCCTTTTACTAAGCTGCAGTAAAAGGGGGCCTGCGCCAGTGGCTAAATGACACCTTCCCCCCCCCCCCCCAGCAAAATGACACCCCCCCCGGGTGCACGCCGCTGGGGGGGGGGGGTGCTGCGGCACGCGCCTGCTCCGAGTTCGCTAAACTCTGCTTCGCTGCAGCTCCCTCTGCCCCGGAACAGGAAGTAACCTGTTCCAGGGCAGAGGGAGCTGCAGCGAACAAGCAACGAAGTTTAGAGAATTCGGAGCAGGCGTGCTCCGCGGCACCCCCCCCCCCCCTTGGTACACCACTGGCCTACGCTGACATCATATGTTTTTGACATGTGCTGAGGCCCCCTTTTATTGCAGCGGGTAAAAGGCTTTTTTTTTTAAATGGCAATGCGGTAAGTGAACCACTTGCCACTTGGACATTTCAGGGGGTAGCATTTATTGCCACCCATTGAAATGGTGGTAAGGGCTTCTGCACTAACCTGGCAGTAACTGGGCAACACGCAGCACTGCCCATTTACCACCGGGTAAACACCGGCGCTACAAAAATAAAAAAATATTTTTGTAGCACTGGAGATGGCGCATGCTGGGGGTGGGAACTACCACCAGGCTGCTGCGGTAATCTGGTATTGGTTCTGGATTAGCGAGTGGTAAGCCCGCGTTGCGTTGGGAGGAGTGGTCTAGTGGTTAGGGTGGTGGACTTTGGTCCTGGGGAACTGGGTTTAATTCCCACTTCAGGAACAGGCAGCTCCTTGTGACTCTGGGCAAGTCACTTAACCCTCCATTGCCCCAGGTACAAATAAGTACCTGTATACAATATGTAAGCCGCATTGAGCTTGCCATGAGTGGGAAAGTGCGGGGGTACAAATGTAACTAAAATAAATAAATAAAAGACCCCCTAAGATCAGTAACATACTAAAGGGCTTTATATTTTGTTTAAAAATGCAATTTGCAGCTGGAAATAAGACTTACATTTGTATCACAGTTATTTTTCACCCATTAGAAGGATTCAGAGTGGGCATTTTAGAAAGAGCATCCAGCTCAGAATACGGACATACAAGTCTGAACAACAGATATGGATGTCCATTTCTCATGTATTTTGGAACAGGATACATGAGAAATAGACATCCAAATGCTGGCTATGTTCATAATGAACATTTCTTTTACAAACCGAAATGTCCAAACTATGAACAGGGCACAACAATGGACATAGATGATTTTGTGGGAGCAAAGGAACATCTGTATATAGTCACATAGACATCCATGTGGAGAAATAGCCTAGTGGTTAGAGCAGCTGACTGAGAACCAGCACAGAGAACCAGAGGAAACTGATTCAAATCCCA
This sequence comes from Microcaecilia unicolor, assembly GCF_901765095.1. Lineage (NCBI taxonomy): Eukaryota > Metazoa > Chordata > Amphibia > Gymnophiona > Siphonopidae > Microcaecilia > Microcaecilia unicolor. Next base: position 54,836,983 of record NC_044035.1, read on the forward strand.
CTGTGGCTCTTTGTAATGTTCTTTTCCATATCATCAAGCTGATCAATCCATAGACTGGTGGGTTGTGTCCATCTACCAGCAGGTGGAGATAGAGAGCAAACTTTTGCCTCCCTATATGTGGTCATGTGCTGCCGGAAACTCCCCAGTATGTTCTCTATCTCAGCAGGTGGTGGTCACACACAGCAGCAGCTCTGGCTAGGCCTCCAAGCCTAATCCTTAGGTTTTGTTGAGGCCTGGGGTTGAGGGCTCTTTTGAGCAAGTGCAAACCTGGTGGTGCCAGGTCCCTCCTTTTCTCCCCCCTCCCGCTGGCTCCGTTAAAAATTTTAAATGTCCTTAAAGGCGTTTATTTCGACGTTTATTTAAACGTTCATTGCAGCTACTCACTGGGACACCAGTTCGTTACAGCTCGGAGCGGCAAGCAGGTAATTTTACCTTTTTATAGCGGGCAGGGGGTTCCCCGATTCTTCTCCTCGTGGCATATGGCGTCGGAGGGCGAGGGCGCAAAGGGTCGCTCCCCGGATCGCTGGAGCGCTTCTAGAGGGGATGCGGGGGTTTTACAGCCTGATTCGCCCTTGATGGGTGACAGTTTAGTGACCGATGAATGTCCCGGTCCTTCCTCCAGCGTGGCGGTTTTTCCCGCCATAAACGCCCATCCCCCGCTCCTCGCCTCCGCCATCTTGGCCGGCTTCTTCGTGGGCCGCCCTTGAGGTTGGAGACATTAATGCCATGAACGCCCTTAATTTGGGCGACGGCACAAAAGCGGCTAAAGTTAAGCGCCGTTCTTCCCGCGCGGCTCCTTCGCGGAGTGTCGCGCCGGACGCCATTTTGGATGCGCAGCATGTCTCTCCCCCGCTCTTGCGAGCGCCGGTTGAGGGTGCGTCTAGGGCTGTTGCCCAGGCTGCGGAAGTGCACAGTCTGGGGGGTTTCTCCCCCGAGTTTGTTTTGCTGCTGCATCAGGCTTTCCTCATGCAAAATGCTGCCCCTGCTCCCTCGTCTGGTAAAGAGGTTGAGGTTCCCAGAGGTAACGCCCTCGGGTTGATTCCCAGGCCTTGGAGGACTTTGTCTCCTCCGATGTAGATGAGGGCAGCGTGTCTGAGGTCTCCCAACGGTCCTTTGCGGATTCCTTGGAGGAGATAGATCCCCGCTCGGATGGAGCGGATGACCCCTCTGCAGCGCGGCTTTTTAGCCCAGAGGATTTGCCCAACCTGTTGTTACAGGCCATGGACACTTTGAAGATTTCCTCTCCGGAGGACGTCTCTCCCTCAGCCCCTGTTGGCTCTGCCATTATGCTGGGGACGAAGCGCCCGCCTAGAACCTTCCACGTGCATGATGCCATGCACACCTTAATTTTGGCTCAATGGGATGTCCCGGAAGCGAGCCTTAAAGTGGCTAGGGCTATGTCCCGCCTCTATCCTTTGGCTGTGAGTGAACGTGAGGCCTATCTGTGGCCTACCGTGGATTCTTTAATCACTGCGGTGACTAAGAAAACGGCTTTGCCGGTGGAAGGTGGCACGGCCCTGAAGGACGCCCAAGACAGAAGATTGGAGGCGGCCTTAAGGTCGTCCTTTGAGGCGGCTGCTTTAAGTTTGCAGGCCTCAGTTTGCGGCTCCTATGTGGCCAGGGCGTGCCTGACTATGGTGCAGCGGGCTTCCCTCTCGGATCATTCCTTGAGGGCTGATTGGCCGGCCCTGGAATCGGGCTTAGCCTATTTGGCAGACTTGCTGTATGATGTCTTGAGGGCCTCAGCTAAAGGCATGGCTCAGACAATCTCTGCGCGGCGGTGGCTTTGGCTGAAACATTGGTCTGCTGACCACGCCTCTAAATCCCGCCTGGCTAGATTGCCTTTTAAAGGCAAGCTGCTCTTTGGGGTCGAGCTGGACAAAATCGTGACCGATCTCGGCACGTCTAAGGGCAAGAAATTACCAGAGGTCAGGGCTCGGGCTAGTACTCGTCCCGGTACCTTCAGAGGACGGTTGCAGGAAGCCCGTCGGTACCGCCCGGGCAAGTCGGGCTCCTCTGCCCCTTCTTCCTTCAAGAGGAATTTCTCCCCCAAGCAGCATTCCTTTCGCAGAGACCGCCGTCCCGGAGGTGCTCCCTCCGGTCCTCCCCCAGGGTCTCGTACCCAATGACGGGGCCTTGGTCCACGCCCCAGTGCAGATTGGAGGACGGCTGTCCTCGTTTCTGGGCGAGTGGACCACAATAACTTCAGACGCGTGGGTGCTGGAAGTCATCAGAGACGGCTACAAGCTAGAGTTCTGCCGACCCTTAAAAGACGGGTTAGTACTCTCTCCCTGCAAGTCTCCGGTCAAAGCTGTGGCAGTGCAGCAGACCTTGGACAATCTGATCCGCCTGGGCGCGGTCGTTCCGGTGCCAGAAAGTCAGCTTGGCAAGGGACGTTACTCCATTTACTTTGTGGTACCAAAGAAAGGAGGTTCTGTCCGGCCTATCCTCGACCTCAAAGGGGTCAATCGGGCCTTGAAAGTGCGGCACTTTCGCATGGAGACTCTCCGCTCTGTTATAGCGGCAGTGAAGGCAGGAGAGTTCCTGGCATCCTTGGACATCAAGGAAGCGTACCTGCATATTCCCATCTGGCCTCCTCATCAACGCTTTCTGCGTTTTGCAGTCCTGGGACGACACTTCCAGTTCAGAGCCCTCCCTTTCGGGTTGGCTACTGCTCCGCGGACCTTTTCCAAAGTAATGGTGGTCATAGCGGCCTTCCTGCGAAAGGAAGGAGTACAAGTCCATCCTTATCTGGACGACTGGTTGATCCGAGCCCCCTCTTATGCAGAGTGCGGCAAAGCTGTGAACCGGGTAGTTGCTCTTTTGAACTCCCTGGGATGGATCATCAACTGGGAGAAGAGCCAGCTGCGCCCGACTCAGTCCCTGGAGTACCTGGGAGTTCGATTCGACACCCAAGTGGGCAGAGTGTTCCTGCCAGACAATCGGATTGTCAAACTTCAGGCTCAAGTGGACCAGTTCCTAGTAGCCTCTCCTCCTCGGGCTTGGGACTATGTGCAGCTGTTGGGCTCTATGACGGCCACGATGGAAGTAGTGCCCTGGGCCAGGGCTCATATGAGACCACTTCAACAATCTTTGCTGCGGCGCTGGACTCCGATATCGGAGGATTATGCTGTGCGCCTTCCCTTGGACCCAGCAGTGCGCAAGGCGCTGAGCTGGTGGATGCAGACAGACAAGTTGTCTGCGGGAATGCCTCTGGTGACCCCAGAGTGGATTGTCGTCACGACGGACGCCTCTTTGTCGGGCTGGGGAGCCCACTGCTTGGGAAAGACAGCGCAGGGGCTCTGGTCTCCTGCAGAGGCAAAGTGGTCTATCAACCTCCTGGAACTCAGAGCCATTCGGTTGGCGCTTTTGGAGTTCATCCCGGTACTGGTGTTGAAGCCTGTACGGGTCCTGTCAGACAATGCCACGGCTGTGGCCTATGTCAACCGCCAGGGAGGTACCAAGAGCGCCCCTCTAGCCAAGGAGGCTATGAATCTTTGCCAGTGGGCGGAAGCGAACCTGGAGCAGCTTTCAGCGGCCCACATTGCCGGAGTCATGAATGTCAAGGCGGTCTTTCTCAGTCGCCATACCTTGGAGCCCGGAGAGTGGCAACTATCTGCTCAGGCGTTCTTGGACATCACGAAGCGCTGGGGCCAGCCGAGCCTAGATCTGATGGCGTCATCGGCCAATTGCCAAGTGCCGCGCTTTTTCAGCAGAGGACGGGACCCTCGATCCCTGGGAGTAGATGCTCTTCTCCAACAGTGGCCGACACAAGAGCTCCTCTATGTGTTCCCGCCCTGGCCCATGTTGGGCAGGGTGCTAGACCGGGTGGCAAAGCATCCCGGCAGGGTAATCCTGGTGGGTCCGGATTGGCCCAGACGTCCCTGGTATGCGGACTTGATCAGGCTCTCAGTCGACGATCCTCTGCGGCTGTCAGTGGAGCAGGGCCTGTTACATCAGGGTCCCGTGGTGATGGAGGATTCCTCCCCCTTTGGTCTTACGGCCTGGCTATTGAGCGGCAGCGTCTGAGGAAGAAGGGCTTCTCAGACAAGGTCATCGCCACTATGCTAAGAGCGAGGAAGCGCTCTACTTCTACTGCTTACGCCAGGGTTTGGCGTATCTTTGCAGCGTGGTGTGAAGCAGGCTCACTTTCTCCCTTCACTGCTCCAATTTCTTCAGTGTTGGCGTTCCTGCAAGAAGGTCTGGAGAAAGGCCTGTCGCTCAGTTCCCTTAAAGTCCAGGTAGCGGCTCTGGCTTGCTTCAGGGGCCGCCTGAAGGGTGCTTCCCTGGCTTCGCAGCCAGATGTGGTGCGCTTTCTCAAGGGAGTTAATCACCTGCGCCCTCCTCTGCACTCAGTGGTGCCTGCGTGGAATCTCAACCTGGTGCTAAGAGCATTGCAGAAGCCGCCTTTTGAACCCTTGTCAAGGGCATCTCTGAAAGACCTGACGTGGAAAGCAGTCTTTTTGGTGGCTATCACTTCAGCCAGAAGAGTTTCCGAGCTCCAGGCGCTCTCATGTCGAGAGCCTTTTCTGCAGTTCACTGAGGCAGGAGTGACTATTCGCACAGTGCCTTCCTTTCTGCCCAAGATTGTTTCTCGCTTCCATGTGAATCAGCAGCTCTGTCTCCCTTCCTTTCGTAGGGAGGACTACCCAGAGGAGTACTCTGCTCTTAAGTTTCTGGATGTGAGGCGAGTCATCATCAGATACTTGGAAGTGACCAATGATTTCCGGAAATCGGATCATCTGTTTGTCCTGTTTGCAGGTCCTCGTAAGGGTCTGCAGGCTGCTAAGCCTACAGTGGCAAGATGGGTCAAGGAAGCCATTGCAGCGGCTTATGTGGCCGCAAGGAAGGTGCCGCCTATCCAGCTGAAGGTTCACTCCACGAGAGCTCAGGCGGCCTCGATGGCAGAGGCCGGATCCGTCTCCTTGGAAGAGATATGCAAGGCGGCAACTTGGGCTTCGGCTCATACATTCTCCAAGCATTACCGTTTGACGGTGGCTGCACGGGCGGAGGCCCGGTTTGGAGCTTCAGTGTTGAGGTCAGGGATTTCAATGTCCCGCCCTGGGTGAGTACTGCTTCGGTACATCCCACCAGTCTATGGATTGATCAGCTTGATGATATGGAAGGTAAAATTATGTATAATCATACCTGATAATTTTCTTTCCATTAATCATAGCTGATCAATCCATAGCCCCTCCCAGATATCTGTACTGTTTTTATTCTGGTTGCATTTCAGGTTCAAGTTTAGTCTTCAGTTACTTCAGAAAGACTTCGTGTTCAAGTTTTTTCACTTGGATTCTTCAAGAGTTGAGACGAGTTTGTGTTACAGTGAGCTGCTGCATTCCTCTCCCCCCCGTTTTACGGGGCTGGATTGAGACATAAATTCTGCCGGCACTCCCTCCCGCTTCGTGCGGCTGTAGGGCAGCTTTGTACCCCTCCCGCTTCGGCGGTGTTAGGGTCAGTCAGCTCCTCCCGCGGTTGCGGTTGCAGGATAAGCCAGATCCCCCCGCATCGGCGGGTGTGGTGTCCCTCCCCCGCTCCGCGGGGATGAGCTGGACGGATTCCCCTCCCCCACTTGTGTGGGGATGAGCTGGGTTAATTCCCCTCCCCCGTTTCGGCGGTGGTGAGCTGGGCAGAGTGTCCCTTCGTGGGTGTAATTCTCTAAGTGCTGAGTCCTGCGGATGGAGCTTTGATATCGACATACTGAGGAGTTTCCGGCAGCACATGACCACATATAGGGAGGCAAAAGTTTGCTCTCTATCTCCACCTGCTGGTAGATGGACACAACCCACCAGTCTATGGATTGATCAGCTATGATTAATGGAAAGAAAATTATCAGGTATGATTATACATAATTTTACCTTCTTTTTAATGTGACCCTCCAGGGACAGGAAAATACCTACTCTGACTTCTCTTACTGTCTCCAGTAGAGAACTGCTCAATTCGACCACCTTTCTGTAACCTGGAGTTGCCAAGTACCGGGTCTAGATACAGACATCCATCTTTTTGCATATGGATGTCCCTTCCCCTGTTGGAGTTGGAAGTCCATATTTTGGCCCCTCCCTAGTCCTGCCCAAAACAAACCCAGACCATGTCCCCTTGTGATACAGACATACTGCTGTTTTCGAGGTTCATATTCAGGCTTTATAAAACAGGGATTTGCACATCCAAGCAATGTGGAGGTCTAAACCTGGTTTTCAGACATCAAAACACGACTAGAGCTTCTAAATTAAGGACCCTAGGAGACGTTTTACCAAGCTGCGGGGAAAAAGGGCCCTGCGCTGGTGGCAGGGGCCATTTTTCCCCGCACACCAGGGCCCTTTTTAACGCAGTGGATAAAAAAGCCCACAGCAAACATGGCCATGGGGTAACAACTCTTATGACTGGGAGCCCTTACTGCCACCCACTGAGGTGGCGATAAGGGCTCCTGCGCTAACCCAGCAGTAACCAGGCCGCGTGTGGCGATGCCCAATTACCGCCAGGTTACGACCATGTAAGCCATTTCTGGGTGTTTTCTTTTTCCCCCGAAAATGGCACAGGCTCGGGGCAGGACTACCACCAGCGGCAGTCCCAAAAGAGCGAGCGGTAAGCCTGCATTGGGCTTACCGCCACTCTGTACAAGGGCCTCTTAATGTGTTAAGACTGTTGTAAGTAAGCACTAGTTTGAGCAGCACAAGTTCTGCACAAATTTGGGAAAGAGCTGTAATGGAAAACTAACGGCCCATGGAGACAATTGAAATACTTGTAGTTGTAATGGCACAATAAGTTTTTCTGATAGACCTCCCTTATTCAATTCTATGTAATACTAACTATGTTTACACACAGAACGGTCAATGTTCAAAAGGGTGTAACTAGGCAGGCGAGGGTCCTGCCTGGTTAAACTCCACTGAGCTAGCCAGTTCTGGATCTTCAGTGGCACCAAACCCGGTAATGCAGCTGACTATTCCCATTAACTGGCCATCCTCTAACCAGCTACGTTAGGCGCAGGCTGTGGGCAGAGCATGGGTGGAGCATCAGCTTAGCCAGTCAGCTAACTGGTTAAGTAACTGCACAAATTAACCAGGCAATGGTCTGATTCTAGTTTGGTGCCTGGTTAACTTCCAGGTCAGTGATCATACCCAGATTCAATGCTGGGGAGCCACGCATTTTTCGGCATTGAATACCTGGGGTTAGCTCAGCATGTGGATCGATTTTTTACTCGTTCCAAAAGTACAAAGACTAGGGGACACTCAAGGAAGTTACATGGAAATACTTTTAAAACAAATAGAAGGAAACATTTTTTTCACTCAACAAATAGTTAAGCTCCAGAACTCATTGTCGGAGGATGTGGTAACAGTGGTTACTGTTTCTGGGTTTAAAAAAGGTTTAGACAAGTTCCTGAGGAAAAGTTCGTAGTCTGCTATTGAGACAGATATGGGGAAACCCTGGGATTGGGTAGCATGGAATCTTGCCATGATTTGGGTTGGCCACTATTGGAAACAGGATACTAAGCTAGATGGACCCAGTATGCCTACTCTTATGTTCTTATGTGGCTGGAAGTGGCTTACTGCAGTGGGCTGAATATTCCCCCCAGAATGTTCATAGTAGATGCATCAATTAAAGAAGTCATTAAAGACCATACCCTCATATGGTACCTAGTAGATAGATGTAGAGCTGCAAGGGCCAAAGATCGACAACAATAAATTATCAAACATTTCTTGGCCTCTTCTGGTTAAATTCAAATGCAGGGTCTGAATTATGAACTGAGGGTGCCCTGGCATCAGACCCCACTGGAGACATATTAATGTTGCAGTCATTACCAAAGCAGGATGATTAAACTGTCTGCTAAGGTAATAAAAATAAAAGATATAAAGACTGGCAATTTAAGAAAGGACAAGAAAGGCAATATCAAAAGCAGGACAACATATGCACAATGGTGATGAAGAACACTGTAGCGAGTCCATATATAGCGAGAATCATACGTAACAGATGGGAAATTATTCAATCACATCCGATGTTTCAGAATAAAAACTTATGGATTTCATTTGCTAGAGGCAACAATTTAAAAGAAAGATTAAGTCCGGCTGATTTACCAGGAGCATTGGAGAACAAGGAACTGAGAAAAAAGGTCACTTTAAATGTGGGACATGTCAAATTTGTAAAATCACTTTACAGATAAAGAAAGCAATATTATTTGAAGCAATTTATAATCACATCACATACGCAAGTTACATTGTGTATGTGATTAGGTGTCAAAGCAATAAACTATATCTGAGCACGATAACAAGATCCTTAAAAGTACAAATGATGGAGCATAGATCTAACATTAACAGACAGAACAGAAAAAAACCACTAGTAGAACATCATATTTAGCAGAAACATACATTTGAAGAATTAAGATGTTGTTGTTTGCATAAAATATAAGCTATGAAACGGGGAGATGACTGTAAATTAAAGTTGCAGCGAAGTGAAGCAAGATGAATTTTCAGGATGAAAACCCTTGAACCAACAGACTTAAATAATACATTAGGTTGGCATGTGTTCTATTAAGAATGTATTGAATTTCCAAAATCCATTCCCAAGGCTCTCTAGAATGTCAGAATGGGAAGTGACATCACGGGGTATTTAAATAAGTAGAAATCAGTGGGTGATGCACAAGCGCCATTTTTGAATAGGAAACTTTGCAACTTGAAGTATGTAAACCGAAGTGTAAAAGGTTTAAAACTCTCACAGGATGTTTCCTAAGTTAATGAGCTTTTTTCATCTTTTAGAATCTGGTGATTTGTAGAAGACTGATTGAATACAGCACAGGTTCCTGATGAAGCCATAATGGCTGAAACGGAAGCCCGGTTGGACATAAGCTAAGTGCTGTTTTGCTGGGCGTTATTTTGGCGCTTCTATCATCTTAAGATTACTGTATTGGTTTAAGAAAGTTAAATGAAGAAGTTGATGCACATTTAGGAATTTCACATGTAAAAAAAGGGAGTTTTTGTTTAAATGATGAAAGAAATCGAACACTAACAGAAAATAAGGCTAGTTATATCCTAGTGTTTTCCCTAAAGATTTCTGGGATCTCTTTTTCTCCCCTAAAAAATTATTTTCAAAAAAGTAGTTAAAAGATTTAAATCTCATGACAATGGAGCATGAGTAATTGATTGGTGTTTGGGAGTTATCATAGTATAAATTTGCTGAAGTTCAACACCATTTGAAACTGCAGTTTTATTGAGTGATATTTAAACCCCTCAACGTACGGTAATCTAAAACTAACTTCTAGTTAGTAGGCAGATAGTCTGTTTAATAAAGGCAGTACCTATTTTAAAACAAGATTCTTTCAACTTTAAAACCCAGTTTATTTATATTTACATACAAAATATGGAATCATACTATTTTTCAAATGTATTTCTCTTACAAATTGAAAATAAATTTAGTAAAGTTGTGATGCTTACTTAAGCCTATACTGCTCCAAAAATACTGACTTGGAAGGATTGCATTGATGAGAGAGAGAATTCAGTCCTATTTTCTCAACTTCCATCTCCACCCTTGCCTATCTATAATACTTTATTGATGTGATAAAACAATTCACTCTGTATGTTCATCTAGTCATGGCTTTTTCAACTCACTCTTCATTCCTCTACACGCCCTTGACATAACATGAAGTCAATTGAGCTGCGTGCGCTGCTCACTGCTTCTCCCAGGGTTGAATAAACTCCATCTCTGCTCTTCAACCTAGGATATAACAATGTATGGCTGAATTTTCCAATGACATCACATTGTCATCAGCGGGAGTCTTAGCACCAATGGCATTCCTGAGGATTATAACCTGTGTGAGACTGATATGCATCTTTAGAGCTCATACATATACAAAAACATCAAACACTATTACCAGTGGTAATGTTCTTTAAATTAAAAAAAAAAAAAGAGGTACCAGGTTGGGGCCAATTACAGCCTTCATGTATCACTCAGCTGCAGTGAGGAAAAGGGAGCAAGTTCAAAAAGGTTCTACACAGATGACCTGGCATAGATCAGTGAGTACTTCCCAAATCCTGCAGATGACCAAAGGGGAAATACCCCAGCAGTGGGGTAATTCTGTCTAAGTGGTCCTTGCACTGCAGGAGGACCTGAAAGGAAAAGGGAACCCACTTGCAACAGCTCCTGGATTTTCTTCCACTCTGTGGACCATTTCAAATTGTCACTCGGGAGCCCAAAATTTGAACTTTGGCCACTGCCCCTCAAGTCTAGAAATCTTTGGAGGTCAAGGATGAATTCCTGGGTAAACTCAATAGGAAAAATGTTACTTTTATGTTTTTTTTTATAAAGATAGGGATATGGGTATTTTTTAGGGTGAGGGTTGTTAAGAAAATTTACAGAGGAAAACTGTGCAAGTGTACATCAGAGAGAACTACACATGGAAAGAACTAAACAGTACAAATTTGTTCTGACAGCACATTATAGCCATCTCTTATAGTAAATCTAGAGCACAGAAATGTATATATTTTAAAAGAAACACGTTTATCCCATAATAAATACAAAGAAAAATATGACCAAATCTTTTCCAAAATCCACATTTTTCAATTCTATATATCTGGAGCAAGTGTGCTAGCATCATCTCCTGAGTGAATTTGACTAGCTAACCAAAGAGTTTTTTTTAAAGGTTCAGAATCCAATACATGAAAATAAAAGGTATGCTATGACAGCAGAACTAAGAAAACTTGTTCCATCTGCTGAGACCTTGACCTGTGAACCCAGTGCTTCTGTGAAACTGAGAAATCCAGGCTATGAAGATTTATTTCCGATGTCACATGAGAAAAAGCTCAAGAGCAGCAAGTTAACGTGTACATGATGACATGTGCCTGAGATGGTAAAAGCTGTCAGAAACTGCTAAACAAATAGCAAGGAGAAGATCCCTGAGTAAGCCCACTGCCAATAAAAATAAGTGTCAAGCATCATTCCAGTACAGAAGTGCCATTTCTGAGGTTCTGCAAATTGGAAGGCTTTTCACAGGGAGAAGACAGATAAAAGGTTGACTGAATCCTAATGAGATGTGAGCAGTCAAAAAATATATTATTATGTCTCAAATTATCCACAAAATCCAGGGAAACCAAATAAAACATGTACTTCTCTCCCTCGGCTCATCACTGAATAACAAGTCGCACACAACTCATTTCCCTAAAATATTTCCCACATTCGCCTTCTTGTTCAGGGCGTAGATTTGAATGCAGTTCCTTCAAACACTGACACTTTGGTGTAGCATTACAGTTCCTGAGCCTGCAGTTCCTTGAATTAAATCCTTGTTTTTGTTAAAAATAGCAATACAGAGAGAAGGAACTGGGAGACTGAGTTTGAAAATAGGTGGTACTGGCGTCTTCCCTAGATCTTTATGTGGTTCAGACAAGGTTGTTGAAGAGTCTTTGTTGATGTTCAAAGGAATCTAAGTCAGTTCTGTGTGCATCATCTGAAAGAAGAAATACAAGAGTCAACTGGAAAGATGCTGATCTGGAGATGTGGTATATAGTCCCCCTAAAAACAGAAGAACCAGCAAGATCTCACAAAACATCAAAGCAAAATACAATGGGAATGACCAAACAACAGAAGGTGATCCAGCACAAAAAATGTTCTCTATTGTGATAACTCACATAGATATGTGATGATCAAGTATATGCGGACTCAATACAGGCTATGTTTTGGTACTAATACCTGCATCAGGAATCCTTGAATGCTGAAAAAATGTATAATCTTCCTTTGGGGTAATACCAGGAAAACAGCACAAAGAGTGTTATTTTAAAATGAAAAGCCTTATGACATTAGTGCAACATGAATGATATATCTCAGGAAGTAGTTGTTTTCGTAAGTACAACTCTCTTGAGCAGTCTGGCATGTTAAGGCCCTAACATCACGGTAAAATAATTCCAGTTTTGTACTGGGGTTATTTCACCGCCTGGGCAATGGAGCAGGATTCCCGCCCTTCCCTCCGGCACTAGGGGTGCCATTTTACTGAAGGTGCCAGACTGGGCAGAAGCGACTGGCCTTGCTCTTGCCTGAAGACTCCCTCCCCGGACCAATAATCCTTTCAAAGGTAGCCCCTGTGGGGGGCTGGGAGATTGGGGGGCCTGGAATTGGGTGGAGAGGGCTGGGGGTTGGACAGGCCTCAGCAAAGAGGGGTCTTGTGCCAGGGAGGGAAACCCTGCTTTGCCAGCACAATGCTCCTGAGCCATGTGAGTAATGCTGTTTTGTGAGATGGCTCACAAGCAGCATTATTCTTTAAAAATGAGATTAACCAAACTTTGGTACTGAGATCCCACAGGTTGCTGAATCTGGCAATGAATCAAGGTGTAGTACAAGGTGATCTTTTACCGCATCTTGGTGATTTTGTAGCCCTCAATCATATACCCCCCTCAGTCGTCTCTTTTCCAAGCTGAAGAGCCCTACCTCTTTAGTCTTTCCCCATATGAGAGGAGTTCCAGCCCCTTTATCATTTTGGTCTCTCTTCTTCGGACCTTTACTAATTCCGCTCTATCTTTTTTGAGATATGGCGACCAGAACTGAATGCAGTACGCAAGGTGAAGTTGCATCATGCTCTGAGATTGAGGCATTATAATATTCTAGGTCTTATTTACCATCCCTTTCTTAATAATTCCTAGCATCTTGTTTGCTTTTTTGGCCGCAGCTGCACACTGGGCAGAAAATTTCAGCTTGTTGTCTACAATGACACCTAGATCTTTTTCTCGGGGGCTGACTCCTAAGATGGACCCTAGCATCAGGTAACTATGATTTGGATTATTCTTACCAATGTGCACCACTTTGCATTTGTCCATGTTCAATTTCATCTGCCATTTGGATGCCCAGTCTTCCAGGGCTCCTTTTACTAAGCAGCGGTAAGCCCACAATAGCCCGGCGGTACTTCCCACCTCTAGCGCACAGTTATTTCCAGCATTTTTGTAGCGCCGGAGTGTACCCAGCGGTAATCGAGCAGTGCTGTGCACTGCCTGGTTACCGTAGGGTTAACGTAGGAGCCCTAACTGCCAGCTCAATGGGTGGCGGTAAGTGCTCCCCCCAAAACGGCCACACAGCAAGTGCTTTACTTGCCACATGGCCATTTCCTGTAGGAAGGCGAGATTTCCCTTTTACGAGCTGTGGTAAAAGGGGGCCTTGGCGCAGGTGTAACACACACACCGACGCCAGCGCTGACCCCCTTTTGCTGCAGTTTTCTAAGATCTTCCTACAATTTTTCATAGTCCACATGTGTTTTGACAAATTTGAATAGTTTTGTGTCATCTGCAAATTTAATCACCTTACTTGTTGTTCCGATTTCCAAATCATTTATAAATATCTTAACTAGCACTGGTCCCAGTGCAGATCCGTACAGCACTCCACTATTCACCCTCCTTCATTGAGAAAACTGGACAATTTTCTGTTCAATAACCAATTCCTAGTCCACAGAAGGACATTGCCTCCTAACCCAGGACTTCTGAATTTTCTCAGGAGTCTCTCATGAGGAACTTTGTCAAAAGCATTCTGAAAATCTAGATTCACTACATCAACCGGCTCACCTTTATCCACATGTTTATTCATGCCTGCTATCCAGATACAGTAACTAGTGTTCACCAGGCCCAGTCAGTGATATTGAGCAGCATTTATTGGACAATGCTGCTGAATATCAGATCTGATCACCTCAGATAGTGCCAGGGTTGTCTACGGGCAAAGTTAAGGTGAGGCTGGAAGTTCTCCAGTTACTGCTGCATTGTTCTCTCTAAGCTGAGCGGGAGTCTTCTAGCTGCATTGATACCAGTGGGGAATGGTGCTTCAATATTGTGTTTTCAATCACAACAGGCAGGCATGTTTGCTGGAGTCCTGCAGAGCTTGCCTGTCCCTCACTATTGAAACTATGATAGTGAAAGAGCACCTCCTACTGGCAGGAATGTAGGTGGACGACTCCTGCTCATCTTAGAGCAAACATTGTACCAGTGGCGTACTAAGGGGGGGGGGCGGTGGGTGCGGCCCGCCCCGGGTGCACGCCGCTGGGGAGGTGACGCGCCGGTCAGCTTCGTCGTTTCCATGCTCCCTCCGCCCCGGAACAGGTTACTTCCTGTTCCGGGGCAGAGGGAGCATGGAAACAACGAAGCTGACCGGCGTGTGGCACCCCCCCCCCCCCCAGCGGCGTGCCCCCGGTGGGGGGTTCTTTCGCCGGGGTGGGGGAGTGACGAGGGGGTTCGTGCTGCACGGGGGGCGGGGCGCATCGGCGACCACCCCGGGTGTCAGCGCCCCTAGGAATGCCACTGCATTGTACCGCTGGCATTCAGCACTAGTATCTGGATAATTGCCCAGGTAAGTTACGACAGCCAATTACATATCCTATTCACACTCAACCACTGCCTCCCCTCCCCCACCCCACAAGTTCTCTCTCAGCTTAGCTGTCCTAACTTGTCTGGATAGCAACCCAGGTACCAGCATGGAATACCAGAGGTACACGAATAACTTCTGATAGTCACCAAATACCCAGATATCCAGTGCCAGTATCTGAATACAGCCTGGCACTACATATCCGACTGAGTATTAAAAAAAAAACCACTAACCACCAAGTGTTAATTATTATCCCTCCTATATTTATGTTACCAGATGTGTGCACCCTCTCGCTCAGGCATATGATCTCATGTATTATGCCTGTGATAATTCACTGTAATACTTGCAAAATTCAATTCTGAGCAGAGCGAATAATCCAATACTTCATACCAACAACTCTACAAACATATTTCACTATACATCCATACGATGGGATGTCTCAAGGTTGCACTAGCATATCCACATTCAGTTCATGTGTATACATTACCCATTACCTGTGTGGCAGTTGTGCATCCAAACATGATGACCATCGTATTTACACTGACACTTCATCACATTGTTGGAGAAATCGGACTCACCCATTTCAAATGTAGGGTTCACAACCACCTATGTGAGGGCACAGAGAGGCAGAAATGTAGTACAAGAAAAGAGACCAAGAAAGAAGAAGATTCAAAAAGGTCAATGTTAAAAAAATGGAAAGTTTTGACGAGGTTTCCACAGTGTTCGAAAAGATGTTTAGGAGAGCTAGGAGTTAGTTGTAAACCATGATGCACCTTCATTTTAGTGTACACGGTGTCTGGAAAAAATGGGACCCTCAACATTTTTCCAGATAACTCAACAACAAATGTACTATTATTAAAAAAAAGCATTATTATTGACAGGTGTTACTGCAAAATGCAGTAAAAACTGGATGATCCCTGTTTTCAAAATGATGTCATTCAAGAAGTGACCATTAATATCTGTTTTGCAAAATATGAAGAAGATAAAGTTGCAATTAAATTTTTGCGACAAAATAAGCCATATGGTACAAAGAATTTGCTAAGGGATTTTCTTAATAAAGGTTGGACGAACGTATTTTCAAAGGTCATACTAAATGTTTAAACAATTGCAAAGTATTTTGAAACTATGTAAGGGGTCTCGTTTCCTGACATGTTTGGTTTTTCTTACTAGGCTGCTATCAGATCACTTCATCATGAAGAAACAGTTACAGTACATTGCTTCAGTTAAATTCTGAGAAGAAGGCACGTGACCTCAAGGAGAGGACAATTATTAAATATAGTGTAAGACTAGGAGTGAGGTATTTCGAAACTTTAGAGATTATGTAAGTAACCCACAATGATGGATGGTCTTTATAAGAGTTATAATGCTGGACTATAAAGGTGTCCTTTTATCTTCCCACAACAGGAGCCTATGAGTGTGATGGAACTGAACTGGTTCTTCAGGATGCTACCTGGGGTTCCACTAGACACATTCTACATACATGGAAAACTATGGAATAAAGAGCTCTACCTTGGGAGGTTTAAAGAAAGGCATCTCTCTTTATAGGGTTCAACCCATGATGTCTATTCATGGTATGAGCAGTGACCATTAGAAATCCATGACTGTCATGGTACAGCAGTTTATAAATAGAAACTTGTGAGGTACTATAGAAGCAACGCTTACTTGGAATATATAATCACCAGGTTCTACATCTGTGATGTCTATCCATTGGCAATCAATGTCATGCCGATACGTATCCCAGCATCCCACTGTTACACCTTGCTCTCCAAAGTTAGCACAAGCGTAGCGTCTCTGCACACCTGGATGAAAATTCAGAAGCAACAGCTATTACAGAGCACTAGTAAAGCCATTACTCTTTTTTTTTTTTAATAAATAAAAATAAAATTTCCAAGTGTTATTTAACAGTGATATATGGCCAAGGCCTTTTAGAGATTAAGGGTCCCTTTGACTAAGTGGCGGTAAGCCCAACTTGGGCTTACTGTTCGCTAAATAGGAAGTACCGCAGCAGCCCGGCAGTACTTCCCACCCCTGGCATGCCGTCATAGCTGGCACTACACAAATATATTTATTTACTTGCCGCACAGCCATTTCCTGCAGGAAAGAGATACTTCCCTTTTACCTGCTGCAGTAAAAAGGGGCCTCGGCACACGTGAAAAACACATACTGACGCCAGCACAGGCCCCCTTTTGCCGCAGCTTGGTAAAAGGGGCCCTCGGTGATTCCCCAAGAGTCTCTAACTCAATCATTTGGGTTTCTTGGCCAAAGCACAGGTATACCAGTATATGTTTACAGAGAGGAGAGTTGACACAGGCCAGAACCACTGCTACCTGCAGAAACATCTTTACTTCCTGCATCCTGCACAGTCTCCTCCCACCAGCAGGAGGAGTCAGCAGACTTATCCACTGCTGTTTCTTCCTCACCCAGTTTCCCTCTGAAATCAGAATCACACAAGGCCCTTAGTCTCCTGAGATATGCTAGGCATACCTATTTCTGATTTCTCAGGAAAACCGAGATAGGAGAAGGCAGCAGCATGAATACAAAAATTGTTCTACTGGGTCAGGCCAAAAGTCCATCAAGCGAAACATTCTATGTCCAAACAGTGGCCGATCCAGGTCACAAATACCTAGTATGGTCCTTCATGAAGTCTAGTTTTATTTTACATGCACAGCTTATGCAATTTTCTCAGGCAGTAAACATGAGTGTGCTGGTTAGGTTATTGAAGCTTACGTGGAGGCGAGTGTGATCCAACAGTAATATCATTTTAAACTTTAAGAGGAAATTTGACATTCTCAGTGAGCTTAATTAGTAGTAAAGAATAGGCCGCAAGGGAATTGAAAAGTTTAGCAGATGCATTGTATAGTGGGGGCTAAATAAAGGCAATTTTAGGCGATAAGTGAGGCATTCTAATAAAGATTTTTATGTGTATCTATAATCACCATTATATGCAAATTGATATCGGTGGCTAATCTGAGGGAGGAGAAGAGAGAAATGTTTTATGTATTGAGATATAATAACCACCTTTATGAAGAGATTTACCCAAGGCAGTGTACAATAGCATAGCTTGACATATAATGCTTATATTATGTTTACAGCATAACAATAGTAAAATGACTAAATGTAAGCATAAAATATAATCAACGAGCATCAGAAATATAGATAGATATTAAAACAGTAGACTAGAATATTCATAAAACATAAATTTGATAAATGTCACCAGAATATGAATGATACTGTAAAAGGCACATGGAAGAACATTCATATAACAGATATAATACTTAAGATTAGAACTGTACCAAAAAGCACATTTTACTATCAATAGTTTAATAGGTTATAAAATTTGCTATACCACCTTTCTAAATAATCAAGGTGGTTTACAATAAAATTCTATAAAAAGATAAAAGAAAAGAACGCCATTAAAAGATAGGAAAGCACGTACATCACAAGAACAAGCACTCAACCTCTCATTCACAAAGTTTACCCATGTACATCTTAAAATCCTTATCCTTAAATTCATCAAAAGCTTTCTGCTTTTTGGGGTTTTGGCCAAATACAATTAATAAAAATATTATTTGACCAAATATGAATACTGAATACGAACAATGGGCATTGAGCTTAAACATAGCAAATAATAAAAGAAGCAACGTGAAATCAGAGATCAAGTGTTCATTTCAATAGGATTTAGCATAGTATTGAGGTAGGAAAAAAGTGGGAGATTGACTACGGATGCCAAAGACTGGAGAGGTGTATACTTAAAGTCAAATGTTTATTAGATAGAAGAGACTCAACACAACGTTGTGTTTTTCGGCCGCTAGGCCTGCATCAGGAGTCTGTATGAGCAGAAACTTCTGAGATGATGATGATATACAGTATAAGATTATACCATTTGTATATAGAGATTATTCAATCCTTTGGTAAAACGGGTTGAAATGATGGTCTTTAAAAAGACCCTTGGTTAAGCAGACGTACTTACGCTCAAGATTTACTTCACTGGCAAGTACGTCTGCTTAACCAAGGGTCTTTTTAAAGACCATCATTTCAACCCGTTTTACCAAAGGATTGAATAATCTCTATATACAAATGATATAATCTTATACTGTATATCATCATCTTCTCAGAAGTTTCTGCTCATACAGACTCCTACTACCCTTCTCCATTGAGAATACTAACCATTTAACCCTACTCTCTGTTTTCTTTTATACAGTTTTTTATCCACAATAGGACACTACCTCCTAACCCATGACTCTCCAATTTCTTCTGGAGTCTTTCATGAGGTACTTTTTCAATGCCTTTTGAAAATCCAGATACACAATCAGGCTTATTTTTGAAAGAGAAGGGCGCCCATCTTCTGACACAAATCGGGAGATGGGCGTCCTTCTCTCAGGGTCGCCCAAATCAGCATAATCGAAAGCCGATTTTGGGTGCCCTCAACTGCTTTCCATCACGGGGATGACCAAAGTTCATGGGGGTGTTTCGGCAGCTTAGCGAAGGCGGGACTGGGGTGTGCTTAAGAGATGGGCATCCTCAGCTGATAATAGAAAAAGGAAGGGCGTCCCTGATGGGCACTTGGCCGACTTGGTCCATTTTTTCTTGTGACCAAGCCTCAAAAAGGTGCCTGAACTGACCAGATGACCACCGGAGGGAATCGGGGATGACCTCCCCTTACTCCCCCAGTGATGACCAACCCCCTCCCACCCTAAAAAAAAGCTTAAATTTTTTTTTTTGCCAGCCTCAAATGTCATACCCAGCTCCATGACAGCAGTATGCAGGTCCCTGGAGCAGTTTTAGTGGGTGCAGTGCTCTTCAGGCAGGCGGATCCAGGCCCATCCCCCCTACCTGTTACACTTGTGGTGGTAAATGTGAGCCCTTCAAAACCCACCAAAAGCCCACTGTACCCACATGTAGGTGCCCCCTTCACCCCTTAGAGCTATGGTAGTGGTGTACAGTAGTGTTTTTTTTTTTGGGGGGGGGGGGTTGGGGGGTTCAACACACAAGGTAAGGAAGCTATGCACCTGGGAGCAATTTCTGAAGTCCACTGCAGTGCCCCCTAGGGTGCCTGTTGATGTCCACATGTGAGGGGGACCAATGCACTATGAATGCTGGCTCCTCCCATGACCAAATGGCTTGGATTTGGTTGTTTCTGAGATGGGCGTCCTGGGTTTCCATTATTGACGAAAACCGGGGACAACCATCTTTAAGGATGACCATATCTAAGGTCGACCTAAATGTTGAGATTTGGGCGTCCCTGACTGTATTATCGAAACGAAAGATGGACGCCCATCTTACTACTACTACTACTTAGCATTTCTAAGATGGACGCCCATCTTACTACTATTACTACTTAGCATTTCTATAGCGCTGCCAGGGTTACGCAGCGTCTTGTTTCGATAATACAGGTTTCCCCACCCCTTCACGGACCCATCCTGTGAGGATGGCCCCAGGAAAACTTGGGCGCCCTGTTCAATTATGCCCCTCAATATCAACCGGCTCGCCTTTATCCACCTGTTTGTTCAACCCTTCAAAGAAATGAAATAGATTGGTGAGGCAAGATTTCCCTTCACTAAATCCATGTTAGCTTTGTTTTATTAATCCATGCCTTTGAATATGCTCTTTATAATAGTCTCTACCATTTTGCCCAGCACAGATGTCTGGAACCATTTTAAAAAATCAGCGTTACATTGGGGGTACCATGCTTGATTTTAAAGATAAATTACATATTTCTAGCAATAGTTCTGCAAGTTCATTTTTCAATTCTATCAGTATTCTGGGATGAATACCATTCGGTCCAGGCGATTTCCTACTCTTCAATTTGTCAAATTGCGCCATTACATCTTTCAGATTTCTGGAGATTTCATTGTTTTTCTGACTCGTTAGCTTTGAATATCTTTTCTGGCACTGGTATCTCTCCCAAATCTTCCTCAGTGAAGACCAAAGCAAAGAATTCATTTATTCTCTCCGCTATGACTTTGTCTTCCCTGACTGCTCCTTTTACTCCTCGGTCATCTAGCGGTCCAACTGATTCTTTTGCCAGCTTCTTGCTTTTAATATACCTAAAAAAAATTTTACTATGTGTTTTTGCCTCCAACGCAATCCGTTTTCAAAAGTCCCTCTTTGCCTTCCTTATCAGCACTTTGCATTTGACTTGCCATTTCTTATGCTGTTTCTTATTATTTTCAGTCGGATCCTTCTTCCATTTTCTTAAGGATTTTCTTTTAGCTCTAATAGATTCCTTCCCCTCACTTTTTAACCACTTTTATGGAATCCTTATAGTGTTCATGAGATATCCTAGCTTCTTCCCCCTTTCATATTCTCTCCGTAGTTTGGGGTCTAGGATAACAGAGCCCAGACTTTATGAAATGTATTTTCAAAGCACTTAGACTTACAAAGTTACACGAAGGGGCATTTTTAATATTGTTTTTAAGTCGGACTTTGAACATTTTGTGCTAATCATACCAAATCCGAATTCCATTTTTGAAAAAAAGAAAAATGTCTATCTTTTTTCAAAAATACCATTTCAAACAAGGTTTTGTGTTTTGTATATTTATCTTTTTAGACCATTTTCAAAATAAATGCACAAGTTAAACATGCACAACATCAAGCTATTGGGATGTAAAAGGGGCCAGCATTTTTAGTAGACTGCCCCCAGACATCCCATGAGAGCAATGGGGCACCCTAGGGAGCACTGCTGCAGACTTTATATAAAAGCCCCCAGGTACACATCTCATCATCGCTCCATTGTTTTGTCTGCTGAGCTCTCCGAAACCCACCCAAAAGCCACTACCCTTGTGTATACCACTATAATAGCCCTTATGGGTGAAGGGGGTACCTAAATGTGGGTACAGTGGGTTTCTGGTCAGTTTTGGAGGGCTCACAGTTTCCACCAGAAATGTAAGAGGTAGTAGGAGATATAGGTCTGAGTCTACCTGTCTACAGTACACTGCAACCAACACTAGATTACTTATACGGTCTGTGCCCTGAAAAAGACAGGTACAAGTCAAGGTAAGGTATACACAAAAAGTGGCACATATGAGTTTATCTTGTTGGGCAGACTGGATGGACCGTGCAGGTCTTTTTCTGTCGTCATCTACTATATTACTATGTTATGTTATGTTACTCCAGGGAGCTACATGCTGCTCTAATAGACCTTGATGTAACATCTGAGGCTGTCATAGAGGTTGGTGAGTACTGTTTTTATTCACATTTTTTGGGGGGTGGGAGGGGGTCATCCCTGAATCTCTCCATTGATTATCTGGTCATTAAGGGTATATTTTAGTGTCTTATTTGGTAGAAAAACAGATGTATACCAAAATGTTGAAGTTTTCACCCTAGACATTTTGATTTTGTTCCATTATGGCTATAAAACATCCAAGTGTTAAACTCGCCCTAATCTCACCTTCGAAATGCCCCCAACATGCCCCCTTGTTATTTGGACGCACTGCAGATGAAATGCATAGATAGATATCTGCAAAACAAGTTTCAAAAATACTGATTTGGAAGTTTTGAGAAGAAATCCGTCCAAATGATGCTTTATGACACTTTTTGGATGCTTTTCTCTTTCGAAAATGAGCCCCATAGTAACCTATGGAACTTTGCCAGTCTAAGGGCTTTGAAAATGAGCCACTTAGTTTACTTATTGTGGCTTTCTTCCAGCGAACAACCCCCCCCCCCCCTTTTTTTTTTTTTTGGATAGCTGAATCTTTTCCTCTTCTTCTTTCTTAATGTTTGATCAGGTATGGTTGTCTCATTTATTACCCTTATTTTTATCCTCTTTTAAAGAATTGTGAACTGGTTTGATTTTTTTTCATAGTCAATATATCAAATAAAGCTGAACTTAACTAGTTACAAGGTGTGTAGTAAGCTAGTCCAGGTGTAGAGTGAATAGTCAGCCACCAGGTGTATTAAAGGCTTGGGAGAAGAGGCAGGTTTTCATCTGCTTCCTAAAGTAGAGGTAGTCTTGAGTCAGGCCTAACTGTTCAAGGAGTGAGTTCTAAGAGTGCTGGGGCTACTTCTGAGAGGCTTGCTGGCGGGTGTAACATTATGTTGTTTCGTTTGACAAAGGTACAGTTAGTAGTGCTCCTTGAGAGACCTTAGAGGCCTCAAAGGTATATACAGGGCTAACTTATTCTTTTAGTAGTCTAACCCATTTTATCTGAGGGCTCTGAAAATGAAAGAAAGAGTTTTAAATCTGGTCCTGTAGGGTACTGGTAGCCATTACAGTTTTTTGTAGGAAGGGTGTGATGTGGTCACACTACTTGCAACACTATCAGTTATGCTGCAGCTTTTTGAATTATTTGGAGCTGGTCTAAACTCTTTTTATCAATATGCAGGGAATTACTGTAGTCTAGCTATGACATTATCACGGCATGAACCACTGTGGTCAGATTCACCTTCTCATATATGTAAAGTGATTTTGTAGCTACCACAGGTGATAGAAGCAGTTCTTAAAATTTGAGTTTGTGGAATCAAAATAAATGATATGTCTAGTAGTATCCCAAGATTTCTGACCTGTGATTTTAGAGGGAAAGGGAATGGAACTTGATATACTGCCTTTCTGTGTTTGTTTGTTTGTTTTTTACAACTACATTCAAAGTGGTTTACATAGTATATACAGGTATTGTTGGTACCTGGGGCAATTGAGGGTTAAGTGACTTGCCCAGAGTCTCAAGGAGATGTAGTGCGAATTGTGCCCAGTTCCCTAGGATAAAAGTCTGCTGCACTAACCACTAGGCTACTCCTCCACTCCAATGGTAGTGTCACGTTTTCAAGGCAGAAACTAGGTTCGTGAGCCCTTGGGCCACTGCTGTAGAGCAGCAGTGGCAGGCTAAACCACCCCACACCAGAGACAAGGCAGCATTCTGACACGAACAGTTAGACTTCACCTGCACTTGACCGCCGTTCCTCAGGAGTTGAGCCCCTGGGTGCAGGCGGCCAGCAGGACTTACCAGACAGGGCAGGGACTGAATACCAACTAGGCTGAACAGAGACTGAGGGTCAGAGGGGAAAGGAATATACATGGGTAGCAAGGCAGGAAACTGGGCTAGGACTCACAGACAGACAATACTACACAAAGAAGAAAATGGACAAGCTAAAGGACAGGAACTGAAAGCTGACAAGCAGCCACTGAAACAGGGTACAAACACTGACAGAAAAGAGACAGGACTGAAAGCTGCAGAGCAGCCACTAAGCAAGAGACACAGACAAACAGAAACTAGACCAAGAATACAAACCAGAAACAAGACTAAGAAATAGGCAATAAACTTAAGCTAAACTACACACAGACTAACTAGAATCAGACTAGGAACTATACAAGAAACCAGGCTAGGCAGAAGTGCAACAAGCACCAACAAACCAGCGACCTTAGATGATGCAAAGGCAAACACAGAAGTTTCCATGTGATTAATAAAGCCCATCAGCTGCTGATGCTCAGCTGCAGGAATCACAAGGCAGCTACGGGTGCTGTTCAGGCACAAACAAAAAAAAGCAAGTCTAGCAACCCGGAAGATCTGGACCGGACTGGGCTGAAGTCTGGAACGGGTGACAGTCCATAGCAGCCACCGGTTCTGACCACCAGAGGGCGAGGTGAGCACAAACAAGGAAACATTCACATACGTGACAGGTAGCTTGAGGTCAGATACCTGTCTGCTTGAGTTAGGAACCCACAGAATCTCTGTTTTACTTGGGTTCACAGTGTGTTGTGGTTTACCCATTCCTGAGTTACTGACAGAGAGTCAATTTACTCTACGCGTCCATTTAGAAGTGAATCCAAGACTCACAGATTACTATAAATTCTTGTGGTCAAGTGAGCAAGAGCTTGATTTGGCTCCATGGGAGTTGAAATGGAATACAGAACTAGGGGTTCAGTCACTGGAAGGATATTTCACTAGCTGTATAAGGGGGAATCCCATATTTGATATTGGGCTACAAGAACATACATCCTGCAAGAGCAATAGTATACATTTTTGTTTAGAGCCTATATATACCCAAAATGATCAGTGCAAACCAAAATTACCACAGATGGGAGATGTCTGAAATGCAGGGAGCCAGAGGCCTTGTAGGCCACTCTTTTGAAGCTGCCTGTCCATGCAGGGTCTCCGGAAGTTCATAGTGTAGTATATGGCAGGAGCATTAAAGGAGAAGATAACAGAAAAAGCAGAGCTGTTATTTGATGATTTTTCAGTGCTCCCAGCACAGAAGAAAGGGGGAAGTCCTTTCTAAGAAAAGTATGGCTGCTTGCTTGAAAGTGTATCTTGGTAGTATGGAGGGGCCATGACCCTGCAACTGTAAGACAATTGATGATGATGGTGCTCTTTTAGGCTTCTGTGGCTGGCATCATGATTGTTGTAGTTATAGTAGGTTCTCAAACCAGATTGACTAGGATTTGAAGTGGGTGGTTTCCTCAGAAAGGAAGGAGATTTGGGCAGGAAATTGAGGCAGGAAAGTCAGTTGGTCACAATTTTAAATTCTGGCATGAATGATGCTAGAAATTCATTGGAACACAGAAAAATCAGCTGTAGCCCTTCATCCTAAGGTAACTGGTCATACGGTTAGATTTGAGGACAGAAAAATCTTGGAGAAAGAAGATCACTGGTGGCCTAGAAGAATCAAAGAGGCAATAAAGATAGGAAGACATCCTAATAACTTCAATGGAGACAAAGGGCTCAGACTAAACAAAGCATGGCAACTACTCATTCAAAAGAAATTTAGCACAAAAAGGACTGGTGCCGAGGACAAACATCTTCTTCCTCCCCCCCCCCCCCCCCCCAAAGTTCTAGAATATGACCTACAGAAATTCCTCCCCTCTCCAGAGGCAGAGCTGTCCCAATGAATTTCCAGCCTCATTTCCACTAGAATTAAAATTGTGATCAACGATCTTCCCTGCCAAAATTCAAATTTGTGACCAATGAATGTTCCCACCAAAATCTCCTTCCTTCCTGAGGAAATCACCACCTCAAACCCCAGCCAATCAGGTTTGAGAACCCATTTTATAAAAAGACAAACTGAAGACCTCACAGCATACCCTGAAGAAAGGCAAAGCACGATGGCTGAAACATAGGTTCCACTTACTCAGACGCAGCAAAACCCGAACAACTGCAACAATGATGATATCGATGATGATGGAAAGGTTAATGTAGGAAAGCAGAAATCAGAGCTGTGGAAAGTGTTTCAAGCAGTATGGGAATTGTATTGCAGTTCTGTGCTACGCCGAGCATGAGGTCAAGTGCTGAATATTTGATGAATGGTGATAAAAGTGTGCAGAGTATGCAAAGAAGGTGTGAGAGTGGATTGTTGCTCTGGGGCGGGTAGGTTGAGGTTGGATGGGATGGCAATTGGGGTGGAGGAGAGTCTGTAACAAAGATAAATGTCCTTTGGTCTTAAGTTGGTAAGACTTGTTGGACCTGAAAGGTGTAAGGACCATCTTACTCTAGAGGCAGATGATCTGTGAATGTTTATAATATACCCGGGGTTGCAGTTTTGGGGGGAAGGGTGGAGTATAAGGGTAAGGAACCCCAAGGGAAGGGAGAAAATGGAAAATTGGGAAATGATACATTGGGTTCAATATGGATTGACTGTACCAGTTACTATTAAACATTACTATGGAATAGGTAATATACTAGCACTTGAATCTGGGAATGTCATGAACGTTATTTTTCTCGTTGACAACAAATTAAAGATACAATTGGTGGCAAAGTGCACAGAATGTTCCAAAGCCCCCAAAACATTCAGCTCCCCAAGATTTTGATGCTGTTTGTTTTGACTTCTGACTAAATTATTTCAGAAATTGTTCAATGGTGCTGGAGTTTAAGTCTATAGGTGTGTGGTCAATTTAGAAATGCCAGCAACCAGCTGGGACAATTTTCGAAATGTGGGGACTTGGGTCATTAGTCTGGCATATTCTGGTCTCCAGGGTATACAGTATATGAATAGCAGTTCCAACATGCTCCAGACAGTTGTCAGCAGGAGCGTAAGGGAAACAGGATGGATTTCTATACAACACTGTCTTGTTTCTGCTCTCAAGCATAGGGTACAGATGCCATTTCATGATAATTATAGTCAGTGGGGTCAGACCTACTGTAAACAGAAGGCTGATTATAGTTGAAGCTGCCCTATGGAGGAACACAGTATCCACAAACTGAGATATAAGCAGAGAGAGTCCCAACAGGAATTACTGGAATGAATGGTGGTGGAGAATTTGTTCTGAAGGTACTTTTACAACTATCAAGCCTTACATTTTTCAGTAGCTACAGAATATATGAGTTCTTAATACGTATATTTGTAAGTCCTTTCTAGAAAGCTAATTTTGATTACAGGATTCTGTTTCGGAACATTTACCAAGCTTGCAGAATGATGATCTCCTAATATTCTTTGCAGACTATAGAAAAAATAAAAATCACATGACCTTTATTCAAAGAAAGGTCACCACCACATAATGATAAGAAATGTGATAACTAAGTACATTGTTACACTGTAGATCCCATATAGTGCAGTTTGATAGATATGGGATTGGTTATTACGCGGTCAAGGATTGGACCCTGTTTGGGGAGGATCTCTCCAGGGCCGCCAAGAGAGTGAACCGGGCCCGGGTCCCCCCCCCCCTCTCGGATCACTGTGGCCATCCTCCCCCGATCGCTGCTGCAATTGAAATACCTTGTTGGCTGGCGAGGCCCCGCCAGCAGAAAATGTCTTCCTCCACCGCTGCTCTTCTGCCGATTGCCTGCCCCTGCGGCTGCTTTTTCTCTCAGGGCATATGCACCTGAGAGGAAAAGCAACCTCTCAGCTGGGCAGAAGAGCAGTGCTGGAAGGCCTTGGAGGCCCGGGCCAGGGGAATTTTGACCCCCCCCCACCCCCGCCTCTCCCCTCAGCAGCCCTGGATCTCTCCTTTTATTTGTCCTTGTGTCCCATCTGCATGCATCTGTTTGCACTTGTGCAAATAAACAGATGCAGACTGTTCCACTTCAAGAATTTAAAGAACACCTACATGTTCTGGATGGTGAGGAGTCCAGCCTCACCACCAGAGGGGGAATAAAGAAAGCTTCATCCCACCTCCCAAAGAAGCAGAGTCAGCAGAAGAAAAGATTAAGGAGCTGCGGGTGGAAAGAAGCCCAAGCTCTGGGTATGCTGTGGGTGGTTGGAAGACTAGACCCTGCCTTCCAAAATATGAGAAACAGAGCTAAGCCATGCCAGAGTGTTAAAAAAAAAACAGTGCCTGACAGGTGCAGGAAAAGGAGCTCAGCTGCAGCTACAGAAAGGGAAAAAATGGAGACAGAAGGTAAGGAGAAGCTATGGGAAGGAGGAAGGGGAGAAAAGGGGAAAAGGAATGAAGGTAGGAGTCTAGACAGGGAGGGGAAGTACAACAGGGAGGGTAGCACAGAGTAGGGATTGGGGAGAATGGAAGGGAAGAGAGGGGCATGTTATGAGTAAAAGACTCAAATACATACACATATGCACTTGAGATATATTAGTCATTACTCACCAGGGGCGTAGCCAGACACCTAATTTTGGGTGGGTCTGAGCCCAAAATGAATGAGCATGAGAACCCTACTCCCCCCCAACTCGGTATCTCTCCCTCCCAGGTGATCAGGGGTCTCTTCACTCCCCCAACCCCCTGGTACTTTTTAAGTCCTTTAGTTCTTTGCCAACAGTGAGCAGTGACTCATACCTGCTGCTCACATTGGCCCTGAGCCTTCCCTTTGACACAACTTCTGTGAACAGGAAGTTGCATCAGAAGGAAGGCTTGGGGCTGGCATGAGAAGCAGGTATGAGTCACAGCTTGCTGCTGACAAAGAACTGAAGGATTTAAAGTGACTGGGGGGTTGGGGGAGTGGAGTTAAGAGATCCCTGATTGCCTGAGGGAGGAGAGAGCTGCCGGGAGTCTTCTGCTGGTGGGGAAGGGGATCCCCATCAGCCACATCACAGCTGGGCCACTGCTGGGTGGGCCTGAATTCAAAGTGGGTGGGCCTGTGCCCACCTGGACCTACAAATGGCTTTGACACTTCTACTTACACATCATATTTCATATCCTCACCAACCCACACATTACCTGGCTGTTTCAACCCTGTCACCCTCCCCCGTAAAGACATGACTGAGTTTGAATGGAAGAAAGGAGAAAAGTACCATTGTTTCACACTGTAGGAGTGCACTTTTCAGCTTGTTTTATTATTACATATTACTGTAGGCCCAATGTAATGTGGATTCATTTATAATGCAGTAAAATAACTTGGAGCCCAATATCCATGTTATATTGAGTCTACAATACATTACAAATATTATTTTTCCAAATAACACATCTACTATTTTCCTTGCAAGAGTTGCTTTGATGCAGGGCACAGATCTAGGTCCTGCAGACACTTAAGCAAGTCACGTCACCCTCCATTGCCTCAGGTACAAACTTAGGGCTACATTTAGTAATGTATGTTAATGCAGTACACATGTGGGGGGGGGGGGGGGGATTCTTAGAGCATGCCTATTTGGCGCCTGTTCTATACAGGAAAGTAAGTGCCTATTCTCCTTTATAAAATACTAGCATAACTGGGTAAATACACAGATATGTGGAGAGGAATGGCCTAGTGGTTAGAGCACTGGTCTTGATAGCGCAGAGATGGCCATTTCAAATCCCACTGCTGCTCCTTGTGATCTTGGGCGACTCACTATAGGCTCCTTTTACTAAGTGGTGGTAAGTCCAAGCGGGCTTACCACTTGCTATACAGGAAGTACTGCTGGGCTACTGCAGCAGCCCGGCGGCACTTCCCACCCCTAGTGCACCGTCATGTCTGGCGCTACAAAACTTTATTTGGGATAATGTGGGATATATTAATGTCACAAACAAACAAAAACTTATTTAGTTTTGTAGCGCCAGAGCGTACCTGGTGGTAATCGGGCTGCCCGGTTACTACCGGGTTAATGCAGGAGCCCTTACCGCCACCTCAGTGGGTGGCAGTAAGGGCTCCCCCCCCCCCCCCGTCCATGAAATGGCTGCGAGGCAAGCGCTTTACTTGCCGCCCGGTCATTTCCTGTAGGAAAGTGAAACTTCCCTTTTACCAGCTGCGGTAAAAGGGGGCCTCGACGCATGTGTAAAACACACACCGACGCCAGTGCTAGCCCCCTTTTGCTGCAGCTTGATAAAAAGTGCCCTTAATCCTCCATTGCCTCAGGTACAAACTTAGATTGTGAGCCCTCTAGGGACAGGGAAATACCCAGTGTACATGAATGTAACTCACCTTGAGCTAGTACTGAAAAAGGTGTGAGCAAATCTACTTATGTGTTTTGGTGCAAGCCAACCATAGAGCCATGCTCCAGAGATACATGCATAACTTACTATAAGCTAAACGTTGTGCTCTGTCTGCCCATCTGCAAAACAAGAAACCGCAAAAAAGAAGGAGAGAGGTTCCCCTACAAATCAAAGAATAATAAGCAACCAGCACATATTCAAAAACTAAACAGAATCACCAAAGATGTGTTAAAAAAAAGGCCAAGGTTTATTGATACAAAAACAAAAAAAGTCCAACGGGCCATGGGTCCCAAATAGACACCCTATTAAAAAAAAAAAAAAAAAAGAGAGAGAGAGTTATAGATAGTTGTTCAGGAGAAGGACTCCACATTGTGCTGGGTTTTGGCATGATTACCTGCATCTGGAGTCACAGACATCTAAATGATTAACAACAAATCATCATTCCGAAGGTACTCTGGGCAAGTCACTTAACCTTCCATTGCCCCATGTAAGCCGCATTGAGCCTGCCATGAGTGGGAAAGCGCGGGGTACAAATCTAACAACAACATGGAATGTTGCTACTATTGGAGATTCTACATGGAATGTTGCTATTCCACTAGCAACATTCCATGTAGAAGGCTGCGCAGGCTTCTGTTTCTGTGAGTCTGCAGGACGTCAGACTCACAGAAGCAGAAGCCTGCGTGGCCACATTGATGATCTGCAAGGGCCAGGCACGGGCAGCTCCTTGTGACTCTGGGCAAGTCACTTAACCCTCCATTGCCCCATGTAAGCCGCACTGAGCCTGCCATGAGTGGGAAAGCGCGGGGTACAAATGTAACAAAAAAAAAAAAAAAACAGGTTTCAGCTGGAATCCCTTTTCCAACAAACAATCTCACACTGACCGTGTCGAGGAGTCCTTCTCCCAAACATCTAAAAGTCTCTCTTTTTTTTTTTTTGAAGAGTGCCTATTTGGGAGCTATTTTTGGTACTCATAGGCTTATAAACCTTGGCTTTTTTTTTTTTTTTTACACACCATTGGTGATTCTCTTTAGTTTTTTTAATATATGCTGGTTGGTCCACCCCTACTTCTTTGTTTATTAAACCCACCTGCAAGGTACATGCTATCAGATATATGAATGGTTATAACATAACGCTGTAGGCACATTCTGTCATGTACATGAATTTGTGCAAATAGTCTAAACGTTTATACACATACTAGCACCTACTTTATAGAACTCCCTCCTTAGGGCCTGATTTACACAACTTTATTCCTAGTTTCAGAATAGGAGAAAAAAAACTTAGGGGCCCTTTTACTAAGGTGCACCTAAAAGTGGCCTGCGCTGATGTAGGCGTGTGTTTTGGATGTGCGTAGGTCCATTTTTCAGCGCGTCTACAAAAAAAAGACATTTTTTATTTTGTGGCTGAAAATGGACATGTGGCAAATTTAAAACCAGCATGCGTCCATCAGTGGCGTAGCTACGTGGGGCCACGGGGGCCTGCCCCCCCCCCAATTTCCTCCAAGCCCCTGGTTTTGCTGGCAGGGGTCCTCAACCCCCGCCAGCTGAAGCCTTCTCCAGCGCCGGTCTCCGACGCTGCTGAGTTGCTTGCCCTGCTCTCTCTTCCCCCTCACGTTCTGCACGCTTCTTTTAGTGAAATTGAAGTTTCACTAAAAGGAACGTGCAGGACGTGAGGGGGAAGAGAGAGCAGGGCAGGCAACGCTGCAGCGCTGGAGAAGGCTTCAGATGGCGAGGGTTGGGGATCCCCGCCAGCCAAGGTATTTGCTTCAGCTTGCAGTTAGCAATTGTGGAAGCGGCAGGGTGGGGAGGCGGCGGCGGGGTGCCAGACCAAAATGTGCCCCCCCCCACCTCGGTCTCTGGCCCCCTCCCACCACAAGGTCTGGCTACATCTCTGGCATCCATTTTTGGCCTGAGACCTTACCGCCATCCTTTGACTTAGTGGTAAGGTCTCAAACGCTAACTGGGCGGTAAGCGGCCAGTGCGTGTAAACTGCCAGTTACCACCGGGTAAGCGCCACGCAGTAAAAAATAGAAAATATTTTCTACCGCATGTTTTGGGCACGCAACAAAAATGGAATTACTGTCCGGGGCACACAGTAGGCAGGCAGTAGTTCCAATTTGACATGCATTGGAAGCTTGTAGGCGCCTACGCACCTTTGTAAAAGGGCCCCTCAATTAATTAAACCTTCAGGGGTTTTTTTACTAAGCTGCAGTAAGCACTAATGCATGCTTACCGCAGCAAATAAGGCCTTACCGCAGGGCGTGTTCAGGCATCCTGTGGTAATTTTGGATCAGCGGGTGCTTCTCATGCACTAAAAAACAGATTTTATCTTTTAGTGTTGGGATGGGTTGGGAGTGGAGAGTAGCATGTTCTATGCTAATCGGTTAGTACAGCTACATTGCCACACGCTAACCAAATAGGTGGTGGTAGGGATCAAATACTAATAGGAAAATTACACATGGCCATTAATTTAAAAAATAGAAAAAATGGCCATTTTATCCATGTTGTAAAAATGGCCTTAGTGCACAAGAATGACCTGCATAAAGACATGGTAAGACCACTTTTTACCACAGTTTGGTAAAAGGGCCCCTTAGTAAATAGGCCCCACTGAGAATAGTAAGGTTTGCACTAATATTGTACATTAAATTACATTAATACATGTTAATAACACAATGTATGTAGCCATTAGATTGTAAGCCTACTGGGGACAGGCAAAAACCTGTTTTAAATTAATATAATTCAGCGGTTCCCAAACTGTGCACCGCAGCACTCTGGTGCACCGCAGCAAACTCTCAGGGGTGCTACGGTGCATCGCTCCCTACTTTCCCCTCCTGCAGTTCTGGCATCTGCCGCTTCCTGCTTCTTCCCCCACTGCCGCTGCAGTGCTTGCAGCGCTTGCAGCTTACATTTTCGTGCTGTCCGCGATTCACACAGGCACTGTGGGGACTAAGTTGAGTGGGGGGGGGGGGGGGGGGGGGGGGGCTGCAGGGAAAGGGAGACCGATGTGGAGGGGGGGCTGTAGGGAGGCAGAGGTGTGCTGGTGTGAGAGAAGGGGGCTGCAGGGAAAGGGAGACCCATGTGACTTGGGGGGGGGGAGGGGTTGCCGCAAACCGAAAAAGTTTGGGAACCTCTGACATAATTCATCTTGAACTACCATGTCAAAGATGAGAGCTGAATATAACCAAAAGAAAAATACTGCCTTGAGAGTGTTTCATCTGTTACTGCAAACTCTTGGATAATAAGGCATGATTTAAAGTTTCAGCTTACAAATCTGCCCTGTGAAGGTGTTCCTGGGAGATAACATAGCTTCATTTATAACATACCTTTCCCACAATTTGTATCTTCTAGACAAAAGCTGGCTTTGTGGCCTTCTGCAACCTTGGAACCGTTTAATGTCAGCAGGTCATAGTGAGTGAAAACTTCAATGCTGTGGTAGTGTCTGTAGAAGCAGAGAGAAAGAAAATGGGACACTAAACGTTGTTTTGCTCGCCGACTAGGGAATCTCATGAGGTAATAGACATATCTAAATTGAGTCTAGAAAGGTGGAAGGCATAATTAGAATCCAAGAAGAAAGTCTAATTCTATGTTAACTTTTTAAGCATCACAAAAGCAAGACAAGCATTAAAAACTGGTAAGCAGACAATCTTTTGCTTATGACTCCTAGTAGTACAGGATTAAATACGTGAAGCAGAAATTATTACAGATCTTAATAACATGACAGTATAGATATCAGCTGATATATGTTATGTTAGTGGCCCATTCTGTCAAACCAGTTGCCGCTGTACTATAGCTCTGATAATTATCTGTCCTTGTCCTTACCACTGTCCGCTGTAAGATTTACTGCCTGTTGGTCTCTGCTTAGCCTTTTATCCGTAGCTAGGGAGTGTAACCAAGTCATCCTGCCTCTTCCTGATAAATATTTTTTATTTTAAATATAACATTTGCATTATTTTCTGATTATTTTTCTGACCTGGCCTCTATTAGACTACAAGAGCCCTTCATCCCAACTATGAGGGATTTTTCCTTATTTTTTAAATATTTGACCCCTCCCCTGCTTAGTGTGGTCACACATTGAAGAGATACAAAAGCATTATAACGTCCTCATTTTTTTTTTCATTCCTTTCCTAATAATAGCTAACATTCTATTTGCTTTCTTAGCCACCGCCGCACACTGAGCAGAGGGTTTCAACGTATCGTCCATAATGACACCTAGTTCCCTTTCCTGGTCGGTGACTCCTAATGTGGAACCTTGCATTACGTAGCTATAGCTCGTAGTTAAGCTCTGGAACTCATTGCTGGAGAATGTGGTAATGGTGGCTAGCATATCTGGGTTTAAAAAAGGGTTTGGACAATTTCCTGGAAGAAAAGTCCATAGTCTGCTATTGAGACAGACATGTGCAAGCCACTGCTTGCCCTGGTATTGGTAGTATGAAATGTTACTAATTGGGTTTCTGCCAGGTACTTATGATCTAGATTGGCCACTGTTGGAAGCAGGATACTGGGCTAGATGGACCATTGACCTGACCCAGTATGGCTATTCTTACGTTCTTATGGAAGCCCTGCCTATGTCTCACCCATGCTCCTCCTCTGTGTACGTCCCCTTGCAAGTATGCACTATGTAAGTTACGTGGGATTTGCAGACTACTACTTACACATCGACACAAACACATGTAAGTGCCAGTATTCTAAAGATTTACCCAGGCAATGCACATGTAAATGTGGACACCTAGGTTGCAGGCTTGCCCTTCTAGTATGTTTGCACTTTAATTAGGCCAGTAGCTGTCACCATGGTGCAATAGTTCTGTCCCCCACTCTCATCCGTGAACAGCATCTCTGCAGTATCCCAAACTCAGGATGGTCCAGGGAGAAGCAGCATAGGTCTTGCACTCAATCAGTCAGCCAACCTCCCAAGAACTAAACCAAATAATAGAGATCTCTATTAATAATTATCTCTATGAGAAAAGGTACTTTTAAAGTAAGAGGGAAACAGGCCATATGGATAGATATGAGCATAAAATGAAGGACAATTACTGTCAGCACTGCCTTCAGAACAGACGTTCTACTTTCTTTTTGCACTTTGCAGCTGTCAGTCAATTTGAGTCGCATGATGTCTGAACTCTAGCTAGGGTTGCTAACTGGTTCCAGATTCGCCTAACGGGGTTGATCCACTCCTGGGCTTACCCCATGACAAGCAGAGAACTGTAGTCTTGCTTTTTATAGGACAGCGCTTCCCAAACATTTCATTTATGTGATCCCATTTTAAAACTCAACGTCACATGACCTCAATCCCTACCTTAGTTATGGTACTGGGCTTCCTTCCCGCAGTATCTGTGCTCCAGGCCTCTTTTTTGCTGGAAAAGAAATGACAGAGCGGCAAGTGAACTACTCACCGCGCAGCCATTTCGGGGGGGGGGGGGGGGGGGGGAAGCAAGCACTGCCACCCATTGAGGTTGCAGCAATGGCTCCCACGCAACCCTGGTGACAACACTGCCCGATCACCGCCGGGTAAGCACCAACACTACAAAAATAGAAATATTTCTGCAGCACCGGAAATGCCACATGCTGGGGGTGGGAACTACCGCCAGGCTTCCAGATTGGCATGCAGCAAGCCTTTGCCATGCGCCAACCCTTTAGTAAAAGGGCCCCACAATGAGTTGCAGTAGTCCAGATACGACAAGATGATATATTGAGTCAGAATTGCAAAATGCTGCAGGGATCTTCCAGCTCTCTTGTATATCTCTTCATCTGTCTTGGCTGATGTATCTTAAGGATGAGTCCAAGGCCCAGTTGTTGCACTCTGGACTGGAATATTATTTCCTACTGTACCTTAACATAATTCGCCTTGAGCTATAACTGAAAAAAAAAGCATAAGCATAAGCAAACTCCAAAATTCCTTCCCTTCCTTCCTGGAGTCCTCTTAAAGCATTTTTTTTTCAGGCCCTTTTTGATTTCCTCCAGGTTCACATTCATGCCCCATTTCTAGCACTGGAGCTTCAGTAGGGTCTGCAAATACATTGCAAGACCTGAGGCTTCCTCTCATCTGACACATATCAGTGTCCAAGTCAAAAACTGCTGGCAGTGATAGTCTATCAATTTGCATTATCATAAATTTAAATTGCAAACTCAGGATTTTTTTTTTTTTTATAAGACATAAACAGATTTCACATGAAGGAGAGAAGGGTCTTTTTAAGGGAGTAAGAATTATGATTTTACTTCCTGTGGATTCTTAATGGGTTTAATTATAGAATGCACAGCCCAAGTTTGAGGTCCGCTGGGTCCCCAGCACCACCCTGGGTAATTAGAAGAATGATGCCTTGTGTTCAGTCAAGAAGGCTGTCATTAAAGTTTTATTTGGATGCATGCTTGTAATTTTGCTTGGAGCTACAGGGTTGCCAGGAAACTGTCTGCCTGGTGTCTTATTCGTGACTTTAAAAAGGCAGCACGTAGGCCTTACTCCAGCGGAATGCTGACTATACTGCAGACAAGTTATTCATGTCCTTATGTCAGACTGAAGAAAAATCATGCGTAAGGATGCCATTCTTTCAATAATTCCAACTTCAATACTTTTATAATGAAGAAACAAATTATGAGGTCACCTGAAATGAATTATAAAGTCATCATAATCAACAAATTTTGTACAGAAAAGCTCCAACACAAGACCTAATGCTCAAACAATACAAAATCTTTCAAGAACTAAAGAAGAACCCTTGCACCCTGAAATGAGTGAGTCCAAAAGCCACTGGACCCACAACAATGCCAAATGATCAATAAAGAAAGCTTTGCAGATTGTGGTCAACTGTTAAGAAATCTCATTACAAAATTCTTATCTGAACTCATCTTACCAGAGTGTAAATGCATTACCTATGTGCATGGAGTGGAGGTTATGTTATGTTTGAGAGGGTGAGTATGGAGGATGGAAATAGAGGACTAGGGAGTGGGTGAAAGATGGGGAGGGGAATAGGAAACTAGGGAAGGAGAGGGACAGAGGGGGTAATGGGAGTACTGGAAAGGAGATGAAAGGGAGATGGAAAAAGTTGGTAGATATATGACTGCTGAAAAGGAAGAGACTAAAAAGAGGGTGGGAGAAAGGTGATATAAATGCAGAGAAGGGAAAATTGGAAAGAAAACATGAAAAGAGAGATCAGTAGCAGAAAGATGTAGAGAAGGCAGTGGCGTACCAAGGGGGGGGGGGGGGGCGGTGGGGGCGGTCCGCCCCGGATGCACGCCACTGGGGGGGTTCCGCGCGCCTGTCAGCTCTTCGTTTTCATGCTCCCTCTGCCCCGGAACAGGTTACTTCCTGTTCCGGGGCAGAGGGAGCATGAAAACAAAGAGCCGGCAGGCGCGCAGCACCCCCCCCCCCAGCGGCGTGCACCCGGGGTCTGCTATTGAGACAGACATGGGGAAGCTACTGCTTGCCCTGGGATTGGTAGCATGGAATGTTGCCACTATTTGGGTTTCTGCCAGGTACTTGTGACCTGGCTTGGCCCACTGTTGGAAACAGGATACTGGGTTTGATGGACCATTGGTCTGACCCAGTATGGCTATTCTTATGTTCTGATGTTCTTATTTGACATAATGACAAAGAGGTTGACATGACAATGACACTGTCTTCCATATGTGATGGGAATGTCCAACCATAAGATGAATTTATTCATGAATTAGAAACTAGATAAGTAAAATCTCAAGTGAGAAACTGATGCTGGATCCAAGACATTTCTACTGTGATTCGGAAAAGTGAATGCAGACTTAGGACCACACAGAAAACTGGCCTCATACTTAAATTACAGGCAGCCAGAATTGTACTGCAAAAATTGGTCCAACAGTCGAAGAGTCATTGGCCACAGCTTGGGAAATGCAAATATTATGAAAAATAAATGTATCACTTAAGAATAGGTGTATCAAATATATATAGCTACCTGTACTCTCTTGATTGAAGTAATACACACAATCAAAGAAATCTGACCCAGAGCCTACCAGCAGAATAACCAACCCAATTAACAAACTAGCCCAGAAAGCTCCATGTCATGAGATACTTAACCTAATATAAGGTTTCTTAACTTCTTCTACCACTAATTATGATGAATTCTTAGCATATCTGAGGCACTATGATGCGCAAGCTTGTTAATAAAAACTGAAAGGATAGACAAATATGCATGAGACACTGATATGACTTGGTCTACTATGGAAATGCAGTGAGAGTAAAAAAGAAAACAAAAAACAAAGGCCAATAGGATGCTTAATTGGCTAAAAATACTACTAGATAATAAACAACCCATTATAAAGTGATAATTCATATGAAAGTTATTCATCTATACAATGCAGAAAGAGCTCATACATTTATCAATATGAAAACACAGCTGGAGAGTGAAGAGAACCAAGGCTGCTGAGAAGAGGGGGTGGGTGGGTGGGGCAAAATTCCCCAGGCCCGGGCCTCCAAGGGGTGTCCAGCGCTGGGGTCTCTCTCTTTCTCCTGCTCTTGACGGGACCCAGGTAACTGTATCCTGACAGGAGCAGGAGAGAGAAAATTCCAGCGCCTGGTCCCCCTTGGAAGCTGGGGAGGACCCGGAGAAGAAGAAACAACAGGACCTCTGGTTTGGCTGACGGGGTCCCCCCCCCCCCAGGCCCCGCCAGCAGAAGAGATCTTCCTCCAGCACTGCGCTCTGCCGCATTACCTGCCAAACGGCTGCATTTCCCCACAGGCCGCACATGCTCGGTTTCAAAACCGAGCATGCGCAACGTGAGAGAAAAAGCAGGCAATGTGGCAGAGGAAAGAGCAGCACTGGAGGAAGACCTCTTCTGCTGGCGGGGCCTCGGGATCCCCACTAGCCAAGGTATTTGCAGTTGTGGTGGGTGGGTGGGAGCAGCAGCAGCGGCGGAAATCCTGGAGGGGGCTGGCAGCGGAAGTGATCCTGGGGGGGGGGGGGGGGGGGGGGGGGGTGGCCCAGCCCCGGGCTCGACAGTGGTGGCCTTGCCCCGGTCCCAGTGGCAGCAGCCCTACCTCGGATCCAGCTCAGTATCTCGGTAGCCCTGGACTTGACATGGCCATGTTTTAGCGGGAGTGCCTGCATCAACAGTCAAATAATCCAACTGCTTTCTATGTTATCATCAACATTCATTAATTCATGACCTTCAATAGAACAAACATACGTTCTATAAAATGTGGATGTCAGTGAGTAGTAGTGGTACGGCTCAAAGAACTGCAGCCTGGCATGATGACCCATATTATTGCTTCACACAATTTAGTTTCCTCCCTCTTCTCCTCACATGACTTCCTGTGTGATGAGTAATGTGGAGAATCTCACTTCATCTCTCACGTACCTAACATTTTCTAGACTGCCCCTTTTTTTCTCTATTAAGTGTAATTCCACACACTTAGGGAGACCAGGAGTTTTTTTGTGATCCCCTATCGAGGAAGGGGACCAGCAACAGGTATACCATCAGTGTTCCCATACAGATGTGAGCTAGTTTACTCTCAAGTTGTTGGAACTGATGAGGTTTTCTTGTCCCTTTTTGAGTTGTGTTGTTTTCTTTAGTAGGGAGAGGGGGATGGCATGGGTGGGTTCAGGTTCTGAAGGGGCAATCGCCCAGGCCTAACAACAGAGCTGTGTATGTCAGACAGATGGAGACCATGTTATGTGGAACTCTAGAAGGCCTATATTGCATAATGAGAAGGAAAATTAAATGATTAGATTAGTATCTTGGAATGTCCAGGGGCTAAATTCTCCTATTTAAAAAGAAAAAAGGGGAGTTGACATACCTGAGGAAATCCAAAGCTGAGCTAATACTCCTCCAAGAGACGCATCTGTCCTTGGATGAGCATTCGAAAGGAATTGACTATATTTATATTGAATCCTATATGCCTTATAAATGAGGAGTAGCTATACTTATCTCAGAGAAATGCAAATAGAGGATAAGCATGGGAGATATATGCTTGTAGTGTATATGATCTTAATACTAATATAGCTGTATTTTCTCAGATATTTTTAATGTACTATAGTACCAGTTTACTTAGTGAGGGAGTTGTACTGTACACTGTTGCCTTCATACAGGTCAGAGAGTAAGCTCTCCAACAAAGAGCATACTTGAGTGCTGTGCTCTTCCATGACCCAGCTAGGTCTGATGGACCCATGGCATTACTTACATCTGGGGAGAGAGATTATCCCTGCTATTCAGCCATCCACCAGACATATTCTAGAATATATTTCTGGCTCATCTCTCAATAAGTAAGAGCTGGAGTTCAGACTTGTACCACTGGCCCTATATTAGTCTCTGAACATACCAAAGTGGACATGGAGTGAAAGGAGATAGGCCTGGATAGGGGGCCCATCAAGGTGATCTCTTCTTAAGGACCAATCCTGTAAGGATCAATTGGTGAAATCATGGGAGGAGTTCATCCATTTTAATGATACCCTGGAAACAACCCCATATCGTCTTTAGGAATCAGCTAAAGCAATATTACAGGGGCATATTACCTCCATTGCTGCAGACCCAGTACGAGGTGCTATATTCTGAGCTAGTACGCTTTGAAGGGCTGCAAAAGGGAATGGAGGATGAATGGATGCTAAAACAGTTAATAAAAGTGCAGGAGAAAATTAATACTCTATGCATCTCAAACACAGTGAAACCCCTACAATTTTCAAACAAGCATTTTTATGAGTCTGCAAATAAGGTGAATAAGCTCCTGTACAGCAGCTGAATAAGGTGAGAATTAAGAGGCGGATACAAAAAATTAAAGATGAAAAGGATGCATGTTTCTACAAATTGAAACAGATGGCAGACTGCGTAGTTAGATGTAGTGAGACTTTTTCAATATGACATCTAAATCCAACTTTGGACATTTTGCTGAAAATGTCCAAAAATCAAGTGGTGAACATGGCCATTTTTGAACCTGAAAAATGTCTATTTCTTTGTTTCAAACATGGCCATTTTCTAGATGTTTTATAGACATTGACCCCCAGATTCTATATATCGTGCTGAGATTTCTGAATGGAAATCAAAGCGTATTCCATAACAATATGTATAACTTAATTAACAAGCTAATCAGTGTTATTAACTGAATGTTAACAAACAATTATCAGCACTAATTGGCATTGAGATTTATACACACAACTTGCTAAGCATATTCTGTAACATGGTGCACCTATATTCTAAGTCACATAGTTGATAACCCTTGTGGCTGCAGGTGTCATATGTGGGTGTAGTAGGTTTTTGGTGGGTTTTGGGTGGGAGGGCTGACACTCTCCACATAAAGTGTAACAGTTAGAGTGGATTATGAACCTGGGTTCCCTTCTCCACAGTGCACTGAACTGATCACTAGGAATCTGCTTGCTTCTCTAATAGGACTGGGTCATAACATTTGAAGCTGTCATAGAGGCTGGTATGTACCATTTCAGTCCCATCTTTGCGGGTGGGAGGGGATCAGTGACCATTGGGGGAGTAAGGGGGTGTCATTCCTTTATTCCTGTAGTGGTCATCTGGTCATTTAGGGCACTTTTTTGTGGCTTAATCATTATTAAAACAGGTCTAAATTAGCCGAGATTGGGTGGCAGAGCCGGTGGCGGAAGGTGGAGATGGTGCTGGGAAGACTTATACGGTCTGTGCCAGAGTCGGTGGTGGGAGGCGGGACTGGTGGTTGGGAGGCGGGGATAGTGCTGGGCAGACTTATACAGTCTGTGCCCGAACCGGTGGTGGGAGGCGGGGCTGGTGGTTGGGAGGCGGGGATAGTGCTGGGCAGACTTATACGGTCTGTGCCCTGAAAAGGACAGGTACAAATCAAGTTAAGGTATACACAAAAAGTAGCACATGTGAGTTTATCTTGTTGGGCAGACTGGATGGACCGTGCAGGTCTTTTTCTGCCGTCATCTACTATGTTACTATGTTTTTATAGCCTGGACATATTTGTTGTGTTCCATTATGGCAGAAAAATGTCCAAGTGTTAGGAATGCCCAGATCCTGCCCCTAACATGTCCCTTGTGATTTGGATGCACTGCAGATGAACAGCATAGAAAAATGTCTAAAAAAATGGGTTTCAAAAATAGCGATTTGGATGATTTTGTGAGAAAAACTTCCATCTGCCAGTCTATGCCACTTTTGGAAGTTTTTCTCTTTCGAAAATGAGCTCCATAAGCAGTTATATTTGTCCTACTGTTTGGGTACACCAGTGATCTAGAGCATTAGTTGCCAATGTAAGCCCATGAAGTACATATTACAGTCTTTAGGATTTTATATGTTCAAGCCTCACAATATATGACTCTTTTGATGTCTTTATTGTCTTCTAATAAGGTTAGAAAATCTAGAGATTTTCTAAAGGGGGGAGGAGAAGGGAAAGGGGATGGGACTTGATATACCTCTTTTCTGTGGTTACAATCAAAGTGGTTTAAATTAGGTTTTCCTTCAATCAACAAGGTTAAACATAAGCATATTCTTGAGCTTAATTTTCCCTTGGTAGCTGCCAAGATGTGGAATGAACTTCCTTTAGGTATTAAATTAACAACAAATTATTTATAGTTTTGTAAACATCTTAAATCTTGGCTATTTCAAAAATACTTGCTATGACTCGGCCTATGGAACACAAGTGATTCATTGTATCTTCCCTAGACATAGCTAAGCTATTTTTAATATTATTATCGGCATTGAACGCTAAATGGTATATGTGGACTATAAGTGATGTATTGGTATTGGTTGGGCTCGAAAGAGCTTCCCAGCTTCGACAAAGCAGTTAGTGAGTATCTAGAAAACCCATGTAGCAGAGAAAAATATACAGAGTTATTGCAACCCTGTAAAGCCAGACCAGCTATCAGCAGGATTTTATAAAGATGAATTTATGCCCATACTGACAACAGTTTTTAACAATATTGGGACACACAATCCCTCCCCAAATCCTTCTATGATGCAACAATTGCAGCAATCCCTAAGGAGGGTAAGGACCCAAAACTTGCTAGCAGCAACAGACCCCTTTTCCATGTTAAATAATGATTATAAGATCCAGATTAAAATCCTGAGTTTTAGAATGGAAGAGGTCATGGATAACTCAATTCACCCAGACCACTTGGGTTTTATTAGAAACCAGTATGGAAGGGACAATATGCAGCAGCTAGTTAACATCATCCATGAAGTTAAGGGGGAAGATGCCTGTTATGCTGTTGTGGCACTAGATGCTGAGAAAACCTTTGACAAACTTAAGTGCATTACCTGTTTGTAATTCTCCATAGGGTGGCTTTTGGGCAGCAGTTCTGTGCTTGGATTGAGGCAATATACAGTGCTCCAAAAGCAATAGTTTTAGTAAATGTCTGCCTGTCATAACCCTTTGGCCAGGCTGTCCCCTGCCACCACTGCTCTTTGGCTTGGCCAATGAGCCTTTTTGCAAGTTTATTGAGAGAGGAATGTATGGATTATGGAATAAGGTGGGAGGAGAGACACATGGTATCTCTGTATGTTGATTTTTTATTTATTTAAAAATTTCTAGGCCACCTATAACTAAGCGGATCATAAATAAACATACATAATAAAAAACAAAAAGACAATAACAGGCACTAGAGTAC
Organism: Microcaecilia unicolor; assembly: GCF_901765095.1. Classification (NCBI taxonomy): domain Eukaryota; kingdom Metazoa; phylum Chordata; class Amphibia; order Gymnophiona; family Siphonopidae; genus Microcaecilia; species Microcaecilia unicolor. The sequence continues at coordinate 54,880,059 of NC_044035.1, forward strand.
ACAATATTCAAAAAAGTAACAGACAAGATCAATCCCATGCACGTTCAAACAAATATGTCTTCAGCAACTTACTGAATTGAGCCCTAGTACTACAGAGTCTGAAGTAACCTAACCCATGTCAGAGACTCCAGTCTCCCTTCCATCCTATGAGTCTGATCCAAGCATTGACAGGTTTTCAGGGTACAGTTAATTTGCAAAATTCCAGACTACTTCTCTGTAACACAGTGGACCTCACCAAAACAGTCATTCCCATTAATTTGGAGTGGAGGAATAGTCTAATGATTAGAGCAGTAGGCTGAGAACAAGGGGAGCCCAGCTGAAATTCCACTGCAGGTCCTTGTGATCTTGGGCAAGTCACTTAAACGGCTCTTTTACCAACCCACGTAAGTGTCTGTGTGCCCAACGCATGCCAAAATGGAGTTATCGCCTGGCTACCGTGTGACTCTTGCAGTAATTTCATTTTTGGCACGTGTCCGATATGCGTGTCTGGAAAATAATTTTTATTTTTGGATGCATGTAGGTCATTACAGCCCAGTTACTGCGTGAAACTTTATCACTAGGTCAATGGCTGGTAGTAAGGTCTCAGACCCAAAATGGACGCATGGCAATTTTCATTTTGCCGCACATCCATTTTTGGCAAAAATTTTTAAAAGGCATTTTTATATGTGCGCTGAAAAATTATTCTGCGTGTGCCCAAAACCAGCGTCTACAATTCCGCAGGTCATTTTTCAGTGCGCCTTTGTGAAAGGACCCCTTATCCCTGTATTGCCTCAGGAATTAACTTAGACTGTGAGCACTACAAGGACAGAAAAATACCTGTTGTACCTGAATGTACACCACTTTGATAGCTATCAGGCTTGTAGGCAGTATATAAAATAATAATAATTTAAAAATTCCAAATGGTACACAAATTCAGATATTTTGGATTAATGATATCTAATGACCTATCCCTTCTTTATGAACTGAACTATGTTACACTAGTATGTAAAATTTGGAATGATTTGCAATTATGGCAGGATATGGAGGATTCTTGGTTGGGTGAATGAATTCATGTTATTAAAGTGTTATTTTACCATCGCCAACTGTTTATACACTACCCATTTGGGTGCATCATAGATAGATAGATACATAGTAACGTGGTAACATAGTAGATGATGGCAGAAAAAGACCTGCATGGTCCATCCAGTCTGCCCAACAAGATAAACTCGTATGTGCCACTTTTTGTGTATACCTTACCTTGATTTGTACCTGTCTTTTTCAGGGCACAGACCGTATAAGCCTGCCCAGCACTAACCCTGCCCCCCAACCACCAATCCCGCCTCCCACCACCTGCTCTGGCACACACCGTATAAGTCTACCCAGCACTATCCCCGCCTCCCACTACCGACTCTGCCACCCAATCTCGGCTAAGCTCCCTAGGATCCATTCCTTCTGAACAGGATTCCTTTATGTTTATCCCACGCATGTTTGAATTCTGTTACCGTTTTCATCTCCACCACCTCCCGCGGGAGGGCATTCCAAGCATCCACTACTCTCGCCGTGAAAAAATACTTCCTGACATTTTTCTTGAGTCTGCTCCCCTTCAATCTCATTTCATGTCTTCTCGTTCTACTGCCTTCGCATCTCCGATAGATAGATAGATAGATAGATAGATAGATAGATAGATAGATAATGAAGTCAGGAAAGCCTTCAATATACATGGCAAGGGAAAAGAGTGAGAATCTCATTTCAAAAACTGTCTATACCCAGGGGCATGGGGGAGGGGGAGAGGAACACTGATGGGGTCTTTTATGAAGCGACAGTAAGCCTAGGCTTACCGCTTGCTAATCCGGAACTACCACCGGGCTACTGGAGCAGCTCAGCTGTAGCTCCCATCCCCAGCATGTGCCACTTCTGGCACAACAAAACTTTTTATTTTTGTAGCACCAGTGTTTACTTGGCTGGGTTAGCGTGAGAGCTGTTACTGCCACCTCAATGGGTGGCAGTAAGTGCTTCCCCTGAAATGACTACGTGACAAATGGTTCACTTGCCGCACAGCCATTTCTTTAAAAAAAGAAAAAAAAACCGACAACCTTGAATCTGATTGCTGTGCAGATGAAAACTTGCAAGGAGGGGTCAATACAACCATCCAAGCACATAGCCAAGCTCATTCGGTGTTTACTAGTACAGCTTGCTGTTTACCAGCTAAACATTGGAAGGACAGTACTCCTCCCACTTGCCTAGAGTGACAAAATAGAGTTGAGCAAGTGCAAGGTGATGCATGTGGGAAAAAAGAACCCGAATTATAGCTACGTCATGCAAGGTTCCACATTAGGAGTTACGGACCAAGAAAGGGATCTGGGTGTCGTCGTCGATAATACACTGAAACCTTCTGCTCAGTTTGCTGCTGCGGCTAAGAAAGCGAATAGAATGTTGGGTATTATTAGGAAAGGTATGGAAAACAGGTGTGAGGAAGTAATAATGCCGTTGTATCGCTCCATGGTGCGACCGCACCTTGAGTATTGTGTTCAATTCTGGTCACCGCATCTCAAGAAAGATATAGTACAATTGGAAAAGGTGCAGCGAAGGGCGACTAAAATGATAACGGGGATGGGATGACTTTCCTATAAAGAAAGACTAAGGAGGCTAGGGCTATTCAGCTTGGAGAACAGAACATGATAGAGGTATATAAAATTGAGTGGAGTGGAACAGGTGGATGTGAAGCGTCTGTTCACGCTTTCCAAAATACTAGGACAAGGGGGCATGCGATGAAACTACAGTGTAGTAAATTTAAAATAAATCGGAGAAAATCTTTCTTCACCCAATGCATAATTAAACTCTGGAATTTGTTGCCGGAGAACGTGGTGAAGGTGGTTAGCTTGGCAGAGTTTAAAAAGGGGTTAGACGGTTTCCTAAAGGACAAGTCCATAAACCACTACTAAACGGACTTGGGAAAAATCCACAATTCCAGGAATAACATGTATAGAATGTTTGTACGTTTGGGAATCTTGCCAGGTGCCCTTGGCCCTGGATTGGCCACTGTCATGGACAGGATGCTGGGTTCGATGGACCCTTGGTCTTTTCCCAGTGTGGCATTACTTATGTACTTATATATGTAATAAAGAAGTTAACATATGCTCCGTGGGAAAGGACACAAAATTGTCTCTTATGCCTAAGTTTACTAAGGTGCGCTATGGGCGCATTAGCGTTTTTAACACATGTAAATGGTTTATGCGTGCTAAACACTAACGCACCCATAGGAATGTATAGGTGCGTTAGCGTTTAACATGCCTTAAATTTAAAGGTGTTTTAGAAACGCTAACGCACCTTAGTAAACATACCCTTTAATATGTTTACCCTATGTCAGGGTTCAGACCTGTGAATAGTTTGTGGGCAACTTGATATGTGTTATAAAGATCATTTTGAAGGGTGGGGGTTGGGAGTAGGCTGGTGGGGGGGGACACAAAATGTCAGTAGTTTTTCTGAATGTTGTCAAAGACTGGCTATACCATTGTACTGGCATGTCTGGAGATCTCTCTGGAAAAAGTGATTAAAGTAGCAGATCCAAAATGTTGAGAATAGTCAGTTTTTCATGTTATAGGTCCTTAAGCAGTCTGAAATAACATGTTTGAACTATTTGTATTTTTCACATAAAAGGATAGGGTTTGGACTGCTGTATTACAAATTGTTTGCTCTAACAAAATTAACCTATTTTTTTTTCTGTCTGGTGACTTTAGTCACCTTTCCCCAGAGATGGTCACATATGTGTAGAATAAACTAATAAAAAATTAAAATAAAAAGCACAGCTATGAGGAAATACAAACTGGTATTCATTTTTATTTATTTTTTAAAAACTTATATTCCACTTAATCCAATCCAGTTGTTACTGGTAAACCAGCTCACAGTAACGCAGCCTAATGGACTAATGGGACCATGCTGTGAGGTAGCCACAGGCAGATGATCAACAGCCCCGCGGTGTTCCAAACAGCGCTCTAAAAATAGCGCTGGAACAGCGCGGGGGCTTTATTAGACCTATGAGCAGAGATAATGACATGCAAATTTAAGCACGCAATTATCTCTGATCATGGGGTAGAAGTGCGGAAGAATTGTGTCTGAGCATGCGCTCACACAATCCTCCTGCACTTGTTTGACAGGTCTGGGCTGTCAAAAGCCCAGACCTCTCAAACACAGGGGCTGGAAGTCCATGGGATCACCAGACCCCAATTACCCCTGCCCGAGCAAGGCAAAATGGGGGCTGCAGGTCTGGCGGACCTCTGGTCCCCCCCCGATGACCCCTCCAGGTTCAAGGAGGGCTGGAGATCTGGTGGGTCTCCAGCCCCCCTAAGTCCCCTCACATTTCTAAAAAGTCCCTGGTGGCCCAGTGGGCGACCACCCTCCCCAGCGACAAGGGGGCTGGAAGTCCGCCGGACCTCTGTCCCCCCCCAACACAGTTCAGGGAGGGCTGGAGATCCGGTGGGTCTCCAGCCTACCCTAACCCCCTAGCATTAACAAGGGGTCCCTGGTGGTCCAGTCTCAATCCCCCTACCCCCACCTCCCCCTACCTTGAGTTGGAGGAGGGAGGTAGCCTGCCTCTCTCCTCTTCCTTCAATGCTGCCGCCTGCAAAATGGCAGCGCCCAGCCCTGCCCAGTGTATCATTGAATGCGCTGGGCGGGGCTTCACACCATATAAGGGGTAGGGGAATTGAAACTGGACAACCAGGGACCCCTTGTTAATGCTAGGGGGTTGGGGGGGGTTGGAGACCCACCAGATCTCCAGACCTCCCTGAACAGTGTCAGGGGGGTGTCGGGCGGACCTCCAGCCCCCCTGTCGCTGAGGGAGAGGGGGGAGGTCACCCACTGGGTCACCAGGGACGTTTTAGAATGCTGAGGGGAGTTGGGGGGGCTGGAGACCCACCGGATCTCCAGCCCTACTTGAACCTGGGGGGAGTCGTCGGGGGGAACCGGAGGTCCGCTGCACCTCCAGCCCCCTGTCACTGAGGTGGGGGTCATCGCCTCCTAGGGGGGGTTTGCTTTGTTGGGGGGGGGTGGGAACCTGCTAGCATGCAAATCCATGCTGGACAGGGCCCACCATTCCTCCCCAATGGTCTGCAAACCCTAATGTCAGCTCGGAGCTGGCGTAGGGTTTGCCACAGCCAGCGACTCAATCTTTGGCGCGCTGGTTGCTGATCATCGGGGATGAATAGGTTTAGCATACATTTGCATACTAGTTGCATTCAGAGCCCACAAGCACGTTGTTACACGCGCTCGGGGACTTTGATCATGGGGCATTAGCAAATGCAGGCGCTAGTATGGTGCTAACTGCCTCTAGCGCCAGCATTTGCTTCTGATCAACCCCCAGTCAGTGACAGGGTCCACTTAGGTGTTACGAGCACTGCAGTAAAACATCTCACAGTGAGGAGGTCCTATTTGGCACTGATGGAGCAGTGGTGTCAGGAAGTTGAGATGGACATGGGGAAGCCATTACTTGCCCTGGGATTGGTAGCATGGAATGTTACTACTAATCGGGTTTCTGCCAGGTACTTGTGGACCTGGATTGGCCACTGCTGGAAACAGGATACTGGGCTAGATGGACCATTAATCTGACACAGTATGGCTATTCTTATTTTCTTATGGGATCCTAGATGACACTGTCAGAGATATAAGCTATGAGGACACTTACACATCTGAAGTCATGGCAACTGTCATTTCTTTATTCTTCTTTTTTGCTCTAATCTATCAGTTTGTCTGAAATGTCCTAACAAAATATATACATCTGATCTCATTCTTGATCTCTGGCATACTCTTGAATTTTTCAACTCATTTTTCCAGTCTTTGTGCTATTTGCCTCAGATCCCAGTACTATTGATGCACTGAGCCAGAAGCTTCTGGAAAGCATTCATCAAACTCCATAACCCTCTTTCTCCTCACCACTCTCCCACATCCATTCACGGAATTTTCCGCCTCACTGAACTCCCATTCAGACTTCTGTGGGTGGGGTGTCAGACGAGATGGGGTGAGTACCACTTCATCTTTGTGTATAAAATAAATGGAATAAAAATATTGATGTAAGATTTATTTCCTCACATGCGTCTCTGTGAAAATATTTTCCAGCCCTTCCCTTAACAAGTAATTTGCATTTTTCGGTACACTGCAATCACAAGAAAGGTGTTTGAGTGCCACAAGGTCTCATATTTGAAATGTGGCTCATTGAAATATACTCTGAGAACCCAATGCTAGTGAGAAGAAAGTCTAAGACATCCAGGGCTGCTTGATGTGGTCAGATATACATGAGGAGACACTTCTTGGCAACAGAAGTGCAGAATACTTTTTAATGGACCCTTACTGTGCTCAGGAGCATGGAACAAAAACTAACTCTATGAAGGGAAGATCTGGGAATAAAGAAAGAAGAAATGAAAGAGAAAATGAGAAGGAAATATTAGTGTGCAATATATTTGTGATATAATAGCTTTGATCAGCAATGGCCTGGCTATCAAAAGTCGCTGAGCAGGAAAACAGCAATTTTAGGAAAGGAGAGCATAGCAGAAAGGTCAGAGGCATCTAATAATGAAGGCTGTGTAATTCCTGGTCTCTGGTTGTTCATAATTTAATTTTGGCTTTTTTTTTTTCACCAGCTACCCAAGTCCAGTCACTTAACCCTCCATTGCCCTATGTAAGCCGCATTGAGCCTGCCATGAGTGGGAAAGCGTGGGGTACAAATGAAACAAACAAAAAAAAAAATTATTATTATTATTATAACATTTGTACCCCGCGCTTTCCCACTCATGGCAGGCTCAATGCGGCTTACATAGTAACAAGCTAAAGAATTACAAATTTGTAAGAAGAATATACAGTTGTAATGAACACAAAATATGGGGTTAACGGTTAAGTAAATTAAACATAAGAGGAATTGGGTGCAGAAGGAATAGTTGTGCCAGCCTTTTTAATATCTGGTTCTTTCCCTTGGAAGTGTGCAGATCATGGCTTGTATGTTTTGTTTTGGGGGGGGGGGGGGGGGGGGGGGGGGGTTAATCAGTCCTGTGAGCTTGTATTTCTTTTTCAGGTTTTCAGATTCCTGAAAATTCCAAAAGTGCATAAAACAGAGCAAGTAAAGTACATGACTGCCACGGAAACTTAGCTTTAAGTTAAAGCAAGCTGCCAGGCTTGTGGTTTCAGAACTATGACAGGTTGTTGTGCATGTCTGACAGTCTGTCAGTAATAAGACGGTACGCTCTGCTTTTGAAGATCTTTAGTTCTCAAAACCTTCTTGTTCACATCCTCCTTCCTATAGAAAATCATTTTTAGCTCAATAACCCAGTGTTCTTATTTTCCACTAAAGTTGGGCTATTTATATCAAGTGTGTAGTTTTTGTCTCTCGTCTTAGTGCAGTTCCACACATCAATGTCTGAAACTATCATCAAATAATTTCTCTCTGTCTCTTTTCTTTTCAGAAACAGAAGGAATATAAAGGAAACGTTTATAACATACTAACTGGCATCTCCAATGACCAGGCAGGAGATACTGGCTATTTGGCAAGAGACTAGTTAAAACAGAAGAATGTTGCCAATAAAAACCAGTGCTACTAAGTGAAACCATTTCTCCCTTCATTCTATGATCATGCATGCGCATTTTCATGCTTAGCATATCAAATTGTGCATGTAGGTTATAGAATAGTGCCAGTTATATATAAGTTAACTGACTAATTTGGTGAAATTGACACTAACAACCAATAATTGGCAATTTTTGCGAGTTAATTGGCATTAATCGGCCCTAATTTGCAGTTACGTATGCGACTATTCTATAATATTAGCGCCTAAAGTCTATAGCTTGTAAATGTGAGAAGGGCCTGGATGTGGAAGGGGCATGGGTGGGGCAAGGGCATACTTAGCAGCTTTAGGAATATTGTCAATTCTGTGCCGTACAGATAGCATAAGTGCTCATGTCTAAACTTGTGCGCTTAACTACAGACTTATGCTAGCATTCTATAACAGCAATTAAGCGCTTAATTGCCTTATAGAATTTGTATTTTAATTTCTTTATTAGTTTTCTTATAACATTCAAACATGAATTAGTTATCAGAAATATCTGAATTTAACATGTAAAAGAAAAAAAAAATAATAATATAGCAAATCGCCAGGAAATTCTACAAAAACTTTTTGACCACAACATATGGATCCAAGATGAAAGTAAAATAAAATTCAGCAATTACATTCTATTATTAGAGCAGAGAGCATACCAACAATACAATCAGACAGCAGCATTATTCTGGTTAGCTTCTACCGGGGGGTCTCTCATCCTTTCTTTACTTATTACAAATTCTTGAAGTTTCTTGGGGTCGGTGAATAGGTAATTATTATTTTCATAATTTATCAAACATTTACTAGGAAATTTAACAAAGAAGGTTGCCCCTAGGGCTACCACTCTTGGTTTAAACACCAAGAGCTCCTTCCTTCTCACTTGGGTTTCTTTGGACAAATCTGGAAATATATTCATCATAGCACCCATGAAAACATCTTTCATATGTTGAAAATATAATTTCAAAACATTAATTTTGTCTAATTCAAAAACAAAAGAAACAAGCAGAGTTGCTCTTTCAGATTCCACTGATGTCTCTAGAATTTCGGTAACATTTAAATCTTCTCTAAGCATTTGGACATTTGTTCTCATATTTCTTTTTATATAATATGCTTTTGCAACCGGTGGAAAATTGTCTTTTGTAAATCCCAGGATATCATGAAAATATTTCTTTAAGAGTTCCATCGGGGAAATACCTTATAGAATTTGAACTTAGCACACACACTTTAGGTGCCTAACTTTAGGTGACCAGTACAGAATTGCCCCCTTTGGGACTTATGCCATAAAGGTCATGCTCCTAAATTTACACTCCTAAAATGTATGCTCCTAATTTACAAGCATAATCTATTTTGGAGCATAGAATATGCTCATGATTTAGGAGCAGAAATTATGCTCATAAATTTAGGAGCATACATTTAAGAGCATAATCTTTATAGAATAAGGCCCTTTGTGTCCAATAGTAGGGCAATCTGTGGTATTGTCTCAGCAACCCATCTACAAAATGAAGGAACTTGCCAATATTAAGCTGATCCTGCTGCTCGTTATTCAACTACTCTGGAGATAAAGGTTGTGACTGTTTCAATGTGTGAAGCGGCATTTTAGAAAAGACATAGAAAATGGAATTGAGACGTACAGGTCAGGATGTCTCAAGTTTTGGAACAGGAACTGTCAGCATAGAAGCTGTCCTAAAATACATGGACAAATGGATGTTTACATGCCGGTTACATGCAGCAGAACATAAGAATAGCCATACTAGGTCAGACCAATGGTCTATCTGGCCCAGTATCCTGCTTCCAGCAGTGGCTAATTCGGGTCACAAGTAACTGAAAGAATCCCAAAAAGTAGCAAGATTCATGCTAGTGATCCCAGGGACAAGCAATGGTTTTCCTTGTGTCTATCTCAAAAGCAGACTATGGACCTTTCCTTCAGGAACATGTCCAAAACCTTTTTTAAACCTAGATACACTAACTGCTGATACCACATCCTCTGGCAATGAGCTCCAGATATTAACTATTCATTGAGTGAAAAAATATTTCCTCCTGTTCATTTTTAGTATTTCCATTGTAAGTTTATTGAGTGTCCCCTACCTCTTGTACATTTTGAAAGAGTAAAAAATCAATTTACGTTTACCCATTCTACACCACTCAGGATTTTGTAGACCTCTATCATATCCCCCATCAGCCATCTCTATTCCAAGCTGAAGAGTTCTAACCTCTTAAGCCTTTCCTCATGAGTGTTGTTCTATCCCCATTGTCATTTTGGTTGCCCTCCTTTGAACCTTTTCTAATTCTGCTATATCTTTTTACAGATATGGCGACCAGAATTGCACACAATACTCAAGGTGTGGTTGCACCATGGAGTGATACAGAGGCATTATGATATTCTTTGTCTTATTTTCTATCCCTTTACCAATAATTCCTAGCATTCTGGGGGAGGGGTTCTATTTTGAAGAGTAATGTCATCAAAGTGCACAAAATTGTGCATCAGTGCACACTGTTTCATAATAGTGCACCCCACTGCTCTATAGTGTGCCTATTGAAAATTGGTATGTGCTATTGATCAATAAGATATACTATTGAGTCATAAGGTGCACTATTTCAGCAATAGCGAGCACTACAGAGGACACAGGATAAAACCTGAAATTTGGGTGTTTTCTCATCATTTGGGGTTAAAAACTACATGAAATAACATGTAAAATGTCAATGACATTTCCCATGTTTCTTCAAATGAATGCACATCCCTAATCTAGGCTAGCATCATTATGCAGTCTCTATGGCAGAATACTGCAAAGTCTAATACTGGACATGACGCAAGCAGAAAACGATCTTCTGCAAAACCTTTTCACATTTGTCTTTCTACCTAGTTCCAAACAGTTTAGCCAGTTTGACTTTTCCTTTCCATACAGGGGCACAGCCATTGGTAAGATCAGTTAAGAGGTCTGCTTTTGAGGAACAGTTTTGGTAAATCTCAGGTAGTATTCAGAAAATGCAAAAATGTAGTGTCTTCAAATCAATGGGAGCAGCAACCAAACAGTGGAGATGACCAAGGACAAGGGTGTAGCCAAGATTATTTTTTAAAAGCCATCAATGAACAAGTTGACATAAAAACATTCAATAAAATACATGACCTTCAAGAAAGTCAACTTGTTCATTAAAGGATTTTAAAAAATAAGCTTGGCTACACCTTGGTCCTTGGTAATCTCCATTGTTTGGTTGCTGCTTTTTTTCGTGGAGATTTGTCCTTCTTCGCTTGTATTATTTAAATCAGTAGGTAAATCCTAAATGATGGCAACTTCTGTCTTGTCTGGATCAGGAGCAATGCCTTTCTCATAATCAATGGTGGTTATTTAGAAGCTAAATTCTTAATTTGGATGTCTGAAAACTGGCATTTAGGCATCCATACTGCATGAATGTCCAAATCTCAATTCTACAAAGGCAGGATATGGACGTCTAACATTGCAGTATGTCCATATGGCAAAGGGGTGTGGTCTGGGTGTGTTTTGGGCTGGAGTAGGGAGAGACCAAAATATGGACATCTAATTCTGATCAGAGAAACTTGTCACATCAAGGTTACAGAAATGTGCTCTGATTGAGCAGCTGTCCACTAGAGGGATTAAGGCATGACACCTCCTAATTCTCCAGTGGTTGCTGTCTCCCTCCCGCTCCCCTTGAATGTTAAACCGGCAAGGGACACTCTGCCCTATGACAGCTTCAGGTATTATGGACATTTACCAGAGCAACGACACAGGTCTGAGAAGTAGCCTAACTCAGTGCAGTGGACTAGGAACAAAGGGACCCAGATTTAAATTCCACTTCAGCTCTTTTATTTTTAAATTGTGAGCCCTCTAGGGTCAGAAAAATACATACTGTACCTGAATATATAAGACACCTGCAAGCCTGAAGGCTATTGAAGTGGTGTACATCCAGTAGTCACCTCTCCCCTCTCCAGTCGGTTTAAACTCTGCTGCCCGTCTCATCTTCCGCCAGGGTCGCTTTACTCATACTACCCCTCTCCTCAAGACCCTTCACTGGCTCCCTATCCGTTTTCGCATCCTGTTCAAACTTCTTCTACTAACCTATAAATGTACTCACTCTGCTGCTCCCCAGTATCTCTCCACACTCGTCCTTCCCTACACCCCTTCCCGTGCACTCCGCTCCATGGATAAATCCTTCTTATCTGTTCCCTTCTCCACTACTGCCAACTCCAGACTTCGCGCCTTCTGTCTCGCTGCACCCTACGCCTGGAATAAATTTCCTGAGCCCCTACGTCTTGCCCCATCCTTGGCCACCTTTAAATCTAGACTGAAAGCCCACCTCTTTAACATTGCTTTTGACTCGTAACCACTTGTAACCACTCGCCTCCACCTACCCTCCTCTCTTCCTTCCCGTTCACATTAATTGATTTGCTTTGCTTACTTTATTTATTTTTGTCTATTAGATTGTAAGCTCTTTGAGCAGGGACTGTCTTTCTTCTATGTTTGTGCAGCGCTGCGTATGCCTTGTAGCGCTATACAAATGCTAAATAGTAGTAGTAGTAGTAGTAGTATTTTTCTGTTCTTAGAGGATTCACAATAAAAAAAAAATCATAAACAGCTGAAGTGGGATTTGAACTTCAGTCCCCTGATTCTCAACCCACTGCTCTAATCATCAAGCTACCCTTCTGTTCTGCATAGACACCTGCGTGACCATTTTATACGATAGATGTTCCTATGCTGCCACAGACATCCATGTGCCTTGTCGACAGTTTGGACGTTTCAGTTTGTAAAATGGATGTTCATGCTGGATGTTTTCAGTAGACGGATGTCCATTTCACATGCATTTTAGAAAAGGCTGTATCTAGAGGGGAACCTAACATGCTGCCCAGCTACTGCTGGGTTAGCGCAGGAGCCCTTGTCACCAACCTCAATGGGTGGCAGTAATTGCTCCCCCCTGAAATGGTTGCCTGGCAAGTGTGAACTTACTGCATGACCATTTCATTTTTGGATATTTTCACCCACTGTGGTAAAAGGGGACCTGGTATACGGCAAAAATGGCCGCCGCCACTAGCACGGGACCCCCTTTACCACAACTTAATAAAAGGGCCCTTAAGTTCAGCTAATAAAGTCACTTCCTTTATCTTTGACCAAACTCACCCTATTACTAGTAATGCAATTGAATATGGTTATAATTAGCTTTTGTAATGGCAATGAATAAGTTCTTAAAGAAAAGGAAAGGAAAGTTTAACCTTAAGGTTTAGGATCATTAAGAGAGATATGATTTCTCTCTCTCTCTCTCTCCATTCAATTCTTTCCTAATCTGCATACCTAGTATTTTCATCATGCTCAACAGATACCATGTCATTCAGACCCTGGTACTGTATAAGGGCAAAAGTAATTGGATGACAGCTTTTGCCCAGACCTATTTGAAAATAAAAGTATGGGTCCGAGTGGAATTAGTGCACATAAAAATTATGGAAAAAGCATATAGAAAGTGTGGTACCAGTAGTAATCTTCCTAAAGAGAAACTGTATAGCATTTACCTGTGACACTCATGCCAGATCCAGCTGTGGCGTCCGTTCCTGGGTCTGAAGTCTGCCCTGCCAATATTGAGGATTTGGGAAGAGAATCGCAGTAGTCTACGGTACCCATAGGGCCAGGTCATATGATCTGCTGACTTAGAAAGACAATTCTCTTCATGTGCACAGTACAGCATATTGAGGGGTCGATCTTCAAGGTAGGCAGACTCCTGAACCAGATGAGCATTCATTACCAGGTCTGGAGCACCTGCAAGAAGAAAGATTTTTTTAAAAATGCATTAAAAAAAATTTTTCTGCAAAGATATCTTCGATCACTTTTTTTCCTTTTATTATAAGTTGATACACATATAGTCTTCTTTTCTGTTAATGCTGTTCTGTTACAAAGATTTTACAGATCGGATTTTCTTATAAACCGGCAGTTCAGTGCATTAATACCAATTTCAAATAAAATAATTAAAATGGATGTAGCATTAGTTACTCAGCATTCTAAGATTTATGTCTTGAATATGTTCTCTCTGGCTTTTTATTGCTGTAAACTAATTGTAGATAGGTCCTGTTTCTTTCCTGAGTGGGCAGCAAGAACAACCAAGTCGACTCAGGAATGAGTGGACAACGCTCCAATCTATAAAAGAGTTAATAAAAAGTTTATTAAAAGATGATCGAGACTCAACACAGCTTTAGATTGTTCTCTTGTCTTTTAGATTGTAAGCTCTTTGAGCAGGGACTGTCCTTCTATGTTTGAATTGTACAGCGCTGCGTAACCCTAGTAGCGCTTTAGAAATGGTTGTTGTTGTTGTTGTTGTTTTGGCCGACTAGGCCTGCATCAGGAGTCTCATATCAAATAAGGTCCAACACTTGACAGATTGGTCGTCGCAATAATATAAAGAATATAGATCGTGCGCTCTAGGCGCCCGAATGGTGCAAAAGCTCTTGTAAACAGTGAAACTCCAAGAGTGAACTTGTGGTTTAGAATCCGGGTGCAGCTGTGTTGAGTCTCGATCATCTTTTAATTAACTTTTAATTAACTCTTTTATATATTGGAGCGTTGTCCACTCATTCATGAGTCGTCTTTGCTGTTCTTGCTGCACACTGTGTATTCTGCGGAGATTTGTTTCTTCTGTGTATACATCATCTTTCCTGAGTGGACCATAACTCTTTCACTATAATCTTCTCCTTTGCAGCCTACTCAGTAACATCAGGTGGCTAAGCACATTTACAACATCATGATGGCATGGTCAGATGGAGACATCTCTATTACTTGAATGTCCAAAGCTTGGAAATAAATAAATAAGAGGGTCCTTTTACTAAGGTGTGCTGAAAAATGGCCTCCTGTAATGTAGGCGCAGATTTGGGTGCACGCAGAATCATTTTTCAGTGCACCTGTAAAAAAGGGCTTTTTTTTTTTTTACATTTTTGCCGATAATGGATGTGCGGCAAAATCAAAATTGTTGCATGTCCATTTTGGTTCTGAGACATTACTGCCAACCATTGACCTAGCGGTAAAGTCTCACGCAGTAACCGGGTGGTAATGACCTAGGCGCGCCAAATGCTACTTGGCACGCGTCCGATACATGCAGCAGAAAAAAAAATTATTCTTCAGCTGTCCATATCAGACGTGCACCAAAAATGAAATTACCGCAAAAGCCACATGGTAGCCATGCAGTAACTCTATTTTGGCACGCATTGGGCGAGCGCAGACGCTTACGCGGCTTAGTAAAAGGGCCCCTAAAAGCACAAAAGGAAAAAAGAGAAAAAGGAAATAAATGCCATTTCTCATCTCCGGTTCAGATGTGCCACCTGCAGTCTCATTTGCAGGTCCTTCAATGAACACATAAATTGTTATTGCAAACTCCGGTGATGTTATCAGTGGGAGATTCCATCAGATAGTTAGTTGAGTTTTTGGTCAGTGTTGATCTACATATCTGAATTCAAGAGAGCTAGGGACAAGTTCATAGGATTATCTAAGGGAGTGATAGGGAGAGGAGATGCAATGGATGGGTAGACTGGATAGGCCGTGTGGTCTTTATCTGTCTACATTTTTCTCTGTAATCAAAGGAGGGGCAGCAGTGCAATGCAATCAAACTAGTGGCCTAGTAACAAAGATACAGTATATGCACATCCGCTCCATGGATAAATCCTTCTTATCTGTTCCCTTCTCCACTACTGCCAACTCCAGACTTCGCGCCTTCTGTCTCGCTGCACCCTACGCCTGGAATAAACTTCCTGAGCCCCTACGTCTTGCCCCATCCTTGGCCACCTTTAAATCTAGACTGAAAACCCACCTCTTTAACATTGCTTTTGACTCGTAACCACTTCTAACCATTCGCCTCCACCTACCCTCCTCCCTTCCCGTTCACATTAATTGATTTGATTTGCTTACTTTATTTATTTTTTGTCTATTAGATTGTAAGCTCTTTGAGCAGGGACTGTCTTTCTTCTATGTTTGTACAGCGCTGCGTATGCCTTGTAGCGCTATAGAAATGCTAAATAGTAGTAGTAAGTTCTAAGCTAGACCAATGGCAATGGACCATCGATCCCAGCATCCTTTCTTTGACAGTGGCCAGTTCAGGTCACTTGGACTGTAGGAAAGCCTGTTCCATGTTTCTCCCTCTCAGAAATGAGAGGTGGAGATACCTTGGGCTATTGAGCTAAATGGTTAATGGACCTCTCTTCTATTTGAAATGTAATGAAATAGTCTCTGACACTAACATCTATCATATTATTATCCACTGACTAAATCATACTTTCTAAAATATGTTTTAAACTGACTACTAGTAAGCTTCATGGCGTGTGGAAAGAGTACATAACCAATCTCTACTACTACTACTACTACTACTACTACTACTACTACTTAACATTTCTAAAGTGCTACTAGGGTTACGCAGCGCTGTACAATTTAACATGGAAGGATAGTCCCTGCTCGAAGAGCTTACAATCTAAAAGACAAATGTACAGTTAATCTGTACATTTGTGCCACACCACTCAGAGATTTTATATACTTCCAGGGCTTTTTTTTGAGGGGTACTTGGGGGTACTGAGTACCGGCACCTTTTCCATTGTCTGCTAAAATTGACCCACAGAACCCAAGTTCTAATGATAGAGCTCAGGCTCTACAAACCAATTCTGTCTTGTCATCAATTCTATGACTGGTTGCAGGGGGCCTGGCTGTTATGGGGTGGGTCCCTTAGTGATCACCCCATTCCTGAAGGGTGGCTTAGCATTTGTGTACTGTCACCTTTTTTGCTAGAAAAAACACACTGTATACTTCTATCATATCTACTCTCATTTATCTCTTCTCAAAGCCAAGAGCCCTAACCTGCTGAGCCTTTCTTCATACAGGAGAGGAGTGTGGTAGCCGTGTTAGTCCACTCTTAAGGTTATCAATAGAAATCAAACAAAATAAAACATGGAAAAGAAAATAAGATGATACCTTTTTTATTGGACATAACTTAATACATTTCTTGATTAGCTTTCGAAGGTTGCCCTTCTTCCTCAGATCGGAAATAGCAAATGTGCTAGCTGACAGTGTATATAAGTGAAAACATTCAAGCATTACTATGACAGTCTGACAGGGTGGGAGGAGGGGGGTGGGTAGGAAGTATGCATGGGGACATCAAAGCATATCATTGATATTCTAACAGGATGGGTGTGGATAGGTGAGGGGAGGGTGATCAACAGAGACATACAGCTTTATGGTTATAATGGGCTAGGAACTTTCTCATTTAATGTACATCTTCCTGTCTTTGGTATCCTTGGTCGCTCTCCCACTTTTTTTGTTGTACTGTTATATCTACTGTGGGGGCGGTTTGAGTTCTCCGTCTTCTGACGGATTTCTTCATACCGTTAGGCTGTAACATGTACATCAGCATAGACCTTATGTAAATGTTCATGCCTAACGTTAGGTGCACCAATGCCATCATACTAGTATTCCATAATGCCATCGTGGCACTCTGATGCTGTTATAGAATTAGCACGCTACCCTCGGCCTTGGCGTGCCTAACCAGAGGCACCTGGTTGTAGTATTGCCCCTTAACACATGTTAAAAATGCATTGCCGATAGCAGGTTGCAGCCTGTACAACTGACTCTTTCCCTGCCATCCCCAACAGCCCATACAAGGCACTAATGCACAAGTGAGAGCGCAAGTTAAAGTCCTCTGCGCCAGCTGGTCTGTACAATACCTGCCCACTCTCCACCCCATTCCTGCCCTCTAACAGGGCTATGGATATAATGCACAAATGAGTACATTCTGTAATGCTAGCATGGTATCGTGTGCTATTACCCCCAAAACATGGCAATTGTTAGTAAAATGGCCCCTTAAATCATGTTAATTTCATTAACTCAAATATGTGAAACAAACTGAAAAAATCGACGGGGGGGGGGGGGGGGGGGGGGGGTGAAATTTGAAAATGAGCCAAAAAACCTACAATTCTTCCTGTATACATCACTAGTTGATTCAGGTAATTTCTGGGCATGTATATTTGTCTCTTATCCAAATGAACTCCCCCTGCGTAGCAGGAATAGATTTGTTTGGCTGCTAGTGAAAAAAATTCAACATGATTGATGAACTGTCTAATGCTTCTATCTTCTCCTGCTCCCAAAGCGGGTCCTTTTTATCTGACCCCCTCTTCTCCAAACCATGCTTGCTGCCAAGAATGAATGGAACAAATGAGGATTTGGCTTATTCTGCCCTTACAGCCTTTCAGTTTATTGAAAATATATGAACTGAAAATGCCCTGTTTGTTGCATCTTACCATTCATTCAAAAATGAATGCACATTCCTACTAATTAAATAAAATAAGAGCAATTTTAGAAGCTAGGAATTTAACTGAGATGTTTAGGAATTGTAGATATTCTAAAAGTATAAAAGGGCATGGGACTTGAGAAGACCTGCCAAAAGGGATAAGGGCAGGAGGGCAAGATTTCCTGGGCCCGGCCTCCAAGGGGGGCTTAGAATAGTGTTCAAGCCAAACCTGGGTATTTTGGGGCTGTTCTAGGACTGGAGTCAGCACGTAGCCAGCTACGATAACCCCATAAAAATGCAGTCATATCTTTATGCCAAATTTCACACTTAACTGGCTATGTTTTTGCTTTGTCTCTCGGTGGCCCTGGTGTTGAGAAGGCACTAAATTTCAGCAGCTCACTTACTGTCTACACAGGTGACTCCAACAGAGAGGCGTCCACCTCCTCGAGGACAATGCACCACACTATGCTTTTGGCACTGCTGGAGGGAAAGTTCAGTTCCAGAACATCGTACTCCACTCATCACCACATCACCGGCACCGGGTGTTCCTTGCCAGTACCATGTCTCCTGAAAGAAGCAAATTACTTCAGTGCAAATCACATAACTCTAGCAATATGGCTACTGGAGCACTCCATTCTTCTTCTCCCCCTCTTAGTTCTTCATTTCCTTACAGCATGTCACCTCTTCCCTCCTAATATTTTCCCAGTTTATGTTTAGGGCTCCGCCTCTCATGCACTTCCAATGTCTGTGCTTCATGACTTTGCCCATGCAGTCAGAGAACACCTGGAACTCAACATTCTCACTCTATCTCTAGATCACTTTCAAATCCCATCACATAGGATTCTGCTGCTTTATAGCCAAGAAGTCATTATTTCATTTAGCACAAAGCAACATATAAGTCTGGTTCATCACTCCATGCATTCTCTTTGATCTGTGATTCTGAACCTTGTCCTAGATGCACACAAACTGTTTTACAGGATATCTGCAATGAATATGCATCAGAAATATTTACGTACATTGAAGACCTAATATACACTGATTAATCTCATGCATAAGCATTGTAGGTATCCTAGGAACCAGATTGGTTGTACAAGTCTCTTGGAACTGGATTAGGAACCTTTTGATGACAATCCCTTTGTATATGCAGTGCTTCTGTTCAATTTGTACAGAACAAGAATCCTCAGATTTGCTCTTGGGATTTCCCCTTCCCCTAAATTGGTTTGGTTTTCGGTAAATGGATATAAATAAAAAAAATATTTGCATACATTGTTTCCACTATATACAAATATATCATACATATTTATTAGGGATAACCTGAAAATCTAACTGGGTTTGGAAGAGTGGCTGAAAATCTGACTGGTAACTATACTGCTATTATGCCTTGTTTCTGAGGAGTAGCCTAGTGGTTAGTGCAGCGGACTTTGATCCTGGGGAACTGGGTTCAATTCCCACTGCAGCTCCTTGTGACTGTGGGCAAGTCACTTAACCCTCCATTGCCCCCAGGTACAAAATAAGTACCTGTATATATGTAAACTGCTTTGAATGTAGTTGCAAAATACCACAGATAGGTGGTATATCAAGTCCCATTTTCCTTTCCCTTTTTGCAAACCTGTGTTAATTCCATGCAGAAGTATGAAAGTCGTTCAGATTAACAAAACTTCAGCCCTTTGCTCAATGGAAGTAATTTTAGAATACCCTTTAAAAAAACACAATAGGCCATTCTGTGGTTTAGAAAATAGTCTCACAATCACAGCTATAATGGAAGCCACATGCATAATACTCCTGCTCAGGAGATGAGTGTTATGTATGCAGCTGAAGTATGCGCATAGGTACATATATTATCAGCTATACATACACTTTTTCCCCGGATTTCCATAATGGTCACCCAAATTTGCTTTGGGTGCAATCCTGAGATGCACACGCAACTTATTAGGTTAATGACCCATTAGTAGTCAATGACTGGGTGCCACCCAAGTTGGACTGAGGCCCACCCAGTAGCAGCAGCACACCTTTACCCCTGGATTCCATATAGCGCACCTAGTGTTCCGCACCAAAATACAGGCGTATTCTATAAAAGCACGCATAACTTAATTGGCTTAACAAGCCAATCAGCATTGTTAACAGTACTTAACAAGCAATAATGAGTTCTAATTGACAATAATTAGAATTTACGTACACAACTCCCTAAGCGTATTCTGTAACTCACTGTGCCTAAATTTTAATGCATGCAGGCAAAAAGGGGCACAGTTATGGACGGGTAAATAGGCATTTCATGGGTTATCCAAAATTTATGTGCACTGTTATAGAATATGACTGTCTGCGCCTAAATCTATTCAGTATTTATGCCATGTTTTCATTGGTGTAAATGGAGGTGCGTAGTTTTAGATACTAGGATACTAACAGGCTCATTTTCGAAAGAGATGGATGTCCATCTTTCAACATAAATCAGAACATGGACTTCCATCTCCCAGGGACATCCGAATCGGTATAAATCAAAATCCAATTTTGGAGGTCTCCAACTGCAGTCCGTCAGAAGGACATCCAAATCACAAGGGAGCGTGCCAGGGGTGTGTTCAAGGTGGGACTTGGGCGTTCCTAAGACATGGACGTCTTTCAGCGATAATGGAACAAAACAAAGATAGACTTTTTTTTTATAGAAAATGACCGTTCCTATTCTGATTTTGGAAGTTTTACAAAAAACATCCAAATTCGGACTTAGATGTCATATCCAATAATGCCCTTTCTGTATTTGACTTGCCCAAAGTCTCAAGGAGCAACAGTGGAAATTGAACCCATGTTACCAGGATCAAAGCCCGCTGTACTAATCATTAAGTTACTCCTCCTCTGTTTTGGACATCTTGCATTTGGAAGTTTTTTGTTCAAAAATGGACCAAAAACAAGGACTCCAAATCACAGGACGTCCTTGGTATTTTCAAAATGAAAGATGGACGTCCATCTTTTTTTGAAAATGACCTTCTCCCCGCCTCCGAATTTGGATGTCTTTGTAAAACGTCCAAATTCCGACTTAGACATTTCTTTCGAAAATGCCCCTCTAAGTGTATTCTATACCATGTCTAAATCTAGGTGCCGCTTATAGAATCGCTTAAGCATAAATGTTTTCTGTGCAAAATTTTCAGGCGCCATATATAGAATCTAGTCAATTTTGTGTCAGGTGGGGATCCCCTAGCCCAGAGATGGGCAACCTTTTGAGCTTGGTGTGTCAAAATTCGCCAAAAAAACGAGCATAACTCGGGTGGTGTGTCAGTTCGAGAAAAAACCATAATTTCGCGATATTTATAGTTTAAATAACAATAATGTATAATTGTAATATAACTGTATTTAATAAACCAAAAACTAATTATTTAACTTACCTGCTTAGTGACTTCTTTGTTCATCTGTCAGTCGGTTCTTTTGTTGGTTGATATTATTTAACTTGTGTGGGGTGCCATGAACTAAGATAAGTGAGGGGGAGGGGGAATTCTTTAACTAATCTGCCTATTAGTGACTTTTTTGTTGCTGAATTTCATTGGCTAAATCTTCAATTGAAGGTTGGTATTTTGTACACTTCAAGCCCAAGCAAGCGCTACTAACTTCATCTGTCAATCTGTTTCTTTTGTTGGTTTTGATATTATTTAACGCTGAGAATAAGGTTTCAAAAAAGTACATAGAGGGAAAAATTGTGAGTAAAGCCATTGCTATATTTTTCAGGGTGCTAAAAGTGTCTGGTAATCGGTTCCAGGCACTCCAAATTTCCTGTTCGTAGTGGCACTCCTCTTGATTCTCCAAGCGGCACCTTTCCAGATTCTCAAGCTTTGACCTCAAGTCGACAAACACCTGAGCCCAGATGCTGTCTTGAAATTCTACAAGTTGCATCTCCAAATCATCAATTTGCATCCATTGGAAACCATTTAATTCCAAACTACTGTAGACTACTACATCAGGATAGTTAATTATTTTCATGGTCTGTTCTAGGTTTCTAAATTGATTAAATCTATCACTGAACTGGTCAAGTAACGAGTCTAAAACATGCTCAGGGCCATGCCTAGGGTCTCTGGCGCCCCCCTGCAGACTATCAGTTGGTGCCCCCCCCCCCCATGAAAATGATCGCTCACCACTTGCCACACTGAAAGGAATTGTCAGCAATATTCTTAGAAACAAATTCCTATACATTGCAAAATAAGATAGCAGATGTAAATTCTCAAAGTGGACATATTCCAAACACTAAAATGAAAATAAAATTATTTTTTTCTACCTTTGTTGTCTGGTGACTTTCTTTTTCTGATCATGCTGGCCCAGTATCTGATTCTGCTGCTATCTGTCCTCTTAACTCCATTTCCAGGGTTTCCTTTCCATTTATTTCTTTACTTTTCTCCTTTCTTCTTCATTTCTTGCTCTATATCCATTTCCAGCAATTTATCCTCTCTCCCTGGGTCCTGCCCTCCCATCCATGTCCATTCTTGTCCCTCTCTGCCCTTCGCTCCTCCATCCATAGCCAGCAATCCTCCTCTCTCCCCTCCCCTCCATTTCCAGCAATTTGTCCTCTCCCTGGGCCCCCATGTCCATCATTGTCCCTCTCTGCCCTTCCCTCCTCCATCCATAGCCAGCAATCCTTGCCTCCTCTCTCCCTCCCCTCCATTTCCAGCAATTTGTCCTCTCCCTGGGCCCTGCCCTCCCATCCATGCCTCTCGCCCTCCCATCCATTCAGGGCTGCCCTCCCTCTCACTCCCCATTCCATCCAGGATCTATCCCCCTCTCTCACTGCCCCCTCTTTTCGGCTCCCAGTTCCCACCTGCGGCTGCCCCTAGTTCCAGATCCATTGATTCTCCCATCCACCCCTGCCCCAGGCATGACCCCATTCTCCCTCCTGCTCACTTTTCAGACCCCAGTTCCAGCTCCATGCCCCTTCTCCCATCTGTCTCCCACCCAGTCCCTTCTGCTATCCAAGTGCCCCCCCACCCTCACCCCATCTGTCTCCCACCCAGTCCCTTCTGCCCATCCGAGTCCCCCCCCCACCTTCACGGTCACCCCATCTGTCCCCCACCCTCACCCTGCCTCGTCTTCTCCCTGCCACACGTCTTTAAAAAGAAATTGCCGACGCGATAGCGAGTGCAGCACCTCGTGTGCAAGTAAAAGAAGCGAATCTGATCATCTCATTGGGCCTTCCTTCACTGTCCCGCCCTAGAGGAAATAGGAAGTTGCGTCAGAGGAGGGCAGGACAGTGAGGGAAGGCCCAATGAGATGATCGGATCCGCTTCTTTTACTTGCACACGAGGTGCTGCGCTCGCTCGGCAAATAAATTTAAAGGGCTGGTGCGGGAGGGGGGGGGGGTGCCAGGATGAAGAGCAGCGGGAGCGGCGGCACCCCCTCTCTGGTGCCAAAAGATTTAAAGTCCTCGGCGGGGCGAGGGTAAGCACCGCGGCGGCGCCCTCCAGAGGTGGGCACCCCCCTGCGGCGCTTACCTCGCTTACCGCATCGGCACGGCCCTGAACATGCTGGTACTTTATATGCAGGGTTCCATTTCATTTTGTATAGCTGCACTGGCCTTCTCAAATACTTTGTTACTCGAGGAAAATACTTATAAGTTTTAGTTTCTACATCTCGCTTGAAAATTTTAAGTTTACTTTCAAAGCTTTTATTTATCCAAACATAACGTCAATACTTTTGCCAAAACCTTGTAACTTTAAGTTCAGTTCATTAATATGAACAGAGAGATCTGTAAAAAAACATCAGGGTGTTGACCCACTTATCATCATTGAGCTGAGGAAAGTTTCCCAGATCCTTATCCTCAAGAAATACCTTAATTTCTTCAAAGCACTCCACAAAGCGCTCAAGAACTTTGCCTTGGCTCAGTAGTTTCATCAAGAGAGATCGAAAAATATTTACAATTACTTATGTCTCTCTTTAATTGATGTTGTACGTTTGTGTTCAGTCTCATTATTCGGTCTTTTATGATATTTCTACTGAGTGGTAACTCAGATATTCTCTTAATAACTGCATCTTTATTCTGCATATCGTGAAATAGAACTGGTGCGCATCTTAGGAGAGTTTCTTTAATAAATTCTCCCTCACTGAGTGCTTTTCCATGCTGAGCTATGGAGTGAGCAATGCTCAAACTTGCAGATGTTAAATTTGTAGAACCTTTTACAAATTTAAGGATGGAATTAGATTGGCTCTTATAAAAGTGTAGCTGCCTGGAAATGTGTTCCTTCCTTTCATCCTCACTTTTTTTCAAGAGCTGGAATGATTAGTTTCAAAATGTCTATTTATATTCCACGTTCTGCTTACTACCGTTTCAGTACATAGAACGCAAAATGATCTGCCATTTTTTTCTATAATGCCATACATCTCGGTCCATGTCTCTTGAAAGGGTCGGCTACTGCTACTACCACTTCCTTTACTTAACCTTGGTTTTTTATTTTTTGGGTTCTCCATCAGGGGGGCAGTGATAGAAGATAGAATTATAGATAGCCTGTTAGCCCTGTAGGCAATTAGGGGTTAACTAGCCTAACTGACCACCTTATGTAAATTAAGATGGCTGCCACTATTTCTAATGGCGGGAAACGGCACCCATAGCACATTCCCTCGCCTCTCCCAGCCTCCCCCTCACCTATCTCAGTAATGATGGTCAATTAGAAATCCACGACACCCCAGAACAGTAGATTGGATGATGGTTGCTGTGGTTATGTGGTTGCTGGTAATGGCGATCACAGGGCCCCCAGAGATGCGTCTCCCACGGCATTCCGCTGCTTTCTGCTCCGCCGGCCGGAAGTGAGGTCAAAGATCCCCTAACGGCCATGCAGGAGCCGGGGCAGAGGGAACAGCAGGGAGGGAACAAGCGGAGGACTCGGAGGGAGCCAATAGGAGCGCACACGGCACCCCCCCCCCCCCCCCCCCAGCGGATAAACATGCACCGGGGGGGGGGGGGTGATTTCGCCGGGGGGAGGTCAAGCTGCACCTGGGGGGGGGAGGTCATGCTGCACCTGGGGGGGGGGGCGCATCGGCGATCCACCCCAGGTGTCAGCAAGGAACGCCGCTACTTCTCTGTATGCGGCCACGTGTCACCGAAAATGGCTACGCGTGTCAGTACTGACACGCGTGTCATAGGTTCGCCATCAGGGCCCTAGCCCCACCAGCTGAAACCTCCCAACACCTCTCCCCCTTTTAAACAGATCTTCACTGACAGTGAGCAGCAACAGATAAGAAATACCTGTGGGGGCCAGCATAACCAGTTTGTATCAGTCACTGCCTGCTGCCATTGAAGATATGCTGTTTAAAAAGTACAGGGCAGAGGGGAGGGGAAAGGTTGATTAGAGAGACTGAATCATCTGCCTGCAGGCGAGGAAGAGACTGGATCGCCTGTTGAGGAGAGGAAGAGACCAAATTACCAAAGGGGGGGGAGAAGCTGCAGGGTTCTTCTGCCCACCCACCTTGGGCCCAGGCTAACCCAAAAATTGGGTGTCTGGCTATGCCACAGGTGCTAATGATCAGTTATTGATGTTAATTGGCACCAATTAGGATTTGCACATGTATCTGGCTACTCACTATTCTACAACCTAGGGCACCCAAATCCCTTGGCACATAACCCAAAAGAGGGCATGGCTATGGGCAGGTCATGGGAGTTCTAAAGAGTTGCACACAATATTACAGAATTCCAGGGATGCATGTCCAACTTGCGTGCCAGGATTTATGCCAGGTTTCAGCTGGCATAAATCCTCACGCCCAAAGTTGGGCACAGGAATTGGCGCTACGTGCGATTCTATAAAGAGAGTTCAGTGCCAGTTTTTCCCAGTGCCTAATTTTCAGCACCGTTTACTTAATCTGGCCCTTTGTCACTCTGCCTGTGCACCAGCTAAAGTACACTCCCAAACATGCCTACTTACAGGTTGCATAAAATTAGCATCTTCTTGTTCCCCATACATACTTTTACACATGTATGCCATGGGGTAATTTTCTAAGAGGCCTTTTAGACATGTAAAACAGGGTTTACACGTGGAAAATCCTTAAATAACAGTTTAGAACAATTGCCTGCAAGCTCAGGAAAAGCAGAATGAATCAGTGCTATACCCACACTGATTAAATGAGGTACATGATTCAGAAATGCATACCTGCTGCTGGAGTGTCAACAATTATTGCATACAGTACATGAGTGACTGACTCACACGTGCATACACTGCTTGTATATGTATCAAGGAAATGGCATAGGAAAGAAGACTGCGTAATGTACGAGGAATAATACACTCTGCTGCATTCCTATGTCTCTGTTCTATATATAAAATGATTGAAAGCAACTGTTTATATAATGCACTTACCTTCATGGCATGACTGGCAAATCCTAGTCCCATCTGTCTGCACACCACCATGGCTTCATTTATGCCCCAGAAATCACTACACACAGCGCCCCATTTCAGTACTCCATTTACATCTGTCAGCACCTCCACAATGCCCTCATCACTGGTTCGTCCACCACTCAGACGCACCTGTACTCAAGAGAAAGATGACCTGAGCAATGTTTGGCATTATCTAACTCCTAGTCATATAGACAGGGAGAAAAAGCAGAATGCAGCAAGGTTCACAGGTGTGGAATCTGATGAATCTGTGTATAGATGTCTTTTGGAACCTTTTGGGGAATATAATTTCCAGTGGTTACATTGTGTTTCTGAACTAGATCACAATATGGGTGTAGGATGACTGCTTATGATGGTGGTGCACCAGCTGTCACATGGCTCAAAACCAAAATAAGTGCATGCTAATTTTCTAAATGATGGAAATGATGAGGGCAAGAGTTATGCATTTGAGATAACACCTTTCTGTAGAACAACCTAAGCTCATATCCTATATAAAACAAGCCTAATGGTCAAAATCAGTAGCTATGAGAAAATTAACAAGTTAGGCAGCAAAGCAGGACGAGTTAGTGGAAAAAGCTACTCTGCTGATCTTGTGTTACAGCCTCCATATGCTACAGCTTCCATGTGCTATAGCCTCTGTATGCTACAGCCTCTGTGTGCATGTGCTACAACCTCCGCGTGCTACAGCCTCCATAGCAACCCAGACTGCTTCTGCGAAACAGAACAAGTGTCACGGAACCCAGGATGGTGAGCCCTTGGGCTGCAGCCAGGCTGTAGCAGACAAGTCCTCTGGGGAGGCGAAGAGCAGAGGCAAACCAGGCACTGAATACAAACAAGATACCAGATATGGCAAATAGAGTACACTCAAGACAAGCAACAAGCACCACCAGAGAAGTGAGATAGATCACTCAGGCAGGCCGCAAGGCTGATCCGGAACCCACTCGTACAGAGTCCAAGCGTACTGGCCTCATGGCCGAACTGGAACCGAATCATACCAGAGGGAAGGGGAAAGAAATAGAACGGAATCTCTTGAGCAAGTACTACTCAAGCAGTGCGCACACACTGCACTAAACAGAGCCACAAACAAGGGGTCAAAAGACCCTACCCACAGGCACAAAGAAACTGAAGGTGGAAAAGACAACCCCACTTAGATTCACATGGTAGAAACCACAAGTAAAAGATAAGAAAACCACACAGGAAGGCAGCACAGGACTGGGCTTAGAACCCTAGCTATAAATGAATAGTACTAACCAAGTTAAACAGACATCACACAGAGAGGTAGCACAGGGCTGGACTAGTAATCCCAGCTAAACAGAAGAACCACCCCACTCAAACAGAATCAAACAGAGGGGATGCACAGGACTGTGCTAGTAGACACAGCTAAACAGAAGAACGGCCCACTCGTGCCACACCAAGAGACCGCTCAAGGCTGCACTAGTAGTCACAGCTAAACAAAAAAAAAAACCTACCCACTCAAACCAGAAACCACACAGAGAGAACTCAAACAGAAAGTACACAGGAAAAACTCAAGACAAGGCCACACAAAGGAATACTCACGGCTATGCCACACAGCACTCAAGGATAAGGGAAGCCACTCATGAAAGAACACTCTAAGCTGTACCATACAGCACTCAGGGAAGAGGGAAGCCACTCAAAGGAATACTCAAGGGTGTGCCACCAGGCACTCAAGGAAAAAGGGAAGCCATTCATAGGAACACTCTAGGCGGTACCATACAGCACTCAAGGGTAAAGGGAAGCCATGTATAGGAATACACAAGGCTGTGCCACACAGCACTCAAGGGAAAAGGGAAGCCACTCATAGGAACACTCTAGGCTGTACCATACAGCACTCAAGGGAAAATGGAGGCCATTCATAGGAAGACTCTAGGCTGTACCATAAAGCACTCAAGGGTAAAGGGAAGCCACCTATAGGAATACACAAGGCTATGTCACACAGCACTCAAGGGAAAAGGGAAGCCACTCATAAGAATACACAAGGCTGTGCCACACAGCTCTCAAGGGTAAAGGGAAGCCACTCATAAGAATACACAAGTCTGGCCATACAGGAAAGAAGGTTAAAGGGAAACCACTCATAAGAATACACAAGGCTGTGCCACAGTCAAATAACAGACACTAGAGACAAAGGGAAAAGCAAGCAAACAGGGAAAGCTGCCTTTACATACACAAATCAGATAAGGAGCAATGCTCACAAGAATCAGGAGACAGACACAGCAGACAAAGAGTTAAAGCAGGCTAAAGGGAAAGGCTGCTTCTAAAACACAAATCAGCAACAAGCAGGGCTTACACTGCAGTCAAAGGTTTAAAGCAAACAAAGGGAAAAACAATGTTCTTACCAGAACTCAGCCAGCATACAGCTGGGTAGGGAAAGGAAAGGCAGGCAGAGACAGAGCACACCCAGCTGCATGGAAGCAAGGTAATCAAGGAAATCAGCTAGGCTAGGGAAGCAAAGTAAGCAAGGAAAGCAGCTGGGCTGGCAACAACCAGCTCTCTGAACAGTGAACATACATAGTAGATGACGGCAGAAAAAGACCTGCATGGTCCATCCAGTCTGCCCAACAAGATAACTCATATTTGCTGCTTTTTGTGTATACCCTACTTTGATTTGTACCTGTGCTCTTCAGGGCACAGACCTGAAAGGTAACAAGGAAGGAAACAGAACATGCTTATGCTGGAGAGCCTAGATAACAAGGAAGGAATCTATTCAGTCTCAAACCAGAACCACACACACACAGAAAAACAGAACAGGGCTTTGCTTGGATGCAAAGTTAACAGGCTAATAATCCATACAAGTTTAAAGGAGAACAACACACACAGAGAAACAGAACAGGAGTATTTTTCATTTTCCAATGGGAATCCACATTTATTGAAGAAAAAAAAAGCCCCCTTTTGCACAAACGCAGATTAAAAAACTGCTCCTTGCGGCCAGGGTTTTACATGAGGGTTAATCCTTGATTGTTTATATTCGTGTTTAAAATATAAAACAATAAAAATTGTAGTTTTGTACTTAATTAGCACCGCTTACAAGGATAGGTTTGTAAACTGAGCAGGCTACACAGGGAAGCTTTGTCACACATGAAAGTTGTGAAATCACTGCTTCCACGTGGAAGCTCTCAGGTTCTTACTGCTCTTTTTTTCAACCTGTATAAAATGGCTGTTCCCACAGTTCATGCACTCCTGCATGTCCTTATACATATTTTACAAAATGCTCCACATTCAGCAGAGCCTTTGTAAAATAGTGCCGGAATTGAGCACATTCTAAGCTGAATGTCTCAATTCCAGTCTCAACATTCTATGTAACATGGGCCTTCACAGCTATTACACAGTAATGTAGTTTGTAGTGGGCATCAAAGACCTTCCATTACTTAAGGGTGGTTTGAGTCTAGAATTAGGATGGTTTATATTGATTACAATGAACTAGAAACCTATTGTGTTAATGCCAGCTGGTTAGTTATGGGTGGTTACCTAGTAAACCTAGAAGGCCAGATATTTTAGGAACTGCTTACCTAGTTTTGGTAATTATTCAGATTGGTACAAAGTTTACTTGTAAAACCTTTACAACAAAAGACGGCTCTTAGGGACAGAGAGGTGGGGAGGGGGGTCCTGAAACGACAGGGCGGGACCACAGGAACAGCAGAAACAGAAGCGAAAGAAGAGGCTGTGTGAAGTGGATGACGTCCCTGCGTGCAGGAGGTAAAAACGAGGGGGGTCATGAAACAACAGAGGGGGAGGGAAGGGGAGTGGGGAACGGCAGCGGGGGAGGGCTTTCGACGGAAAGGGGAGGGCGAGAGGGTCCCGGCAGGGGGGACCAGGGGTCAGCAACGCGGAGGGGAGGGTGTTGAAATCGGAGGAAGGTGGAGAGTCTGGAACTGGAAGGAAGGGAGGGAGGAAGGAAGGGGAGCCGGAACACGGAAGGAAGAGAGGGAGGGGGCATGGCTTTTGGAGGGGACAGAGCGACACAGCGAGGGAGAGTGGGGGATTGCCTTGCTAGCGCCCGTTTCATTGCCTACCGAAACGGGCCTTTTTTACTAGTATCCTATAAGCAGTCAGGCATCTACAGTTGGCAGCTAAGATGTATCCATGTAGTGTAGACAGGAATAGCAGGGCCAACTGGATAGACCATTCATTTTCAGCTGTCACCTACTATGTTACTATGTATAATTAACCATGATGCATTTAAGTAATGCATTGATTGATGGACCTTAAAGACTATATTCCCATAAGGAAACAAATATAGATTACACTGGAAAGATCCATCTCTCTTTGCAGCTTGTTGTTTTGACTACATGCCCCAGGAGATTTTGGTCTCTGTAACAAGATAGCAAGGCTAATAAAATGT
The DNA here is from genome assembly GCF_901765095.1 of Microcaecilia unicolor. Classification (NCBI taxonomy): domain Eukaryota; kingdom Metazoa; phylum Chordata; class Amphibia; order Gymnophiona; family Siphonopidae; genus Microcaecilia; species Microcaecilia unicolor. The sequence continues at coordinate 54,910,568 of NC_044035.1, forward strand.
ATAACTACCACATGGATGACTGACCTCCCAACGTGGTACATTTCATTGTGTTTTTTGTGAATGTAAACTCCATTGACATATCTGTAGAGCAAGTTTATATATCATGAATGTTACTTGTTTTTCCATTTTATAGGATTTTGAATTTCTCAAATTATATCATTTTACTTAGAATTATTATGGTGCCCTGCTGCAGATAACATGCACTAATCATTAATAACAGACTCTCTATGTCTGTCATAAGAATTATGTTGCACAGATAAAGCTGTCACAGAACAGGAAACCTGAATTCTTCATTGGAAATCCCATAGACACAGAAATAAAGTTGATTGAGGAATATAGGGAGGAATAAGTAGAAGCTGATAAAGATAAAGGTGGAATTGCCAGGGACGGCCCGATCATTAGGCCGCCTGAGGTTGGGGCCTCACTCAGGCAGCACTCTTCAGGAGAGGCACCTCGGGGGGTGGCATCTCCCCCTTCGTGGCATTTTAACTCATGGTTATGTTCCAAACCTGGCAGCGATTCCCATATGCTACCCTGCTGCTGCAGGCACCTGCTTCTTCCCTTTACTGCAGCCACCTCTCTTATGTAACTTCCTGTTTCGTCAGAAGCTCAGGCAGCCACAGTAGATGGAAGAGGCGGGTGCCGATGGCAGGGAAGCATATGGGAATCACTGCCAGGTTTGGAACATCACCGTGAGGTAAAACATCACAAAAGACTGTGCATCCAAATGGCAGACAAAATTTAATGTGGACAAATGCAAGGTGATGCACTTTGGAAAGAATAATCCAAATCATAGTTAACGTATGCTACTGTCCACCTTGGGGGTCAGCGCTCAAGAAAAAGATCTAGGTGTTGTTGTAGATAATATCCTGAAATCTTCTATTCAGTGTGGTGCAGCAGCCAAAAAAGCAAAGAGAATGCTAGGAATTATTAGGAAAGGGATGGTGAATAAGACCAAAAATATTATAATGCCTTTATAGCGATCCGTGGTGCGTCCACACCTTGAGAATTGCGTTCAGTTCTGGTCGCTGTATCTCAAAAAAGATATAGCGGAATTAGAAAAGGTTCAAAGAAGAGCAACCAAAATGATAAAGGGGATGAAACTCTTCTCGTATGAGGAAAGGCTAAAGAGGTTAGGGCTCTTCAGCTTGGAAAAAAGATGGATGAGGGGAGATATGATTGAGGTCTACAAAATCCTGAGTGGTGTAGAATGAATAGAAGTAATCAAAATTTTACTCATTCCAAAAGTACAAAGACTGGGGGACACTCAAGAAAGTTACCTGGAAATACTTTTAAAACAAATAGGAGGAAATATTTTTTCACTCAATGAATAGTTAAGCTCTGGAACTCTTTGCCAGAGGATATGGTAACAGCAGTTAGCATATTTGGGTTTAAAAAAGGTTTGGACAAATTCCTGGAGGAAAAGTCCGCTATTGAGACAGACATGGGGAAGCAACTGCTTGCTCTGGGATTTGTAGTATGGAATGTTGTCACGATTTGGGTTTTTGCCAGGTACTTGTGACCTGGCTTGGCCACTGTTTGAAAACAGGATACTGTGCTAGATGGACCATTGGTCTGACCCAGCATGGCTACTCTTATGTTCTTAAGCTAGAAGCTAGAGGAATCGTCTGGAATTTGGCAGCTAAGATATAACACTAAAAAAATGCAGGGTCATGCATATGGGCTGCAAAAAGTTGAGGGAACAGTACAGTTTAGGGGCTGAAGAACTTTTGTGCATGAAAGAAGAACAGCACTTGAGTGTGATCATATGTGATGATCTTAAGGTCGCCAAATTGGTAGAAAAGGCGATGATGAAGCTAGAAGGATGCTTGGGTACATAGGGACAGGAATGACCAGTAGGATTAAGGAGGTGATGATGCCCTTGCGAAAGACTCTGGTAAGACCTCATTTAGAATACTGTGGACAATTCTGGAGACCACACCTTCAAAAAGATATAAACAGGATAGAGTTGGTCCAGAGAGTGACTACTATAATGGTCAGTGGTCTTCATTATAAAACGTATGCGGCGGATGTAAAGATCTCAATATATATACTTTGGAAGACAGGAGGGAGAGGGGAGATATGATATAGACATTTAAATACCTACAACTGCACCAGATGCGAGTCTCTTTCAATTGAAAGGGAGCTCTGGAACATGGGGCCATGGATGATGAAAGAGGACAGACTCGGAAATAACCTGAAGAAATACAGAAAGAATGGTGAATTCATGAAATGGCCTCCCTGTGGAAATGGTGGAAACAAAAACAGTATCTGAATTCAAGAGAGCTTGGGACAAGTACATAGGATCTCTAAGGGAGTGATAGGGAGAGAAGATGACATGGATGGACAGACCGGATAGATCATATTCATATGGTCTTTATCTGCCTACATATTTCTATGTTTCTATAATAGGACTAGAATTTTCTATTTACCTTTTTATATAAAATACATGCAGATGAAAACTTATATAACAAATCCAAAGTGGGCATGGTCTATAAAGCAGTGAAAAAAGACACGAACAATAGTCCTGAGGTAAAGATTTCAAGGCAACCCTAAAAATAGACTCTGGCTTTTGTGAACTTACATGGCAAGCTATACGGTTGTTAGTGTATGCTCAGAAAGGACTTACCTGACTGCTATAGCTCATTTGTGGGATATTACACCGCACAGCTGCATCCTCCTCGTGTAAACAGCCTTTACGGCTTGCCTCCTGGAATTTACACTCAGTGATGGATTTCTCATTGCCTCTGCACAGTACTTCATTCATATGAACAGGGCCAAAACCTGAAGCCAAGGAAAAAAATCATCAGAACCATTCTCTTCAAATCAACCTAAGCTCTGGCTTTGCAATTGCAATTTACTTCTTTACACCAGGTGATCTAACCAATGTAAGTCTTGATACTCCTGGAATCACTTTCCAAGAAAACAAAAGACGAGATTCCAGCCCTTTTCTTGTAGAAGGGAGACTCCAGTGCATCACTTTCCCACCTTGCTTCTTCTAAAAGCTTCCTTTTTTTCAATGCATTTGTTTAGACTCATTGCCCAAACTGGCTTAAATATTATCCAAAGATAACTACAATACTGCATAATATCACTGAAATGGTTCAATGCTGATTACAACAAGATTGACCAGCTAAATGGACTGGGGAAAAACAGAGAGTACATTCATTTCCAGAGTTATTCTTCAAGGTACAGTGCATTCTGGTTAGTGCAAGGCCTTGAAGTTTAACTTGCATATAACTGAAGCATGCACATAACCAATGTTACCCCTTCATAGCATAATTTCAGTAACCACACAGAGCCAGTGTAGTGCAGCTTGTTTGTTACTGCTGTAGAACAGTCATTATTTTTCTTACAGTGCCCAGGGTAGTTATAGATGTAAGGCATACACAATTTTCTAAAAACATCTATAAAATTTGTCCCATGCAACTGTTGTCACATCATTAGTAACTGGGAGAAAATAAATCAGTATTAGTTTTCTGTACAGTGTTCTGTCTATTCATGTTGTAAAAACAGGTCAGTTGCAAGGTAGAGAAGGAGTGGGGAAGGTAGGCTCTTTCCAACCAGAGAGAAAGACGTATGTTTAAAAGAAGGTTTTTTTTTAATACTTCTCTGAGACTGCATTTCTTGTTCACAGAAGTCTTTTGATGTCGATAGTGACTCCTGAAGAAGGAGCTTCGGCGCCGAAACACGGATGTGTTGAGTTCTGGTTTTGATGTTACCAATAAACTTCTTTTAAGCATACGTCTTTCTCTCTGGTTGGAAAGAGCCTACCTCCCCCACTCCTTCTGTACCTCGCACTGGACTTTTTTCATGGGGATTAAGGGCACCTCCACACTTGGTGTGGTCTTTCTCCTGTAAAACCAGGTCAAACAGGTCAGAATAATGGCACCTATTACCTTCAAGATAAGCCCTTACATTGTTCAAGTTCTATAATGCTACAGCAAATGTCAAAGGGGGTCTTGCATTACACTTGTTGCCAGCTTCCTGCCCCGTTGACTCACCAGCATCTTCAATTGCAAACTGCAGGACTGAGCAAATCTCTGCATCGGCTATATCATCAGCTGTTTTAAGGTCATCATCAACTGCCACATAGCAATCAAAATCCTCAACCGTCACTCCAGCTAGGAGATCTGCAGATAGCATTCTTTCACAAAGCTAGTTGGCTGTGCGTAACATGCCAAACCTCCTTCTGCATGTGTAGCCAGCCCAGCAACGTAAGCTTACAAGCCATCTCAGCAGCTCACTTGCTCATGTTTGCATCATTATCCATCGTACCCATCATTGGCACAGCACCAGCACTTAAACCACACAGGCGCTGCTAATTAGCACTAAAAACCACCCCGTACTGTCTGGTTAGTGTCAGTCACACTCCTCCTTCCCTTCCCTTCCCCTGAAGTCAAAGCAAACCTGGGTCTGATCCCCTACCCCCGTAGGCCCCGTGGACTTACCTTGAATATCCCTGGTGGTCTAGGGAAACTGTACGGGCAGGAGTGATGCCCATGTTGCGGGTCCAGTCTCAAAATGGCTGCTATGACCTCTAGAGGCACTCTGACGACTGCTGCTAAGGGTCATGGCAACAATTTTGAGGTCAAACCTGCATCAAGTAGGAACAAATGGACATCTCTCCTACCTGCACCCCCCCCCCCCCAAGACCACCAGGGACATTCAAGATAGGCCCAGGATGGGACCTACTAGGGTGGGTGGAGTAGGGAACTCAGGCTTCTGTCTTCAGGGTGAGGGTGAAGGAGGAGATAGAATTGGGACTGGGGGAAGGGAGAATAGAACACCTACAGCCTTATGCGTGTCCCGGCTGAATATTGACCAAGAGGATCTGCATAAGATCCAACAGGCAGCACTTTTGAAATTAGCCCCGGATATTCAGTGCAGATGCCCAGACATGGCCCAGCATTTAATATTCAGAGTTAATTCTGAGCACAGTGGTCAGGTTATTAAAAATGCTGACCATGGCATGCTGAATATTGACTGATCCACATGTGAAGGGAAAGAATACTGGTAGGACTATTCTACCATCTGCCAGGCCAGAATGAATACACAGATAATGAAATGCTAACAAAAATTAGGGAAGCTAGGAAATTTGGCAACAGTATAATAAAGAGTGATTTCAGTTACCCTTTTTTGGAAGTCATGTTAGTTCAGTTATGAGATGTTCATTCCCCTGATACAGTGATATATGAAACAAAGGCCCCTGTTCGGTTAGGGCATAAGAAAATAAGAACAGCCATACTGGGTCAGACCAGTGGTCCATCTAGCTCAGTATTCTGTTTCCAACAGTGGCCAATCCAGGTCACAAGCATCTGGCAGAAACCCCAAAAGTGGCAACATTCCATGCTACCAATCCAAGGGCAAGCAGTAACTTCCCAATGCTTGTCCTAATTGTAGATTATGGACTTTTCCTCCAGGAACTTGTCCAAACCTTTTTTAAACTCAGATATGCTAACCGCTGTTGCTACATCCTCCAGCAAAGAGTTCCAGAGCTTAACAATTTGTTGAGTGAAAAAATATTTCCTCCTATTTGTTTTAAAAGAATTTAAATGTAACTTCCTCAAGAACCCCCTAGTCTTTGTACTTTTGGAATGAGTAAAAAATTGATTTACTTCTTCTCATTCTACACCACTCAGGATTTTGTAGACCTCAATCATATCTCCCCTCATCCATCTCTTTTCTAAACTAAAGAGCCTTAACCTCTTTAGCCTTCCCTCATACGAGAAGAGTTCCATCTCCTTTATCATTTTGGTTGCTCTTCTTTGAACTTTTTCTAATTCCACTATATCTTTCTTGAGATACAGCAACCAGAAGACAACACAATACTCAAGGTGAGGTCGCACCTTGGAGTGATAGGCATGATAGTATTCTCGGTCTTATCCACCATCCCTTTCCTAATAATTCCTAGCATTCTGTTTGCTTTTTTGGCTGCCACCACACACTGAGCAGAAGATTTCTGCATATTATCTATGACACCTAGATCTTTTTTCTTGGGTGGTGACCCCCAGGTAACTATGATTCAGGTTATTCTTACCAATGTGCATCACTTTGCATTTGTTCACATTAAATTTCATCTGCCATTTGGATTCCCAGTCTTCCAATTTCCTAAGGTCTTCCTGCAATTTTTCACAGTCCACATGTGTTTTAACAACCCTCAATAGTTTTGTGTCATCTGCAAACTTAATCACCTGTTGTTCCGATTTCCATATCATTTATAAATATGTTAAATAGCAATGGTCCCATGACAGATTCCTTCAGCATTCCACTATTCACCCTCCTCCATTGAGAGAAGTGACCATTTAACCCCACCCTCTTTTCTTTCCAATAAACAATTCCTAATCCACACCAGAACCTTGCCTCCTATCCCATGACTCTTTAATTTTCTCAGGAGTCATTCAAAAATAGAGTGATGAACATAGCGATTTTTGAACCAGAAAAATGTTTATCTTTTTGTTTCAAAAATAGCTGTTTTCTAGATATTTTTGTGCTTAGTGCATCTATGTTTTTATACCATTTTCGAAAACAAACCATCCTAGGAATAAACACACAAAAATAAGCCTTTGGGATATCTGGGGGGCCAGGATTCTTAGTAGAACGGCCACCCAGACATCCCAGCAGAGCAGTGGGGCAGCCTAGCAGTAGACTTCATATACAAGGTCCCAGGTACACTTCTCACCATAACCCCCTTATATTGTATGGTGAGCTCTCCAGGAACAGCAAAAAAATATACTGTACCCAACTGTACACCACCACAATAGCCCTAAGCCTGCAGGTGTCACCTATATGTAGGTACAATAGATATTTTATGGGTTTTGGAGGGCTCACACTTTCCACCACAAGTGTACCAGTTAGAGTGAGATATGGGTCTGATTCCCCTTCTCTGCAATCCACTGCACCGACCACTAGACTACTCCAGGGACCTGCTTGCTGCTGTAAGAGAAATGGCCATTATATGTGAACCTGTCATAGTCCCTGGTATTTACTTTCACTTTCACCTCTTAGGGGAGTGGGAGGGGGTCAGTGACTACTGGGGGATTAAGGGGGGGTGTCATGTCTGTCCAATGGTCATTTGGTCAGTTTGGGCACCTTTTTGGCAGTTAGTTGTTATTGAAACAGGTCCAGCCTAAAATGTCATATTTGTTTGCCCTGGATGTATTTACAATGTTCCATTATCACTGATAAACATCTAAATCATAAGTCTGCCCTAATCCCGCCCAAAACACACCTCTAGTAAACTCCCTTGAGATTTTAGATGAACTGCATACAAAACCATTTTAAAAATGGGTTTCGAAAATAGCAATTTGGATGTTTTGGCAAAAAAATAACATCCATCTGCCACGTTGTGCCACTTTCTGAATGTTTTGCTGTTTTGAAAATGAGCCTCATATATATCTAGATTTTCAGAAAGCTTTTGACAAAGCCCTTCAGGAGAGACTTGTGAGAAAATTAAAAAGCCATGGGATAGAAGGTTCTGTTGTGGGTTGGTGGAACTGGTTGAAAGATATTAAACAGAGGCTAGGATTAAATGGACAATTATCTCAATGGATAATGGGGGTCTATACTTGGACTGGTGCTTTTAAAATATTTACAAATGATCTCAAAATGGGAATGAAGAGTGAGGTAATTAAATCTGCAGGTGTCACACAATTATTCAAAGTTATTAAATTGCATGTAGACTGTGAGAAATTGCAGGAGGTCCTTACGAAATTGGAAGACTGAGTATCCAAATGGCAGATGAAATTTAGGTGGGAAAGTTATCAATGCAGACTACTGTTAAGATCAGTTATTTTACCATTGACTCATGCTATTTTAGCACAGGTCTCATTTTATGCAATGAGACTTATTTACAACCAAGGTTAACATAAAATAACCTGTCTTAACAGTAGTCCGTGTTGATAATTCCCCCCTCCCCCTTAATGCGGACCAGTGCAAAGTGATGCATATTGGGAAGTATAATCCAAATTATAGCTACTTGATGCTAGGCTCCACATGAGAAGTCACCACCCAAGAAAAGTTCTAGGTGTCATCATGGACAATATGCTGAAGCCTTCTGCTCAGTATGCAGTGGTGGAATTATTATGAAACAAATAGAAAATAAGACAGAGAATGTTATAATGCCTCTGTATCACTCCATGGTGTGACCTCACCTTGAGTACTGTGTGCAATTCTGGTTGTCACATTCTCAAAAAAAGATGTAGCAGAATTAGCAAGGGTTCAAAGAAAGTAGACCAAAATGATTAAGAGAATGGAACTCCTCTCATAAGAGAAAAGGCTTAAGAGGTTAGGGCTTTTCAGTTTGGAGAAAAGACAGCTGAGGGGAGATATGATGAAGATCTACAAAATGTGGAGTAGAATGGGTAAACATGATTTGATTGTTTACTCTTTCAAAAGTACAATGGCTAGGGGACACTCAATAAAATTACATGGAAATACTTTTAGAACAAATAGGAGGAAATATTTTTTCACTCAACAAATATTTTACTCTGGAACTCGTTGCCACAGAATTTGATAAAAGTAGTTAACATATCTGGATTAAAAAAATGTTTGAAGAAGTTCCTGTTGGAAAAGTCCATAAACTGCTATTAAGATAGATATGGGGAAAGCTACTACTTAAGAGTCAGTAGTATGGAATCTTGTTACTCCTAGGGATTCTGCCAGGTACTTGTGACCTGTTGGCCATTATTGGAAGCAGGATACAGGTAGCTCCTTGTGACTCTGGGCAAGTCACTTAACCCTCCATTGCCCCATGTAAGCTGCATTGAGCCTGCCATGAGTGGGAAAGCGCGGGGTACAAATGTATCAAAAATAAAAATAAATACTGGGCCAGGTGGACCTTGGTCTGACCCAGTATGGCAATTCTTATTGTAATTCCCCATTATAATGGGGATTACTAACCTGATGAGCAACCCCTCCTTCAGAGTCACTGTGGGGAGGTGTATAGAGCTGTTTGGTTTTTCAAATCAGTCAGCTTTGTATGATATTCCTTTTTCAGATCTAGTAGGACAATTAGCTAGCTTGCGTCTTGGTTTTCTCACAGACCATAGGCAAGCTTGTTTAACCCTAGTGATGGGCTATAAACCAAGTGTCTGTTTGTTTGTTTCAAACAGGCTTTGAACATAACACAGGGACATTTTCAATGAATGACCACAATGAGTGATAGGTATTCAAGGGACAGAGGTTACAAAGAGCAAATGATGAATATTTGAGAAAAATACAAAGAAACAGAATTAAGAGAAGGTGATCTTAGAGGTCAGAGTTGAAGAATACCAGATAAGCAAGAGAGAAATATAAGGCATTAAGTGATTGGACAAAATTAAGCTCAGTTTCAGCCTGGGTACCTTTTGTACTAGGTCAGAATCTGACAGATTCCAAAAGGGAAACAGAGAGAGAGAGAGAGAGAGGAGAGAGAGAGAGAGAGAGATTTTATTTTCCTTATACTGAATTTGGGGACTGATATAATAAGAATTCATTTTTTTGTAATACTGGGATAAAAGAATTGTTATTGTAACCATTTATTTACCCTAATAAATTTTTAGCATTATTAAGAGAGAAAACACTGAACTCTAAAATGTTTTTCCTTTGCTAGAAGGGCTTGTTTTTTTTCTAGTCTCTTCTGTTCAGCTTCCTTTTAGAGGCAAGAAGGGAGTGCCCTACAAACAGAGGGAATGAGCTAAGAGAGTGAGGAAGCCCATCCCCAAAGAAGTGTTTATGGGAAAGTTGCTGAGGGAAATGTTTTATTGAATGACAGCTGGGGTGAGTTTGAAGTTAATACAATCTGTTGTTCTGTAGAGCTCAGCGTCTTTGGTTACCTCTACCACCCCAAAGACCCGTGTGGAGAAGGGGTGTCCTGGATAGCTCCAATAAACTAAGGCTGACTATGTGGAGGTTTCTGCCAGTAAAAGTATTAACCATGGCTTGGAGGAGTGCTCTGGGTGGGAACCAGAGGTAACCCAGCCTGGGAGCAGGAACAGGGATGAGCCTGTTTGGTACCAAAAGCAGTAGCCCTGAGAGGTGTACATTTGGGAGAGTGAGGACAGACGGAGAAGTCTGGTCCTAAGTGGACACAGCTTGCTGCAAAGTGCTGCAGGCACAGCCTTGGATTATTCTGCCCAAAAAGGATGGGTATTGGATTGGAGGAGCTTGTAAATATGTAAATACATTAGGATTATAAATGGTCTATTGAATTACATCAAAGTCTTGAACTGGCACTTAACCTTTTTTTCAACTATAAAACCTTTGGATATAAGTTGAACTGTTTTTAGTGAAAGAACTACTGTTACAGTGATATGAAGTTTGGATAAACTGCCTGTGCAGAGTTCGAGTAAAGTTTGTGTTTGGTTTATAAAATCCAGACAGGGAGCATTTCTTTGCATGAGAGTGAAGTTTATTTACTTCTGGACTAACAAAGAAAGTAAATAAAGCCTGGTTAACAACCTATGGGCTACTGGATTTAATCCGGCCCAGGCCTGTATCCAGTTCAAGTAACAAAACTAACCCCCCCTGTTTACTAAGTCGCGCTAGCGATGGCAGTGCACTAATGCCGACAAACCTATTCACTTGAATGGGCTGTGTTGGCATTGCCGTGCGAGTTAGTAAACAAGGGGGGGTAAAACTTTTGCTGTGACCCTGGTTTCGGGTGCTGACCCAAAGAGCTAGCTAGTGCCCGTAACTTTGAGTGGGGAGACCAAGGATACATCATATTCTTATGTAACAGGGAAAACTCTCAGTCTGATTAAATTAGCTAGAAACTGGTATTTAGTTGAATGATGTCCAATTAGATATCTGGAGCAAGTTATGCTAATAACTTTCACCAAATATTCAAAAAGATGTTTTGATAAGTTATCACTGTTAAATATAGCTGGTAAAGGTTCTCCAGATATCTTAGGCCTGCTATATTTGCAGATGACTTACATGGAAACATAGAAAATGAAGGCAGATAAAGACCATATGGCCTATCCAGTCTGCCCATCCATACCCAACTACTATCCCTTCCTCTCCAATATGCAGGGCAACTATTTCTACTAGATATAGTAGTTGTTCCAGATCCTTACCATTCAATAGCTGTGTTTACCAGCTTGTGAGAAGATAGATTAGTGAAGAGAATAGAAGAAGAACAAACTAGTACAGAATCCTGTAAATCAGATGCAAATACCTTGCAAAAGTTACACACCCAAGCTACAGATTTTTTGAAAGTATTGGCACACTGCCAGTGAAACATACTATAAAACTTGTTGAAAGCACAAAACCTGAAGGGCTTTTAAGATGGAATATTCCAGTAGCCATCAAAAACAAGCTACCTGAAGAAGTGAGGAAAATGGAAACCAAAGAACTCATACAACATGTGGAGGAATTCACAGACTGGGTGAGTCCCATACTAATAGTGCAACAGAAAGATAAGGGCCTGTATAAATGCATTAGAATAGAGCATTCACCTAGGCCAAACTGAATTGAAATGTAAGAGAAATGTCAGGAGACAACATTTTTACAACTCTAGATGTTTCTAGCAGCTTTGGCAGGTATTTTGGGTAAGACAAGTCAGCTTCTCTGTATGGCTTTCATCACTTCCCATGGTCTGTGTTCAACACTAGAGGAATTTCATATCTCCGTTCAACAAATGATAGATGCAGGGCCACGGCAAACCATCCAGGCCTCTTTCCCAGTATCCTTTCCTTCACCTCAGCCTAAATGGCACAAAAATGCAGATTTATACTCTATTCTATAATGGAATCTGGGTGCCCAGATGCCATTATAGAATTTGTCTCAGTGCCCTGTGTTTTGGCTCCCAAATTTGGGCAACCTTTACAGAATTGTCCCTGGCGACTAAAGTTGCATGCACAAATATGACACATAGCCAATTTGCGCACGCAACTTAATTGTTTAACAAGCTAATTAGTGGTAATAATTGGTCAATAGCAAGCAATTACTGGCACTACTTGGCATTAATTAGAATCTATGTGCACAACTTTCTAAATGTATTCTGTAAAGTGGTGTGTGTAAATTCTAATGCGTGGATCACAAAAGGGGGCGTGGCCCTGGGAGGGGCATGGGCAGGTCATAGGCATTACTGAAAATTATACACACTGTTACAGAATATGCCCGATCCGTGCCTAAATAAGATGTTGGGCATTTACACCAGGTTATAGATGATATAAATGGCTGCACCTAAATTTCAGTCATGGGACTAAACCGTGCCTAACTTTAGGCAAGGTTTATGGAATACCATTAAGTGTGGTTTTTTTCAGCGCCAATTTTTTTGGCACCATACAGAGAATCTGGGCCATAGAGGGTAATTCAATAATAGGTTGCCTAAATATAGGCACCCAGAGGGCACCTGGTAAGAGCGTATTCTATAAAGGAAAGTAGGGGGTACCTACTTTGCTTTATAGACTATATAGAACCAAGTATATATACATGCATGCGGTTAGGCACAAGCACTTATGATAGCCATGGAGCTGGTATAAAAACTCGCACTTAACTGCCAAAGATACTTGCATAACATATTGTATTCTATAGTTATACGTGTAAGTATAAAACCCACCCATTTGCCACCCAGAATCTGCATATGTGTGCACCTATCTGTAAAATACATACTATGCAAGATATGTTCATATTTATAGAATAACACTTAGGCATTCTAAACATTTAGGCACATAATCACCTCATAGTGCTACACATTCAAGTCCGACCAACCTACTGCTATTATGCTCACTCACCTTGGCCCAACTGAGCACCAAATATGGCCTCCTTAGCAGTTCCATAACCAAGCTCACGGCATACTACGCTGGCTGAGAGGAGGTTCCATTTATCATCGCAAATTGTGCCCCATTTACCATTCTTCAGCACCTCCACCCTGCCCTCTCCAGAATGTGCACCAGCCCTGAGTCTCACCAGAGGCTCCTACAGCAACAGAAAGGGAACAAGTATGGCAGTTGCGTTAAGTGGTAAGCCCAGTTTTTCACTCACCAAATTTCTATAATATCAGACCATGAAAAATTCAAAAATAAGCATAATGTCAGAAAAGATCATGCCCTGTACCTCACTAATATCTTGCTGAGGGACTAGGGTAGCTTATGCACACTTTCCGACATTACAGCTATAGTAAATTCTTCTGGAAAAGGTAGGGGGCCAGAGTCAGATCTATCCTTACTGCTAAATTCTCAATAGTTAGAAACTGCTCTTATTTCTGAGAGATGCCATACTGTACCTCCGATCTGAAAGCTTTGCGAAAGTTACTTCTATGCCCATTGATGAACTGAGGCCCTGCCACGCAGCGCACGATAGCATGCATCCCATTGCTGCTGCACGGCTTCAGTTTGCCTGGCGGTACTTGGATCTTGCAGTTTGCCAGATGAGGCTCATTTCCTGAGCAGCTCACCTTGTGAATCCAAAACATTTTTTTCTTGGTGGCAATTTTGAGCCTGTCAAATAAGGAAAAAAATGATTATAAAAAGAAGTAAAGCAGATGAGTGTGGAAAATGGATAACAATGTGAAAATGGAGAAGTAATATTTTCAAAAGGAAAACAAGACGAGCACCAGAAATAAAATATTTAAATTTAACTATATGTTTTTCACCTTTAAAACTGAGAAACACAGTTAAGGCAAACCGAAATAATCACCTGGATTGAGGGTCTTTCATTTTCAAATTCCAAAGTTTCCTGTAACAAATATACAAAAATATTAGAACAGTACAGTGTAGCGGCAACCGTGCCTCCAGCATGTAGAGAGTCCCAGTCATTGCAGATCTATTGGTCAGACTCAGTGCACACATAGGGGTAAATTCTATAAGTTGAGCCAAAAAATAAAACGTGCTTAGCGTGATTCTTTAAAGAGTATACGTCCTTCATAGAATCGCACTTAGCAATAAGCTGCGCTAACTGTACGTGGCTACAATTAGGCCTGCTATAAGCGGGCTTAAGTACGGGCAACTAAGTTAGGTGCACTTAGGCGTGATTCTGCATCAATGTGCATGAAATCTGGGAACACCCCTGAGAATGCCCCCTAAACACCCCCCCCCCCCCAAAATTATTACGTGCAATGGGATTTAGGTGCATTCTATTATAGAAACAGATATACAAGTAAATCCTAATTATTGCCAGTTAATGCTGATAATTGGTTGTTAATTGCCAATTATTGGTGCCGATTAGCTTGTTGTTCAGTGAAATTGTGCGCACAATTTGGCTGTGCAGCCAAATTAGCATGCAAAACGTTAGGCGCCGTATATAGAATTCAGGGGATACCAAGTTCCAAAAGGAGGTATGGTTTGTTGCCCCTGGTCAATGCACTGTCATTGTAATGACTGGACTTTAACAGGATTGAGAGAAAACAAGATAAAAAGTAAAGTAAGTCAAATTGGATAAAAAAAACTAGAAAAAAATACATTTACTCTATTAGAGAAGTAGTAATATATTCTCAATGAGTCATGATCACTAAGGGGGGGGGTGGGGGGTATTCTCTCTCCAGTGCTAGCTCTATATAGATCTGAAAAGGACTGTTCATGGGAGATGTTTTAGGACTGTTCATGGGAGATGTAACAAAACAATCTAAAAATTAAATGCTAGTTTATATAATTCAAACTGCTAAAACCTTCTTGGACACTTTGCCATACTCTGATATGCTATGCCTCTATATCAGGGGAGGGGGAGGGGGGAGGGAGGGGTTAGGTGGAAAGGGAGGGTGGAGGGGAGCAGAGATGGGTTGTTTTGGGGGGGGAATAAGACAAAACAACTGACGGTAATAAGACATTAGGCAGCTGTTCGCTGTATAGTAGTGAGGTGATGTTGAAATTTAAAAATGTATTTTTTTTCTCGTGAAACTCCGTCAATAAAAAAAAGATTTAAACATAATTCAAAAAGTTGGTGTATGGTCTTCTTTACAGCAGATTATACAAACAGTCTGTATGTCCAATGCATTTGGTGATCTATATATATATATAAATATTTTATAAATAAATGTGGCCTCAAAACTATTGGATACTGCATACAATTAGCAGATAAATTCACAACTATCTGAAAAAAGAAGGGGAAGAAAAATTCTCCAAAAGCACCCAGAGAAAAGTTCCCATCCAAAACAACAGACAGAAGAACAAAACAGCAAACAGCACCAGAATGCATAGAACATTCAAAAATGTGCACACCTCTCAAAAAATCATCACTTATCTGAAAAATAAGCAGTCCACAGTTCAAAAAACATCCTTCAATTGACGCTTGTAATCCAAAGGAATAACACAGATATGTACCACATATCCTTTTACACTTCGACAAGGGTCGCTTGTTTCACAATTGCTGCTACATCAGGAGGAAAGGAACTGAGCTCTCATGTTCTTCTTTAACAGCAAAATATTAATGCATGGTAAGTGCAAAGGCTGTGTGGTAACAGTTGGGGATGTGTCAGAATTATGGAGAACGAAATGGTTATGATCATATGGGACTATCCATAATATACATTCATCAGTCATATTGGTCTACGAACCAGTTTATTTTTCATATTTGGTTACTTTCAACCACAGGCTACATTACCTTAATCTGCCATCGTTTTCTTGGTTTCTGTCTACTTTTTCCATCCACACCAACTGCTCAGTTCCACAAACTCTTTCTCTCCGTCAGGGATCCTCTGTGCTTGTCCCATGCTTTCTCAAATTCAGACCCCGTCCTTGTCACCACCACCGCCAGTAAGATACTGTTCCATGCATCTACCAACCTCTCGCTAAAGAAATATTTCCTTAGATTATTCCTGAATCTACATCTTTCATCCTGATCTTATGACCCCCCCCCCCATTCCAGAGCTTCTTTTCCATTGAAAAAGGCCCACCTTTAGGATATAGATGTTTAGACCTTTATGTCTGTCCCTATATGCTTAATGACAAAGAAAATCATTTTAGTAGCCGCCCTCTGGACTGATTTATATTCTTTTGAAGGTGTAGCTTCCAGAAATTGCACACAATATTCCAAATGAGGTCTCACCAAAGACTTCTACAAAGGCAAGATCATCTTCCTTTTTCCTATTGCTATTCCACATCCTATTTACCAAATCAGCCTTCTGGCTGTTCCTTTTATCATAGCTATTTGACTACTTTACAATCATCAGATACAGTTACCCCCACTGATAATGACCCTAGATGGTATTGACACGAAAGATTTGATTTCCTGGACCATGGGATGATTTTCCAAGAGCTGCTCAGAAAATGAGCCTCGTCTGGCAAACTGCAGGTTCCATGGAACACCAGACAAACGGAAACCATTCGACAAAGATATTACAATTTTCAATCAGCACTTTTATGCTCTCCACAGTATCCCGCATTGGAAGAACTGCAGATCTCGTCTCCATACATTTTAAAAGCTGTTGCCTCCCTAGTTAATCAAGTTACCAAAGGTTACATATATATATTAAATAAAGCTGGGGACAAAGCTGATGCCTGAAGAACCCCTGCTATAATCCAACAACCCTTCAAAAACATTCCCAGCCACCTCACTACTTTGGAAAAGATCAGACTAAAAATGACACAAACCACTCTATTACCAATTCATTCATTCATAAAGACTCATATTTGGAAAAACTAAATATGAAAGTGCAAAACCCCTAAGAGAGAAGCTTCACTGGCTCCCACTCAAGGAACGCATTATGTACAAGATCTGCACAATTGTACATAAAATCATTCACGCAGACACCCCAATATACATGCTAAACCTTGTGGACCTGCCTCCCAGAAACGCCATAAAATCAGCTTGCAAATTTCTCAATCTGCACTTTCCCAGCTGTAAAGGACTAAAATACAAGCTGGTACACGCCACCACCTTCTCTTACATGAGCACGCAGTTGTGGAATGCATTACCTACAGCCCTGAAAACTATTGACGAAATAACTAACTTTCGGAAATCTTTGAAGACACAGCTCTTCAACAAGGCCTACAAAGAGAACCCATAACTTTACAAAACTACCTACCAGCACACCCAGCTATTAAAGTCCACCTCTATACTATCCTGCCTAACACCCTCCTTCTCACTACCCTTTCATAATCTTTGTACATTACGAATTGTAACTGACATCCTGTAATGACTATGTCATAACAAAACTCTGTAAGCCACATTGAGCCTGCAAATAGGTGGGAAAATGTGGGATACAAATGCAATAAATAAATAAAATAAATAATCTCCAGGCTGTACAACAAAATCTCAAAACTCCAAAGTATCAAAGGCAGAAGTAATGTCTACACAAATGACTACAAATTGCTTCCCACTACAAGACCAATGGTGGGACCAATAAGGTCTCAGTACTGGAAAAGATGCACAACAGAAGATTTTTCAGGAAAAGCTTATAACTGTTAGAGAACCTATTGCTGCAGCACCGTCCTTAAAAATGAGAAATCAGATATTAGATGATAATCCGCTGACTTGGATAGCAGTAATTCCACCTTCTTTAACATCAGGCACATTACTGTAGTCTTTGGTCCAAAAATAAATTCACTACACTGGACAACTTCATTGCTGGATCAAATCTGGAACACTTAGCAATAGCATTTCACCTTTCATGGCAATTTTGTGAATGTCTTCTGTTAAATATTTGTCTTCTGTTATATCTCTATCTAGTTTTTCTGCCTGCAAAAGAAGTCTGTATATCACACCAATATAGACAATGTTCCATTTTCTCTTGCCAGTTCAAACCACAGTGCCTCCTTCTTACCACATCAGCCCTGCAATTCTGTCACTTTAATATTAGCTTTTATATATAGTGCCACTTCCTTTGTTCTTACCCTGTCCTTCCTAACAAGACTTTAGGCCTATTATAACTATGTCTCAGCCGTGGGTTTCTGTATACAACATCTACGTGATGGCCAATAAATCCAGATCAGCCTCTTCTATGGCTGTCTCTGGATCTAAGACTATTTCTAAAACTCAGGATAATTTTATAACAGGATACCTATGTAGAAAGTCCAACAAGGTGCCTATTTTATCCCTATTTTATAAAGATAACATAGGTGTCTATATGCCTTTATAAAATAGCCACCAAGAAGCAGCTCTAATAGCAGGTAAATTCACATGCACAAATTTGCATCTGCTCTGAAAAAGGTATAAATGTACGAGTGTAATCTGTGCATGTGGTCATGTAGTTTATAAAATATGCACAAACATTACAAATCCACCCCAGCTCCACTCAAATAAGCCCCATCTCCAAACCCAGAAAGAACCAGTTTCAACTGTCCATGAATTGTGATTGGATTACTGCTCACTAAGTGACCTCAGTTCTCATAGCCCAACAAGAAATTATAAAAGCAGACTTCACTTCCTCTCTCTCTCTGTGGGATTGCCTAGACTGGTTCGTGACTGTGGACTCTTTCTGTAAAAGAATCCACAGTCATGAACCAGTCTAGGCAATCCCACGGACCCTGATGAAGGAGGCAAAACTTGGGCCGAAGTTGGGCCGTGGACGGGATTAAGAAGACTACGACTGCGTATCAGACTGCACAGTAGCTTAACGACAGAAAGATAAGTAACCCTCAGACTCTGTTACAAAGTATTGAAAGTGTTGTGAGGGTCATAGAACTATATAAGAGGTTTTTCTAGCCAGTGATGATCAGGCAATACTCCCTAAAGTTGGGCTCAACAGTAGGAGCATTTGCCTGGGTTTGAGGCTTTTTCCTCTTTATAAGAAAAACACTGTAAAACAATGCTTTATTAGACATCACATGATTAGTAGAAGTCATTTGGCCATGATTTAATTGTTTTGAAACTAGACTATCTACGAGCTCTAGAACATAATTTTAGAGACATTTATGCATGCCTGACAGAAGGTGTAAATGCTAGCCTTTGCATTTTTCAATGCAGATATGTATTTGCACTGTAAAATAGGAAAATGCTTATACCTAAATCATGCCCCAGAAACTCTCCCCCTTCAAATCATGGATGCTGTGGATATAAACATGTAAGTAGAAGCTTTGCTAAAATTGCTACTTTCAAGTGTGTGTTCATTTACACATATAAATCAACGTTTTACACATGCAAATGGTGCCTAACCCTCCTAAAATGACCTACTCAATATAATAAGCAAGATGAGTATGAGCCTTAAATGGACTGGGGTGATGGTTAAGAATAAGAGTAGTCTGAACATCTTGTTTTGGTCTCAGAGCCAATTATACAATGGAATAATTATCATACCAACTGTATCTCTGCTAATTAACACACACCGCGGTGCATAGGTTAGCCAGAAAGTATGACCAAACCTAACATAAATAAATTCTACACAATAAAAAATTAAATAATTAAAGGCCACTGCTCTGCAAAATACTTGAGTTTTCTAACTAGCCAACCACCTGGAGATAACCAGTTTACAGATTTTTTTTTTCATGATGCAAAACTGATATTTGGGCTACCTCAGAGGATACTCATCTCTCTGCTATGGAGGTTTACATCTATAAGTAAGCTATTTTGGGGGGGGGGGGGGGGGGGGGGTTCCAGACACTTTCTGACTACAGTAAATAAATTGGGAAAGATGTTTGTTCTTACTCCATCCCCTCTCAGATCTTTCTACCTGCCATTCTAAGTGACACTTACAACTACAACTGGATAAATACAGTTTTTTGCTCCAGCGACTCTCATAATAAGCTTCTTTCTTTTCCAAGGATTCATTCCTAATGAATATTAAAGGTCTTTCTTGGAGTTACCATGACCCATCAGACATAGCAGTAGATGTCAGCAAAAGTATACTCTTACTCGAATCAACCAGATTAGTGTCAGAACCAAAAGTGATGCCCTTCCTTGGTCAGTGGCAAACCTCTTGTTAAATAAAATACATGGTGGTTTAATTAAGTCTGTTTAAAGCCATCAAAGTTAATGAATGAGCGTGGAAATGGACAAACCCCCTTTATTATTTTAAGCATAATTTCTGTGGTTTATCCACTCCATTCCGTAACACCATAATTCAGGGTTGAATTCCATTTGCATTCTAAGAGCAGCAATTTGCATCACACTAGAATAAATAAAAAAAGCAGATTTTCCAGTCATTCATTTCTGAAGCTTCATCTCCATGAAAGGAACAGCTTTCCCCTTCCTGACTACACTACAACAAATCCAAAGTAATCTTTGGACAGTCCCTTAAATAAGTTTGTACTACACGTGAACAAGTCATAAATCTTTTCAAAAATACTTGCAAATAATATAGTCAGTCGAAAGCATTCCTTCCCTCTTGGCAAAAGAGAAGTTATTCTGCGCAATTATAACTCACAGCATCCTATCTCCAGCTTAGGAGAAAAAGCGCTAGAATAGATGTGGCCCCTGCTAAGACAGACCAATAGATGAGAACAACCGGGAACGTCCCAGGATTTTTTTTTTCCTACAGTTTTTACTAGGAAAAAATGGATTGAAATGACTATGTAATATACACTAATCATTCTGGAACAACAATACACAACTCTACACATCTTTTCATTTAAGAAATGAACTAAGACATATCTTCTCAAGAAATTCAATGACTATTCAATATGCACTAATAGTTATCTTGCCAACCACTATAAAACACAACATCATCCAAAGATACAGTGGAATTGGAAAAGGTGCAGCAAAGGGTGACGAAAATGATAGCAGGGATGGGATGACTTCCCTATGAAGAAAGACTAAGGCGGCTAGGGTTTTTCAGCTTGGAGAAGAGACAGCTGAGGGGAGACATGATAGAGGTATATAAAATAATGAGAGGAGTGGAACAGGTGGATGTGAAGCATCTGTTCACACTTTCCAAAAATAGTAGCACTAGGGGGCATGTGATGAAACTACAGTGTAGTACATGTAAAACAAATAGGAGAAACTTTTTCTTCACCCAACGCGTAATTAAACTCTGGAATTCGTTGCCGGAGAACATGGTGAAGGCGATTAGCTTGGCAGAGTTTTAAAAGGGTTTGGACGGTTTCCTAAAGGACAAGTCCATAGACCGCTACTAAATGGACTTGGAAAAATCCACAATTTCGGGAATAACATGTATAGAATGTTTGTACGTTTGGGAAGCTTGCCAGGTGCCCTTGACCTGGATTGGCCGCTGTTGGGGACAGGATGCTGGGCTTGATGGGCCTTTGGTCTTTTCCCAGGATGGCATTATTTATGTTCTTATGTTTTTATACAACCTTGTAAATGTAATTGAATCAATGTAACTTCTAACAATTGCTAAATGTAAGCCACATTGAACAAACTCATTTTTGGATAATTGTGGGATGCAAGTATGAATAAATAAATAAATAAAATAAATGTGTGAACATAAACACAGAGCTTGATATTCAAAGGATTTACACTCCTAACTTTGAGAACTCCTATTGTGATGTGAA
Organism: Microcaecilia unicolor; assembly: GCF_901765095.1. Lineage (NCBI taxonomy): Eukaryota > Metazoa > Chordata > Amphibia > Gymnophiona > Siphonopidae > Microcaecilia > Microcaecilia unicolor. The sequence continues at coordinate 54,931,876 of NC_044035.1, forward strand.
TAAGTTTTTCTCACTTCCTGATGCCCCCTATTATTGCATATCTGCCACACTAAATGGTAAACAAAATGTAGACAAAGCAAAACTAAGTGAACATATAGAGGGGCATTTTCGATATGACGTCTAAATTGGACTTTGAATGTTTTACGCTAAGAGGGGAATAATCGAACGTCGCCGGCGAAATAGGTCGCTGGCGATCTATTTTGGTGGCGGTGCAACAGCTGGCCAGAACCGTATTTTCAAAAAAGATGGCCGGCCATCTTTTTTTTCGATAATATGGTGTAGGCCGGCGAAATGCCTTGGATTTCGCCAGGTTTGAGATCGCCAGTTTTGTTTTTCCGCGATAATGGAAAAAACTGCCGGCGATCTCAAACCCGGTGAAATCGAAGGCATTTGGCCGTGGGAGGAGCCAGCATTTGTAGTGCAATGGTCCCCCTCACACGCCAGTACACCAACCGGGCACCCTAGGGGACACTTCAAACATCTTTTATAAACAACCAAATTAGCTTCCAGGTGCATACCTTGTGTGCTGAGTCCCCCAAATCTCCCCCAAAACCCACTGCCCACAAGTGTGCACCATTACCCTAGCCCTAAGGGCTGAAGGGGGACACCTACATGTGGGTACAGTGGGTTTTGGGGGGTTGGGAGGGCTCAACATTACCCACCACAAGTGGAACAGGTGGGGGGGATGGGCCTGGCTCTGCCTTTCTGCAGTCCACTGCAACCAACAACTGTTCCAGGGACCTGCATACTGCTGTCAGGGTGCTGGGTATGACATTTGAGGCTGGCATACAGGCTGGCAAAAAAGGTTTGTATTTTAATAATTTTAGTGTGGGAGGGGGGTGGCGACCACTGGGGGAGTAAGGGGAGGTCATCCCCCATTCCCTCCGGTGGTCATCTGGTCAGTTGGGGCACCTTTTTGAGGCTTGGTCGTGAAAATAAAAGGACCAAGTAAACCCGGCGAAATACTGCTTATCGCCGGGTTTTATTTTTCCATTATCCGCGAAAGCTGGCCATCTGGTAGCCACGCCCAAGCCTGCCCATGTCCCGCCTTCACTTCGCCGCCAACACGCCCCTTTGAACTTTCGCCGGCGAGGTGAAGGGAAAGCTGCGAAGCTATCACAAATGTAGCTTTCAATTATATGCTTTTCGCCGCTTTTGCGAAATCGCCGGCCATATCCCGATTTGTGTCGGGAAATAGCCGGCGATTACTTTCGATTATAAGCTGGTAAATGTCCAAAATCCCAAGAGGAAATATGGCCATTTTCAAAACCCAAAAACATCTATCTTTTTTTTTTTTAAATAGTGTTTGTGGCAAGGTTTTGTGCTCTGTTCATTTATTTTTTCAGGCCATTTTCAAAAAAACACCTGTACAAGTGAAAAATGTAGAAAATCAAGCCATTGGGATGTAGGAGGGACCAGCATTTTTAGCAGACTTGCCCCTAGGGGGCATTGCTGTGGATGTCATATAAATACTCCCAGGTACACATCTCACCATTGCTCCCTTATCTTGTCTGCTGAGCCCTCCAAAACCCACCACCTCCAACTGTACAAAACTACAATAGCCCTTATCTGTGAAGGGGGCACTTATATGTGGGTACAGTGGGTTTCTGGTGAGTTTTGGAGGGCTCACAGTTTCCAGCACAAGTATAACAGGTAGGGGGAGGTATGGCCCTGGGTCCACCTCTCCACAGTGCACTGAGTACTCCAGGGACCTGCATGCTGTTATAATGAACCCAACTATAACACCTGAAGCTGTCAGAGGCTGGTGGGTACTATTTTTATTCACATTTTTTGGGAGAGGGAGGGGGTCAGTCACCACTGGGGGCGTGAGGGGGAGTCATCTCCGATTCCCTCCAGTGGTCATTTAGGGCACCTTTTTGTCCCTTATTTGTTATAAAAATACCAAAATGTTGAAGGTTTTATAACAAATAAGGGACAAAAAGGTAGGCCCTAAGCCCGTCTAATCCTGCCTTTCAAATGCCCAGACATGCCCCGTTGCGATTTGGATGCATTTCTTTTATATTTTTGTTACATTTGTACCCCGTGCTTTCCCACTCATGGCAGGCTCAATGTGGCTTACATGGGGCAATGGAGGGTTAAGTGACTTGCCCAGAGTCACAAGGAGCTGCCTGTGCCTGAAGTGGGAATTGAACTCAGTTCCTCAGGACCAAAGTCCACCACCCTAAACACTAGGCCACTCCTTCACTCCACTTTGCATTGCAGACAAAATGCATAATAGGTTTCGAAAATAACAATTTGGACATTTTTAGAATAAGTCCATCCAAATGTTGCTTTATGACACTTTTTGGATGTTTTTTTCTCTTTTGAAAATGATCCCCATAGCTTATCTTTTAAATTATACTTAACTTATTTAAGGAACAAAGCTATCCAACCTTGAAAAAGTAACTGCCCCCTAAACATGATAACTGAGTGCACCACCTTTAGAAGCAACAATTGCAACCAAAGGCTGTCTAAAATGTGATATCAATCTTTCACACGGCTGTTGAGGAACTACTTTAATTCATAGTCGTCTCTAGGTTTTCATGCATGAACTGCTCATTTCAGGTCCTGCCACAGCATCTCTGTGGGATACATCAGGACTTTGACTAGGCCAAACCAAATCTGTAATTTTATTTCTCCTCAGCCATTCAGATGTAGACTTGCTTATGCATTTTGGATCACTGTCTTCCTGCATAACTCAATTATGCCTCTGGTTCAGCTCATGGACAGATGACCAGTCATTATCCTTAAGAATTTTCTGGTACAGTGCAGAATTCATGGTTCTTTCAATAATGACAAGTTTTCTACTAGCGGTCAACCTTCCATGGAAGACTGACCTCTAGCAATAGTTCCGTGAGACCAGTGGCGTACCAAGGGGGGGTGGTGGGGGCGGTCTGCCATAGGTGCACACCGCTGGGGGGGTGCAGCGGCGTGCGCCTGTTGCCCTGTCTCCGAGGTTACTTCCTGTTCCGGTGCAGACTCAGAGGGAGCAGTGAACACATGCGAATTGCGAACTCGGAGACAGGGCAACAGGCGCGCCGTGGCACCCCTCCAGCGGCGTGCACCGGGGGGGTGTCATTTCGCCGGGGGGGGGGGGGAAAGAGGTGTCATTTTACCGGGGGGGGGGGGGGGGGTCGCGCTGCACCCAGGGGGGGACGCATCTGCGATCCGCCCCGGGTGTCAGCTAGGGTCGGAACGCCACTGCTTGAGACTACTGCTAGAGCGCAGAGCAGCCATTTTAGCACACGGAGCCACTAGTGGCAGCAGTGAGTGAGGATTGCTCCTGCCCAGACACACCCCCTGGACTGCCAGAGATATAGGTAGGACCTGGGGGGGGGGGGGGGGGATTAATCCCGAGTGGGGTTTGATCTTGGAGGGAGGATTCAAGAGGGGGGTTCAGAATCAGCAGGTGGTCCAAGAGGGGGCTGTCTGAATTGGAAGGGGGGGGGGATTTAGGAGGGGTGTGTCTGAATGGGCAGTGGAGAGAGAAACTGATAATGTATCTTATGTGGGTCTTGGCTGAATATCAGCTGCGACTCGTATAAATGAGAATGGCTAGCATTAGTCCAGTCAGATCCGGATATTCAATGCCGGTGCCTGGACAGGGCCTGACATTGAATATCCGAGTCTAACTTAGTCAGCGATGGTCAGCTTATAAAAACACGACAACCACTGCCGGTTGAATATTGACCAGATGTATGCATAGATATATAGAAAGAAACTAACACACACTAGGGGCAATTCTGTAACTGGGCACCACAATTTAGGCACGTAGATACCCGGTGCTGAGCACTAATTTTTTAATAGAATCTGGGCACCAAGATTCCAGTATAGAATAATAGCTGAAGTTGGCTCAATGTGCTTACATTTAGATGCGCCCACTTACGTCATGTCAATAGCAGGCATAAGTGAGTACATCTAAATACAGCAATTTAGCACTTAACTTACAGTATTCTGTCCTGTCCAGGTCCCAACCCATGGTCCTCCCCTGCAAATACTCCTTTACATTTATACACTAATAGCTGGATTCTATCAATTTTTACACTTAAAATTGTGCTCTATCCTGAGATGCACATGCAACTAAATTGACTAACGATCTAATTAGTGCTAATAATTGGGTGCTAACAATTATTGGTGTTCATTGGCAACATTTTGGATTTGCGCATGCATCTTGCTAATTCTATAAAGATTCGCATGTAAATCTTACAATGTGCAGCTCAAAAGGGGGCATGGCCATGGGATAGGCATGGGGGGGGGGGGGGGTCAGTAGAATGCAAGCAGTATTACTGAATACTGGAGAGCCGCACGTAACTTAAGCACCAGGTTTCAGTTGGCACAGTTTGGCACAGAAATCGGCTCTACACACTATTCTATAAATGGCATGCAACTCGGAGCACCGTTTATAGACTAGCTCTCTATGTGGATTTTTTCAGTGCCATTTTTTGAGCACCATTTACTGATTCTAGTCCCAGTGGCGTACCAAGGGGGGGGGGGCGATGGGGGCAGTCCGCCCTGGGTGCACACCGCTGGGGGGGTGCCACGCGCCTGTCGGCTCCGCTCGTTCCGTGCTCCCTCTGCCCAGGAACAGGTTACTTCCTGTTCCGGGGCAGAGGGAGCATGGAACGAGCGAAACCGACAGGTACGCGGCACCCCCCCCCCCCCCCCAGCAGGTAAAAATGCACCTGTGGGGGTCCTTTCGCCGGGGGAAGGTGTCCTTTCACTGGGGGTGGGGGGGGGGTCGCGCTGCACCCGGGGGGGGGGGGGGGCGCATCGGCAATCCGCCCCAGGTGTCAGCCACCCTAGGAATGCCACTGTCTAGTCCTAAGTGAGTTCTGCATATCATTTAATGTTGAGCAGTCAGCTAGCACCTACTCGTGTAAGTGCTACTAGTCTCTAAAGTTAAATGCACAATCATTGTGTAAATTTAGGTGCTATGTTATAGAATGAGGAGGTCTGTATGTGTGAAAGTCCTATGTATATATGTGTATATATGGGTACATTAAGTTTTGGCATTGCCACTTTGGCGTCACCATTTCAGCGCTGCCAAAACAGCATAGAATTTAAGGCCACAAGAATTTTGGATGGCTGGAATTTAGGACGCAGAGCAGGCAAAATTCTTTACTTCTCCTCCCCCACCCCTCCATCTCCCCACACACTGACCTCTGGTATTTGTCAGGATCATGGTTGTGCCTGCTTGCTGCAGCTGAGGGTCCTTGAGCAGAAGGGAGACGTGGGCTACCGCAGGTTGTGATTGTGAAGAAGGAATGCTCTTCAGGAAGCCTGTTCTGTCCTCTCTCACAGGCACAACCTAGAGTAGCCCACATCTCCTTTTTGTCCAAGAAACCCCAAGCTGCAGCGAGCAGGCACAACACTGGTCCCAATGAATACCAGAGGCTAGTGCTTGGAGGGGGGGGGGGGGGGGTTGAAGAAGACTTAGAGAACTTTTGCCTGTGCTGCGTCCAAAATTCTGGTGCCCAGAAATCTTGCGGCCTTAAGTTCTATGTCGTTTTGGCGGTACTGAAATGGCAATGGCAAAACGGAAATGCTGAAAAGTCCTGCTTCAAGTATATGTGTGTGTGTGTATAATAGATAGATAGATAGATAGATAGATAGATAGATAGATAGATAGATAGATAGATAGATAGATAGATAGATAGATAGATAGATAGATACACATACACACACACCATAAAACCAAAATTATACAGTGGGAGAAACACCTAGCCACATACATTGCAATTACAATTGATCTGGCAGAATACTAAAGTCTTGCCAAACTGATTCCCTTAAATGACACACTTGATCTTCCTTCTCTGCTAATGACAGAGCATGGACTCAGAATTCTGGCACTGCCTAGCATTTAATTTCAACCACAGCTTCAGCTCCTCATTGCCAACTGGGCAAAACTTGCAGTGTGAATCTGTTTGCTATGAGAAGCAGTTACCATTGACTGCTAACCTCCAGATCTGTACAATCATTGAGATCGCACGGAAAATTATACTGGACAGGTTATCACACAGAGAAATAGTATGTACCACCATCGTCTAGGAGACAGATGATAAGGATTGCGGCAGAATTTGTGATTACTCTTCTACAGCTTTAGTAAAAACACTTTTCTTCCTACATTGTTTACCCTTCTGTGATCATTTATCCCTCATCCAAAACTCATCTTACCAAATTGATTTATTAGCCTATTTTCCAAACAAAAACTTATAAACTTCCTACATTGTGATCGTAGGCAAGTCACTAAAAACCCTCCATATCCTCAGGTACAGAAATTAATTTGTAAGTACCCTGGGGACAGGGAAATACCTATTGTATCTGAATATGACCCATGTTGAGTTGCTATTGAAAAGGTGTGACCTAAATCTAAATCAATGTGTGTATGTGTATCCTAATAGCTTTTTTGTTTGAGATCTTATCCATACTAAGTTTTCAGACTAATGTATTTTTAAAGGTCATATTAATGTTTGAAATTATGTAAGGGGTTCTGTTTTTTCCGGACACCATGTATACATGTATTGTGCACATACACACAAAATTTCCAATATTCCAACTATGAAATGGTGCCAAAATGCAAAGGAGTGTAGTTTGAAGGCAGACGTACATGGGAGTGGAATCTGGGCAGGGCATGGGTGGGCTGCATAGTTATGCATGCAACTTGTAGAATAATTATTTATGCACCTTTTTTTTTTTTTTTAACTATCTGAGTGCAAGCAGATACACCAGCTCTGAATTATTGGCAAATTATAGGCGCCTACTTTTCTCTACATACTAAACTCCAGATAGGTACCCTTTTATGGAAATGCTCTTTATCCTCTGGATTCTATAAAGGTTATCCAAAGTTGGGTGCCCAGGTTTGGGCACAATCCTGAGATGTACACGCAACTTAATTAGTTTAACGAACCAATTACAGTCAATAATTGGATGCTAATAATTATTGATGTTAATCAGCACTAATTTGGATTTGCGTGTGCAGTCTTATTCTATAACCCTGGGTGTCTAAATTCCATAGCGTGCAACCCAAAAGGGGTTGTGGACATGGGATGGGCATGGGTGTGTCAGGGCGTTCTGAAAATTTGCACATAGTATTATAGAATAGTGCCATTTAAGCACTCAACTGTCATGAATTTCAGCACGGAATGTGTAGGACTTGCTGGATGTCAGGACTCACAGCACAGATCAGCGAACGTGCCGGAGACCGGATCTGAAAAAGTAAGGCTGGCGGGGGTTGGGGAGTCCAAAGTGGCGGGGGAGGGTCATTGGGGGGGTCAAAAGTAGAGGGGCCCATGACTAAATCTGTGGGGGCCCATGCCCCCATGGCCCCACCTAGCTACGCCCCTGTCGTGCACGTGTGTCCAGATGGATCTGGTCTCCTACAACACCTTGGAAACCTCTTACTAGGGTTCTCAGAATTTTGACAGCTGATTTGAGCTCCAGTTGCATAAAAATAATCACAGCTGTGGCTATAATAGTTATTTACAGGAGAAGATAACGACTCTCACGCAGTGCCATTTGCTGTTAAGGAGATTTTTCTTCTGATCCTAAAAGCAAGTGATGCTGTATCTGACAGGCAGAAACTTGCTCTGGGAGTCTAATGGCTGTTTATGTAGGTTGTAGCACAAGCTCAGCAGTACGGGTAATGAAGCTCTTATTTGTACAGTTAATACTAGATCCTGGTGGTACAAGACAGATTGTGCAAAGGTGTAAACAACGAGCAGGGGGGGGGGGGAGCATGAAAGGGAGTTTATGAAATCATGAACACTTTACTTGGAAATCATCTTAATTCTATTTTTAATTTTCTTATAGTTTTTTTTTTCATATCTTTATTGGGGTTCTCATAAATACAACACAATGAGCAAAATTTCATAACAAAAACTAAGTATAACATAGAACAGCTACAGATATAACTAGTTACTAAGGGGCCTTTTTACAAAGCTGCAGCAAGCACTAATGCATGCTTACCGCAATATAAAAATGGCTCACCGCAGGGCACCACTGAGGCATCCTGTGGTAATTTGGGGCAGTGCATGCAATACAACACAACAATCTCTCTGAAGTAGTGGCAATTGGTACTTTCATAAGACTATGGTTCTGTGAAGTGCACAGAATTTTGAATAAGAAGAAGGGGGAAAGGCCTCTGAAACAACCACCAACCCAAATGATCGTTTTCAAAAACGGGGGTTGAGGAAAATCTATGGGCTATTTATCATCACTGGCACCAAAAAAACCCAACTTATTTCTTCGAATATAAACTGCTAACTTCACAGAACTGGCTTCAGATGGATCCACATAGAGAAGTGAAAAACTACTTAACTTAAACTTCAAGTGTAGTAAACAACGTGTAAGTACTTTAATTTTTTGACCTTATGGATCAAGGTTTGCTTTTGCTGTGGATCCATCCGAAGTCAGTTCTGTGAAGTTAGCATTTTATATTTAAAGCGTGCTACTCAATTGAGTAGCGAGCCAACCAGTGATGGGTAATTGGCCAATAGCAATCAATTATCATCACTAATTGGCAATAATTGGAATTTATGCGTGCTTTTTATAGGCATATTCTAAAAATAGGTGTGCGTAAATTCTAACACGTGTGGCCATGGGAGGAGTGTGGGTGTGTCAGGGGTGTTACTCAAATTTATGCGTATTGGTATAGAATTTGGGGGAATGTGCCTAAAGTTAGGTGTGGGTATTTACACCAGGTTTTCAGTGGTATAAATGGCTGCACCTAAATTAGGCATGTTCCACGGTCCTATGCGCTATTCTATATACTGTGCCTAACTTTACACACGTTATATAGAATAGCGCTAGTTGCGTTAATCAGATGCATCTAGATTTCAGATGCCATTTACTGAATCTGGCCGCAACTGCATTCTGTGTTAGGGGGTGGGTTATGATGGGAAGCGGCATGGACTGCTCATTACAGTTAGCACAAGGTACCAGGGCTTTTTTTGAGGGGGTACCCCTAGCTGTCTGTTCGTCTGTCCAATTTAGATTGTAAGCTCTGTTGAGCAGGGACTGTCTTTTTCATGTTAATTTGTACAGCGCTGCATAAGTCTAGTAGCGCTATAGAAATGTTTAATAGTAGTAGTAGTAGTAGTAGTAGTAGGGTACTTGGGGGTACTGAGTACCAGCACCTTTTCCACGGTCTACTAAAATTGACACGTGTTTTAATGAAAGAGCTCAGGCCCTACACACCAATTCTGCCTTGTCATAGATTCTGTGAGTGGTTGCAGGGGGCCTGGCTTTTATGGGGTGGGTCCCTCAGTGATCACCCCACCCATGAAGGGTGGCACCTTTTTTGCTAGATAAAAAAAAGCACTGTACGTATCACATACTGTCACTTGTGTAGATAACAAGATTGCACTACACCTTCTCAAGAGGAGTTATTAAGCACATCCACACTAACAGCAAGCAGTATTGACATGCAAGCAAGAACAATTCAGAGACCCTTTTACTAAGCTGCGGTAAAAGGGTCCCTGCGCTAGCATCAGTGGCTATTTTTGCCATACAGCTGAGGCCCTTTTTACCACAGCAGGAAAAAAGGCTGAAAAAAGAAATGGCCTTGCAGTAAGATTGCACTTACTGCATAGCCATTGAGGTGGCGGTAAGGGCTCCCGTGCTATCCTGGCGGTAACCGGCCAACACACAACGCTGTCCAATTACCACCGGGTAACCCCCTGCAGAAATATTTTTCAAATATTTCCTGCTAGCGCTGGAAATGCTGTGTGCTGGGGATAGAACTACGGCTGGCGCCCGCGTTGTGCCGATGGTAGTTCCGGATTGCCATGTTCTAAGAAGAGGACATGCTGGGCGCATTGCTAACAATTACTGCTTCATGTTATTTGCTGTTCAAAGCATGGTAAGTGCAAAAACCTATCGCAGTTTAGTAAATAGTCCCATCAAGAATAATGGGGCTTGTTATTGAATATGCATTTAATTGCATTAACACAACTTAAAGTGCATTACTATGCATTAACTGGTTAACACACATTAATTATTGAGGCCTTAAATTTGTAAAAACAATCTTTTCTCCTTCCGTCCCACCACATGATCTACGCATTTAGATGCATTGCCTTCTTGGGCAGCATAGTCTTCCCATGCATGTTTAGACTTAAAACAAGTTCTTCATTTCATATATCCATGAATGTAACACAATTATTTTACCTGTAGAACTTATCATTGTGCTGAACGTCTCCAGGGAATCCCAGCATCCCACACAACACCCTGCTGTTGTTGGCAGTCCAGCCATCTTCACACACCTGTCTCCAGCGTCCCTTGTATTTTATTTCCACAATCCCCTCAGTGATAGGGTCGCTTAGTTTGGCACGTGCCAGGACAGGCTTGATTCGAACTTCCTCAACTTTAACAGTCCGCTTCAGAACAAAACACAGATGTTTCCATAATAGCGTTACAATCGTCAGAAAAAAATATGGGTAAATCGTTAAGAAAACGTGAATGGTACCACTCCTACCCTAGCTAAGATTATATTCATGCACGTTTCTGATTTCACATACAACTTTCTTTAAATTACCGTATTTTTCGGACTATAAGACGCACCGGACCATAAGACGCACCTAGGTTTTAGAGGAGGGAAATAGGAAAAAAAAAAGTTTTCCTTTTTCCCAACTCTAAAACCTAGGTGCTCCGGTGCGTCTTGTCCGAATCCCGCCCTCCCCCCGGCCCTGTCACCACTTCTCCCTACTCACGCAATCTTCCCTGGTGGTCTAGTGACGTCGAGGCAGGAAAGAGCCCCCTCTTTCTTGCCCAGCGCGCTGCTCTCCATCCTCCTGTATGCAGCCTGACAGTCTCGGCGAGATTCAAAATGGCCGCCGAGAATTGAAGTCTCGGTGGCCATTTTGAATCTCGCCGAGACCGTCAGGCTGCATACAGGAGGATGGAGAGCAGCGCGCTGGGCAGGAAAGAGGAGGCTCTTTCCTGCCCCGACGTCACTAGACCACCAGGGAAGATCGCGTGAGTAGGGAGAAGTCTACCTTCAGACTATAAGACACCCCCCCCCATTTTCCTCCCAAATTTGGGGGGGGGGGGGAAAAAGTGCGTCTTATAGTCCGAAAAATATGGTAGTTCCCTTGTTTTCCAACTCTTTCTACTCTATCTTGTCTATCTATATGTCCTATCTTTGCTTACACCCTATGCTGTCAATTAACATGTTTTAGGGGCCTTTTTACTAATCCGCCTAGGCGCCTACACGTGCCCAACGCACATCAATTTTGAGTTCCTGCCCGGTTACTGCGTGGACCTTGCGGTAACTTCATTTTTAATGCGTGTCCACTACGCGTGCCAGAAAATATTTCTATTTTCTAGCATGCGGGCAGTAATCGGGCAGTAAGTGGCATTTTACGCATGTAGACCATTACAGACAATTACCATGCGAGACCTTACCGCTAGGTCAATGGCTGGCAGTAAGGTCTCAGACCCAAAATGGACGCGCGGCAATTTTCATTTTGCTGCACGTCCATTTTTGGCAAAAATTTTTAAAAGGCATTTTTTTTACAGGTGCGCTGAAAAATGATTCTGCACACACCCAAAACACGCGTCTACACTACCGCAGTCCATTTTCTGGCACACCTTAGTAAAAGGGCCCCTTATTGCGTATTGTGTTGACATTGTAATGTAGCCTACAATGCCATACCTTGTATTGCTATTTGAATACTTTTACTGTTGTAATTGTCTATTGCCTATGTTTGAATTATTCGTACTGTACACTCCTTCAAAAAGGTGGTAAATAAATCCTAATAAATAAATAAAATTTATTCACTTTTAATCCCTCTTTTTTTCTGCAAGTTGTGTTCTAAAGAATTCTTCAAACTGAGTAATGAAGGGAGATAATCCTCAATCCCCTTCTTCCTCTAAAGGACAACTGAGACTTTGCCACCATCCCTGCACCCCTCCTCCACCAATTCTATGAAAGTGGAAAATGAGTATTTGAAAACAAAAATTTTATGTTTGTTAAAAATAAAGTATTCTACTTTCAGGGCACATTCAGTGTCTTTTGTAGTTTTTTATATCTTTGTAGTACATATGTATATGTGTGAATGATAGGTCTCAGTACAAGAGTATGAGTGCATGTGTACATGCTAGATTGCAAGTTTATACTTGTGAAAGTGATTGTAAGAAAGATGGATGAAATGGAGGAAAACGTGTGCATAGTGTAAGGAGATGCTTGTGTAGTAGGTAGAGTCAAGAAAAGGCACTTTTGAACAGACCACGTCCTCTGTGTACCAATGCATGGATGAGATGATAGTGGAGAAAGGAAGAATTTTGATTTGTTAGGAAGGAACTCAGTACCATTGTGGGGGAGGGGAGATCCTATTCCAAAAGAATTAGGGCCGTACTGAATATTCGTATTTGATTCGATTTGGCCCCAAATAGTACAACAAATACACTATTTGTATTTGATCAGATAGTAATTTAAATATGAATAATCCAAGGCTCTACTGTGCTAAATCCTACTGAAATAAACACTTGATCTCTGATTTCACATTGCTTCTTTTATTACTTGTTATGTTAAAGCTCAATGCCCATTATTCATATTCAATATTCGTATTTGGCCGAATAATATTTTTAATTATTTGTATTCTGCTGAATAGTAAAATATGCAATTTGGTACAGCTGTAAAAAGGATAGATTCCATCTTAACCAGTGTGGAGCCTGGCTGCTGGTGTGCAGCTTTTAAACTAGAACATGGGGGAAATCATAGTCGCTCAGGAGCACATGGTTTGGAGTAAGGTATCTTCATGAGACACTGGCAAAATGTGGAAGTTAGAATATCCTGATAGAGAGGTTATGATAAAAGCTAAAGTAACCAAGGTGTATTTAAGAACCTACAATTTTTTTTTTGTTACATTTGTACCCCACGCTTTCCCACTCATGGCAGGCTCAATGCGGCTCACATGGGGCAATGGAGGGTTAAGTGACTTGCCCAGAGTCACAAGGAGCTGCCTGTGCCTGAAGTGGGAATCAAACTCAGTTCCTCAGTTTCCCAGGACCAAAGTCCACCACCCTAACCACTAGGCCAACTCCTCCACTCTTATTGCTATACTGGGTCAGACCAAAGGTCCATCTAACCCAGTATCCTCTTTCTAACAGTGGCCAATCCAGGTCACAAGCACCTGACAGAATCCCCAAAAGTAGCAAGATTCCATACTACTTACCCCAGGGATAAGCAGTGGCTTTCCCCAGGCACTGTTTGTCTAAGCTGAGGGGGAGTCCTCCAACTGAATTGCTTCCAGTGGAGGGCGGTGTTTCAATATTTATTTTATTTATTTATTGCATTTGTATCCCACATTTTCCCACCTATTTGCAGGCTCAATGTGGCTTAAAGAGTTTTGTTATGACATAGTCATTCCAGGATATCAGATACAATTAGTAATGTAGAAAGATTACGTAAGGGAAGAGAGAAGGAAGGTGTTAGGCAGGATAGTATAGAAGGCGGACTTTAATAAGTGGGTGGGTTGGTGAGGTAGTTTTGTAGGCTATGGGTTTTCTTTGTAGGCCTTGTTGAAGAGATGTGTCTTCAAAGATTTGCAGAAGTTAGTTATTTTGTCAATAGTTTTCAGGGCTGTAGGTAATGCATTCCACAACTGCACGCTCATGTAAGAGAAGGTGGTGGCGTGTGTCAGCCTGTATTTTAGTCCTTTACAGCTGGGGAAGTGCAGATTGAGAAATTTGTCGGATGATCTTATGGCGTTTCTGGGAGGCAGATCCACGAGGTTTAGCATGTAGATTGGGGCGTCTACGTGAATGATTTTGTGTACAATTGTGCAGATCTTGAACGCAATGCGTTCCTTGAGTGGGAGCCAGTGACGTTTCTCTCTTAGGGGTTTTGCACTTTCATATTTAGTTTTTCCAAAAATGAGTCTGGCGGCAGTATTCTGGGCTGTTTGGAGTTTTTTTGATAGTCTGTTCTTTGTTTTCAATCGCTAGGGACAGTCAGGTTCCCTAGAGTTCTGCAGAGCTCGTCTGTCCCTCACTATTGAAAATGTGGTAGTGAAATAGCACCCTCCACTGGCAGGACTGTTGGTGGAGGACTCCTGCTCAGTTTAGAAGGACCAGTATCCCCAGGTCTACCTTAATAGCAGTTTATGAACTTAACTTACAAGAATTTGTCCAAATCTTTTTTTAAACCCAGCTATGCTAACTGCTTTTACTGCATTTTCTGGCAACAAGTTCCAGAGCATAACTATGCAGTGAGTGAAAAATATTTTCTTTTATTTGTTTTAAAAGTACTATTTTGTAATGAAATGGTGTGTCCCCTAGACTTTGTACTTTTTGTAAGAGTAAACAAATGATTGGCATTTACCCATCCCACTCCATTCAGGATTTTATAGACCTCTATCATATTTCCCTTCAGCTATCTCTTCTCCATGCTGAAAAGCCATAAAGAACAGACAGAATTAAGTGATTCCAAATTATTCCCATGAACTGTTATGCAGATTGTAAACAGAAATAAGAAACCTTCTTTAATTGTCTATATGCGAATGTCAGAAGTCTAAAAATAAGATGGGAGAATGTATGGCAGTAAATGAAGAAGCAGACATAATAGGAATCAGTGAGACCTGGTGGAAAGAGGACAGCCATGCTATCATAGCAGGGTACAAATTATATCAAAATGACAGGGTAGATGAAACTGATGGAAGGATGACGCTATTTGTTAAGGATGGCATAGAGTCAAGCAGGACAAAAAGTTCTTCAAGACTTGCTAGGGAAGAAAACTTTCTAAATGCTATAAATGACTGCTTCATGGAGCAATTGGTCCATAAATTGAACAGAAGAAAAAATACTTTAGATCTAGCTCTTACTGGCATGTGGGACCTGGTTCAAGGGAAAATGATGGTGGGGCCACTGAGCAATAGTGATCATAATGCAATCAAACTTGTCATCACCGGAAGGAAGATGCTAAAATAAACTATTAATTTCTAAAAGGGAGACTATTTGGCCTTCCTTGTCTGGGTCCTTCTGCACCGCATGGATATAAGGTGTTTGTGTCCGGCTCAATTATCATTGCTAACAATCTTAGTCAAATGGCTATCCCCGAGAGTCCTTTCTTTACAATGGTGGCATTCTCGCATTCTCACATGATTGGGTTCATGTTCATGGAGCGCCTGGACATTCAAGACATTTTGTCCCCGGCAGAGAAAAACTTTCAATGCTGCCGATTCCCTTTCTGGAATACATACACTGTCTGCAGCTACACGGAGTATATTGCTTGACCTATGATCTATATGCCTTTATAGTGAATGTACATATCTCATGGCCTAGGGAATTTTGTGGGAGGGGGAAGGGTGGGGTTTATACTTGCTATTCTATAATGGTGTATGTTTTTACATGAATATATGCTGTTCCTTTTTGAATAAACATGATTGAAACATAAAAGGGAGACTATGATAAAGTGAGGGAATTTGAAAAAACTAAAAAAGTGTGTTGTCAGGGTCAAAAGTTTGTATGAGTTGTGGAGTCCACTGTGGGCATAGTAACATTTATTTATTTTATTGCATTTGTATCCCACATTTTCCCACCTTTTTGCAGGCTCAGTGTGGCTTACAATACATTATGAATGATGGAAATACATTTTGTTACAATTCGGTTATGGATTACATTGTGAAGAGTTGTACGAGACAAAATCAAAGTATCGTTAAGGAATATATCAATGGAAAAGAACGTTGAAACATTGGAAGGAAACAACGAGGAGCTAAGGGGCAGTATATCATAACAGAAAACATATGATATACATTTTTTTTTTTTTGTGAGTAGAGGTATGAGTGTGGTGAGGTTTCAGGATAGAAAATTCATAAGTGGATGTGTTGATGTATTACTGAACAGTGAGTGTGGATTTTATGTGTTTTGGTTCTTTCCGTAAATTTTCTCAAAAAGATGTGTTTTCAATAATTTGCGGAAGTTGGTTTGTTTGCAGATCGTTTTCAGGCCACGCGGCAGCGCGTTCCAGACCTGCATGCTCATGTAAGAAAAGGTTGACGCGTGCAGCGCCTTGTATTTCAGGCCCTTGCAGTTAAGTTAGGGAAGTGGAGGTTGAGGAAAGTTCTGGATGATTTTTTAGCGTTTCTGGGTGGTAAGTCGATTAACTCAGACATGTAGGCTGGGGCTTCTCCGTGAATAATTTTGTGCCCTAGTGTGCATACTTTAAAAGTAATGCGTTCCTTGAGTGGGAGCCAGTGTAGCTTCTCTCATAATGGTTTTGCACTTTCATATTTTGGTTTTCCGAATATGAGTCTGGCTGCTGTATTCTGGGCTGTTTGAAGTTTCCTCAGTATTTGCTCTTTGCAGCCTGCGTACAGTGAGTTGCAGTAGTCCAGATGGCTGAGTACGAGGGATTGCACTAGGCTGCGGAAGACGGATCTTTGGAAGAATGGTCTTATTCTTTTCAGTTTCCACATGCAGTAGAACATTTTTTTGGTTGTGTTGTTTGCATGGGTTTCGAGTGTTAGGTGGCGGTCGATAGTAACTCCAAGGATTTTTAGTGTTTCTGAGATTGGAAGGTTTAGTTTTGGTGTATTTATAGCGGTAAATTCCTTCGTGTTGTATTGGGAAGTAAGTATCAGGCACTGAGTTTTTTCTGCATTTAGTTTCAGACGAAATGCATCTGCCCAGGTGTTCATGATGTGTAGACTTTGGTTGATTTCATTGGAGATTTCTTTGATGTCTTGTTTGAAAGGGATGTATATTGTTACATCATCGGCGTATATATATGGGTTGAGGTTATGGTTTGATAGGAGGTTTGCCAAGGGGATCATCATTAGGTTGAAGATGGTTGGTGAGAGAGGTGATCCTTGTGGTACTCCACATTCAGGTGTCCATGCGGCAGACGTGGCTGACTTTGATGTGACTTGGTATGAACGCTTGGTTAGGAACCCCTTGAACCAGTTTAGGACGTTTCCTCCAATGCCAAAATATTCGAGTATGTGTAATAGGATTCCGTGGTCAACCATGTCGAAGGCACTTGACATGTCAAATTGTACGAGGAGTATATTGTTGCCGGTTGCAATCATTTGTTTAAATTTAGTCATGAGGGTAATTAATACTGTTTCTGTACTATGATTCGATCGGAATCCTGATTGGGCATCATGCAGTATTGAGTATTTATTTAGATAGTTGGTGAGTTGTTTAGTTACGATTCCTTCGGTTATTTTGGTTGTTAGGGGTATGGATGCTACTGGTCTGTAGTTGGTTATTTCTCTTGCGCTTTGTGTCTTTGGGTAATGGGGTTTGAGTAAAAATTTTCCTTTTTCTTTTGGGAAAAGTCCATTTAGTAGCATGAAGTTTATGTGGTTCGTTAGGTCTGTTATGAATTGTTGAGGAGCTGATTTCATGAGGTTATTTGGGCATATGTCTAGTTTGCAGTAGGATTTGGCATATCTTTTAAGTGTATCAGAGATGAGGTCTTCTGATAGTAGTTCGAATTCGGTCCAGGTTCTGTCTGCTGGGTATATGCCGTCTTCTGGGTCTAGACAATCTAGGAATGAGGCGTATTCGATTTGGCTGGAAGGTATTTTAAGTCGTAACTGTATCATTTTCTCCTTGAAGTATTTCGCAAGGCTGTCTACGTCTGGTATATCTTAGTAAATGATGGCTGATAAAAGACCCATATGGTTCATTCATTCTGCCCAACAAAGTGGCCAGATTGGTACCTGCCAGTGCATGCAGTTACACCCCTCTATGCTCTTCTTAAAGCACCAAGGTCATTTAAGTTTTGCTTTAATCGCATTGTCTTTCTATATAGGGATCCTCTGTGTTTATCAACACCTTTTTGAATTTTGTCATGGTTTTTGTCCCCACTACCTCCCCCAGGAGGGTATTCTAGGCAACCATCACCCGATCTATGAAAAATTATTTCCTGATGTTACCCTAACCGCCTTATTTTTGAAAGAGAAAGACGCCCATATTTCGACCCAAATCGGGAGATGGGCGTCTTTCTCCCGTGGGCACCCAAATCAGTATAATCGAAAGCTGATTTTGAGCATCTTCAACTGCAATCTGTCGCGGAAACGGCCAAAGTTGACGGGGGCGTGTCGGAGGTGTGGTGAAGGCGGGACTGGGGCATGTTTGTCGGCCGAGGAGAGATGGCCGTCCTCGGCCGACAATCGAAAAAAGAAAGGCATTTTTAGCGCGAATTTGGGTCACTTTTTTTGGACCCTTTTTTTCACGAACAAGTCCCAAAAAAGTTCCCTAAATGACCAGATGACCACCGGAGAGAATCGGGGATGACCACCCCTGACTCCCCCAGTGGTCACTAAGCCCCTCCCACCCAAAAAAAAACAACTTAAAAAACTTTTTTTTCCAGCCTGTATGCCAGCCTCAAATGTCATACCCAGCTCCATCACGGCAGTATGCAGGTCCCTGGAGCAGTTGTTAGTGGGTGTAGGGGACTTCAGCCAGGTGGACCCAGGCCCATCCCCCCCACCTGTTACACTTGTGGTGGTAATTGGGAGCCCTCCAAACCGCCCTCCAAAACCCACTGTACCCACATCTAGGTGCCCCCGTTCAGTCATAAGTGCTATGGTAATGGTGTAGAGTTGTGGGGAGTGGGTTTTGGGGGGGATATGGGGGGCTCAGCACTCAAGGGAAGGGAGCTATGGACTTCAGAGGTAGTTAACTTTTTTTTTTAATTGTTGCAAGTGCCCCCTAGGGTGCCCGGTTGGTGTCCTGGCATGGGAGGGGGACCAGTGCACTACGAATCCTGGCCCCTCCCACGACCCAATGCCTTGGATTTGTTCATTTTTGACCTGGGCGCCTTCGGTTTCCATTATCGGTGAAAAACGAAACCGCCCAGCTCAAATCTGCACAAATCTGTTGCATTTGGCTGGCACAAACCGTATTATTGGAAAAAAGATGGACGCCCATTTTTTTTTTTTTTACAAAATATGGTCTGTCCCACACCTTCACGTACCCGTTCTCGGAGATAGACGCCCATGGAGATGGGCGTTCGCTTTCGATTATGCCCCTCTAAGTCTACCACCCTACAACTTCAATTCATGTCCTCTAGTTCTACCACTTCTCTATCTCTGAAAAACATTTATTAGTATATTTATACCATTAAAGCAATTAAACTTCTCTATCATATCTCCCCTTTCCTTTATGTTATTGTGTTACTGTGGCAGCCCCCGAGGACCACTAGGATGGCCCCTGCCATCATTCAGGGTTAAAAAAAGAATGCTAGATGCAGGGTTCAGACCTTACATTGAAGCACACTAAGCTAAATGATGCATCTGATGCACCCAGTAAAGTGGACCCCTTGACCCCTTCCTTTTTCTCCTCTCTCTCCCCCCCCTCCGCTCTTATCAATTTATCTCCTTCCCAACCTCTGCTCCTCTACCCCACGGTCCTCCAAATCTGCTGTCTTTATCACTGCCACTAGCCCCGGGGGTCTTCTCTCTGCTGTAACTTCTTATTGCAGCATTTTCCCCTCTCTTCTCTTCCCTTTCATCTCTATGTGCAATATTTCCTCTCTCCGTGGCCTGTCTTTCTATCTTTTCCCCAACCGGCATGTCATCTGAAGACGCTACTAATGATGATATCACTCCAGGGAAAATCTCAGCCTTCGACCTGCTCACTTCTACCAGGGGCAATGTAACTTGTGATATCTCAGTAAGACCTGGCTGATGTTTTGACCTGGGAGAAGGGGGAGTAATGGGACCTGTAGGACTCTTCTCCCCGCCATGACTACTACTACTACTACTTATCATTTCTATAGCACTACTAGACATACGCAGCGCTGTACACTTGAACATGAAGAGACAGTCCCTGCTCAACAGAGCTTACAATCTAATTAGGACAGACAAACAGGACAAACAAAAGATAAGGGAATATTAAGGTGAGGATGATAAAATAAGGGTTCTGAACAAGTGAATAAGGGTTAGGAGTTAAAAGCAGCATCAAAAAGGTGGGCTTTTAGCTTAGATTTGAAGACGGCCAGAGATGGAGCTTGACGTACCGGCTCAGGAAGTCTATTCCAGGCATATGGTGCAGCAAGATAAAAGGAACGGAGTCTGGAGTTAACAGTGGAGGAGAAGGGTGCAGATAAGAGATATTTACCCAGTGAACAGAGTTCCCGGGGAGGAATGTAGGGAGAGATGAGAGTGGAGAGGTACTGAGGAGCTGCAGAGTGAATGCACTTGTAGTTCAATAAGAGGAGTTTGAACTGTATGCAGAAACGGATAGGAAGCCAATGAAATGACTTGAGGAGAGGGCTAATATGAGCATAACGACTCTGGCGGAATATTAGTCGTGCAGCAGAATTTTGAACAGATTGAAGAAGAGAGAGATGGCTAAGTGGGAGACCTGTGAGAAGGAAGTTGCAATAGTCTAAGCGAGACTACCCAAGCCATGAGCAGCTGGTTCACCCTGAGTAGCACAAGTGATTGCCTGTGAACCTCATCAGGCTAAGTTGAAAGCTTCTCACTGTGCTTTGGCATGTTTCGCCCTCTCAAAGGGTTGCGTCAGAGGCTTGAAACAGAACCCAGTGGTGTTGACAGAATGCTTCACCTACTAGTTTTAAACTACTCTCTCCTCAGACATGGCCATCTTAGAGTTTTTTGACATGGCCATGTCGGGCTTTTAATTATATATGCATTTATTATTTTAGCAGTGAATAAATTGAACATTTTGCACATCTTGGTAGTTTTTTTGAGATCTACTGCTTCTTTTTTTCTGTGCTGGATCTTGTAGATCGATTGCCTATTTGTTTTCTTGGTGTTTTATTTTATTTATTTGTTACATTTGTACCCCACATTTCCCACCTATTTGCAGGCTCAATGTGGCTTACATGATACCAGAGAGGTGTTAATAGACTCCGGAATAAAGCAAATACAGATAATGGTTAAGTTGGGGTAGGAAGGGTAGGGGCCACATGAAGGAACATGTGGTGGGGCCATATAGAGGATAGTAAGAAAAGATGAGATTGTTTGGTGATCAATACGAACTGTAGTGGTGTAGTGTCGCTGATTTCAGGCATTTAGGTTAGGTCGGGGGGGGGGGGGTAAGCCTTTTAGAACAGGTGGGTTTTTAGATTTTTTCTGAATTGGAGGTGGTCATAGGTGGTTTTCACGGTTTTTGGTAGTGCGTTCCATAGCTCTGTACTGATGTAGGAAAAACTAGATGCGTAGGTTGATTTGTATTTTAGTCTTTTGCAGCTTGGGTAGTTAAGGTTTAGGTATTGTCGTGCTGATGAGGATGTGTTTTTGGTTGGCAGGTCGATTAGGTTCGTCATATATCCCGGTGCTTCACAGTGCAGATTTTGATTTTTGTCACCCTTCTCTGAACCTTGCTTAGTTGTGCTATATCTGTTTTGAAATGGGGCAACCAGAACTGAACACACTCACATAACTTTGTGAGTTTAAATGCTTTGAAAATACAACTCTTTGTCTTCTAAATTCCTCCTTGAATTGCCACAGTATACTGGTAGGATTCAGACTTTGGAGGTAAATACTGCTGCTATCAGTGGTAAGGTGATAATCTTGGAGCTACAGTTGCAATAGGTGAAGAGACGGCAATTGGAGAAGAGACGGCTGAAGGGAGACATGATAGAGATATAAAATAATGAGTGGAGTGGAACAGGTGGATGTGAGGGGTCTGCTCACGCTTTCCAAAAATACTAGGACTAGGGGGCATGCAATGAAACTACAGTGTAGTAAATTTAAAACAAATCAGAGAAAATGTTTCTTCACCCAACGCGTAATTAAACTCTGGAATTCGTTGCCGGAGAACGTGGTGAAGGCGGTTAGCTTGGCAGAGTTTAAAAAGGGGTTAGACGGTTTCCTAAAGGACAAGTCCATAAACCGCTACTAAATGGACTTGGGAAAAATCCACAATTCCAGGAATAACATGTATAGAATGTTTGTATGTTTGGGAAGCTTGCCAGGTGCCCTTGGCCTGGATTGGCCGCTGTCGTGGACAGGATGCTGGGCTCGATGGACCCTTGGTCTTTTCCCAGTGTGGCATTACTTAAGTACTTATATACTCAAAGGGGGTTGTTTACTAAAGCTTAGCTCAAGTTATCTGCAGTAGGGCCAATTTTATTCCTATGGGCCCTGCTGCAGATAACTCAAGCTAAGCTTTAGTAAACAACCCCCTTTTGTCTTGCATGATAAAATGATATTATATCATCGAGTTGAAAATTTAGAAAATTGTATTAAAGGATTGAACTTGAGTTTATTATATTTTTCCCAAGTTCTTACAACTACTCCTAAAGAGACATTTTATACATTTTTGAAAGAGGTCTTAAAGTATGAAGAGTCAGCTTTGCCACCTTTGAATAAAATATATTTTATTCCCATTTCTTCTACGAAGTGCAGTAGTTTGCTAGCTAAATCTGATTAAGAAGTTCTTTCCTCTGATAGTTTGAACCTAACTAACATTTTGGAAACTTCTGCAGAAGAAATTACATCTTGTGCTACCCTTTTGATTTCTTTTGTATTTCTACAGGACATAGAAGCTATTTGCACCTTTTCTTTAGATTGAAGGACTGTAACTTTATGTAGAAAAAAAGATGTAACTAATAACCAGCAGAATGCAAACGAATTGTAGAAAGCTTTTGTTTTTCACACAGAGCACGAACTCTGTCACTGGAGAATGTGGTCAAGTCAGAGGAAAATACATAAAAATGATAATCCAGGTAGACTTGGGAGAGCCATTCCTTATACTAGGTAATGAATTATGCAAAATAGATCTACTTTTGGGATCTGCCGGGTACTTGTGATCCAGGCTGGCATGATGGACCTTGGTCTGATCCAGTATGGCTTTTCTTATTTTCCTATGGTTATCTCAATATTGTCTCTTTAACAGCATGAAGGAATAGTTTTTTTTTTAAACTAAGACACTTTCTAATCTTTTTTTCTGAGGTTTTTTCCTATTCTGTTTTAATTGAATATGATAGAGTAAAATGGAAATAGAATGATCCAGCTTGACTCAGGATTTTCTATAAGCAGTAGTAAGAGCTACACAGCTGCCAATAAAGTCTTCCAGACTTATTTTTCAAGTAGAGACCCCAGAAAAATGAGTGAAAACATGTATACAGGAAGTGAACAACCCTTCGGAGACCTTGCAGTAGAGCACAATATGGCAATGAGTACAATTAATAACTTTTGGAGCTTTCCAAAATGGCATGAACAACAGTCAACTGTTCCCTTTTATGATGGCAGATATTGATGAAAATACAATTATTTGGTCATTATTCATCATCTGGAAGCCCAAACGTTTGGGGATGAATCAGTATGAAAAGTGACAGAGGTCTTTATTTACTACGATTTAGTCCCATTGGTACAGGACGAGAATCAGGCATAAAATGATGACTAGGCAATTTATGAAATTCTGCGAATGCCTTCCAACTGCCCTGGTGTAGCTTTTATTATATGGATTATTAGTGGCACGGAGGCTTGATTTCTGAAACTTTAACCATTTCAAGAAGGACTTAATAGTCCCAACTCTAAGAAGCCTCATCCTTTGAGATTTACTCTACTGAAGTTGCCCCCTCTCAACTAACTCACTTATAACTAAGTCTAATTGTTCTTCTCAACCATGGTCTTACTGTTATACTTCCAAACCTCCTATTTGTTTGTTATCTATGTCTGTCTGTCTGTCTTGATTAGACTGTAAGTTCCAAGGATCTTTTTGAGAAGCATCAGAGCTGTTCAGAACAGTCGCAATAACAGTTTAGCAGAGAGACAGTTGGAAAAGAAATTAGCCAAAAGAAATGAACCTGTGGCAACAAAGATCAATGGTCACTCTAGATCAAGGTACAAAAATAGGCCTTGATTCCCACCTTAAATCTGGGAAAAGTCTTTTCCATGCAAAAGTAGCAGGGAACCGAATTCCAAAAGAGAGGACCAAAAACACAGAAGGCTGAAGGGTACATACATTGTAAGCACATGAGCAGGAGGTACAACAAAAAGGTTGTCATTCTGGGATAAGAGGGGATGAGCTTAATAGTAGTGAATATGAGCATTGAAAAGATGTGGCTTTCCAGGTTGATTGACCTTGAAGGTCAGAGACAGAAGCTTGAACTTTAGCCTTTATGCAGTGGTTTTTGAGCAGAAGGGGAGAGTCATGGTCAGTTTTCTTGGCTACGTATAGGAACTTTACAGCAGAGCTCCACACATTCTGATAGTAATAATGATAATAGCAGTAATAGGGTTGTGAGACAAGAGCGGCAGTAGAATGCATTTTGCATTTTAGGATTTCCTCCTCTAACATCACAGATGCTGGAAATATTCCAGGAAAAAAAAAACACCAGTCTATGGGTTTGGCAATACTGCTGGGAAAGATCAGAACAGACCTCACTTCTTGCTTCCTTTTTTTCCTCTGGTTTAGTTTGTTTAAGTTTTTAGTTCTAATTTCTTTTTGTTGGCTTTCAAGATGATTTTACATAAATGGGTACTTATTGGTATTGTGGTTACATGGTAGGACAGAGAAAGGAAGTACAATGAGAAGGAACTGCAGGGCAAAGAATTCAAACAATTTGTGTTTTCATACAGCTCTGTGTATGTTATTTTGCACTCATTTGTCTCTTGCCCTTCTTTCATTTCACTTTGCTGGTCATGGCTAAAGACCATTATAAGTAGAGATCCAAGATTCAAAGAGGGGGGGGGGGGTCAAAGAACAAAAGGAAAGAAATACGCGTATGACATGGCAAATTAACCTACTGTATCTTCAGGAGTTCATAGAATTCAATGAGAGCATTCTTAGAATCAGAAGGGGTGGACGGACACTCTAAACCAGTGCGCCTTCAGTTCCAGTTCTTTTGGCCACCAAAAAGATGGCCAATAAAGCTGGTTCAAAAAATATAGTTAACAGATTGAAAATTAATAATGCATTTACATGGATAATTAAGAAAGAACACTGCTCCCCATTTGCAAGACACCTGAGCGAAGCAGCAATAACGCTTTCATCTCTCTCACCACTTCAGGAAACATCAACACTTAGACTCATAAGCAACTTTTCCACAATTCCTAAAGAACAATTTCAGTAGCCATTCTCTATCAAACAGAAGAGCAAAAGTCACCATTAGTGTGGCTGAAGTACACTGCTCAGAATCTGAAGTAAAGTTGTAGTGTCTAATATATCTAGTTCTATGTCAGCTTCATCATGAATTTGTACTTGTGCAACCCACTTCTTAAGAGGTAAATAATATGCTCACACAACTGGTGGAAAATTAGATTCTGCAACATTCAAAACTTCTTAAGATACAGTATTTCTTAAACATTTCTTTGGCTGATACCATAGGCAATCTTGGGAAATTCAATAAGCACAAGTTACAGCTTCAAATGGAATTCTCCAAACTCTCAATCTTATCATCGCAGAAACATATTTGACCATAGATAATTGCAAATCTTTGACTGAGCCAATAGTTAACTCAATATTATTGATTTTACCAGTCACTTGAGTTAATTCCTCAGTATGAGAAGCCACTGTATCTTCCAAAGCTTTCACTTTCTCAGCCAGCATATTAATGTGGGGAAACAGTGCCAGAGCCGGTGGTGGGAGGCGGGGCTAGTGGTTGGGAGGCGGGGATAGTGCTGGGCAGACTTATACGGTCTGTGCCCTGAAAAGGCCAGATACAAATCAAGGTAAGGTATACACAAAAAGTAGCACATATGAGTTTATCTTGTTGGGCAGACTGGATGGACCGTGCGGGTCTTTTTCTGCCGTCATTTACTATGTTACTATGTCACCCTCATCTTTAAGTGTGAATACCAAACAAAAGTAAGTGTTCAATAGATCTTTCTTATGATACCATTAATGACTATGGAGACAAATCCTACATAACATGGGATTTTCTGGATATTAGCCAGAGTGAGAGAGGGGGAGTATGAAATTAAGAGTGGGAGAATAACAGAGTAAGAGTGAAAGTGAGTGAGAGTTGGAGAAGGTGAAAAGAAGGTGGTCTCCAGCCCAGCAGAAGCACAGGGGCCACCTTTTTTACATTATTGGGGGTGCTAACCCCAGTGGAAATAACCCCTCCCTGGACACATACAAGGAATTTTATCAATATTGGGGGTGCTCAAGCACCCACAGCACCCACAGAGTCGGCTCCTATGAGCAGAAGGACTGGAAAGATGTCTCACCAAAGAGGGAGAGCAAGGATCTCTCCCTGGGCAGAGCTGAGAAAATTTCTATTCAAATTGAGCTAAAATCAGAAATGTTGCTACAGTTAAATTCTGTTCTTAAACAATGGGTAAGCTACAGTAAATATGTGGTGTTGATTCTGTGTGGAAACGTAAAACATAATATCTTACAGAGACACGCAGAGATTGTAAGTTCCTATCTATTTCATTAATCAGACTTCAATTAAATTTGATAATGAATCTGTGTAACTATTAATTTGAGCTAAATAAAACCATACTTTAATCCCCAAGCAAAGTTATATTCACTATAAGCACCTCTCGCTTATATAAAGCATAGCATTAAAGGGGTAGACGGGTATTGCCCAATAAGATATAAACAGATCTTCTAACAGCTCATGCTGATAAGAAAAGAGCATCTTACCTGTACACTGAGGGGCTGTAATTTACCATCCTGGTTGAATTTGGGTGAGCGTTTTGCAGAGCAGACCACACCCACATCCTCTGAGTGTTTGCAGTCACTCACACCCCAGCCATTGGAGTCACATTCCGCAATGGAACTCTCAGTGCCGGTACAGTGAACGTTATCCAACCAGATGGGGCCTAATATAAAACAGAAAAGAATACATAGTCAGAATTCTAGTGATCACCTGAAAGTCTCAGATATGTTCTGGAATCATTTAAAACCTCATGTTAATCTGCACAATACCTTCAAGCTTTCTCTGCATACATGATGGAGTCATTTCTAAACTGCAGTGAAACATGCTGTTTTAACATGGCAAAACTGGCCCCACGAGACAATAAGCTGCAGACTTCAGTACACAGATTAGGGACTAATAAGGTAAATTTTATTTTGCATTCCTGAAGCTAACACCACCGCACATTCCTGGCCGCAGTAGTGTGAAGCTAGTGAGCCCCAAGTTGGGCCTTCTGTCTTTTAAAGGGCCAGACCAAAGCTTAAATTAATTAACCCCACCCCCTCCCAAACACCTATCACCATCTCAAAACAACTACCCCTCACTTACTGATTCCCCTGGCATCAATAAGTACCCCTTCTATCCCCTCTTCACCTACAGAGGTCTCCCTGAGAAAAGGATGGTAGTTTTGGGGTGAGAGGAATGATCCTGGGATGCTTCTGCTCTGGCAGCTCCCAGTTGAGAATGGCCACCAGCCTCCTAGGTAGACTACTGTTAGGGAGCTGAGAGAGCCATTGGCACGCTGGGAGCCACTGAGGCAGGAGCATCTTGAGAATCACTCTTGTGCTCTCATCGCCCCTCACTACCCACCAAGGAGACCTCCCTGTAAGTACTAAGGGATGGGGAGTGGGAGTGTACTTATAGATGTCACAGAAACAGGGGTGAGGGTTCTTTGCTAATGCAGTGGCCCTTTTATGAGACTCCCCCAGGAAAATCAGGACACATATTAACAACACAGTACTCCTGAGTAAGAAAGATTGTGCCATCTCAAAGGTGACATTATCTGTCTATGAGTAACACAGCTTGCAAGCTTAAACTCAAGCTGTGTTGTTCATTCCTCATGACACCGTGCTGCTTTGCATGCTTTATATCTCCTAGGTAACTTGTACGCAGCTAAATCATCATTACCTAAGGGCAAAGGGCACATTATTTGTTCAAAAACATGCACTTTTCCCTTAATGCACATTAATACGTTTCCCTCATAGTATTTGCTAAAATTAAATAGGGTGTGCATGAAAAATATTTTTTCATTTTATTTTTTTATTAATTTTATTAATTTATTTTATTTTGAAAAATGTTTTTGGTCATTTTGGGATTAAGTTTCAGCAACCACATATATATACACAGATTTTTAAACAGATGTCCTTGTATATATAAGCCTTGGAAGAATCTGTTCAAAAAGACGGTTCAAAAAGCCCAAAAAATAAATAAATATACAAACTTCTCACGGTCACTGAAAATATATGGTTAAGGTTATACAGATAACATAATTATCCCTTCTCTATAAGTATGATAAACATATAAATTTATTTATATAGCAGCTGAATTTCACCACTATCCCCCTAATTCTATAAAGGTCACCAAAAATTGCGTACACAAATTTAGGTGCATTCCTGATTTGTGCATGTAATTTAATAGAATGAGCCAATTAGTGCCAATAATTGGCTTTTTAACAAGCAATTAACACTAATTAGATTTAATTGGGACTAATGTATGTAAAGCTAGGCATGGGATCTGCGCCTAAAATTTATGCACTGTCCAAAAAAGAGGGCGTGGAAATGGGAGTATCATGGATTTTTTGGGATGGAATGGGGGCATGGTTTTGAGTTATAGATGGAATTACAGAATATGGGTGTTCCGCACGTAAATTTAGATGCGGGAATTCGCTGCAAATGGCAGTGCCTAAATTTACACGTAACCTCTCCGCTTAAGTAGTTATTCTATAAACTGCGCTGAACTTTAGGCATGGCTTATAGAATACTTCTTACACAGGTATTGTTCGGTGCTGATTGTTTAGGCACCATATATAGAATCTAGTCATATACGCTTATTTTATAAAGCCACATCAAACATCCAAAAGGAAGCAATACTGGCATATTATTGATGGTGTAAAACTCTCTCCTTTGGGAGGGGATCATGTAAATCTTTAATTTATAGAGAACAATACTGGATACATCACTTACAATGCCTTCCCCTGTAGGTTTGAATGATTATATTGAATGGCATGCACTTGTAATTGGATAGATAGTAGACGAGGGGGTTGGTGGACTGGTGTCATGTGATTGAATTTGATTGGTTCTTTTGAACTGAAGGTTTGTATAAAATGCTGGGAGCCATCTTTGTTCTTTCAGTCCCTTAATAGAACACAAGGGTGGTATATGGGCGAGTGTTTTTATGTTTCAATCATTTTTATTAAAGCATAACACGCAACAACAAATATAATGCAGAGAACAATTTTTGGAACCACATGACCTAACCCTCCCTTTCCCACCCCACTCAATCTCTAGTCATAATTAGGCAAGAATGTTCAGAACTTGATTAGTTGGCTTCGCATAGCTGGAGACCTTGTATTCCAAAAAGGGACCCAACATGCTTGGAATTGTAATTCAGAAGGGGAAGAAATATCTCATACTGCTATGCGTTCCACACGCAACAATCCAATCATCTGCGAGTGTCACACCTACATAGACAGGCCACTCAGGGATTAGTGTTTTTAACTTTTTATATTTATAGAAGGAATTTGGGATGTTGTTATTTAACGGGATTTGGGAATTATTTTGTTGTTAATGTAGTTGTACTTTTCTAATGAGTGTTTTATGTATTTCAGAATGAATGCTTGTTGAAACCTTGATGCAAAGCTATTACTGGCTCGAAATGTGATTGTGTTGGTTGGTTTTGAAATATAATATAAGCAGCTGGCATGATCAGGTAAGTGCTGATATGATAAAGTTTCGTTCACTCATTGTAGAAATTGTTTCTTAAGTGATATATTTGGTGATGTACATGGGTAGATAATCATAATTTTGAAAGGCAACCTGGAGGATGTAATGGGGCATTTCTACAAATTGAAGAGTAGCAAATCTCCTGGACCAGATAGTATTCATCCCAGAGTCCTGATAGAACAGAAAAATGAACCTGCAGAGCTATTGTTAGTAATATGTCATTTATCCTTAAAATCGAGCATGGTACCGGAAGATTGGAGTGTGGTCAATGTAACTTTGGAAGGCTAAGTGCTTTGAAAATATGCCTCAATATCAACCAGCTCACCTTTATCCATGTTTTTTTACCCCTTCAAAGAAATGTAGTAGATTGGTGATGCAAGATTTCCCTTCACTAAATCCATGTTGACTTTGTCTTATTAATCCATGCCTTTGAATATGCTCTGTGATTTTGTTCTCTACCATTTTGCCCGGCACCGACATCAGACTCACTGGTCTATAATTTCCCAGATCTCCTCTGGAACTTTTTAAAAAATTGGCGTTACATTGACCACCCTCCAAAGTACGTTTGACAAAGTACCTCATGAAAGACTCCAGAGGAAATTGGAGAGTCATGGGATAGGAGGTAGTGTTCGTTTGTGGATTAAAAACTGGTTAAAAGATAGAAAACAGAGAGTAGGGTTAAATGGTCAGTATTCTCAATGGAGAAGGGTAGATAGTGGGGTTCCCCAGGGGTCTGTGCTGGGACCGCTGCTTTTTAACATATTTATAAATGATCTAGAGATGGGAGTAACTAGATAGGTAATTATAATTACTGATGGCACAAAGTTATTCAAAGTTGTTAAATTGCAAGAGGATTGTGAAAGATTACAAGAGGACCTTACGAGACTGAGAGACTGGGTGTCTAAATGGCAGATGACATTTAATATGAGCAAGTGCAAAGTGATGCATGTGGGAAAGAGGAACCCGAATTATAGCTACATCATGCAAGGTTCCAAGTTAGGAGTCACAGACCAAGAAAGGGATCTAGGTGTCGTACTTGTGTACTTATGTAGAGGAAGCTTCTGTATATTGGGAGCTAACCTTTTGTCTCATATATGATTATCCCAGAACTCGAAAGATACTTCTCTCCATTGATTAAAGAACTTCTTAAAAGGGTGTAGAAATATCTGTTATATTTATCGGAAGTGTTTTTTGAAGAATATTTTATAAAACCAACACTGGAGCCTATCACGTGGCTTTATAAAATTGGCCCATATATTCATCCCCGGTAGGGCACAAATGCTCTCAAACAAATGTACATCTGCTCCAAGACAGGTATAAAAATTTGTGTATATATTTTCGGGGGGCAATTCTACAGCTTGGTGCTTTGATTTATGTGCTCTGAAGCTGAGTGGCAGGAGCCTATCCTATAACAGCACCTCGGTGCCCAGGCTCCATTATAGAATACTAGCACGCCTGCAGTTACAGCAGTTATAGAGCAGCATAGAGGGAGACATTGGATGGAAGGATTGGAAGACGGTAGATGGGTGGAAGGATGGGGAGAGACAGAAGGAAGACACTTGATGGAAGGGTAGGAGAGAATGAGGGAAGATGCTGGAAGGAAGGATAGGGAGAGAAAGAGGAGACGCTGGATGGAAGGATGCAGAGAGAAAGAGGGGGAGACACTGGAAGGATGGGGAGAGAAAGAGGGGAGATGCTAGATGGAAAGGGGGAGAGGATAAAGTTAGTGAAAGAGTGGAGAATAAGAGGAAGGGGCACGGGGAGAACAAAGGTGAGGAAAAAATGAAAAACCATAGGTAGATGAAGTAAAAAGAGGGAAATTAAAGAATGGATAGTAAGAATGAATAAAATCTGGACAGAGCGAGAGAGACAGAAAAATAAATTAAAGAAAGAAGAGAAAAATGAAAAATGAACAGGAAACCCTGGCAAGAGAAGACAAAGGAAAGCAGAATCAAGAGATTGGGACCAACAAAATTAGAAAAAGTAAAGGCCAGACAACAAAGGTACAGAAAATAATTTTATTTTTAATTTAGGAAAAAGTAATGTGGTAGCTGTGTTAATAAAGGTTAATAAATGCAAATAAAACAAAAATAGAAAATAAGGTAATACTTTTATATTGGACTGATTGTAATACATTTTTGATTAGCCTTCAGAGACCAACACTTCCTTCCTCAAGTCAGGAGAGGATACCATAACAGCAGTACATTGTCCTGACCTGAGGCAGGAGGTTTTGACCTCTGAAAGCTTAGTTGAAAAGGGGATTAGGCTAGTACAATAAAAAGGTATCATCTTATTTTCTATTTTCAAGTGCCTGAACTGAGCATAAGCGAGAAGGCTGGCATCGGTGTTTGAAGCATGCTGCCAACTGCCGCACTGCTCAAATAGTACAGAAGGAGGCTCATGAAATGGACCTCTTCAACTAGAGGGGCTTGGCCAGCTCCACCAGTGATTCAACCAGTGCCACAATTTTGGAGTGGGCTTAAGCTCAAAATGTTCATGGTTATGTCCCTGAGGTGAATAGATACTGGATAGGGAGTGTCATAGAGTGAACTGAAAAACTCCTTCTTACACATCCCTGTTGTCACTGGTGTAAATAAAATATTTTCTGAAATGGCCGCGGG
This sequence comes from Microcaecilia unicolor, assembly GCF_901765095.1. Taxonomy (NCBI): domain Eukaryota; kingdom Metazoa; phylum Chordata; class Amphibia; order Gymnophiona; family Siphonopidae; genus Microcaecilia; species Microcaecilia unicolor. The sequence continues at coordinate 54,964,005 of NC_044035.1, forward strand.
ATTGAGGTGCGCCAGGGGGCAGAGCTATGAGGTGCAGTGGGCAGAGCCAGAGCAGAGTGGGGCGGGGCTGGGACATGTACTAAAATCCTCTCAAAAATCGGGACCCCTTAGCAGCTCTGTATTGAGCTCATTGGGCTCATCACAGCAGAATGCATAAGCTCCTCTTTTCTTACCAAACACCTTTAAACTTATTCAAGTATTTCCTTTTCAGAAAATAAAGGTGAACCTGAACCAAAAAATAATGAGAACTGTAATAGTTTGGTCCTAATCACTGAATTATCTAAGATGCAATGTTTTGTTTTGTTTTCATTTTTCAAAATAATATATTAGTTTTCCATAAATAATAGCAACAAGGGATAACAAAAAATGGAGTAAGATACAAAGGAAGAATAAGAGGGAAAGGGGGATGCCTAGGTGTCTGAGACAAGAGTGTCTTTCATATACCATTATAAAAGCTAACCAGCTTGAAGGTAGTTCTCCACTGGCGCCCAGACTTTTTTTTCGTAGAGATTGCTGTTCGAAACTTCCCTGTCATAACAAACTCAAATTTCTGATGCTGCAAAACTGTATTCCACCAAAAATGGACATTCAACAAATGTACAGATTTCCAGTTTTGTAAAATATGTCTTTGAGCAATGGTGAGGAGTATGTCCATTAACTTTGCTTGTGGTGTTGATAAATCAAGAGACGCAGAGGCAGATTTAAAAATTATGATGGAATAAGACAAATCTTCATCAATAGGAAGAATCTTTTGGATCACACTCCAAACCTCAGTCCAAAACTTACGAACCAGTGGACAATCATACATCATATGATGGAAAGTACCCACCTGCTGTGAACAATGCCAACATTTGTCTGTTGCAATCAGACCTGCAGCAGCTAGTTTCCTAGGTGTCCAGCTTGTTTTATGGTAGAGAAAGAACATTGACTGCATAACTGCCGCACACTACCAGAACCCTCATCTTCTGCATTTCTAGTCACCTCTTTCACTCCTACAGCAATCTGTGTACTTAATGCTAATAGGAATGAAGTAAATGTGTTCCTGTAAGACACATGCCCATTCGACTCACTATTCACTACACCATTCAGCTCAGGGAGACATGCGGGCTCATTTTTGAATGAAAAGGACGCCCATCTTTCGACACAAATCAGAAGATGGGCGTCCTTCTCACAGGGTCATCCAAATCGGTATAATTGAAAGCCGATTTTAGACACCCCCAACTGCTTTCCATCACAGGGACGACCAAAGTTCAAGGGGGCATATCGGAGGCGTAGCGAAGGCGGGACTTGGGCATGCCTAACACATGGACGTCCTCGACCCATAATAATTAAAAAAAAAAAGGGCGTCCCTGACGAGCACTTGGATGACTTTACCTGGTCGTGTTTTTCTTAAGACCAAGGCACAAAAAAGTGCCCGAAATAACCAGATGACCACCGGAGAGAATCGGAGATGACCTCCCCTTACTCCCCCAGTGGTCACTAACCCCCTCCCACCCTCAAAAAATAGCTTTCAAAATATTTTTTGCCAGCCTCAAATGTCATACTCAGGTCTGTGACAGCAGTATGCAGGTCCCTGGAGCAGCTTTAGTGGGTGCAGTGCACTTCAGACAGGCGGACCCAGGCCTATCTCCCTCCCTACCTGTTATGTTTGTGGAGAAAACAGTGAGCCCTCCAAAACCCACCACAAACCCACTGTACCCACATCTAGGTGCCCCCTTCACCTGTAAGGACTATGGTAGTGGTGTACAGTTATGGGTAGTGGGTTTTGGGGGGCTCAGCATACAAGGTAAGGGAGCTATGTACCTGGGAGCAATTTATGAAGTCCACTGCAGTGCCCCCTAGGGTGCCCGGTTGGTGTCCTGGCATATCAGGGGGACCAGTGTACTAGAAATGCTGGCTCTTCCCATGACCAAAGGGCTTGCATTTGGTCGTTTCTGAGATGGACGTCCTTGGTTTCCATTATCGCTGAAAATCAGAAACAACCAAGTCTAGGGACGACCATCTCTAGGGATGACCTAAATTTCAAGATTTGGACGTCCCTGATCGTATTATCAAAACGAAAAATGAACGTACATCTTGTTTTGATAATACGGGTTTCCCCGCCCCCCCATTGGGACATTTTGCAAGGACGTCCTCAACAAAACTTGGACGTCCCTTTCGATTATGCCCCTCATGGTGATAAATACTGAATTTGGAATAACAACATGCTTCTTTCTCCCAGACAAACACACTCAGACAGCTGTGATGCCTGTTAGGAAATATTTAAAATAAATATTGAAAGTATATAATGGTTTTGTACCACATTTCTTATGAGGCCAGGGATGGCCTGAGAGGGATGAAGAGACACGTGCAGAAACTCACTGTGGCACCATTTTTGAATAAGTCAGTAAGGCCTGAAAAACAGGGTTATAAGCTAATAAAATAGTTGATTAATGGTTACTATAGTCCTGCATAAGGCTAAGATGACCACTCTGGACAATTTTCACCAGTGATTTATTATTCAATACATTTCTGGAGCTGAAAAAAAATGAGAAATGAGACTTTCTTCTTACCATCTCCTTGCCCATATTTAGCACTGTGAGCCCACGTCATTGCTGTCTCAAAGCCCAGCTCTTTGCAAATGACATTTGCCACGTTGATGTTGAAGTCATCATCACACACTGTTCCCCACAGTCCATTGTACAGAACCTCCAAGCGTCCCTCATTAGGATTCCTCCCTGATCCAACTAGTCGTAACTGGATTTGTGGTGACCCAACTTGGTGCTGTTGCCAGCATCGATCTATCCAGCAGAGAAAGACAAGCAGTAGAGTGCAGATGGATGTAGCTGATGTCAATGTCATGGTGTGTTCTCAGGGTGTCTCAGATGAGTCTCTTTGTACACATGAATACCTAGAAATATATGCTGCAGAATGAAAGCAATAAATACTGTTATTTCCTTCTCCCTAGAGTGAAGATTTATTTATCTAGGAATATTAAACTGTTTGTTTAGTCCCACAGTTTCCTCCTGGTCCCCTGGGCTTCCAGTTCAGTCAGAACCAGCTTCTATTGGGTTATTATTGCACCATTATCTTGTCCTTTTGAATTAGAAAGGCAGTATATCAAATTATGGGTTTTTCCTTTTTATATTGCCTTCTCAGTCTGGCCAGTGCAGCAATGGTTCTTGTTCAGGGCCATAAAACACAGGTGTCTCTGAAACTTACCTAATGTGCATCTTGGCCACTAGGGGGCCCTTTTACTAAACCACTTAAGCATCTACGTGCACCCAAAGCACGCCAAAATAAAGTTACTGCCCGGCTACCACCCAGGCCCACTTGTAGCTACGCCCCTGAATGGCACTGGCTAAGAGTACTGCTACTACTACTACTACTTATCATTTCTATAGCGCTACTAGACGTACGCAGCACTGTACACTTGAACATAAAGAGACAGTCCCTGCTCAACAGAGCTTACAATCTAATTAGAACAGGCAAACAGGACAAATAAGAGATAAGGGAATATTAAAGTGAGGATGATAAGAGTTCTGAACAAGTGAATAAGGGTTAGGAGTTAAAAGCAGCATCAAAAAGGTGGGCTTTTAGCTTAGATTTGAAGATGGCCAGAGATGGAGTTTGACGTACCGGCTCAGGAAGTCTATTCCAGGCATATGGTGCAGCAAGATAAAAGGACCGGAGTATGGAGTTAGCGGTGGAGGAGAAGGGTGCAGATAAGAGAGATTTACCCAGTGAACGGAGTTCCCAGGAAGGAGTGTAGGAAGAAATGAAAGTGGAGAGGTACTGAGGAGCTGCAGAGTGAATGCACTTATAAGTCAATAAGAGGAGTTTCAACTGTATGCGGAAACAGATAGGGAGCCAGTGAAGTGAGTTGAGGAGTTGGCTAATATGAGCACAGTGACATTGGTGGAATATTAGTCGTGCAGCAAAATTTTGAACAGATTGAAGAGGAGAGAGATGGCTAAGTGGGAGACCTGTGAGAAGCAAGTTGCAATAGTCTAAGCAAGAGGTGATAAGAGTGTGGATAAGGGTTCTAGTAGTGTGCTCAGAAAGGGAAGGGCGCATTTTGGTGATATTACAGAGAAAGAAACGACAGATTTTAGCAGTCTGCTGAATATGTGCAGAGAAGGAGAGGGAGGAGTCGAAGATGACCCCAAGGTTACGAGCTGATGAGATAGGAAGGATGAGAGTGTTATCCACAGAAATAGAGAATGGGGGAAGAGGAGAGGTTGGTTTAGGTGGAAAGATAAGAAGCTCAGTCTTGGTCATGTTTAGTTTCAGATGGCAGTGAGACATCCAGGCAGCAATGTCAGACAGGCAGGCTGATACTTTGGCCTGGATTCCTGCTGAGATTTCTGGTGTAGAGAGGTAGATCTGGGAGTCATCAGCGTAAAGATGATACTGAAAACCATGGGATGAGATCAGAGTACCAATGGAAGAAATATAGATGGAGAAAAGAAGAGGTACCTGGACAGAGCCCTGAGGTACACCAACTGACAGTGGGATAGAAGTAGAGGAGGAGCCACCAGAGTATACACTAAAAGTACGCTGGGAGAGATAAAAAGAAAACCAGGAAAGAACAGAGCCCTGAAATCCAAGTGAGGACAGCGTATCAAGGAGTAGGCTGTGATCAACAGTGTCAAAAGCAGCAGATAGATCGAGAAGGATGAGGATAGAATAGAGCCCTTTGGATCTGGCCAGGAACAGGTCATTGGGGACTTTAGCAAGCGCTGTTTCGGTTGAATGAAGGGGCAAAAGCCAGATTGAAGTGGATCAAGAATAGCTTGAGATGAAAGAAAGTCAAGGCAATGACAGTGAACAGCACGTTCAAGTATCTTGGATAGGACAGATAGGGTCCAATGAAGGTTTTTTAAGGAGTGGTGTGACTATGGTATGTTTGAAGGCATCAGGATCAGTCGCAGTGGAAAGTGAAAGATTGAGGATATGACAGATAAAAGGGATGACAGTAGGAGAGATAGTGTTAAGTAGATGGGTGGAAATAGCATCAGACGAACAGGTAGTTAGTTTCGAGGAGAAAAGAAGATGTGTAGTTTCCTCTTCAGTGATTTCAGAAAAGGAAGAAAAGGAGGCAGGGGTTGGAGGGTTGAGAGAATGGACTAAGAGAAGGAGAGGTGGAGGTGACCTGGTTGAGAATTCAAGTTTAATCTTGTGAATCTTATCATGAGAGTACTCAGCCAGAGTCTGGGGGGAAAGTGAAGGGGGAGTTGGAGGTGAAGGCACTTTGAGGAGAGAGTTCAGTGTGGCAGAGATATCGAGGGTTTGAGCAGAGAAAATTTGTCAACTGGATGTAATAGTCCTGTTTGAAGAGTGAATCACAGATGGCACAGCTGATATTTAGAAAGGACAAAAATATTTTAGAGGACTTTTTAGAAATGCATTGCACAAATGTACCAGTTGGAACATTTCAAAACTGGCAAAATTTGGAAAACAAGCAAGTACATTTTAATGTTCAATATGTTTTTTTTATAACATGCTGATATGGTTAACAATATTGTAGAACACAGCAGTATCACATACAGTATAGAAAGTATACTGGAGATTATCACACATACATTTAAAACAGAAGAATATTGAACAAGAAAAACTGTTAAGTGGCATTTTGTGGGGGACACAATGCAAAAACTTTTGTCACATTATGTTTCTGTTTCACAAATGATTATCTTTTAGTGTCTCTCTTGCTAGGTTTCTTTCTATATTCTATGTACACATTTACATATGTCTAAACACAGTGCAATTATCTATAATAACCATATCCACCTAGTTGTTTTTGAATACTGTACATTGACTATCATATATATCCTTCCAAACTAGTGCAAGTTAGGTTATTATCTTACATACAAACTCTAGATACACATAATACAAATGCATTCAAACCCCAATGAATTTTAAAAGCCTGCTCTTTGGTCAAAGCTTCCAAATAAATCCAAAACAGTGAAAGTTTGAAAGTGAGAGCTCACCAGAGTATGGTTAGAAGTTCTTCAGGCTCAGTTTCTCACTCTGTGCCAGATTTCCAGTTTCTCCCTCACTCTCACATGCTGACTGAATTATAGGTTTCTTCTAAGTCCTGCTCTTACTGCCAGGCAGAGTAACTGAGGACTGCCAGGAGTTCAGCAGAAGGCTGTGTTATCCTTTTTATCATGCCATGCCTACCCCTAGATTATGACTCTCAGTGAAAAAATCATGGGAATGGGAGGGAGATGGGCAGTCTTCACCAGGGCTAATTGGAGAAGTCAGCAACTGGCAGGCAGAAAAAGAGACTGAATGGGCAAAATCCCACAGAAAACATAGCACAGTTTTTTTTTTTTCTATTTTAGTGAAATTTTGAAAGGACATGACATTTCAACATAACAGAAGCAAATGGTACCAAACACCAATCATCCCACATTACAGAGAAATACTTGTACATCTATAAACCCACAATAAATCAAGAAAAGAAAAGTGGGTTTTACCCCATTCACAAGGTATGTGCTCTTATTATTATTCTGTCTCCAGTCAGTAATTCCGTCCCAGACTGTTGATGGTCAATTTTAACACATTTCTCCAGATGAACAGGGTCAGTGAAAAAATAAAAATCACCAGCAAAATGTATTAGGCACTTACATGGGAACTTAAGAAAGAAAGAAGCTCCCGCAAGCCTCTATTTAGAATGACAACAAATCTATAGACAAGGTTTTCTAAAATGTAAGAGCTTGAGGAGCTTAGTTCTCAATATGGGCTACTGTTAAGGTGTTATTTTACCACTAACTTGTGCTATTTAAGCCCAGGTACCTTTTCATGCAACGAGACCTAGTTACTAGTAACTGGGGTTAACAGTAAAAATGACATCTTAAAAGTAGCTCACAGTGAGCTTTTAAAAAGTCCTTGACCCTTTTCTCTGTAGCAAGCTGCTTAAATTCCTTTATATCTCTTAAGTGCTGTAGACATAAGACATCATTATTTTAAAATGACAGTATTTCAGTGTGTCCTGCATTTTGTCCAGGGTTATGAACTGAGGGGTCAGGGCTGGTCTTAAACAGGGACAACTGCACAGGGCCCTATGCTCCTGGGGGACCCCATGCTTATCTGAGTTAGTTTTACAACTGGTGGCTGACCAAAAGTTAAAGCTTCTTTTCCCTTTCCATCTCCCTCTCCCTCTCTCTCCCTCCCTCTCCTCCTCGGTAATCATGCCTCTCAGCACCAACACTCAATACTCCTCCCACCGTGTCGCTGGCCAACCTATACACCTCCTCCCTCTCACAATACAATACAATGTCTATTCTTATATTCTGCAATTTACCATAAGAACATAAGAGTAGCCATACTGGGTCAGACCAATGGTCCATCTAGTCCAGTATTCTGATTTCCATACAGTGGCCAAGCCAGGTCACAAGTACTTGGCAGAAACCCAAATCATGGCAACACTTCATACTACAAATCCCAGGGCAAGAAGTTGCTTCCCATGGCTGTCTATATGGCAGACTATGGACTTTTCCTCCGGGAATTTATCCAAACCTTTTTTAAACCCAGATACGCTAACCACTGTTACCACATCCTCTGACAAAGAGTTCCAGAGCTTAACTATTCGTTGAGTGAAAAAATGCATTGTACATTGGTTCAGTGGCGTACCAAGGGGGGACGGTGGGGGCGGTCCGCCCTGGGTGCATTGCCTGGGGGGGGGAGGTGCCGCGCACCTGTTGGCCGAGTCCGCTCGTTCCCTCCCTGCTGCTCCCTCTGCGCGGGACAGGTTACTTCCTGTTCCGGGGCAGAGGGAACAGCAGGGAACGAGCGGACTCGGAGCCGACAGGCATGCGGCACCCCCCCCCCCCCAGCAGGTAAAAATGCACCCGGGGGGGGGTCGTGCTGCACCCGGGAGGGGTGTAATTTTGCTGGGGGGCCGCGCTGCACCCGGGGGGGGGGGGGGCGCATCGGCGATCCGCCCTGGGTGTCAGCCAGCCTAGAAACGCCACTGCATTGGTTCTACCTGCATCACAATAAAAGAGCCTAGCCATTGCTAGGAAATACAATAAAATATAAACCACAAGTTTCTAATTTTCCAAATAAATACGTCTTCATTTTCTTATGGAAATACATATAATTCTTTTCTGATCTAACAAACAAAGGAAGCCAATTCCACATTAATGCAGCTTGGTAAGAATCTTAAATTTGCATATCTCCTATAATTTACATCTCCACAAGAAATAATGGGACTAATTCTATAAGATATATTGAAATAATCCTGAATGAAAATTTAGTAAATCATTTCTATATACCCAGGTTCAGCATAAATATCAGAATATATAAAATATAAAGGGCCTCTTTTACTAAACTGCGCTAGCGACTCCCATGCAGCATATGCGACGAGAATCGTTAGCACGGTTTAGTAAATTTAATTCAATTTAATTTAGGCATTTATAATCTGCATCACTGTTAAACTCCAGATGGAGAATAAACAATATTTTGAGCAACAGGCGTTTGGCACAGGACCAAGTAGCATACAATAGGAAACAGTTACATAATAAATGAGGTTTTAAAGAAACAGTTAAATGAGGCCCAGAGTGAATAGTGCTCTGAAAACAAAATATGACCTCAACCAATGAAGTAGTCACTGTTATCTATCATCGCACTAAGCCCCCTGTTTACTAAGCAGCACAAGTGGCTACCGTTGCCAGTGCTGACACAAACCGTTCAAAGTGAATGGGCTGTGTTGGCATAAGCACATGGCAGCCGCTAGCACGGCTTAGTAAACAAGGGGGTGAATTAGGTTGAAATATATAAATGACTCAAAGGCCAACATTCACTTATCTTGTCAACATTCAAATATCTCCATTTCAACTGCTGCAGTGCTGCCACAGAATGTCATGCAAACAGATAGAAATAGCGCTGTCGAACTTGTAAATATTCCTCGATTTGAATCCAGGTTTCGCCTAATACAGCTTCATCAGGGGGTTCCTGAAAAAATACATCAATCCTTCCAAAAACAAAAAATAAAATAAATGTCTTTTGGATGAGACAGGACTGCCCCTGCTTCAAAAAACAGCATCTACTCATAGACACTGAGCCTCCTTTTCGCCTGCACTTGAATTCAAATTATATCAGTGATGACCAATCAAACTTTTTGTTGAGTCCATGCGGTGAACAGTCACCCATTGAAAAATTAGTCTTTGTTCCTTATTGATCAAAACTTGGGAAATATCGAGGGGCATAATCGACCAGAAACGCCTATCTCCATGGGCGTTAATCTCCGAGAACGGGTCCGTGAAGGGGCGGAGTGAACCGTATTTTTTAAAAAAAATAGACGCCCATGCTTTATTCGCCAAGGTGTGAGCTGGGCGTTTTTGCTTTTCACCGATAATGGAAAATGAAATCGCCCAGCTCAAAAACGAATAAATGCAAGGCATTTGTTCGTGGGAGGGGCCAGGATTCATAGTGCACTGGTCCCCCTCACATGCCAGGACACCAACCGGGCACCCTAGGGGGCACTTTTACAAAAACAAAAAAAAAGGTAAAAGAGCTCCCAGGTGCATAGCACCCTTCCCTTGGGTGTTGAGCCCCCCAAATCCCCCTCAAAACCCACTGCCCACAAGTCTACACCAGTACTATAGCCCTAAGCGGTGAAGGGGGGCACCTACATGTGGGTACAGGGGGTTTGGGGGGGGGTTGGACGACTAGTAGCATTAAGCAGCACAATTGTAACAGGTAGGGGGGGGATGGGCCTGGGTCCACCTGCCTGACGTCCACTGCACCCCCTAACAACTGTTCCAGGGACCTGCATACTGCTGCTTGGGAGGAGGGTATGACATTTGAGGGTGAAAGTAAAAAGTTGTGAAACATCATTTGTTGTGGTGGGAGGGGGTTAGTGACCACTGGGGGAGTCAGGGGAGGTCATCCCCGACTCCCTCTGGGGGTCATCTGGTCATTTAGGGCACTTTTTGGGGCCTTATTCGTCAAAAAACAGGGTCCAGGAAAAGTGCCCTAAATTCTAGCTACAAACGCATCCATTATCGGCGAAGGGCGCCCATCTCTGTTCGGGTGATAACCACGCCCCAGTTCCGCCTTCACCACGCCTCCGACACTCCCCCGTCAACTTTGTCCGCATCCGCGACGGAGTGCAGTTGAAAGCGTCCAAAGTTCGGCTTTCGATTATGCCGCTTTATTTGTTTTTGTGAGAAGAACGCCCATCTCCCGATTTAGGTCGGAACTTGGGCGTTATTCTCGTTCGATTATAAGCAGGATCACCACCCTAGACAGATGCACCACCTGCAAAACAATACATTGTAAATCTTTCACCACATGTCCCTTCTCTTGTCAGTGTTGGACCGGAAAGGCCTCCATGCACTCTAATCTTAAATTACTCAAATGTTGAGCAATACAGTGCTTGATCTTTCTTTTAGTTTGACCAATGTAATATTTTCCACATGGACATTTTCCACAATAAACAGCTTGTGAAGTATTGCAGTTTGAATGATGTCTCAAGTACTACTACTACTACAAATCATTTCTATAGCGCTACTAGTCGTACGCAGCGCTTCACAATTGAACATGAAGTAGTCATAATATTAGAATACGGTATAGGCACTTGTGCTGACTGCCAAACAAAACTGCAATACACACAGTGGCCACAAGGAAAATGTTCAAATTCCATCCTATCTTCTACTTGAGATACTTGCTGTAAATTTACATGAGACACAGATGGAAAAAGCTAAGTCAGTTGACTTATAGCATATAATAACCTGGCACCCTGGCAATACAAAATGACTAACATATCTAGGAGACAAACTTTAAAATGAATGCATGCTTGCACTGGAAGCCAGTGTAGTGTCTTTATTACAGAAGTAACACTATAAAACATCTTAGCATGACATATCAACTGAGCGGCACTATTTTGCAAGGTTTGAAGTTGTCTGGCTAATTTCAAGGAACAACCTGCAAATGCAAGATTACAATAATCTATAATAGGCAAAAGCAATGTCTGAATTACCAATCTATATTTTAAAAATTCCTCTTAATACTATGAAGATTCTTTAAAATATTAAAAAAAAACTTTCTGTGACAGTAATTTAACATGTACCTCCATACTAAGGCCTGAATCCAATAGTATACCTAACACCCACGAAGAGGGTTCAAATTTAAAAATATTATTTTGAACAATGAGATCACTTCCCATGGGGCTCATTGAAGGAAGATCTAACAGGAGTACTTTAGTTTTCTCTAGATTTAACTTAAGACACTGCGACTGCACCCAGTTCTCCACTGCTAAATAAAACAGAGGTGAATCGAGTCCACCACAGAAGTCAAAGAGAATGAGACTGGAAGCAGAAAGGTTATATTGGCCACACAAGTTGCCCCCAGTTCTGAGAGAACATAAGCAAAGGTGCACATAATGAGGTTCAACAAAACCAGAGAGAGTTGAAATCCCTGAAGGACCCCACAACTCACGCTCCATGAAGATGAAATCTCACCCAACATAAGTACAAGAATTAAAAACAAAACACAAAGACAGTTAACAATCTTTCCAGATATTCTTATTTGGTCCAATCTTATATACAAGATAGTCATGGTCCACCAAATCAAAGGCAGAAACAAAGTCAAGCTGTATCAATAATACCTGCCATCCAGAAGTTCATAAATTTCAGCCAGCAAAGACCCTAACGTGTTATCTGTACTGAAACCTCTATGAAAGCTAACCGAGCATCAGAAAGAAGACTATGGTTTTCCAAACAGTCTAATAATTGTTCAAAAACCCAACCTTCCGCTATTTTTGCAAACAGTGGGATATTAGCAATAGATAATAGTTTGACATAACCTGAGATGGAGGTTTAAAAAATGGGTGTGAGGTTTTGCACCTAATGTACCTTAACCCTTGCAGTTAATACGTGTGAAGTGTGTGAGGTGTATGAGGTGCAAATCCTTAACACACCTTAAAGAGTTGCCTTGATATACAACCTAAGACTCAGTAAGAATTGCCTTCCATTTTTTAACGTGTAAAATCTTTGATGAATTCAGAATATTTAACAAATGTTACATGCACAAGTCTCTGGAGAAGTGGATGCCACTTCGAGATGATAGCAGTTAAATACGTGAGGTCAAAGATAACAGCATTTAATGAAAAGGAAATGATAGAGCACAATCACAGATAATTGGTGGAAGAAATCTTCCTACTTCTATTAAGTGATCTACAGTAGGTGCTCAGCTCTTTTTTGTACATTGGTCTAGTTCAGTTCTTTATTTCACTCTGTCCAGTTTTGGTAATCCCTACAGTTACTGCTCTGTTCAAGAAGTGTTAATGTATGCTATGTATCAAGTAGTCAAAGAGCATTCTACTTGATTCATCCTGAGGTACGTCTCCTGTTCTTGAAACAACTTCTATCTAATGGATCAAGACACTGGTTATTTCAACTACTTTCTGTGTTGCTGGTTTAAAAGGAACATCTTTGTATACAGTTTCTCAAAGCTAGTTGATTCAGGATATCCATTAATTTCCTTTTTTTTTTTTTTTTTTTTGCTATTTTGAATCTCTCTCCCAGATGCACCTTTATCAATTCATTGTGGTAAAAAAAAAAAAGAAGAAGAAATCCCTCCATTCAGCCCAAGGGAGAAAATGAAGGATGTAGAGTGATCTGCACACTCATAACAGGCCCTCATTTGCATAAATTAGGGCTGAAAAACAAGATTGATCAATGGCTGGACAGGCTCTTCCTCAGTTAATTCTCCCATTTTCTGCTTGATATGCATAATAATCAGGCTAGCTTGATGGCCTACTAACAGCCCTGTCTGTTGGATAGCTGGGTTTGATTCTCAAGCCTGACTCCTGATCCTCAGGTCTACCTGCAGGAGTCTAGAGATAATGAGGTCCTTTTACTAAGGTGCGCTATTGGATTTAACGCGCATTAATGATTAGCGTATGCTAAATGATAAGAGGCCCATTATATTCCTATGGGTGTCTTATCATTTAGCGATGTCAATCATTAGTGAGTGCTAAATCTGTTAGTGCATCTTAGTAAAAAGGACCCCAATGGTAGGTGCACCTTCCCTTCTGCATTACTGACCAGGATCTATAGGACATAGAGCCCTTGGCTAGTAATTATTGCTGGGATGGTTAAGCTACATGATAGAAGGGATAGATTTAGAAATGGCTGGAAAAAAATAAAGATAGTTACTGAAAGCTGAAAGGAACAAGAGGAAGCTAGTGAGTACAAAAATAATGTCAAATGTCATAAGCAACTAGCCATTATAACGCTTCAGTTCCAGCACTTACTTGTGGTTCTCAGGTGCCCCTGGAAGGAAGAACTACTCAGCCATACTTTAAAGAGTAGATGATAGAGCATTCATGAAAGAATGGGATGTAAAACTAAGTGTATCAAAATGATCATGTACAAGCAGTTATAGCATGCAGTTAGCAGAGATCAGATCACTTTACAAAAAAACAGGGGTTTGGCTGTGGTTGCTGCTTCCTGTGTTTCTTTGGGTTTTTCATTCTTTTTTTAGTTTGTTTTCTCGAAGAACTGTGGACAATTGCTCAAAAAGCAAGATTCCAAGCAATCAGTTCCAGTTTAAAGGTGAACAGAGGCTAAGTATTAAACATTATGCAGTTGAAAAAAATGGCAAAACACACACATCATTCCTTCCTTTCTCAAACTGTAATTTAAACTTTATGTTTCACAAGTTTTCCAAAGGATGTATCAACAAACTCTAACATACAATACAGCGACATCTGGCATGTTTTACAGCAAACGTTCCCTCCCTCCCCCCCCCCCCCCCTTCCTAAACTCCTTCCCCCGAGTAGAACCACCACTCCAAGCCTGGTTTGCACTAATTTCAGGGCTTGGGCTAAGTGAGTAAAGGTTTCCATAGGACTTTATTTATTGGGATTTATGCACCACCTTTATGAAGAAATTCATTCAAGGTGATATACAGAAGAAGTTAACCATAGGCAATAGACAATTGCAGCAGTAAAAGTATTCAAGTAACAATACAAAGTATGGCATAGTATGATAGATTACAATGTCAACACAATACACAATAAAACACTAATAGACAGAACAGGGTGGAAGCAAAGACAGAACATATAAATATAAGATAGAGTACCAGAAGCTAGAAAATAAGGGGACTAATTTAAAGAAAGGTGTACATGAAGTCAGAAATGTGCTTGAATATAATCTCAGCTAGGTTAAGAGTGGGTAAGCAAGTCCTGTGATAGTATGTGCAGCCAGTGTGAGTGAGTGAGTGTGAGTGAGTGAGTGTGTGTGTGTGTGTGACTAAGAAGTTAGTTACATCATCCATTACAGGCCTGATTGAAGAGACAAGCTTCCACCTGATTCCTGAAGTAGAGATTCAAGCAAGAACATAGCCAGATCTCAATTTTTTGGTAGGCCAGGGGGTGAACTAGGTGGGCACAACCCATGCATTTCCTCTCTGCCTTCTACTTCCACCCCCACCCCCAAGCAGTGAAAATGGATATCTTTGCTGTTCGTGAGTAGGGCCGCTGAGAGAAACAGCCGGGCCCAGGGCAGGACTGGACTGCCACTGCCCCCACACCTTCCTTGTCTGCTCCCTCGCTCTGTCCTCTCCTGCGCTGATCCTGTCAGTGCCAGGAGTCGGAACCCAGATGATTGCATTAACACAATATTGCATTAATGCAATCATACGGGTCCTGGGCTGCATGCAGGAGAGGACAGACCTGGAAGCAGGCAGGAAGAAACTTGCCGGTACCGCGGCCAGGCCCGGGCCTCCCCTTGGAGGCTTGGGGAATTTTGCCCCTCCCTGCCCCCCCTCCCTGCAGACCTGGTGGGGAACCCCAGGCCCAGCCAGCAGATGAATCCTCTCTGGAGTCCTCCCCAATTTTGTGGCAGTCAGCAGCACATTTTCAGTTGCCAATGCCGACATCAACTTCCCCCCCCCCCACTCCGCACATGCTCAATTCAAACAGCATGGGGGTGCCAATTGAACTGAGCATGCATGGGAGAGGGGGTGCCAGCGTAGTAAGCTGGAAATGTGCTGCTGATTGCTCCAGGGATGAGAGTGCCGGGGGGGGGGGGGGGGGAATACAGAAAAGGACTCTAAAGCTGGTGGGGCCTAGGTATCCCCATCAGCTACACTAATGATGTATGCTGCCACTAGATAGACCTGAAGCGAAACTGGGTGGACCCCTGCCCACCTGAGCCCAGAAAGAGAGAGAGAGAGACCTAAACTAGCCTAGCAAGGGCAGGGACCTGCTACACCCACTCCTAGGACCAAAGAGTAAAGGAGAATCTGGATATAGTTATCTATTTTCAGCAGGGTGACCAGGACCACCTATTACCTACACAAGTTCCTGGAACAGCTCTAGAGGCTGAAGAGTAAGCTACCATCTGCTTACAGCATTACAAGTCTCCTGGGGACCATCACACATCCAGCCAAGATCAAGCTAACTCAAGCACTGCTCAAGAGCCTCAGAATCCTTGAGATGGTCTCTGCATCTCAAAAAAAACAAAGACTGTAAATGACATCACTTTGATACTTGCCTATACTACTGCTAAAGAGTTAAAGAGAGGGTATTCATATATTCTCACACAGAGGAGAAGGATACAAGGGACATAAGAGACTTTGTATATGCTGTTTGTTTACTGCCTCTACCTAAGTGACTGCCTCTGCTGTTACTGTTATGTCTAATTGCCAAAAACAGACTTTCAGTAAATTTGTTATTTCAGAATGCTAATCTAGAAGTGGTCTGAATTATTGACTGTGTGAAGAGTGCAGCTGTGTGGGCTAACTGCTTATGGCCTTCCAGCATTTATGGGTCCCAGCCAAATTTGTTATGTAAGGAGTCCCACCATACAGCATACACTGGGATCTGCCTTACACTTATATACATTTTAAAAAAAAAAAGGAAGAAGAATCATCAAAGTGATTTACAACAAAAGTACAATAATTAAATACAATAATTAAAACAAAACACTCCCTAATAATCACTCAAATCTACTTCCCCCTTTAACCAGGAACAGGTCAAATCTATGTATTAATACAGCTGAGTACATTCCCCAACTCTCCCTTAGCCTCACAACAGGGATACACTACACAGTCTGGGAAGATTGCAGTCTGTTGTGTTTCATATTTTCATGCAGTACTCCAAGCTGTGATCCTACAAATTGTAGACTATAGTAATTCAGTTTTGATGGGTTTAACATTCTCCACTGTAAAGTGTTACAATGAACTCAAATATAGCAGCTTGGTTGATTGCTGGTTGCGTTGTTGACACATTGGTACTTCGAGTCTGATAATTCCAAAATCAATTGCCAGTGAGGCAAACTTTAAACTCTGGACCTCTTCTTTGAAATGTCAAGGAGAATTTCTGCTTGTGACCGTCTTCCTTTGATTGATTGATGTGAGCTTTGATGACGTTATGATCTAGCCAGCAGTATTTATCTGCCCTTTTAGAGACATACTTAAGGTTGTGAAGGAGTACCTTGATGGTTAGAATAGCAGGCTGAGAACTATGGAAGCCTGGGTTCAAATCCCACTGTGACTCCTCATGCTCTTGGGCAAGTCACTTAACCCTTTATTGCCTCTGGTAAAAATAGACTGTAAGCCCTCCAGGGACAGAAAAATACCTACTGTGCCTGAGTGTACACTGCTCCAGTTACTTTCAAATTTGCAGGTAGTATGTATGAGTTAAAATAAGTAATATGCTCAAAAAGATTCTTGTATTTGAAATTCCCTATCACTTGCTGCTCATGTCAAAATAGATGTATTTGAACTTAGAAGGAAAAGGAAAACCTCTCTTTTCACATCCAGATTTGTGGAGATGAGATACAATGTTTACAATAAAAAGTACAGAGGTAATGTAAAATTGTTTGTTATAGATGTGGGTTTAAAATATAGATCTGCTGTTTAATTCATTTAATTGTTGTTGATGGCAGTATGCAAATGAATAATGATAAAATAACCGGATCCCTTTTTAGGAAACTTTGACAATGTGTGTTTAGAGTGTATCACTAAATAATTTGAAGTGTGAATATGAGACCCTGCTGTGGAGCACTGTTAGAGGGACGGGGGGGGGGGGGGGGGGGGGGGGGAGGGGTAGGCATGCTCCATTTCTTTTAAAAATCCAATACTTTACTAAGTATTGTCATGTTTGAGAATGGAGATTTGTTGTAGTGGAAGTATAGCTATATGTGTTCCTTTTTCTGGATTTGCCATAAAAAAACAATTTGAAATATAATTACAGTCCATACCCAAGTAAATTAATACTCTCACTGTAAAGAGTTTCTAAAGTGAGAGCAAAAGAGTCACAAAACCCACTGGTGGTAAAACCACAGTATCGAAGACCCAGAAAACTAGGAGATCCACAAGTTGGAAAAAGGTCCCTTACCTTTCCTGCTGCTATTAATGCTGATGCTGCTAAACTGAGAAAGTTGGTTGGCTCTTTCTTCTACCATTGGCGTGATGACATCTACACACACATCTGTTTGCTTAATCTTACTATGTCATCCATGTTCTCTATGTGATACCAACTGTTACCTAATCTGGTATGGCGAATGCCATAACGATACATTGTAAGCCACATTGAGCCTGCAAATAGGTGGGAAAATGTGGGATACAAATGCAACAAATAATAAATAATAATAATAATACACACATAAAGTAGTGTAATTTGACTCAGTCTCTCTCAGGTGCTAGTTAAGAAGCTCCAAAAGGGGCCCATGATTGTAAGGTTCCTGAAGCAGCCCTGGTTGGTGCATGGTCCTTGCCAAGAAAAGTCATTATGACTGGCTTTGTCAATGTTGGAAGAATATATAGAACAGGGAAGAATTCACAGAGATGCTCATCTCATGGCACCAGATCTTAGTTCTTGTTCCAATGCAGCTAGAGGCATAAAGAAGGCAATTCTTTGACTGGGTACCACAAGCTAGGCACCTAGTTGCAGCATATTGAGCACAATTCTATAATGGCTTCTGAGTGCCCAGGTTCCCTTTATCGAATACTAGCATAAGTTGAAACATAAGAGTAGTCATATTGGGTCAGACCAATGGTCCATCTAGCCCAGTATCCTATTTTCCAAACAGTGGCCAAGCCAGGTCACAAGTACCTGGCAGAAACCCAATTAGCAACAACATTCCATGCTACCAATCCCAGGGCAAGCAGTTGCTTCCCCATGTCTGTCTCAATAGCAGACTATGGGCTTTTCCTCCAGAAATTTGTCCAAACCTTTTTTAATCGCAGATACACTAACTGCTGTTACTACATCCTCTGGCAAAGAGTTCCAGAGCTTAACTATTTGTTGAGTGAAAAAATATTTCATCCTGTTTTAAAAGTATTTCCATGTAACTTCTTCGTGTATGCCCTACTCTTTGTACTTTTGGAACAAGTAAAAAAATTGATTTACTTCTACTCATTCTACACCACTCAGGATTTTGTAGACCTCAGTCATATCCCCCCTCATCTGTCTCTTTTGCATGCTGAAGAGCCCTAACCTCTTTAGCCTTTCCTCATACCAGAGGAGTTCCATCCCTTTTATCATTTTGGTCACTCTTCTTTAAACCATTTCTAATTCCTCTATATCTTTTTTGAGATATGGTGACCAGAACTGAAGTTGGCATCTGCAAGCTTATATTTAGATCTGCCCACTTACGACATGTCAATAGCAAGCATAAATGGGTGCTCCTAAATACACCACTTTAAAATGTACTGGAAGGTACATATGTGAGTTGTAGACCTTGCCTATGTCAGGCTCATGCTCCACCCATGTCAACACCCCCTTGCATTTATGCACTAAGCAAGTTGTGTGCATTGTATATAAAATAGCACTTAGGACTAGATCAGTAAAAGGGTATTCAAAGAAATCCGCATGGAGTGCTATTCTATAAATAGCACTCTGAGTTGCGCGACATTTATAGAAAGCGCTTAAAACCAATTTCCAGGCCAAACTTTGGGAATGAGGATTTACACCAACTGAAACCTGGCTAGGAGTGGTCCCCGGTATTCTGTAATTCTGCGTGCATCTTTAGTGAATGCCCTGACCAGCCCATACCTCCTGTCATGGCCACGCCCCCTTTTGAGTTGCCCGCTAAAAGATTTCTGTATGGATCTCTACAGAATAATGTGTAGCAAGAGGCACATGCAAATCCACAATGTTGCCAATTAGCACCAAAAATTGATGGTTAGCACCCAATTATTGGTGTTAATTGGCTCAGCCAATGTAGTTGCATGCACATCTCAGGATCACATGCAATTTTGCATGTAGAAATCTGTGCACCAACTAGTACTTACATGTGTAAGTGTAGTAGGATGTTTGTGAGTTTACGGCGGTTAGCAACCCAGTGCGGAAAGCATGTGAGCTTCTGAGGAACAGTAGCTTTGATTCAATGTTGTGCCAAGGAGTCAATTGGTGGTGTTTCAGTGCAGGCACTGTAATGCGGTGTTGGGAGACTGTCTGCACCTGTGCCAGACTGGAGAGCACCTAATGGTTAGTGCAGCAGGTTTTGATCCTGGCAACCTGGGTTCAATTCCCACTGCAGCTCCTTGCAACCTTGGGCAAGTCATTTAACCCTCCATTGCCACAGGTACAAAAAACACTTAGATTGTGAGTCCTCTAGGGACAGAGAAAGTACCTGCATATAATGTGTGCAGCACTACACACATCTAGGAGCGCTATAGAAATGATTACTAGTAGTAGTAAGTTGTTTGTGAAGATTCTCTTTTGATTGATTATGAGGAGCCTCAGAATGGATGACTCCTGATGCAGGCTAACAGGCCGCAACACGGCCTGCATCGAGTCTTGTGGGATTCTACAATAAAGAAATTTGTGGCACTTTCAGTGCATATGGTGTGGTTTGTTTTGCCTCCGCTGTTTTTTGTTGTTCTGACCTGAGAGCTGTGAGGGTTTATTCTTCTGTTTTTTTCTTCTATCCCAGTAGAATCCCACAGAGAGGTGGATACAATACTACACTAACAAAACTCACGTTAAAGGGATCATACTCTCCACTGTCCAACATTATCTTACTTCTTTAGTCCAGCACAGGCTGAGAAGCTGACAGTGTAATCAGAAAGCAGGTAACATGTCAGAACTACAAAGCACAGAAGAGCAGGAGCTAAACGCCAGGACTAAGAGAAGCACTGAAGATACATACAAACTGTGACCTTCTATCATCCTTCGTCCCACAGGGACCTGTGGCAAAAACAGGGGAAATGTTCTCCAAAACAAGCTGTCAAGCTGGCATATTTTGTCCAAAATCTTACAGTTGGCCAGTGACTTGTTTATTCATTTATGTAAGGGAAGCACTCTTTTCCTCTTTCTGAGAACCGATTTACCTCTTGGAAAGACACAGCCCATGATACCACCCTATTTGACAAAAATTGTTTACTTTAATCCACCGAAAAGAGAGTGAGGTTGTGTGCAGGCTTTTCAGACACCCAGAAATAAGCAGGTGAGCTCATGGCTATGCTTTCCATGGGAGGTGCTCATTTAGTCTATTTTTGCCCTGTTTGTTTGCCTGGAAGATAAACCATGGAACTGAAGAATGCCAGGACTCAGCCTTTCAGTAAGCCTTCTCCTCTGAGCTCTTAAAAAAGGAGGGATTATTCTGAAATATACACTCTCTTGACCGAGTTTTCGCCTGTTTATCCATCCGCTCGCTTTTGATGGGGTGTAACTGAGAGCAGAGGGAAGAAGTGGAACAAGGTGGAAAAGCACGTTTAAACTGTTGCTTTTCTTAGACCTTTGCCAAACTGATTTGCTTTTTGAAGTGTCCATCATGCAAAATAAATCACTTTGCTGTGAGTTTGGAGGGAGGGAAGGAGGAGGGTACTTTCCTCCATTTCCACCGGGCTTCATTATAAACAGCTTCTACAACTGTATCTTCCTGCTTAGCCCAGTCACTCTTGTGATAGTCATTGGTTAGAGATCATACACTGTGGATCTCTCTGGCAACCAGAATCAATGCACCACGAGTCTGTCACCAGGTATGGGCACTGTGCAATGACAGACTTCTCAAGTTGAGGTTTATTTAATTTGATTAACCGCTTAAGTGTAGCCATCAAAGCAGAGTACAAAAATTAATAAAAATCTAACATTAAAAACAGAAAAGAATGCCAACTGTTAACAGAAAAGAACAGAGGTAAAAAAAAAAAAGGGAATAGCTGAGTGGTATTCAATAAAGGGTGCTCATCCTGAATCGTCCTTTATATAATAGGGTTGAGTGCTGATTTTTCCTGGTGCCTAAGTAACTTTGGTGTGTACTTTATAGAACGGTGCCTAGCGATTATAAATGCCAATAACTGGCATTTATAACTGATGTGTGTAAGTTGCTACTAGTCTTCATTCTGTCATAGCAAACTCCAATTTGCTCCATTTCTAAAAATTGCCTTTATAAGGTCCATAATAAGTTAAACAGAGCCCATCTGTAACCAAGCACAGTAGCTGAGCTGATTCAAATGCTCCTGGATGAAGGCTCAAACTGTTTCTGCTATATAAAAAAAGATTGAAGCAAAGATATAAATATGCCGTTGTTGAAAGAACTCTGGGATAAAGTTATTCAGAAGTACAGACTGAAATGTTTCTGGAGGAATCCCTCAATATGCTTGACTATCCTTCGGGACACTATCAGGTCAGTCATTGTAAAATAGAAGCAATTTCGCACCACCTGGACACAACCTCGATCAGACCATCCCTCCAACGTAAGTAATGGGGATATGCACAGGCAACACTTTTAGATTTAAAGTAATTGGCTTTATTCATTTCCATTAGTCAATGGGACAAACAATTTTCCACACTAACAGTGAGGTTTTCCATCAGTTTTCAAAGAAACCTGCTGACAGGCATATGCCATAGATTTATTTATTTATTTTCCCCTCTAACGTTGTACCTGAGACAATGGAGGCTTAAGCGGTCCTTTTACCAAACTGCAGTAAAAGAACCCCAGCAGTGGCATTTGCACGCAGGTTTGTCATGCATCGAGGTCCCCTTTTAGCACAGTGGGTAAAAGGACTTTTTTTTTTTTTTTAAAGAAGGAAATAGCGGTGCAGTAAGTTAAGCATGGCCATTTCCTGGGGGAGCCACCAGGTAAGCCCCTGGTGCTAAAAAAAATATTTCCCCAGTGCCAGAAATGGTGCGCGGCACACATCGGAACTACCGCCAGGCTCCTGCACATGCTAATGTAAAAGAGTCCCTAAGTGACTTGCCCAAGATCACAAGATGCTGCAATAAGATTATAATCCTGGTCTCTCTGGTTTACAACCTACTGCTCTAACCACTATGCAATGAGGAAAGGCTAAAGCAGCTAGGGCTCTTCAGCTTGGAGAAAAGGCGGCTGAGGGGAGATATGATAGAGGTCTATAAAATAATGAGTAGAGTTGAACAGGTAGATGTGAAGCGTCTGTTTATGCTTTCCAAAAATACTAAGACTAGGGGGCATGCGATGAAGCTACAATGTAGTAAATTTAAAACGAATTGGAGAAACATTTTCTTCACTCAACATGCAATTAAACTCTGGAATTCGTTGCCAGAGAATGTGGTAAAGGCGGTTAGCTTAGTGGAGTTTTAAAAAGGTTTGGACGGCTTCCTAAAGGAAAAGTCCATAGACCGTTATTAAATGGACTTGGGGAAAATCCACTATTTCTGGGATAAGCAGTATAAAATGTTCTGTACATTTTTGGGATCTTACCCGGTATTTGTGACCTGGATTGGCCACTGTTGGAAACAGGATGCTGGGCTTGATGGACCTTTGGTCTTTCCCAGTACGGCAGTACTTATGTACTCCATCAAAACTGGCGTGAAGTCCCCAAGGTACAAGGAGGGGCAAAGTAGCCCATTACTATGAAAGCCCCTGGACACTGGGAAAGGAGTAAAACAGCATCAACATTAGCAGAAACTCTCCAGGGCACCCTAAGGGAGCAAAGCAACACCAACATCGTCAAGAAGACACCAAAGCATGAGAAAATGGCTAAAGCGGCACTAACATTAGCAGAAGAGCCCAAAGCACCAAGAGAGGGGTAAAGTGTCGCTGACATTTGCTACGAAGACTCCAAATTCTCAGCATACACCATACCCAGTATTCAAGTAGAGAGATAAATGGATGGTGCAGCAGAGCCAGTCACTTAGTAGTCTATGCTACTCACAGAATATACCAGAATTTTAAAGTAAACTGACTCTCACACACTCTTAATTGGTGTGTGCCCTGCCTACTTGTGTGTCTCAGCCCTGTCTCTGCAGTGTTTTCAGTTTATTTTCTATCAACCTTCTCACTATGCAATGAATATTTTCTGAC
Organism: Microcaecilia unicolor; assembly: GCF_901765095.1. Classification (NCBI taxonomy): domain Eukaryota; kingdom Metazoa; phylum Chordata; class Amphibia; order Gymnophiona; family Siphonopidae; genus Microcaecilia; species Microcaecilia unicolor. Next base: position 54,987,236 of record NC_044035.1, read on the forward strand.
ACCGAAACTCAGTCAATGCCTAGTACCTATGTACCTTACCCTGTGTGCTTTTTCCTTTTTATTTTCTGTTTCTAAGCCTGATGGCCATCCCTTTCCCCTCTGATGTGTACACCTTTCAAACACGGCTTTCTTCCCTTCAAAATGAGAGAAATTACAAGAAAATGATGCTGGTCTCAGATTCATGACGATATTTATCAGCCATGGGATTTAGAAGTGAGGCTGAGATAGGTTTATTTGGCTGCTTGTCAAGAAGTTTCATCATAGGTCAAGTGACTCCTAATTATTCCTAAGATGGCTCTATTATATGGCTGTCGGGCTCACTGGGGATCAAACAGGTGACCCTCAGGAGAAGAGCTTGAAGACTTAAAAGCTGAAGTTGCGGGAGAGCTCCACCGTCTATGTAGAATCCAGTGAATTGAGCTAACATGGGTGTTTCCTTAGAGACCCAATTCTGGTGCAAAGAGCTCCTGCAGGGATGTGTCTCTCTCTTGCTGGCTTGCTACTTCTAACTTGAGTGTACAGTTCCTGAGGTTTCAGATGCAAGTTTCTAGTCTCTACTCCCAACAATCCTTGGTTTGATCCCCAGTGAGCCTCACACTGGCCAAGCAAAAACAAGTGCTGTTTTCCTGACTGACCCATTGACTACAATGGTGCTGAAAATGAATTAATTTTCAGGTCATTCAGGACTAATGTCCTCATTTGTTGCGTCTTGCCATTCATTTGAAAATGAGCGCACATCTCTAGTAAATAGTGGTAGATTAAGGAAACTTCTAAGGAAGGTCATTCTGATGCCTAAGATTACTTTAAAATAGCTATAGAGGTGTCTGGCTGAGACTGGGGGAAATGTTCTTCTTTCAATAAACATGACTTACACATATAGCATTAGAAAAAGATTCTTAGGGGACACTGCACACATGTGGGACAAGGTTTTGTGGTCTGATAAGACCATAGTAAAACTTTTTGGTCGCAATGCAAATTGATACATGTGGTGTAAACATATCACATCATCCTACTAACATCATCCCTATAGTAAAGCATGGTAGTGGAAGCATTATGTTTTAGGGATGCTTTACAGTAGCAGGGTCAGTACAGCTTGCAAAAATCAAGGGAAAGATGGGTAGTACAAAGCACAGGCAGATTCTGAAGAAAAACCTGCTCTAGTCTTCCACACACCTGGGAATGGAGAGATGATTCAACTTTCAGCAGGAAAATGACCTAAGCACAAAACGAAAGCAACAGTGGAGTGACTCAGCAAGAAGATAGTGAATGTTCTTAGGAGGCCCAGTCAAAGCCTGGATGGGCATTCAACACAAAATCTGTAGCAAAATTGAAGATGATCACCAGTCAACCTGAAAGAATTTGAGCTATTCTGCCAAAAAGAATGGGCAAAAATTATATTGGTCACTGCAGGACCAGCTCAAGGGCCTGTGGTGCCCTGAGACAACTTTTGGTTTGGCACCCACCACCCATTGGCACGCCTCCCTCAGGCCATCCATCCCCACAACCTACCTTTAAAGGTAGTTTCCCCCTCCTGAATACTGGCAGTGTTTAATCTAATGCTATCTACATCAGCCCCATGCATCTGCCACACCCCTGTGGAAACAGGAAGTTGTGTCAAAGGAGGGGCCAGGGCACAGCAAAAGGAAGATGCCGGGGTGCTGATTTGGATAGTGTTAGGTGAAAATCCATCTGTGTTTAGGAGAGGAAAACTGCCTTTAAAGGTAGATGGGGAAAGGTGGCCTGAGACAGAACGAGGAAGGGGGTTGCCGGTTCCTTTATTTCCTGCAAACGCAACGCCACCAGGTAAGTTCTGGGCCAGCTTAACCTATACAGGCAGTGACATCACAGGCTCAGGTGTTTGGCACCCTTTATCTCCGGTGCCCTAGGCAAAGCCTCACCTGGTCCATAGACCATTATTAAAATGACTTGGGGAAAATTCACTGCTTATTTCTGGGATAAGCAGCATAAAATGTATTGAACTTTTTGGGGATCTTGCCAGGTATTTGCGACCTGGATTGGCCACTGTTGGAAGCCAGATGCTGGGCTTGATGGTCTGTCCCAGTGTGGCAATACTTATATACTTATGTAGGTTAAGATGGCCCTGAGTCATTGTGAAAAGTTGGTAGACATTTATTATAAAACAACTCACGGCTGTTAGTGGAAGTACCTTTTGCAGAACTAAGAAATGAGTCAAGGGCTGTGAAGACTTGTACAACCAAGACTGATTTGTTATTTTTAAGTACTTTTTAATATTGCTATAATTTTTCTTTCACATTGAAAGAGTATATTTGTAAATCAGTGATAAAAGCTCCTCTTTAAATGCATTTTGAATTAGATTTTTTAAACAGCAGAAGATGAAAAATATACAGTACAAGATTGTGAAGACTTTTACAAGGCACTGTATAAAGCAATGCTGAGCTGGAACAGTCTGAAACCTCATATAAATTGAGTTTATTTGGTTTTCTTGTGACATGCTGCAGCTCTAAACCACACTTCTTAAACACATGCTTTGACTATTTCTATTTGTTGAGATTGATGAATACTTTTCCACTGCAATTTTTTTTAAAGTCCTAACCTTGGTGAAATTTACCCTTGAAGGAATATTTCTCTGACTTCAGAAGTTTTTTTTTTTCACCAGCATTTCACATAGCATAATACATAGAAAATAAAGATCAAGAGAAAAGTTGTAGACGATACCCTCTTACTGGATTAAGCACATTTCTGACCAGCTTCCTTCCTCAGGGCAAAGCAAATTTACCTCCCTGTTTACTAAAGCTTAGCTCGAGTTATCAGCAGCAGGAACCATTTTATTCCTATGGGTCCAGCTACAGATAACTCAAGCTAAGTTTTAGCAAACATCTCCTTTAGCCAGTTAATGCAAATGAAAATGTTTGACAAATAATCTGCTAGTTATAAATGTTATCAGATTAGTCCAATAAAATGACTTTAATGATCTGTATCTTCATTACAACACCCCAGAAATGAACTAACTTGGTGCTGTCAGAATTCCATCTATGTACTTATTTTAAAATTCTTCTATACCACAATAATATTCAATGTTCTATTAGTGCAGTTTACTAGTCTAGAGACATAATCATACAATTGCAATTTCATAAGTAACTTTATAACATCATCTCTATGTGGAGAGAAATCCCATACCAAACCAGCATCAATCTCAGTTGCCTGGACTCTCAGCCTAAAACAAAATCACTCCTGCTTTTGGAAAATGCTAGGTTTTAACTCCTTTTGGAACTGATCGTAGCCTAATTCCAGCCTTAATCCAGCAGGCATCTCATTCCATGATTTTGGTGCCATCACTGAAAACATCCATACTTATTATTATTATTTGTTACATTTGTATCCCACATTTTCCCACCTATTTGCAGGCTCAATGTGGCTTCCATATTACCGTTAACGGCGATAGTCGATTCCGGTATGAACAAATACATGGTGTGAATAATACAAAGTGATATTGTGGTGGGATGAAGTACATGTATGGTAGGTTGGAAGACCTTAGGAAGAAACTTGGGATGAATGAACAAATCCACCCTGTTAAAGAAGTTAATGCAAGGTGGATCAGTTACTAGAGCCTGGAGCTTACTCAATCTGTACGATAAAAGTCACTATCAGTGAAATAAGACCTTCCAGGTCAGATATTTCAGTTCACAGGTATGGAGTGGCTGAAAGGGAGCTTTGTCAGCTGGGTTTAATACCATGCTGAGGTTCCATGACACTGAGTGAGCAGTTTTCACCTTAGAAATGTCGTATTGGAGCAGGATAATCTGTTTACCCCCTTGCTAGGTAGTCTTTGACAGTATACGTTAACACTAACAGAAGGGATTCAGTGGGGTCTGAAACCAAACTGTGTGGGGTGATAGCAGGAGAACCTCTCGATATGTTTGGGTATCTGTTGGCTGATGATGTGGAAGTTCAGGGATGTTTTGTCCATGGACTGTCCCAGCACTAACTGGGCAATGCAGGTCTGTGGTGATATTCAGTGGCTCTGTCTGGTTAAGTGCTGCTGAATATCACCACTTAGACAGTTAGAAGCAATTTAACCTCTGCCTGGTTAAATCACTTTGAACATTGGGCGGGTAATTTACATCCTTCTTAATTTTCCAAAATTAACTTTGATATCAGCAAAAGAAAAATGATTCTTACCTGATAATTTTCTTTCAGTCCCGGGTTATGTCTATCTACCAGCAGGAGACAGATATAAAAAAAGGTGCTCTGCCATAAGGGTCCTGTGCCATAGCCTCTTTTCAGTATTCATGATGACACCAGTCCAACCTGCACCATTTGCTAGAGGCAGAGAAATACTGAATTGTCCCCTTATAACAGTTATGTCACTTTCCTCAACTTCCTTACCAGAAGAATCACCAATAATACTCCCTGACTTGATCACAGGCATCTATTTAGCAAATACCATCATAATCCATTTGCTCTAGTACACAAGTTTGCCCTCCCGTAAAGTCCAACATCAAGATCTTAAATTTTACATAAACTGAGACAGGCAACAAATGTACAGCTTCTAAAATGAGACTAATGAGCTCCCTCATAGATTTCCCTATCACCATCTGAATGTTGTTTTTTTTTTTTAATCAATCTACCTGGAACCCTACCAGCAATGCACGGCAGTAATCTAAATGGGAAATCATTAAGGCAAGATTCACCCTAATTAGTGCAGCCTTGGTATGATCTCAAGCCTTTAACCAACTGCAACTTAAGGTAGATCTTTTGAATACAAAAAAACCTTTTCAGAGATACGGAGGTGGTAGAATTAGAAAACATGCAGGGTGGTAGACGTAGGAGTAACATCAGGAAATACTTTTTCACAAAGAGGCTAGTGGATGCTTGGTCTGCCCTTCCAGAAAAGGTGGTGAAGTCAAAAATAGTGAGGGAATACAAAAAAGGATGGGATAAACACAGGGGATGCCTAAGCAGAAACCTCCCAATATTCATCCAGTGATGGTCATCCTGTTTTTAAACGCTGATTGTCGCCGGCTAAATTATCCCCCGATATTCAATGCCGGATCATGTCTGGGCACTGGCACTGAATATTGGGTGTTAAATATGGGCAGACAGGATGCTGAAGTTTATGCAGGCCTGGCTGATATTGAAGAGGGGCCACATAAAAGTTATGTGGGCCCCGGCTGAATATCAGGCCAGCACCCGCATAACTATTTTTAATTGCTAAAACCCTTCTGATCCCCCTCCCTCCTAACCTCCCAGGCTGTAAAGTTCTAAGTACCTTCCTTCCCCATCCGAACGAACCCCACCGCCACCACCCCTGATTTCTAGGTAGACCTCCCTAGGCCTATCTGTCTCACTGGTGGTTGTTGGGGGCAGGAGTGCAGCCCCCACACTCTTGTCCCTTATGGCTCTATTTCAAAATGGCTGCCGTGATCTCTCATGGCAGCTCACGGTACTACACCGGACCAGCAGGGAGACAGGTAGGCCTTGGTGGGCCTACCCTAGACATAGGGGTGGGGTGGGGTGGGGATGGGAGGGTTCATTCAGAGGGGAGGTACTTAGATCATCATGACCAGGGGTTAGGAAGGAGGGGGGCTAATGCTATTAATAGTAGTAGTAGTAGTAGTAGTAGTAGTAGAAGCCAGGAGGGTAATTGGGAGTTTTACCAATTAAAAAGTAGCTATGCAGATGCTGGCTCCCAAATAGATAAGTGGCCTAATTTAGGACAGCTTTTGAGCTGTCCTAAATTAGGCAGCTTAGCTATGTGAATGCCAGCACTGAATATTGCCAGCACCCACAAAACCACAGGCTCCTCCCCAGTGTTGCCCCCAGCGCCATCCCTGACCTGCCCACTTTTTGGTTGGGTGGTCAGTGGGGATATTCAGCAGCACTCTCTAGTTAAGTGCTGTTGAATATCCCCACTTAGGCAGCAACAGGCGTTTTAAGCAGGGGAGGAGCCTCTCCTGCCCATTTAAATCACTTTGAATATTGGCCCAAAAGAGAATGGAAACAAACCTTGGCTGTTGAGGAATTATGTTGTGCAAGAGTATTTGGGGATTAAGGCCTACGTTGGACAGACTTCTATAGTTTGTGTCCCACTAATGGCAAAAGAGAGATTGTTTACCACTTTATTATCATATGATATCAGTGAGGGACTGTGCATCTCAAGGGAGAGGGGAAGACATCTTGATGTTGAAATTAGCAAGTTAAATATTGTTAGTAATACTTTTGAACTAGTACTAGAGGACGTGAACTGAGGTTGAAGGGGGACAGACTTAGGAAAAATGTCAGGGAGTATTTTTTCACAGAGAGGGTGGTGGATACTTGGTGGAGATGAAAATAGTAATGGAATTCAAAAATGTGTGGGATAAACACAAGGAATCCTGTTCAGAAGGAATGGATCTTCAGAAGCTTAGCGGAGATTGGGTGGCAACACCGGTATTTGGGAAGCAAAGCTAGTGCTGGACAGACTTCTAAAGTCTGTGCCCTGAAAATGGCAAGGATAAATCAAGGTCAGGTATACATATAAAGTAGCACATACAATGAGTTTCTCTTGTTGGCCAGACTGGTCATTATCTGCCGTCATCTACTATTTTACCATGTTTTGGTTATGTTATATTGTCCCAAGACTGTATCATATTTAACTGCCTATATGTGGTTGGAATGACAAGTTGTCAACCAGTGCTTAATCAGGAATGACTTCAACGGCCATGGAATCTCTCCCTCTGTTGCAGTGTCCCACCTATGCAGGACAGGAAATTGCAGCAGAGGGAAAGATTCCGGGCAGCAGAAGGCAGTGTGCTTACCTTACTAGTGCTGCTGGCAGCCTGGAAAATTGAAGAAGGCAGCGCTGCAGGGAGCCAAAACAGAGGCGAGAGCTGACCAAGGCGGTTAGATTGAGAACAGACAGGGGGTGGCATGACAGAGGGAGCAGGAGGGCAGCTAGTAGTACCCAAAACCCAGGCACTTGACTGGCCACCAGGGTTAGGGGGCCCAAGGCTGGTATTAGGGGCCTGTGCCCCCAAGGCCCCCCGTAGCTACACCACTGGTATGTACAGGAGCTTGGAGGAGAGGTGGAAGAGTTGAAGAGTGTGGGGGGTCAATGGAGAGGACTGCAAGGTAAAGGGCAAGTGCTAGGGGAGTGAAGGGAAAAATAAGATGAGAGGTAGAGTGTTAGGGTCAGCATTATTGAAATTAGATTGCTTTTGTTAACATCTCTGAAATACCACTCCCTAATCAATCTTTGATTGGGAATAACACATAACTGGAAGATTTCCAAAGGAATAAGCCAGAAGTGGTAAGGTCATAACAAAAGAAACTAAGCTTAGATAACAGGACTGGTTTAATGTATATGTGAGAGAGAACATATTTTATTTTATTACATTTGTACTCCGCACTTTCCCACTCATGGCAGGTTCAATGCGGCTTACATGGGGCAATGGAGGGTTAAGTGACTTGCCCAGAGTCACAAGGAGCTGCCTTGTGCCTGAAGTGGGAATCGAACTCAGTTCCCCAGGACCAAAGTCCACCACTAGGCCACTCCATATCAACCTACTCAAAAATGTGTCCAAAAACAATTGACACTCAAACCTGTGGCAGATCTGGGACAATGGAACCTGTTGCACAATTCCCACACCACCAGAGAAGAAGGCCTGTTAATTCTATGAATTTAAAGCATGATTTGTGAGGTAGCATTTATTCCATAGGTTATAACATTGCCCTGTCAGCTGAAATTCTGACACAATATTCCACGGAATCTTTCAAGTAGCTAAAAATTACATAACACTGCAGTAATATATTTTAAATGTGTATTATTATGTTATAACAATAATTCCTGAGCTCCACACAGACAATATGATTATGAAGGTTTGTGAAACTCTGAGTCAGGCTGGTTAGAATGCCAGTGCTCTCATGAACACACATTCCCTTCAGAGTGAAATAGAGAGGAAATGCAGGGAGCTACAGTAATCTGGGTTCTCACTATTCACTAAAGCCACTAAAGTTTGTGAGCTATTTCAGCTCCAGCTATGTGCACTTATTACACGACACATACAGCAACCATGCAATATGATTTCAGTAAAAAACATCTAATATGGTTTATATTAAGTACATAAGCATTGCTATACCGAGACAGACCAAAGGTCCCTCAGGCCCAGTATTCTGTTTCCAACAGTGACCAATCCAGGTGACCAGTACCTGGCAGCATCCCAAAAGAGTAAAACAGAGTTCATGCTCTTATCCCAGGAATAAGTAGTGGAAGTTCCAAGTCCATCTTAATAATAGTTTAAGGACATTCCTTCCAGGGAGTTGGGCATAAAGTTTTTAAACCCTGTTATGCTAACCACTTTTACCACATTCTCTGGACATGAATTCCAGAGCTTCATTATACATTGAGTGAAAAAAATATGGTCTCTGGTTTCTTCTAACTGGACTGCTAAGTAACTTCATTGCATGCACCTTAGTTCTCGTACTTTTGGAAAGAGTGTGAATGCAATTAATGTGTACCCATTCCACTCCACTTATTATTTTATAGTCATCTCTCACATTTTCCCTCAGCTGTGTCTTTTCTAAGCTGAGAGAACCCTGACCTCTTTAGCCTTTCTTCATAAGGGAGTTGTTCTATCCCTTTATCATTTTGCTTGCTCTTCGCTGTATCTTTTCTACTTTGGCTATATGTTTTTTGAAATGTAGCTAATTGAATTGCACACAGTATTTGAGATATGTTTTATTCTCCATTCCTTTCCCAATGATTCTTAACATTCTATTTGCTTTCTTGGCCACTGATGCACACTGAGCAGAGGATTTCAATGTATTATCAATAACGACACCTAGATCATTTTCTTGTATGGTGACTCCTAATGAGGATCCTTGCCCTATATAACTATAGATAGGGTTGCTTTTCCCTATGTGTAGCACTTTGCACTTGCTCACATCAAATTCCATCTACCATTTAGATGACTGGTCTCCCAGTCCCATAAAGTTCTCCTGCAATTTCTCACTATCCTTGTGATTTAACAACTTTGGATAACTTTGTATGATCAACAGATTTGATCACTTCCACTTACTGCTCCCATTTTCTGGTCATTTATAAATATGTTAAAAAGTAGCAGACTCACCACAGACCCCTGGGGAATCCTACTATCTACCCTTCTCCATTGAGAATATTGACTATTTAAGCCAACTGCCTGTTTTCTATCTTTTAACCAGTTCTTAATGGGACATTGCCTCCTATCTCATGACTTTATAATTTCCTCAGGAGTCTTTCATTAAGTACTTTGTCAAATGCTTGCTAAACATCCAGATACACAATATCTACCGGTTCATGTTTTCCACATATGTATTCACACCTTCAAAAACATATAGCAGATTGGTGAAGTGAGATTTCCCTTGAATAAATCCATGCTGGCTTTGTCTCATTAATCCATGCTTATGTATATGTTCAGTAATTCTGTTCTTTGTTAATAGTCTCTACCATTTTCCCAGCATTGATGTCAAGCTCACTGGTCTATAATTCTCTGGAATACCTTTGGAACTGTTTTTAAAAATTGGCATTATATTGGCCATGCTCCAGTATTCAGGTACCATGCTTAATTTTAAAGATAAGTCATAGATTACTACTAATAGATCTGCAATTTCATTTTTTTAGTTCTACATATATCAGTACTCTGCGATGTGTACCATTTAGACTAAGTGATTTCTCGCTCTTCCGTTTGTAAATTACATCTTCCAGGTTTTCAAAGCTTTGTTTCTTCAACCCCATCTCTGGCATGGGTATCTCCCCCACATCATCCTCAGTGAACACTGAAGCAAATAATTCACTTTATCTGTCTGCTATGGTCTTATCCTCCGTGAATGGCCCTTTACCCTTTGGTCATCTAGTGGCCCAACTGATTCTCTTACCAGCTTCTTGCTTTAAATGTACCTTGCCTCTAAATCAAGCTTCTTTTCAAAATCTCTCTTTGCTTTCCTTATCAGTGCTTTGCATTTGACTTTCCATTCCTTATGCTGTTTCCTATTATTTTCATTTGCATCCTTTTTCCACTGTCTGAAGGATATTCTTTTAGCTCTAAGAGCTTCCTTCACTTCACGTTTTAAACCATGCTGGAGGTACAGTGGAGACTTAAAAAATATGATCAATTAGAAAATTGCTGAAGGAAGGAGACTAAAGAAGAAAGCTATCAAGCTGGGATTAAAGGTAGGCTTTTACCACGTGAGTCACCAAGGTACCGCAGCTTGCAGACTCCCGAGGTAAAGAACTAACACTGCTTGCAAGCCACCTTGGATAGGATCATGAAGCCACTGCCCAGTGCTTCCAGACCATCTCTTAAAGAGGCCAACAGCATGTTACATTTTGGACTTCCACATGCCCCCTCCCCCACAGAAAGCCCCTAGTTGCTCCCTCCCCAATCAAGACCCCCAAGATTAGCCCACTACCATCCTTCTTCATTCAAAGGGCCCCTGCCCCAAGATGAGACCCCGCCACCAGGAAGCCCCAACTCTAAGCCAAGAATAGCCCTTCAAATCCCGCTACCCTACCAAAGGTTCCCTCCACCCATACCTTTAAAACTCCTTGGGGTCTAGTGGGTGGGGTCTAGTGGGTGGTGCTAGGATCCAAAATGATGCCAGTGACCCCTAGCAGTAGTCTTGTGGCACTACAAGTAAGAGTCATCTTTCCAAATAAAGACTTCTTTACCTTGGGGTGCCTTTATGGAAAGATGACCCCTAGCAGTTGTACAGTGAGACTACAACTAGGGGTCACCAGTGCCATTTTGAATCCTAGTGCCATGAGGACAGATCAAATTGGGGTCATTTATGGCTGCCCATAAGACCCCAAGGTTCTTTTCTAAAGGTAAGGGTGTGAGGGAGCCTTCAGGAGGGTAGGGGGCCTTGGAGGGCCGTTTTTGGTTTAAGGGATGGAGCTTCCACTAGATGGGGGTCACATATTTGGGGGCCCTTTTGGTGGTGGAGTATGGTTGTAGGTTATAATTTCGGGAGTTTGATTAGGGGGCCCCCAGCTATGGACTTTCTGTGACAAAGGGGGGACTCCCAGGGATCTAAAATATAAATATTCTGTCCCCTTTAAGAGAGATGGCACAGAAGCATTGAGTTGCAGTTTGGCAGCCGGATATGCCTGGGCAGTTAAACAACCCCAGACTTTAGCTGAGGTTATTTTACAGGTTATGCCACAGCTTGCAGTACAGGATTTACATAGTAATGAGCTGCTCTAAATGTATTTATTTGGTTTGCACCTCATTACTGTGCAGTGTAAGGTGACTTATTTAACGCTGCATTAGGGCACCACAACCAGCATTAGAGTCCTTTAACACACGTTAAGGAGCCAAAACACTGGTTAGTGCCCAAATGCAGCTTGATATCTTCTCTCCTAAAACAAAAAAGACAAAAAAGTTGAAAAGTGTACACTTAAGTGTGACATAATTAGATACTTCAACTATTTTGAGGGAGAGAAGAAGGCTATTCTAGATTTTTTAAAGTCAGGAAAGACAAACTTTTCCATCAACACAATAGGATTGATGGATGGAATAGTGAAGCAATTTAGGGTACCACCTCTCCAGCCTTTTGTGGGCCCCTGAAGGCCCAAACCAACTACAATGGCTAATGTTACAAAGCAGTATGAACTTGAAAAAGCAGTTTCCACCATGCAGTAGCATGTGAAAGGCCGAGGATGGTGTGTTTATATAACTACTGTATAATGGCCCAAGTCAGCTTGCAATAGAGCGTCTGAAGCAACTCCTTATCTACAAAGAATGGACAAAACATGGCCTTCTGCTATAGCATCTGTATTTTACGTGTAGGCACTGGGAGACTGCACATGCAAATGGTAGATGACGTTTAATGTGAGCAAGTGCAAAGTGATGTATGTGGGGAAAGAGGACACTAAACTATAGCAAGGTTCCACATTAGGAGTTAGCACTCAGGAAAAGGATCTAGGTGTTATCATTGATGATACTTTGAAACCCTCTGCTCAGTGTGCTGCTGCTGCGGCGGCGGCTAAGAAAGCAAATAGAATGTTAAGAATTATTAGGAAAGAAATGGAAAACAAAAATGAGACTGTTATACCTTTGTAGTGCCTCCATGGTGCGACCGCACCTCAAACACTGTGTGCGATTCAGATCACCACATCTCAAAAAAGATATAGCAAAATTACAAAACGTACAATGATAAAGGGGATGGGACGACTTCCTTGTGAGGAAAGGCTAAAGCAGTTAGTGCACTTCTGCCTGGAAAACAGGTGGCTGAAGGGAGATATGATAGACGTCTATAAAATACTGAGTGGGGTGGAATGGGTAGATGTGAATCGCTTGTTTACTCTTTCCAAAATTACTAGGACTAAGGGGCATACAATGAAGCTACTAAATAGTAAATTTTAAAAAAAATCTGAGAAAATATTTCTTCACTCAATGTGTAATTAAACTCTGGCTTGCATTGCCAGAAAAATGTGGTAAAAGCAGTTAGCTTAGCAGGGTTTAAAAAAGGTTTGGATAATTTTCTCAAAGAAAAATCCATAAGCCATTATTAAAACGGACTTGAAAACATCCACTGCTTATTTCTAGGCTAAGAAATATAAAATTGGTTTTACTGTCCTGGGATCTTGCCAGGTACTTATGATCTGGATTGGCCACTGTTGGAAACAGGATGCTGGGCTTGATGGACCTTCAGTCTGTCCCAATATGGCAATGCTTATATTCTTATGCCCTGTTGGCATCAATGACTGTCAATGCAGTGAATCATCCACAGAGTGTGGACCAACAGTACAAGATGCTCTGCAGATCAAAAAGAGCAACTTTGTCATTTGTTGGAACTTTAGCTCTGTTTGTGTGTTCTGGCCTGCTGCCTGGCTTTGGCAGATTGCTTCATGGGTACCAGCCCTTGAGAGCTTACTGACATCAGGCTCTTCTTCAGGGAAACACTCTGAAGAATTACGGACTGTGTTGGACTTCAGCTTTTCTCCTGCAATGTTGTTTATCTCAGCTGCCCAGCTACCGCCTGCACGTGACGCACCGTCTACAGACCTAGTCAGCTTGTAATCTGTGTGGGAGAGAGACATCTCAGCCTGGACCGGGAAATGGCCTGGATCAGGAAACAGTGTATCATTAGCCACTAAAAGGCTGCATGGGGGTTTAATTTAAGTTTCTAGAAAGAGGGGGATTAAATAACCAAAGTTGGTACTTTGGTCTCACTGTTTTATTTCATCAGTCAGAATTTGGTAGTTGTGTGACAATAAGTATTTGTACCCAAACTATTACTGAGAAACTTTGCATATATTATTAACTAAGCCTGCCGTCTTTCTTTTCATAATAAAAGACCTGTGCATGAACTTGGTATTTCAGGTTCCTTATTCCTAATGGAGAGCAGGAACTCAAGTCCGCCATGGACTCATTATCCCCCAGAGTACCAAGAAGATGAAGCAAGGATGTGATAAATTTTTAATTTAAATATTTTCCAGCTGATTGAGGGTATAAAAAAAAATCATTGGTCATTGGTATTTTCATAGTACAATTATCATTGTCATGTACCTTTTTTAGTTGAATCAAATACAGACATATGTACAGATGTGGCGTCAACATGGAATAAGGCACATACACTGAAGAATCCAAAACAGACCAGGGAAGAAGTGAAGGAGTGCTTGAAAAACATATTTTTCTGGTGTTTATCCAATAGACACTTATTTTATGACTGTGTATTGAGTACGGGACAGAGAAATGTGAAAAGGACAGGAGACTCTGGAGAGAGTTAAGAAAAAAAAAAAAACCAGAGAGAAGCAAAAGAAAGACCCAAGGACCAAAGCAATGCTCACACAACAAAGGTAGAAAAGTATTTTTTATGGAATGTATTAACTGTAATATGTCAGGTTTGGAAAATGTGCATCCTCTTCTCCCCACCCCCCGGTTCCCACTACTCTGGACGCTATGGTGTTATAGGGGACCCATCTCTATTTTTACACCCAGGACCCATTCAGTACTAGCTACAGCACTGGCTGTGTGGTAAATGTTGGGAGCATGCCCAGCATATCCTGTGCAATTACTCCACTGAAAAGGTCTTCACCACACATTAATACTATTTGGGGTCCATTTACTAAACTTCTACAATCGCTAGCACACACTTACTGCAGTTTGAAGTGGCTTGCTTGGGGGACATGCTCAGGCATCCTGCAGTAACTTTGATATTGGTGCACACTAACCATACACAAAAAAACTATTTTTTATTTTTGCATAGAGGAGGCATATCTGGGGGTGAAGAGCAGATGTTCCTGCGTTAATCAGACCACTCACTAACTGATTAGTGCAGGATTACTGAGTGAGCCCTTACTGCCTACAAAATAGATGTCAATAACTGTTAATGTGGTAATTTTTTAATGGCCATATGCTAATGGTGACATTAGTACATGGAAGATAAGAGAGAGGGTCCACACTGCCAAGCAGTACCCCCCCCCCCCCCCCCACACACACACACAGTTACCCTTATACCGTGTCCTACATTCCACTAAGGACTAGATCTAAAACAGCTCCCCCTATTGTCGGTTCCTGAACCAGCTATTCCATGAAGCAGTCATTTATTCCACCTAAGAACTTTACCTCCCTAGTATTGAGGGGTTTTCACTCCTACATATTCACTGCACTTTCAAACTTCAAATTATAAAATAGCTGAAGAAATACTAACAGCCAGACTTACTAACATGCATTAACTCTGTTAATGCATGTTATTAGTAACTAGGTGCCATTGGATGGAAGGAGAGATGTCATAAAATAACTTGTTCTAACCTAATACCCCTGAATTCTATATAGTGCATTTAGATTTAGGCACTGAAATCAGTGTGGATTCTATAACACTGTGCGTAACTTAATTGACTTAGCAAGCTAATGAGCGCTGATATCGGCACTTAGCAAGCAATAATGACCACTAATTGGCACTGATTAGGATTTAGGTGCACAACTCGCTAAGCGTATTTTGTAATGACATGCACTGAACTTTTAACATATGCAGGCATAAAGGACATAGTTATGGGGGCAGGGAAATAGGCATTTCATGGGCATTCTGAAATTTAGGCGCCTAGTTATAGAATATGGCTCAGTGTACCTAAATCTACACGCCGGGATTTATGCCATGTTTTACTTGGTGTAAATGGATGCATGAAGATGGCACTGAAATATCAACTAACCATATTCTATAATTGGCACATAAATCTAGGTGCAGATTATAGAATATGATTAATCGACACTGATTTCAGCGCCAATTTTTTTTAGACGCTATATATAGAGCATCCTCAATAATGAACATTATTAACCTACTAGTAAAAAAGGCCCATTTCTGGAATGAATGAAACGGGCGCTAGCAAGGTTTTCCTGGGAGTGTGTATGTTTGAGAGAGAGCCAGAGTGAATGTGCGGGTGTGTGACAGAGTGAGACTGTCTGTGTGACAGTGTGTGTGTGAGAATGAGAGTGTGTGACAGGGCCCCCTCCCCTGTTCCTAATGCCCTTCACCCCGTTCCCTCCCCTCCTTTTCCTCCTCCTTCCCACACTTTGGGTTCCCCTTAAGGCTTTCAAAAGTCTATGTACCCCCGTGGCCCTAACGCCCAGTATCCGGATACCCCACCGCTTTCCTCCTCACCCCTCCCCCAAGATATAATACTTTCACGTCCTTCATTTTTTTAAAAAAGTGTCCTATCTACCCTGTGTACAAATGCCTGGCATTCAGATTGTGTTCCTCTCGTAAATTTTAATTTCTTTCATTCATTCAGAACTTTCCCCCCCCCCCCCCCCCCAAACACTTTTGGTTCCTTCAGTCTTTTAAAACTGTCCTATGTACCCTGTGTGCTAATGGCCAGCATTGAGATTGTTTTCCTGTCCCAAATTTGCATGTCTTTCAGTCGTTCACAACTCCCCCCCCCCCCCCCCCCCCTCTCCAGTTTAACACTTTTGGTTCCTTCAGTCTTTTAAAACTCTCCTATCAACCCTGTGTCCTAATGGCCAGCACTCTATTAGATTGTAAGCTCTTTGAGCAGGGACTGTCTTTCTTCTATGTTTGTGCAGCGCTGCGTATGCCTTGTAGCGCTATAGAAATGCTAAATAGTAGTAGTAGTAGCACTCAGATTGTTTTGCTTTGCCAAATTGTCTGTCACTGATGTCACTGAGGTCAGTGCGTGCCTGCCTAGCAGACCACTTCCGGCAGGCACGGTCCCAAGCACATCCTGTTGGAGGTGAGAATTATTATATAGGATTCTCAAGGTTTTTGATTTGTCATGCAGTATCATGTGGCCATGCATAGAATGTCTAATGCAGAGGAAACAAATAATGAACTGATATCAAGTTAACTTCAACAATAAGAACATAAGAGTAGCCATACTGGCTCAGATCAATGTTCCATCTGGCCCAGTATCCTGTTTCCAACAGTGGCCAATCCAGGTCACAAGTACCTGGCAGAAACCCAATTAGGTAGCAACATTCCAAGCTACCAATCCCAGGCCAAGCAATGGCTTCCCCCATGTCCATCTCAATAACAAAACGTTTCCTCCAGGAGTTTTTTTCCAAACCTTTTTCTAAACACAGCTACGCTAACTGCTGTTACCACTTCCTCCGGCAGAGAGTTCCAGAGCTTAATTATTCTTTGAATGAAAAAATACTACTCATTTCTATAATGCTACTAGACGTATGCAGCACTGTACACCTGAACATGAAGAGACAGTCCCTGCTCGACAGAGCTTACAATCTAATTAGGACAGATAGTCTGTGATACTTCTTATCGCTTTGGGAATAGAGTTCCACCATTTGGAACCCAAATAGGTAAATCCGGCCTTTTATATGGATTTGTAGGTTACGTTTTTGCAGTTAGGTAGATGAAGGAGTAAGTAGCTTCTGGTTTCTGGGCTTGCATTTCATGGAGACAGTTCGATCAGGTCTAGCATGTAGTCAGGAGACATGCCAAACAGTATTCTGAAGATGAGAGTGCTTGATTTGAAAAATAGTCTAGCCTTTATTGGGAGCCAGTGTAGCATAGTAAGTAATGGGGTTATTCTTTCATATTTAGATTTTCTGAATATCAGTCTTGCTACCGTGTTTTGAACAGCTTGCAGTGATTTTAGAATGTTCTCTTTGCATCCTACATGTTCAGCGTTGCAATAGTCTACTTAGTACAACCGCTGATACTACCCTATCAGACAGAATGATTGTCTGGGAAAGTAATCTCTGATCCTTCTCAATTTCCACAGGGTTTTGAAGCTCTTTGATGTGACTGCAGAGACCTGGGTTTCAAGAGCTAAATGTTTATCAAGGATGATTTCTAATATTTTTAGTTCTGTTTCAATTGGGTAGTTGGTCGATTGTGAAGGTTTGGTAGGTGGTTGGGTTGTGTGAGCTGGATAGGACCAGGACTTTGGTTTTATCTCCATTTAGTTTGAGTTTGAAGGTTGTAGCCCATTTTTCCATAAGGTCCTGCCCTTTTTTAACATTATCCAAAATTTCTGTGATGCTATTGTGAAAAGGTATATATATAGTGATATCATCAGTGTATATGAATGGATTAAGTCCCATTTTTTCCAATCTGTAGCCATGTGGAGCCATCATGATATCAAATAGTATTGGTAATATTGGGGATCCTTGTGATACCCCACATTCAGAGATCCAGGACGCTGAAAACTGATTGGACATCATAATAGATTCTGGTCCTTAGGAAACCATTAAACCAGGATGACTTCTGTGGCATGTGTTACTACTTAAACACAGTGCACGCTTCTAAAAAGCTGTAGATTCCTGGAAAATGCAATGCATTCCTCAGAGCTGTGAGTACATTACTATTACCCATGGAGTTCCTACAGTAATGTTCATATCCAGTTATGTTTTAATATCCTGTTTTTCTTGAACTACGATCACAGCAGGCTACATCAGAGGAAACATCATGGAAACATATAAAAAGACATTGTGATCAATAACCTACCCTATATTGGGTGAATTTTATATATGGTGCCATAATAAGCACCATTCTATATGCCACGCTTAAAGTTAGGCACACTTTAGCTCTTAGGCCCAGGAGTTGGGCCTAACTTTAGATGCAGTCATTTGCACCAACTGAAACATAGTGCAAATGTACGCACCTAAATTGGGCACGTATCGCCCTTATTCTATAACAATGTGCCTAAATGCTAGGAATGCCCCCATTCTGCCCATGACCCTCCCTGCACTTTTTTTTTAAACTTGTGCACCTAAATTTACACAGATAAATTCCAATTAAATCTAACTAGTGCCAATAACTGCTTGTTAAAAACAATTATTGGCACTAATTAACTCATTATTGCGAGTGCAATTTTGGGTAACTTTTATAGAAGTAGGGGGTATATGAATAAAAGTATAATGCAAGACTTAGGCTAGGAGGTGAAGTTATCAATGTGGGCTACCATTTAGACATGTTATTTTACTGTTAACCCCAATTTATTTATGCACCTAAAATATTTATTACCTGCTTTATCCACAAATCTAGGTGGAGTGCAGAAAACCATACATAAAATATAAAGACAAACCAAAAAAAAAAACATTCCTTTGCGTTAATATAGTATTCTATAATTACAGAGTTGCACATGAAGGGGCTCATTTTCAAAGTACTTAGGGGTATATTTACTAAGGCAGGTTAGCATTTTTAACCCTCCTTTAAAGTTAAGGTGCGTCAACCACTAACATGTGTTAAAAACACTAATGTGCCGATAGTGTGTCTTAGTAAACATACCTCTTAGACTTACTGTGCGCCAATCTGGAGCTACTGCCTCAATGGGTGGTGGTAACTGCCCCCCCCCCCCCCCCCCCGCATGGCCACTGAATTATCACAGTAAAGACAGCTGACATAGGGCCAGATGCACTAAACTTAACGAGCCATTAACGAGCAAGTAGTAAACCCTGGCATGCACTAAAGGCTTCTCCCAGGCATTTTCCGATCACGGTAGTAGCTAACGAAAATGGAATGCAGATGAGCAAATTAGTATTATAAAGTGTAGAAACCGTATTGTAATGACATGCACTACCGTTTTCCGATTGCCTAACCGTGGAAAATCTAACAAGAGGTCTGTACCTCTCGTTGGGGTGGCACGGGATTGAAAAACTTCAATAAATGTAAAAAAAAGAATCGGAGAAAAAAACGTCTAAGTGCTCGTCAGGACTACACCTTCTGCGGTATGAACTGTCATTATGTGCAAGTTTGCAACTTTGGCTCCAACGCTACCACTGGTGCAGTATTCCCTCTGCAAGTGCAAAAAAATCCACAACAAAACACAAATGTATATATCCTGTTCACATGTTTGGCGAATAAAAAATTATTCTCTACCAAGCACCTGTTTTCTCTGGGTCATACAAAGGTTCCAACTCTGCACTTACAAAATATCCGAGAGACTTTTATCGATTTCCCTGTTTTTAATAATCAAAGTCAATTACTTGCATCAACCTCGCCCCGCTTGTTTTGACTTTCAAAAAACAGACTCAGATTTGCATGCGCAAGGGAATTCACTAGTCTGCAGGTCAAACTGTATCAGATTTGTTTTCTGTAGCATTACCCTTAAAATATAAATCAGAAATTAGCTTAATTTCAGAAAAGAATGGAGCGGTGTCTCTACTTCTGCAGCCCCGCACACTCACCCATAGGATCTCCTGAGCAAAGGCGAGCGAGATGAGCAGCAGGGGCAGCCTACACCGATAAAGGTGACGAGTTTGTCCATGGCCAGCTCCAATCGCAGCCCCTTGTACTTTGGACATGCTTCACTCAGCTGAGAGACCTGGAAGTCTCTGAGCCAATCACAACGCGTTTAGCTGAGCTAAACGGGCTGTGATTGGCTCAGAGACTTCCAGGTCTCTCAGCTGAGTGAAGGACGTCCAAAAAGGACGTTTTTATTATTGCGGGGGGGGGGGGGGGGGGGGTGACGTCCAAAAAGGACGTCTTTTTGGATGGACGTCCTCAACTAAACTGTCCTGCTAGGATCGAGCAGCATCGGAGCCTTCCTGCAGCAGGCCGTGGAGGGGGTCAGCAGCGTGGCGTCTTCCTTTCAGGCGGCACAGAGGCGTATTTGGCATGTGCAAAGCAACCAGCATAACGTTTGGCTGCTCTGTGCATGCTCGACCGGCCGACTGTTTACCAATGGAATAGAGAATGCAAGTGAGCTACAACGAGCAGCTCATTTGCATTCCTTTTCCTTGATGCATGCCCGTTCCTTACCGATTTGCTAAGGGAATCGGTAAGGGAAGGGCTTTAACGATTTTCTAGTGCATCTCCCCCATAGAGAAAGGACTTAATGTCAGAGACACAGGAGTAGCTCTTGAGAAAGCTGTTGTGAAACAATAGTGCTCTGTTGAGCAGGGCAGAGGATTTACAAGCCAGTTAAGCAAAGATTGTAACCAAATAGGACGAAAATAAGTTAAACATACACAAACTAAAAGAAAAAAAAAAGGAAATAAAAAGAATAGCCCAATATTGAAAAAGGCAGAAAAAGGTGGAAGTTTTTGAGAGCCATGACGAAGGAGCTCAACAAAATACAAAGCAGTTGCAGTACTGCAAGCTATGAACAGCAACAGTTGAGAATCTGAGGTCTATTCCTCCTTACGTTTGAAAATAATAGGCTCTTCACATATACACTTGTTCAGTATTGTAATTGTGTAGTCTAACACACAAGTGGTGAGCAGGATTTGAGAAAACTGCCATACAGAGATTTCAAGGAGGCATTGTTGGGGTATAGCCTGGGCATGGTTTGGACAATCCAAAAATCTCTACATGCATTCCCCAATATGCAAGGGGGAATATATGTATATGGGAAACAAATTTCCCCAGTGGGTTTGCACCAGCTCAGAGGCACTCACAATTTTTTTTTAAGTACTCATTTCAGCCAGTGCTTTGCATGAAGGAATTAGGAGTCTTTTACTAAGGTGCGCTAGCATTTTTAGCTGACGCTAAACGCTGAGATGCCTATAACGGGTGTCTCAGTGTTTCGCGCCAGCTGATTTCTAACACACCTTAGTAAAAGATGCCCCTAAGGGAATAAATAACCCCCTGTGGTTTATTTCCACCTCCAAAATGAAAAGAAAAAAAATTGTGTACATACTAATTTCTTGGCATTTATACATCTAGATTTGTAAAATGGGATGTTACATGTGGAACAGCACCACTGGCAGGTGAAAGCAGCAAAATCGTTTAAAAAGTTTCTCTTTGAAAATGAATACAAGGTGTCCACAGCTGATGCAACTAAGCAAGCTGGTGAAAATAGCCCTCAATGTTTGCCGATGCACACTAGGATTTCTGTAAGATTCAAATGTTTATATTCCAAACATAATGTCATCAGACTTCTGCTATGTCAATGATTTCCATAGCACCATGATGATTCTCTAGTGCCAGTTTTCCAGACTACATTATGCCACATTATCTCCCTGAAGCAAGATGATCAGCTGATACCAATCTTGGTTTTACCCTATTGAATGTAGGGATATGTAGTGCTGCATTTTAATTTAGGAACATCAGAATTACAAATCGATCGAGGTAAAAACAAGGATCGAAGGAACCTGTCCTGCAAAGGCTAGATGGTCTCTCCCTTGCATTCTCTCTTCTCCAGTTTGTTTGGCTTCCCATGGATAGGATTTCATGAGATTCAGATTCAATATCTCATGCTATGAACAGCATATGAACTTTTTGTGTGCTGTGGTTACTAGATTTGCTTTAACACCTGCCTTCCTCAGAACAGGAACAAGTATGTACTGTATAGAATGGTAAAAGAGCATAGAGTGAAGGAAAAGGAGCAGACTGACCAAGCAGTATAATAAAGAATGAAACGTTGGTTCCAGGAAACAAGAAATATATCATTTTACTTGCCAATTTAAATACACATTACTGATTCATGGCATCAGTCTGTACCTTGAAACATTAAGTTTAATAGAATCTGTACTTGCAGGTCTGCAGTCCAGAGTGTTTAGTCTGAAGAAATAAAGAAAAACTATGCACCTGGTGTCTGAATCCGAGAGCTGGGGGGGAATTATCAGATTATGATTTGGAAGGTGGAAATACCAGCACTGCTGCAGCTAGTTCAAAGCTCTTCCTGGCACACTTTGGCGTCTCCGCTTGCTGACCCCACTGAAAATACAGTCTCCTTCCCCTTCATCACAGGGCATCTTTGTTACCCAATGTTTAAGGAAGATATTCAGTTATTCCCTGAAAACGTGACAGGTCCATGACAACCTTGCCCTTAATGAACTGGCGGAAAGTAAACTGCCTACATGTTCAACAAGCATTAAAGGGATTCTTTTAAATATTGGTAGAAATAAAGATTAATAAGTTTCTGTTTGCCGTGTTTTGTCCAGAAGTAAAGACTTATTATATATTATAAAAGCATTCAGACTTCTGCTCACTCTATCATCTTACCCTAAATATTCTTGAAAGGACACTGAGTCAGCAGTTTTTCCTCACTGCTGATTAAAGCCTAAGCTCCACTATTCTCATTGTAAGTGGACAGTACCTTGCTACAATTCTTGGCTATGTCTATTTCATTCCACTGTAAGGGGATAATGTTTGTATTATCCTGTTACAGTGGAATGAAATAGACATAGCCAAGAACTGCGGCCTGAAACTAAGCTACCTCTGCCTGACCCCTTGTCAGACATTCCATTTATTATTTACTAGTAAAAAAGGCCCGTTTCTGACACAAATGAAACGGGCGCTAGCAAGGTTTCCCTCGGAGTGTGTATGTTTGAGAGAGAGTGTGTGTGAGAGATGGAGTGTGTGTGTCAGAGAATGAGAGAGAGACAGAGACAGAGTGTGTGTGTGTGAGAGAATGTGAGAGATTGAGTCTGTGTGTGAGAGACAGAGAGACAGAGTGTGATAGACAGAGAGTGTGTCTGAGTGTATGTGAGAGACAGTGAGTGTGTGCCTCCACCCCCCCTCTCGCAGGGCCCCCCTCCCCACCCCACCTCTCTGGTCTCAGGACCCCCTCTCCACCTCCCTCTCCCCTGCCCCCCTCCAGCCATCCATGTCCAGCGACCCTCCCCTCCCCCTGCCCCCTCGCCCCCCCATCAAACCCCCTCGCCACCCGCAGCTGCCACTGGTAACGCGGTCCGGCCGCTGCTGCTTCTCCTGTTGAGCAGCAGCGGCCGCCACATAAAGAAAAAAAAAGTAAATGTTTTTAAACATCAAGCGCGGCACCGCAGACAGCCATCAGGCATTGGCTGTCGGATCTGCAGCCACTCCTCCTCTCGCCTCTCACGTCGCTGCGCTCCTCTGGGGTCTTACTCCAGGGGCAGTGACGTGGAGGCGAGAGGAGGAGCGGCTGCAGATCCGACAGCCAATGCCTGATGGCTGTCTGCGGTGCTGCGCTTGATGTTTAAAAACATTTATTACTTTTTTTTATGTGGCGGCCGCTGCTGCTCAACAGGAGAAGCAGCAGCGGCCGGACCGAGTTACAAGTGGCAGCTGCGGGTGGCGAGGGGGTTGATGTGCTTCGGGGGGGGGGGGGGGGTTGAGCGGCTCACAGCTGATTCCAAGGCAGGGGGAGGAGTAGGGAAACACGCGGAGCAACTTGCTCTGCGTGTTTTCCTACTCCTCCCCCTGCCTGGGAATCAGCTGTGAGTGACGTCAGCCTGGCTACGGAGCCTAGCTCAGCAACTCCAGGAGCCATGGACACAGGCAGCTACTTTAGAACGTTGGAGGTGAGAATTATTATATAGGATAAGTAGGATGCTAAGATGATTTTGTTAACTGATTCTTCTGGTTCAACTTCTGTGATTATGAATTGTGCATCACTGTCTGCTAAAGGTGGTGATCCTAGCTTCAGGTCCTTCAGAAGCTAACCTATGAATACAGCCTTTCACATCAAACTACAGGTATGACATGGCATTACTAGACTGAGGAAGCCACAGTAGAGAGACAATGTTTAAAAATATTTAACAAGAAAATAAAAGCATAGACCAGGAACTCATGTAAACCACCAGTCTATTCCTCACTCTTTCACAATTTAATCCTCCTAGATCTTCTTTTGCATTAAAAAGAACAGATCTCATTTCAAATGGTGTGAATGTTAAATATAAATTCAAGGCCCACAGCTGAGCCTAGCCTCTCCAGCTCTTCTTGAAAAGATAATTTCATCCATAATACTGGAGTACTCAAGTATCTGCGACAGATATAATGGACTCAGATGCAGTCTGAAGAGGCAGCCACTGGAACACTCTACTTGCTTTTTATTTTATCCTTCACAGATCAAGCAAGGCTATGGGTGTAGGTGAACCAACTAAAAAAAAAAAAAAATTATATATATATATATATATATATAGCCCTGGTCTCACAAAAAAACAGTCCGGGCACAAGCTATTTCATCACGGGTCATCACCCCCTAGTCCAGGGTCACACAGATCAATCTCCATTCATTAAAAGCACTGCAGCTTTTCTAGTCACAGTCGGACGCAGGCTGGGGCCAGACAAAAACCCAGAAGGCTACAGGCTTTTGAACTGGGGCCGATTTTTCTTTACACTCTGCACACTTTTCTCTGTTAGTCCAGAAAGTAAGTAAATTCCCACTCTCATGCAAAGAAAAGACTCCAGTCTAGATTTTTTATGCAAAAAAAACAGGAACTTTACTGTAACTCTCTGCAATGGGCAGTTTTATTTTTATTATATTTGTACCCCACGCTTTCCCACTCATGGCAGGCTCAATGCGGCTATTCAAATACTCTTTTCAACAATCAATCAATTTGTAATCCAACTCCATAGCAGATGCAAACAAGTCCAGAACCAAACTCAGGGATATGGTGTATCCTACAGTATACATATATTTACAGCTCCTCCTGTTCATACCCATCCCTTCTGAGTGTAACAACCTAAGGCTGTGCCTGCAGCAAGTGTGAAGCAAGCAGATATTCCTTTTGGATCAGACCTCACTGTCTTGTCCACAC
Organism: Microcaecilia unicolor; assembly: GCF_901765095.1. Lineage (NCBI taxonomy): Eukaryota > Metazoa > Chordata > Amphibia > Gymnophiona > Siphonopidae > Microcaecilia > Microcaecilia unicolor. The sequence goes on from NC_044035.1 coordinate 55,012,120, forward strand.
TCCTCTCCTCCCGAGGAGTACCTCTCCAGGCTACCAACTTGGCTCCGAACAGGCTTTTTCCTGTTCCCCTACTTCCCACCTGGAACACTCCCCTACTTCACCGTTAATGCTTTACTGGCAGAAATCTCCCTATTTGGTCAGCCCTAGTTTTTTGAACCCATCCAGCACAACCCTCTCTTCTCAAGGGTCCAGGCAGGGGTAGAGGCAACCAAAGACCTCGTGCAAACCCCAACAACCTTATTAACTCCCAACTCCTCCCCTATTGTCATTCAACAACCAGAAACATTCTCTCTGCAACTTACCTAGGAACCCACCCCCTTGGGCAGTAATCCCTGTTATTATGGGGGATTACAAATTATATATATATATATATATATATATATATATATATATATATATATATATATATATATATATTATATGTGAACATCTGGAACTGTTTTATGTCTGTCTCCAACTACATGTCCAAGCAGGACAGACCTAATCATTTGTGTGTGCGTGCATGTCTAAGATTGACGCAGACCATTTGGCCCTGAGGCAGGTGACGAAACGCTGGCCACCGTTGGTCATGGTCATATTTAGCGTCTCGAGAGCCTGAATACAAAGCTAAGTAATTTATATTTTTTTGACTTCTAAGACTAAAAGATAAAAGTTTAAAGAAAATGAAGTAAAAAAACAGTTAATAGTAAGAACGATTGCAGTAGACCATTGGGGTGTTTGCCGATGATGAAGCAGTCCAGCCTCCCGAGAGCTCTTTAATCACAGAGCCAGGGGCTTCTTGAGGCTTCACCTCTCTAATTAATGAATTTATTATCAGAGAGTAAGCCAGTTGAGTCCCCACCTATCTCCTTCATGATATATGGTTTGTCTATATAGAACCACACAGCGCTGATTCCCATGCCTAGCTTTGGGCACCAGACTTACACTTTGCTGAAACCTGGTATAAATGCTGGCACCCAAGTTAGGTGTACGGAGGCATTATTCTGTAACTATGTGCACATATTTTTCAGAATGCCCCTGAAATGCCCATGGCCACATCCCTTTTGAGTTACATGCTCGTAGATTCTTGTGCTGGATTAAGTATTAATTTCGTTTTAGACCTTGCCATTCTACCGAGACACTTTTGATATCTGTGATTGACTCTTTACGTGCTGGTTTTGACAGGGGCACGGAATATCTTCTGGTTACCTTAGATATTTCAGCTGCTTTTGACAGTGTACCATCATGGCATATTAACTGATCAATTGAGTTAGGTATAAGAGGCAGTGTCCCGCAGTGGTTTGAATCTTTTTAATTATAAGGAAATTTAGGGTGCAATTTGAAGATCAATTTTCTGACTGGTTTGAAATTTCTTCAGGAGTCCCTCAGGCCTCAGCTCTTTCAGCTATTCTTTTTAACATCTATATTAGTCCAATTGGTCGTTTATTGTCTTGTTTGGATGTTCAGTTTTGGCTTTATGCTGATGATTTCCATGTTTTTTTTCCAATTACTTCTGCTATTGAGGCGGCTTTTCAGCTTTGTTTGTTTATTTTGTACAGCACTGCGTAACCCTAGTAGTGCTCTAGAAATGTTAAGTAGTAGTAGTAGTAGTACTTTTAGGTATTTGCCTGCAATCAATATGAGCTTGGCTCACAGCGAACAGATTCAAGTTGAACTTGTCCAAATCTCAGCTTTTGTTTTTGTCTAGTAGGGTGACTCCTTCTGTAATGCCCAAGGTGTTTGTACTTGATGACTTAAAAATACCTATTGTCAATAGTCTGAAATATTTGGGTGTTTACATTGATTCTGCCCTTTCAATGAATAACATAGTAACATAGTTGATGACGGCAGAAAAAGACCTGCACGGTCCATCCAGTCTGCCAAACAAGATAAACTCATATGTGCCACTTTTTGTGTATACCTTACCTTGACTTGTACCTGTCTTTTTCAGGGCACAGACCGTATAAGTCTGCCCAGCACTATCCCCGCCTCCCAACCACCAGCCCCGCCTCCCACCACTGGCTCTGGCAGACCGTATAAGTCTGCCTAGCACTATCCCCGCCTCCCACTACCGGCTCTGCCACCCAATCTCGGCTAAGCTCCTGAGGATCCATTCCTTCTGAACAGGATTCTTTTATGATCAATTGAAATCTACTGTACAAAAGTTAAAAAAAAAAATAAACTTAGATTATGTAGAATGATTTCTTATCCCCTTCCAACTTTTGAATAGTTGTCCAAGCATCTTATGGGACTATTGTAATGCTCTTTATTTAGGGCTTCCAGCATATAAATTGCATGCCTTACAGATTTGCCAAAATGCTGTTGCCATGATTTTGTCAAATCTATCTCGATTTGATCATATTTCCCCAGCTCTTTTTGCGACCTGCAATGGCTACCTATTGCTTGGAGAATTAAATTTAAAGCTTTGTATATTGGTCCATTAATTCTGGCCAGTTCTTTGAAGATTCATATACCAGCTAGACCTTTGAGACCTAGTGGCAAATTACTTTTGGATGTTCCTTCTTTTTGACAAATTAGATTGGATAAGAATCGTTCTTCCATATTTTATATTGAAAGACCAATCCTCTGGCATGCTCTTCCTGAGGGCTTGCGTCAAACTTGTCGTACAATTTAGGAGGTTTTTGAAAGGCTCAATTGTTTGCACAGGCATTTGTTACTAGTTAAAGACTGAAGTAGGTTTCATTTTTCAGCATTTTGTGTTGTGTTAAATTTTTTATGTATGTATTTTGGAAACCACCTAGAATTGTAAGACAGTGCGGCCTATAAATGTTTCAAATAAATAGGTACCTCACCTTATAGAATAGTGTGCAGCCAGCCCGCACATGCTAATAGTGGCCAGTATCAATAATTACTAACTTTAACTGGCTCATTAGCCAATTAATTTGTGCATGCATCTCAGAAGCATGCCAAATTTGGGAATGCAAATCCAGGTGTCATATAGAATCCAGGGATGACTATTGTCCTGGTGGGGTGTTGTACCTGAGATCTTGACAGTTAAGCTTAATCAAAAGCGTAGGTGGTGGCGATGGGGTCACACATGATAAACCTGAAAGTAGAGGGAGGCAGAAGGTTGAAGGTGTGCCTAGGGTGCCTAATACTCTTGGCACCCATCAGTACACCAAAGGGCCCCTTTAACCAAGCTGTGGTAAAAGGGGGCCTATGGTGGCACAGGCACATGGATTTTCAAAACAGTAAGCCCACCCCCTTTACCACAGTAGGTAAAAAGTTGTTTTTTGCCAAAAAAAAAAAAAAAAAAAAAAGAAACAGTCCTGTACTAGTCATAGGGATTGATACATGGCCATTTCCAGGGGGGGGAGGGGGGGGAGCCTTTACTGCCACCTATTTAGGTGATGGTAAGGGTTCCCATGCTAACTGGCCAGGTAAACCCCAGCACCACAAAAATAAATATTTTTGTCACGCCAGAAATGGCGTCCGCTGGGGGTAGGAACTACCTGGCAGACAACAATGCCACAGTAGCTGTATTGTGGCATTGGAAAAGAGCTCCTAAGTACTTCTAAACTAGGGTGACAGGATATAATGTAGCTAGATCAGTTGACACACAAAGCATAATTATTACTTTTCACAGACAACAAGACAAATATACAGGAATGTACATTCATTTCAAATGATATGGGAATTAACATATTTTTGACCTGAAATGACAGGAAAGAAATACAAATTTTGGTCGTTCCCACCCCCACCCCCACACATTGCACTAGGCATACCATTTGAGCATTTGCGTGCACTATTGATAACACTTCCTCTGAAACAAAACAAAAAAGTTTTAAAAAATCTTAATTAAAAAAAAATCACAAATTTCAAGGGAAAGTAAACAAAATTTGGTCTGCACACACTAAACTTACGTTTCATCTACAGAAATAAACCATAAATCATCCCTCAGTGTGCAGTTCTAAAATGACCTGGACATCAAATCTGCTTTACAAAGAACAATTATAATACAGTAGGAAAAATGCCATTCCCAATATATATGGTTCTGACAACGCAGTAAGCAGACAATTGGCTTTCTGCAGGAAGCCCTGACACATTTTAGCAGCCCTCCCCCTTTCTTGAGAGGTGATATCTGCTCTAATTCATTGTGACTTGCATACATAAATATCAGCATTTACACACGTATATTGAATAAACATCAAAAACCCAATTTTAGAAAGCTGGAGTTTACATGTGTAAATTTGCAATAAGCGCATATGACAAGAGGGCATGGTTTGGCTGGAACTAAGGTGGGATCACAAAATACTCATGCATTCTACATTTCAGAAGGGGAATACATACATATGATCACCATGATCTGCGCCAGGATTCATAGGTTTTACTAAAGTGCTCATTTTGGGCAGTATTCTGAATTTGTTGGAGCTGGTATAAACTCTTTAGTTTGACCAAAGTACAGGGCATTATAATAGTCCAGTTGTGAAATTGTCACAGCATGGATCACTATGGTCAGACTCATCTGCTTAATGTATAGAGAAAAATTTAGAAGCTGCACAAGAGGAAGTTTTTAAAGGTTCTTTGAGTTTGCAGGATCAATCATGATGAGCTCAGCAGTATCCCAAGATTCCTGATCAGTGATTTTAAGAGGTGTTCATACTTCCTGGGTTGCTATTAGATGAGGATCTGACAATGTAGGAATGCACATGTACACCCTGGTTACATATGGCAGGAGCAGTCATTTTATAAGTATCAATGTTTTATTTCTCAATATTTTCAAATGAGGCTATTCACTTAAAAAACCCAAAATGCCCTACACCATTGTCCGCTAGAGGCTGACCGAAGTTTGGCGCCAAACCCATTTTCTGTCTGGTTTGGGTTATGGACGAAAGTCTACAGTCATGGCTTTAGTTTCAGACGAAACTGACTATGTTTTCAGTGGAAGGCAAAACGTTGTGCTGTTTGTCTCCCTCCCTCCCTAACAGGAGTTGCCCCTCTCTCCTCCCCCAACTACATACCTGTAGATGCCCCCCCGGCCTAATCTTACAATCCTTAAGAACATAAGAATAGTCTTACTGGGTCAGACTAATGATCCATCTAGTCCAGTATCTTGTTTCGAACAGTGGCCAATCTAGGTCACAAGTATGAGGCAGAAATCCAAATAGTAGGAACATTCCAAGCTATCAATCCCAGGGCAAGCATTGGCATGGAGGAGTGGCCTAGTGGTTAGGGTGGTGGACTTTGGTCCTGGGGAACTGAGTTCGATTCCCGGCCCAGGCAGCTCCTTGTGACTCTGGGCAAGTCACTTAACCCTCCATTGCCCCATGTAAGCCGCATTGAGCCTGCCATGAGTGGGAAAGCGCGGGGTACAAATGTAACAAAAAAAAATGTCTGTCTCAATAGCAGACTATGGACTTTTCCCTCCAGGAACTTGTCCAAACCTTATTTAAACCCAGATACGCTAACTGCTGTAACCAAATCTTTCAAAAAAGGGATCCAGCACAACTATTCGTTGAGTGCAAAAATATTTCCTATTTGTTTTAAAAGTTCCCATTCTACACCACTCAGGATTTTGTTCACCTTACTTATATCTCACCTCAGCCATCTCTTTTCCAAACTAAAGAGCGCTAACCTCTTTAGTCTTTCCTCATATGAGAGGAGTTTCATCCCCTTTATCATTTGGTCACTTTTCTTTGAATCTTTTCTAATTCAGCTATATCTTTTTTAAATATATAAACCAGAACAACACAATACTCCAGGTGAGGTTGCACCATGGAGCGATACAGAGGGATTATAGTATTCTCAGTGTTATTTTCCATTCCTTTCCCAATAATTCCTAGCATACTGTTAGCTTTATTGGCCACTGCCACACACTAGGCAGAAGATTTCAGCATATTATTTACAAAACCTAGATCTTTTTCTTGGATGCTGACCCAGAAGGTGGACCCTAGCATCAGGTAACTAACGTGCATCACTTTGCATCTGTCGACATTAAATTTAATCTGCAATTTGGATGCCTAGTCTTCCAGTGTCCTAAGGTTTTCCTGCAATTTTTCACAGTCCACATGTGTTTTAACAATCTTGAATAGTGTTTTGTTATCAGTAAATTTAATCACCTCACTCGTCATTCCAATTTCCAGATAATTTATAAATATGCTAAATAGCACCAGTCCCTATGGCACTCCACTATTCACCCTCCTCTATTGAAAGGGTCATTTAACCCTACCCCTCTGTTTTCTATCCAATAACCAATTCCTAATCCACAACAGAACATTGCCTCCTATCCCATGACTTTTTAATTTTCTCAAGTGTTTCTTGAGGAACTTTGTCAAAAGCTTTCTGAAAATCTAGATACATCAACTGGCTCACCTTTATCCATGTGTTTAATTCATACCTTCAAAGAAATGAAGTAAATTAATGAGGCAAGACTTTCATTGGTTGAAACCATGTTTACTCTGTCCCATTAAACCACGGTTATCTATGTGTTCCATAATTTTTTTTATAATAGTTTCCACTATTTTACACAGCACTGATGACAGGCTTACCACTCTGCAAGCAAAGGAGGAGTAGGATGATCTGGCCTTATCAATCAACCAGGGAGACATATAACACTGCAAAGTCTTTATTAAAGAACATCAAGCAGCTCGACACAGCAGTCGTGTTTTGGCGCCTATGCGCCTGCTTCAGGAGCCTAAAAAGGACATATAGAAAAGCATATGCAAAACATAAAAAAGCTGAATCATAAAACAACCACTCTGCAATTTCCCGGATCACCCCTGGCACCCTTTATAAAACTCAGCATTACATTAGCCACCCTCCAATTTTCAGGTATTACGGATTTTAATGACAGGTGACAGATTACTAAAAGCAGATCAGTAATTTCATATTTGAGTTATTTCAGTACTCACTACTACTACTATTTAGCATTTCTATAGCGCTACAAGGCGTACGCAGCGCTTGAATGCATGCCATCTGGTCCAGGTGATTTACTACTCTTTGCAAATTTCCCCATGTTCACCGAGATTTCTTTCAAATCCTTTTTGGTCTAGGGGTGTAGCCAGGCAAGAGTGATCCCCAGTCACTTCAGCCCATGCTGGCTCTGCTCTAAAATGACTGCCATCACCTCTAGTGGCAATCTCACAGGACTGCTGCAATAGGTCACAACAGCCATTTTGAGAATAGAGCTGACATGGGCAGCAGCAACTGGGTGGCACTCCTGCCGACTACACCACTAGGAATGGTAAGGTAGTCTGAGGGAGAGGCAGCTCTCTTTGCATTCTTTCTTTTTGTGTGTGTGTAATGTAATTGCAAGTATGTAGCCATGATCTTCCATAGTAGTTTATATGATAAATACCATGTTCCAAATAAATGCTTTTGATACAAGTAGCAATTTAAGTCTGTAAATTTGGGATGATAAGCTTCTTAGGAATTAACCACTCTGTGGATATATGACATCATCTGTTACTCCAAATGTGGTGCAAGGTCAGCCATTGTAAAAACACTGTGGCTTTTAGTTTCAATTTTCATTAGCTGAAGTCCATGTGTACAGAGGCTATTTTTCTTGGAGGTAAAATATGGTCTTTCACTATTTAAATTATTCTATCTCTTTTAGCTTAGATGCTACTTGGATAATTCTAAATTATTTCCAGCATTTTTATCAAACTTGTGGCATGCAGAAGCTAGATTATATGAGAAAGGAACCTACAGTGATTGTTTTCAAGCACAAGTATTGCTCAGCTTCTAGTGCTAGTAGGGAAACAATATTACAATGAATTGAAGTTTATATATTAGAAAATAATTTCAGAAATGTAGTGCTCTTGCCGTAAAGTTTCAGAGAATATAGTCCTCGCATTCACTAACATCCATGTGTGCATTTGTTTTTTAAATTCTGGATTCTGCATCAGACTGGTATAATGGCTGCAGTGTAGACCAAGGTCTGGATTCCATTCCCCTATTTTAGTAAGAATCTATATCATGCTCGTCCTTAATTTTTACTATTAAACAGAAAACAGAAACATCTCAATGCTACTTACTCGTATTACTTGTGCATAGTTTGGGTAAGCATAAAAAGCAGGAAATCATGATTTTTTTTTTTTTAACACATTCTCACCACGTTCCTGGCTCAGAAGATATGTAAACTACATCTGCACTGACTTGGGAACCTAACCACGTCAAACTTAAGAAGTCTTTCTTAAAATGGCTCTCCCATTTGTCAGCCTGTTTGCCATTCTTGTGACTGGAGAATTATATTCTTCTGTAGGTTTAGCAGAGGACTGCAGACTGCAATCCCCAGTAGGCTTCATTGGTTCACATTTACACAACTTAAAAACTTTTGTGGAGGTGGTAGAAAATCATGACAGATTTTGGGCATGTATGGAACAGAAGTAGAGTGCAGTGCTGGACATAATTATTAAATCTGATAAAGGCCAACTTTAAGAAAGGCAAGTGCGTTATTTTAGTGAACTTTAGTTCAATATAAAAGCTGCATCAGAGCAAAACAGTATAGTGAAAACTGGACAAGAGGATGTCCATCACTAGATTGTGTTATCATACCTCAAGTGGCTCATCTAGTTGGTTGTAAAATGCTTCTTTCAAGTGTCCCCTACCTCATCAAACAGCACCTCACCTTGACATACTGTTGTTAGGATGGCTTATCAGGTTCCTATCTACCTCTTCTTGAAGGAATCCAAAGGAAGAATACCATCTAAAGAAAACTTATGCACATCAATTAAATATCTCCTAAAAGCATCCACAAAGGCCCAGGAGTCTTATGAAAATTCAAGAGACAAAGATTTAACCTTCTATTCTAATTATCTACCTGTTCAATCTTTCTGTGGCTATTTTATCCTTAATCATATCTTGCAAGGATCCAACATCAGGCAGGGCAAGATGGCGACATGAAGCTTGGCCGCATTGAGGACTGCTCTTACCTGCTTTTTCTTGCGGTGCTGTTATGCCTCATACGAAATGTAAGGGGATTGGTTAAAGCGGTTCCCTTAACCACCAAAACTACTTCTCCTCAGCAGCAGTCAATTGCGCATTAGCCCCCAGATTCCAGACAGTACAACTTGAGTTGCACACGCAATTCAGGTGGTACTCTGTATTGTGCGTGGCACTTATCTTGTGAATCAGTGCCGGTAACAGCCAATTAAGTTTAGTTTATTGTTGATTTAATATACTGCCTTTCATAAAAGACAGCTAACAAAATAAAATCAATGATTAACACTAATTGGTTTTCATTAGCTCAACTTGCTAAGCATATTCTATAGTGTGCACATAAATTCTAATGCGTGCTGCTGAAAAGGGGCGTGACCATGGCATGGAATAAGCGCGGATCATGGGCCTTTCTATAAATTATGCACACTGTTATAGAAAACACTCGCTCCCTTCCTAACTTAATCACCCCCATTTACACCAACTTTTACTTGGCATGAATTCCCGCAACTAGATTTAGTCATACAGACAGGCCACAGGCATATTCTATAAACCACGCCTAACTTTAAGCATAGTTTATAGAATACGCCTAGCTGTATTTTTTTTTTGCATAGATAGAATCTAGCCCTATGCATTTAAGGCCGCCGCTACTGAATCCGGAGAAGTTTTCCTGGTGGTAGCCTTGGGAGGAGAACCCTCGGCCTCAGGACTGGATGTTACACTCTCCTAGCTAGAGTACAATGCACCACCACCTGCAGCAGCAGTGGGGTTTTCCCTAGCAGAAGTTGCCTATGTGGAGGCTCCAAGCAGGGGCGAGTTTGTTGCAGGATTTCCCAGAAAGAATGAGTGCATTAGAGAGTAGCTGGCAGTAGAGGCAGGCATTAAGACTCCTGTGGCGGTTGCACTGGAGAGCATTTGGAGAGCTCTCCAGCAGTTGGACTTGAGGGTGATAATATCTACAATTAAAAAAATAAAAGTCAAATATGAGTAAAACTGATCTTCTTTCAAGGAACTTAGAGTAGAGAGATGTGGTATGTAGAGGAAACTAAGTCTGAATTCTTAGCTTAGATTTTTTCCTTATATTCAGCTCCAAGTTCTGGGTAGCGCTGAATAATAACTGTTACTCCAACCGCAACAATGCCCTCATCAAAGTGCCTTCTAGGAAGAGAACATTGATGTGATTGAATTCAGTTATAAGAACTGAGAGGCAAATAAAACATATACTCACCTAAGTGTAAATAATGCACTTTATTAAAATGTAGAATTATTTTATTTGGGGTGGGGGGAGGAGGTGAGAGAGAGAGAGAGGTGGGTCTGTGATGTCAACTTCTTGGTCCTTTGAATTTGAATAATGTGCCATATTTAGCATACAAAACTTGTGTTTCGAGAATAACATACCTATAGAGCTTTCACACTAAACCTTACAAAGGGCAATTAAAGATTTCTCTGATTAATACAGTTTTCAAATGTCTTGCCATTACCTGGGGTATCACTATCATTATATACAGTGGTGAGAAAAGTTTCCCTATCAAAATATACAGTGCAACAGTACTGTACATATTTCAAAAACACTTTAATGTACTGTACATCTATAATACAGTGGTTCATAACAGCAACCAAACAAATAGGGAACACTCTTTTTACACATAAATATTTGGCATCCAATACCATTAAAGTTATTGGTTCCAATATAATTTCATATTTACAGTTCAGATTTCTTGTCTTTTACTAACAGAAGAACTCTTAAGAAAATAACAATCTGATTTGACATTGGATATAAAGTGCCAATGGCTCACACTGGTTAAAAATCTTAAGATGTCCATTTAAACCAAGTACAAAACATAATTGTGAAGAAAGTTTTGCAAACAGCTATTTTAGAGTGATTTTTGCACCCAGTTTTAAAATCTGATCTGCTATAAAACATGGTTATCAGTGTCCTGTCAGCATGAAGTTTCTAGAGTACATGTCAGGCCACAAAGGTTAAAATGAATATATGCAATAAATATCACAGTTACTGCTGCCACCTAGTGGTTGCCGACCATGCTGGCACTTGAAAAAGCATGTGTCCCCGTAACTGCCATTTCTTCAGTTAAGAAAAAGCTGGATACTGTGTAGTATTATCTGCTTTATACTTATAAAGAATGTACAGGTTTGTGGTATACACAATCTGTTCGTGATGCAGACCCTAAGATCAGTTTTGTGCTTCAGCAATGCAAGAAACCAATGTCTTACTGAAAATTCCCCCTTAGGAAGAAAGTTTTAGAAGGCACTGCTGAAACACAAAATAAGACTGGCATGTGGTAATGAAACTGGCTTGGATTCCAAGCAGCCACCTTTAAACAGAAACTCTCCCAGCATGTCAGCATCCAAAACCTAAATATAGTCTAACAAGGACTGAAATGACAGGTCAGATCATTGGGAATTTATCTCCAACAACCAAAAGAAGATAGCAGCAAAAATCAGAATACTAAAAAATCACCATGCTACTAATTTCAAGATTAAGATTACTGCTTATAATAAAAATCAAAACAATGTGGAGCAGAAAAAAAAAGACTCAAAATGTTTCAATACTCAATCGATCGTAGGTCAAAAAAACTCCATACATTTTCAATAATGCAAAAAGTAGAATCTAAACATATTAGTCCTCAAAAAAATATGTCCACATAAGTACTGATCAAAACAAACAGGAAAGCAATGAAGTAGAACATTGAATTCTGTGGCATTGTTTAGAGATGGAAATTTTGCAGATAAGTTGAATATTTTTTGATTACATGTGATCACAGTTCATGGCTTTCCTTGTTTGTTGATCTTTTTATCAGGACTTATATGTTTAGACTCTGCTTTTTGTATGATTAATGTATGGAGTTTTTTTTGACCTATGATTGAGAGTGCCCTGCCAGTATTGAAACATTTTGCTTGAGATGTGATCTAGACATTGGAGGTATTTTTTCTCCACATTTTTTTAATTATTATTTTCAACATAAGCAGTAGCCCAATGGTTCCCAAACCTGGTCCTGGAGGCACCCCAGCCAGTCAGATTTTCAGGATATCCACAATGAATATTCATGAAAGAGATTTGCATGCACTGCCTCCACTGCATGCTAAGCTCTAATGACTATTCATTGTGGATATCTTGAAAACCTGACTGGCAGGGGTGTCTCCAGGACCAGGTTTGAGAACCACTGTAGTAGTCTTAACCTTGTAAATGGAAATTAGTAGTGTGATATTATATTGAGATTTAAAAACTCCCAAGAGATTCTTATTTTATCTATATACAGATTGTCCATGTACCTTCAGAGAACAGTAATGTTACTCCATGTGAATCTATTAAGCAATCAAGTGCATCTCCCCCAGTGCTTGACGTATTATTCTTAAAAAAGAAAGGCCACCTAGTAAGCTGGCATAGACACTTGTCACAGTGCAACTCTCACATGGTATGCATAACAGAAAGGAAGAAATAAACATATCTTCAAATAAAACAAGGCTACATTATCAACTATTAGCACCCTGATATATAAACAGACAGTGCAATAAAGAAATGGTTAGTAGAAACACAATAGCTCAGTAGATTAATAACTGAACTGAAAGGATATCCTCAGGGGGCACATTTTGGTTGTGGGAAAGGGGGTTTCTGCACTTCTGGTGAAAAGTCTGATTGGAGTATGATTAAAGTTAGAAAAATCTGTCCGTATAATACATAATATTCTATGAAAATTCCTATCAAACTGTCTCAGCAAGTACTAAAAACACTAGGACAACTCATGACCACTTTCATTCTGGGGGAGCATCAAAAACATTCTGACAACTAAAATAATATAAACAAATCTGCTTTGGAAACACTGTGTCTGGGAACTAAGTGTAAGTCTTGGAAAAGAGGCTAAAGGGTCCTTTTACTAAGGTGCGCTGAAAAACAGCCTACGGTAGTGTACGCACGGGTTCTGGACGCACACAGGTCCATTTTTCAGCGTGCCTGTAAAAAAGGTCTTTTTTAAATTTTTGCCGAAAATGGATGTGCAGCAAAATCAAAATTGATGCGCGTTCATTTTGGGTCTGAGACCTTACTGCCAGCCGTTGACCTAGCAGTAGTCTCATGCAGTAACCATGCGGTAATGACCTATGCATGTCAAACGCCACTTGGTGCACACCAAAATTGAAATTACAAGAACCACATGGTAGCCAAGCAGTAACTCCATTTGGGCACACATTGGGCGCACGTAGACCCTTACGCGGCTTAGTAAAAGAGCCCTTAAGAGAGCCGAAACAAAACCAGAATTGGGGAATTGGGTTATAAAGATGCACATTTAAAGAGGAATCCTGTTGACAAAAGCGGTTTCCATCCCCATCTGGTGAAAGCTATTGGTAGCACTTCATGGGTCTTAGTTTTGGAAGGATGTTTTTCCTTTGGCAGTAACGAAGAAACAATATGAACAGAAGGATCAGTTTCAGGTCTGATTCTCTATTGAGATGCACTTTATGTTTCCATTACTCCTCCTCCTTGCGTTGAAAATAATTTGGGCAAGTGCTGGGTCCCAGTAGGGATCACGCTGTCAATGTGAGATGTATTACTGTCAGATCTGAACCACTGTACTAAAACTGGATTATAGGACTTTAAGAAACATACAGTGGGTTGTTACATCTGCGAAGAATACAATAATTGGAATGTGATGTGTGAACTTTTAATCTTATCTACAGCAACCAACATACTTTCCTAGTATGAAGAATACAAGATGAAATGGAAGAAAAGCCCTCCATAATGCCGATAAAAATTTGGACTGAACTTAAAAAAAAAAAAAAAAACCTATCTGAAAAAAAAAATCTATGCTAATCTAATCTAGGAATATCTTTTCTCATGTATACACACACCTACACAGTACGTGAAGGTATTATGCATATTCAAAATGCACATCTAGAAAAGTATGCAGAAAGAAAGGCACATCAGGCAGAACAGTAGGGATGTCCACCTCATATGGTGACAGTCACTTGATGATCAACTGGGTCACTGTATTGGTCCCTGTTAATTCACAGTTTAAGTCTGCTAAAAGCAGGATTCATACTTCCCCCAACAATTAATTACACATGATTACTTGCACAACAGTTTAGTGTGGATAATCTTAGAATCTTACGTTTGGGGAACAAGAAATTTACACCCCACATTAATTTGCTGCGTACTTTCCGGTAGCGCAAGGTCTGTACAACCAGACATTACGAAGACCAAAACACTCTTAAGTACTGTTATTTGCTACTGCTGATTCAATTTTATTTTCTGCCATGTTTTATGAAAGAAAAACCTTCTAGATGGACACGAAAGAAACCGTCAAGGTTTGGAGACTCCATAGAGTGGAATGAATACAAAGACTAGAATAGTTTTGGCACACCTGGCATTTCAATCTTTTGAGAAGTCTCTAGAATGGTGCTGTCTCTCATGAGAGAACTGGCAAACAATCTTCAGAGCATGCCTAAAATGGTAGTGAAAGAAGGGGATTTAATCCTATGCGTTTTACTACAAAGATGCTAATCTGAGAAAATTTCAGTGCTTGAAGTCTCTAGAAAAACAGTGCCATAATGGATTCTTAGTCCATACAAGTCTCTAGAAATCTGCTGGTATAAGGAACTTCAATTTAACCAATCTCATTAAAGATGGTGGTACGAAATACTTTACAAATGCACATGCTTGAAGGAGTTCCAGTTCGGAGTCTTTATAAAGAAGTTGGCACAAGGGAATTTCCATCTTTGGAGTCTTCAGAATAACAAAAAGACATGATTTATGCACCTACAGTTAATTTTATGATAGGATACCTATAAAAATGTTTTAAAAAGTGCCTATTTTATGTATAATTTACAAAGGCAGCATAGACACCTATGCACGTTTATATAATAGGCACCAAGAACTATTACCAGTAGCACACAAATGCTCTTCCATGAATTTACACACACATAGTTGAACCTGCCTCAAGAGGGTGTACTCTATGCATACATGCATGTAATTGCAATGGAGTCCCTAGAATACCTACCCCCCCCCTCCCCCCCGACCGCATAAAAATGTGTACTCCTGTCAGGACGCATACTTGTATGCATTTATTCATCTGCACAAATCTAAATGCAGAAAATGCTTTACATAATTATCCCCATTATAACCATTGCCATATGTATACAACTAGATTTGCTATTAAAACAAAACAGGTAAGATACATTTAGGAATAGAGCTGCTCATTTGACTTCAAACATTTGGTGCACTTGTTTGAATAAGATGAAATTTGTTCTTACCTGCTAATTTCCTTTCCTCGAGTCCTGTTAGACCAGTCCAGACAACTGGATTTAACACTCAACCAGCAAATGAAGATGGAGAACGCAGACTTCAGTGACATTATCACTAGTATAAGGAATAGTGCAGCACTGGAACCTGCCAGTATACTACTGACAAAGCATACTTTTGACAAAGCAGATCAACAGAACTTGAAAAACATTACGTATCAACATAATGTATTAACAATGCATCAACCTTACAGATCCCCTCAGGGGGTAATTCTTAAAAGGACACCTAAATTAAACAAATTCTATATTGGCAACTGCATGCGCAATTACTGTTATAGAATACTAGCATAAGTCTGAATGTGAATGCCTAACTTTGGTTAGCTTAACGGCTAGTGTAAATGCTTGTGCCTAGTTAAGACAGGTGCGTAAATGCTGGTAACATAGTAGATGAACACAGAAAAAGACCTGCACGGTCCATCCAGTCTGCCCAACAAGATAAACTCATATGTGCTACTTTTTGTGTGTACCTTACTTTGATTTGTATCTGCCATTTTCAGGGCACAGACCTTAGAAGTCTTGCCCAGCACTAGCCCCGCCTCCCAACCACTAGCCCCCCCCCCCCTCCCACCGGCTCTGCCACCCAATCTCTGCTAAGCTTCTGAGGATCCATTCCTTGTGAACAGGACTACTTTATGTTTCTCCCACGCATGTTTGAATTCCATTACTGTTTTCATCTCCACCACCTCCCGCAGGAGGGCATTCCAAGTATCCACCACTCTCTCCGTGAAAAAATACTTCCTGACATTTTTCATGAGTCTGCCCCCCTTCAATCTCATTTCATGTCCTGTAGTTCTACCGCCTTCCCATCTCCGGAAAAGGTTTGTTTACGGATTAATACCTTTCAAATATTTGAACGTCTGTTTCATATCACCCGTTTCTCCTTTCCTCCAGGGTATACATGTTCAGGTCAGCAAGCCTCTCCTCATACGTCTTGTAACGCAAATCCCATACCATTCTCATAGCTTTTCTTTGCACCGCTTCAATTCTTTTTACACCCTTAGCAAGATACGGCCTCCAAAATTGAACACAATACTCCAGGTGGGGCCTCACCAACGACTTATACAGGGGCATTAAAACCTCTTCTTCTGTTGGTCACACCTCTCTCTATACAGCCTAGCAACCTTCTAGTTACAGCCACCATCTTATCACACTGTTTCGTTGCCTTCAGATCCTCAGATACTAATCACCCCAAGATCCCTCTCCCCGTCCGTACATATCAGACTCTCACCGCCTAACACATACGTCTCCCGTGGATTTCTACTCCCTAAGTGCATCACTTTGCATTTCTTCGCATTGAATTTTAATTGCCAAACATTAGACCATTCTTCTTGCTTCTGCAGATCCTTTTTCATGTTTTCCACTCTCTCCCGGGTGTCCACTCTGTTACAACTTAGTATCATCCGCAAAAAGGCAAACTTTACCTTCTAACCCTTCGCAATGTCACTCACAAATCTATTGAACAGAATCGGCCCCAGGACTTATCCCTGAGGCAATCCACTACTCACCTTTCCCTCATCCGAGCGAATTCCATTAACCACCACCCTCTGGCGTCTGTCTGAACCAGTTCCTAATCCAGTTCACCATGTCGGGTCCTATCTTCAGCCTGTCAAGTTTATTCAAGAGCTTCCTGTGGGGAACTGAAATCTAAGTAGATTACATCTATAGCATGTCCCTGATTCAATTCTCCGGTCACCCAGTCAAAGAATTCAATGAGATTCATTTGGCACGCTTTACCTTTGGTAAAACCATGTTGTCTCGGATCTTGCATCTTATTGGCTTCCAGGAAATTCACTATCCTTTCCTTCAGCATTGCTTCCATTACTTTTCCAATAACCGAAGTGAGGCTTACCGGCCTGTAGTTTCCAGCTTCTTCCCTATCACCACTTTTGTGGACCACATCCGCCATTCTCCAATCCCACGGAACCTCTCCCATCTCCAAGGATTTATTAAACAAATCTTTAAGAGGAACTGCCAGAACCTCTCTGAGCTCCTTCAATATCCTGGGGTTCTATAAATTGCCCAATTACTGCTAGGCACTTCCAAACCAGGTCCAAGCACCCTCTTGGAATTGCATGCAATAAATTTTGTGCGCACATTTTATTGAATACCGACTAATGGCAGTTACACGCGCAACAGCTAGTTCATGCCAATTAGCACCAATCAATTATAGCCAATTGGTTATAAAGGACAGGCACTCATCATTGTTCATATCAATTAATAGCTAATTATTAAATTTTGTGTGAAATTGACACTATTCTATAACTTGCATGGGCAGCTTTGGGTGCTAAGTGTAAAATAGGGTGTGCAAATTTATAGAATTAGGGGGTTAGGGATCAGCATCATGAATTAGCATCTGCAGCTTATCCAAAAAACTGCTATTAGAAGTACTCTATAATGCAGACTCTTATGACGGTCACTCCCTTACATCAGGAACAACACTGGATGGTTGCCAATGAAGGCTCAGATGAAATATAAACTACTTATTCATAGTGCTTTCTCGACAGGCACTCACAAAGTTATCTGCACTAACTTTTGCTTCTATACTCCCTAGGTCAGAGCCCCTGCTCCTCACAAGCCAAAACTGTCACTATTCCCTCCTTCTGCCACCTTAGGCTAGCTCATTCTAGATGAGCAGTTTTTAACTGTGTGACACTGAGTCCTTGGAAATTTCTCCTCTTGGAGGTTAGGCTGGAGCCCTCTTTAAAAAAAAAAAAAAAAGGTTTCATGATACAGTAGGTATTAAGATGTGGCATTTCCTGCAGGTATTTGTTTCTATCTTATAGAATGGTACTCTCATTCTAATGGCCCTTTTTCTTCATTGTGCTCAAGTATCTATTTGCAGTCAGGGAGGCAGCGAGTCAACCAAATGGGTAAGCAAAGGACAGAGTGGTAGGCAATGGGGTGGGGAAGCTCACAGGCGTAGCTGCCTATGAGTGAGTGTCCAGGTGGGGAGGAAAAAGAGTGATGGGGTGATGCTGGAGGTGGGGAATAGGAGGTGGGTGATGACAGAGGGGTGAAGATGGATAGTGAGGTGAAGGGCGAGAGAGACGAGAGTCATGCTGGATAGTGAGGGAGGAGAGACAAAGGGGTGATGATGGATGGAAGAGAGAGAGAGAGGGAGCAATGTTGGATGGTTGGGGGGAGGGAGGGGAAAGAGCTGGATGGTGAGGCGAGACAGAGAGAGACAAACAAACAAACAGAGAGACAGACAGACAGATGTGATGTTGTATGGGGGGGAGGGGGAATGCAATGTAAGATTATTTTTTTTTGTGGTGGCAGGCGGAAGGAAATTATTAGGCTGTGTTCAGCACCTTCAATCATTTTAAAAAGTTGGCTCCTATGCTAGCAATGGGTGGAAGGAAGGGGGCCTAGAACTAATGAATCATTTGACAGAGTTAGGCAGTGATGACTCCACATCCCCCTAGATCACAAAGACAATACCATTGGCACAAGGTTGCCTGTTTTTTGCTCACTAAAGAGAAAGGCAAACTGATGTAACTCCTACACAATCATAAGGAGTCATGGAAAAACCAGCCTGTCACTGAAAATCATGGCCACAACCTAATGCCCACATTCCAGACTCAGATGCAATGACACTGAAGCTGGCATGCCAACCAGGCCTATGATGCTATGGAGAAGGCTTTGAGTCAATGAAGACTGGGCTGTGACAATTGGCACTCAGATGACTACCTAGGATGGTCCAAGTGGCTGCAAACTTTACCTATCAAGGAAGATCCTGCTAGCACTATCCGTAGCCAGCCACTGGCCACCAGGGAGAAGAGAAACAGAGGAAGAGCCCTATGAAGAATGTGAGCAAAATCCACCCAAACTACCCTTGCAACCACCTATCAGCACACGTGTAGGCAACCACAAGCCTTGGACATGAGCCCAGCCAGGAATATCATTGAGAAGGCCAACTGATGGTAAGGCCTACAGCCTCTGGCAAAACTGACATACTCAGTCAGGCATCAGGTCCTACTTCAGACCGGGTACAATGTAGAAGTCAGCCACTTCTGAGAATCTTAAAGACCAGACCATTCCAAGGACCCAATCATAAGACCAAGGACACCCATGACAAACCTAAGCGCTGGCCAGCCAGGAATCATCCCTCACAAACCAGGGAACAACAAAGACTTACCCAAGGCTTAGCCAGGCCCTTTGCCATACTGCTAGGGCTACTCCATTTCCTATGCCTGACATTAAAATAAGAACATAAAAACTTAAGTGTTGCCATACTAGGACAGACTGAAGGTCCATCAAGAACAACATCCTGTTTTCAACAGTGGACAATCCAGGTTACAAGTACCTGGCCTTACTGGGACAGACTGAAGGTCCATCAAGAACAACATCCTGTTTCCAACAGTGGACAATCCAGGTTACAAGTACCTGGCAAGATCCCAAAACATAACAATACAAAAGAATAAAACTGTTGATAATACGACTACAAGACCGTGCCCCCCTCTAGAAGCTTAGAAGGCTCCCTTACACCCCACAACCAGGCAGGACTACTGGATTATCATCAGTACAGGAGTTATACACCTGTGGAGCCTTGGCCACAACCAAACTCTATTAAGCTGACTCAGTTCTAATTAGTCAGAGACCTGAATCTACTATTCCTGGACCAACCTATAACTAAATTCCATGGCTAATCCCAAGGGGAACATGCCTGACTGTATAAGAGAGGGACCCATAAAAGGGTGATTAAAGACCACCTATTTACATTACTAAACAATAAAAGAAGGAGATTATGTTAAAAATCTAACAAGTCAAATGAGCATTCACTCAATATGAAATGAAGTATCAAATACACACTAAAGATGTAAGAATTTCAGCCCATTTACTTCTTGAAAATGGTGAATACTTTATGGTTGAAATCTTTTTTATTCATCAAACATTGTGACAAATCTTTTCTAGCACCAACTTTACAGAAACACAACAGTTCCAACTAAAGATTCATCTAAATTATTGGTTTAGCATTACTAATTCCCCTTCTCCCCATTCACCTCCATCCAACACCTCCTCCCTTCACCTTAAAACTAGAACCAATTGTTCTAAGAGTCTTGGTTCTTATAAGCCCTAGAGCTTTTAAACAAATACCCATTCCCAGTCCTGCAACCCTACCTTCACCTATCATGCACCCATTTCTACGTCTCCTTCCTATGACAACCCCGTTCTCTATTCTATTCAATATCAAATTATGTGCTTTGCAGACAAAGATTGTACATAATTAACCCAAATCAGCAAGAAGGACTGCTTCCTTTTTTGAATCCCTTTTGCATCTTGACATTCTAGAAGCATTAAATTATGCAATTTATTTCTCCAAAACCAATACAAGGTGAAGAATGCATTTTTTTTCCTACCACACAGGCCCTTTTTAACAGTAACGTGAATACTTTAAACAATTTTTTTTTTTTTAAATAAAGATATCAAAGTGTAGACAAAAATCTTATAAATTTCCAAAAATGAACATAAGCTTATCAAAAATACATCACTAAAATCTGTATCTGAAATTAATACATGCATAACACTTAACTGAAAGTGCTTGTCAATTGTGTAGAAACAAAGAAACATTGAAATCATGATGGCAGATAAAGGCTGGATGGCCCATCTAGTTTGCCCATCCTCTGCAACCCCCCAACCCCTCCTCTTCCTAGGAGATCCCACATGCTTATCCCATGCTTTCTTAACTCTGACACAGTCCTAGACTCCATGACCTCCACCGGGAGGCCATTCCATGCTTCCACCATTCCATGCTTTCTGTGAAATAATACTTTCTTAGATTCTTCCTAAGCCTATTCCCTCTTAACAAAATCACCCCCAAGTCCCTCTCTTCCTTTGTAGACAGAAGCACTTCACCCCCTATATAGTACCGATCCTTCGGATTCTTGTGACCTAAGTGCATGACCCTGCATTTTTTAGCATTAAATCTTAGTTGCTAAATATCAGACCATTGATCCAGCTTCACTAGGTCCTTCCTCATGTCATTCACACCCTCCAGGGTGTCCACCCTGTTGCAGAGTTTGGTATCATCTGCAAAGAGACAAACCTTACCCAACAGCCCTTCTGTAATATCACTCAAAGACGTTAAGAGCCAGCCCAAGGACCGATCCCTGCGGTACTCCACCAATAACATTTCTTTAGAGCAAGCTCCACTTACCACTATCCTTTGTCTCCTTCCATTCAACCAATTTTTAACCCAATCAGTTACTCTAGGACCCATACCGAGGACACTCTATTTATCAGTTGCCTGTGCGGAACAGTCTCAAAGGCTTTGCTGAAACTAAGTATACCACATCTAGTGCCCCTCCTACATCCACCTGTTTGGTCAACCAGTCAAAAAAAAAAATCAGTCAGATTCGTCTGACATGACCTGTCACTATGCTGCCTTGGGTCCTGCATGCCATTCAATTTGAGAAACCTTTGCTTTAGTAGCATCTCCATTAGCTTACTCACCACAGAGGTCAGGCTGACAGGTCTGTAATTCCCAACCTCCTCCTTACTTCCACTCTTGTGCAAAGGAACCATATCCACCCCTCTCCAGTCCTCCAGGACCACTCCAATCTCTAAAGGAAGCATTGAAGAGGTCAGTCAGCGGAGTAGCCAGAACTTCTCATAGTTCCTTGAGTACCCTCAGGTGTATTCCATCAGGCCCCATCACTTTGTCTACTTTTAATTTAGCTAGTGCCTCTCGAAACACAGTCCTCCGTGAACGGGTCTTGGTCTACCATACATTCATCCCCTTTAGCATTTGTTTTCTGCAGTCCTACCCCTGGTCTTTCATCTATGACCACAGAGCAGAAGTAAATGTTAAGCAGTTCAGCTTTATCCTTATCCTCCATGTATTCCTCCCCCTGAGCTTTGAACCTCACAATGCTATTATGGAACTTCCTCATGTCACGTACATATCTGAAAAAGGTCTTATCCCCAATTTTACCGTATTAGTTACCTTTTCTTCCATTTGCCTCTTTGCTTTCCTGACAGCTTTTCCAGCTTCCCTTATCTTATTCAGGTATTCTCGCCTGTCATCTTATAACGTGTGAAGGATAACCTCCTTTCCCTTATCTTTTCAGCTACTACGTTCGAGAACTAGAGCAGCCTTCTTTTCCTCTTACTTTTATGTAATTTTCTAACATAAAGGTTTGCTGCCTTTAATATAGTGCCTTTCAGTCTTGTCCATTTCTATTCTACTTCCTTCAGCTGTTCCCATCCTACTAACGCATCTCTGAGAAATTCCCCCATCTCGGCAAAGTTAGTTCTTTTGAAATCCAGGACCTTCAACCTCAAATGAGCCCTCTCCCATGTCTTAATATTGAACCACACCATTCGGTGATCACTAGATGCCAAATGGTCTCCCACCTTGGCGTCAGAAAAATTCTCTCTATTCACAAGCACCAGGTCCAGAATAGCTCCATCCCACATCGGTTCCATTACCCACTGCTGAAACAATTCTTCCTGTAGGGAATCCAGGATCTCTTTGCTTCTAGATGACCCCGCAGCAGGGACGCCCCAATCGACATTTGGCATATTAAAATCACCGATCAGTAGTACTTCCCCTTTCCTACTCCCCCTGCTGGCTGTGGCCCCATAGGACCACTGCCAGCTGCTATCAAACCAGGCCATTACCCAGAGGTTTTGGGATCCCAGACCTTGGTTCTGGCTAGGGCCCCACAAGACCACCACCAGCAACTGCCAACTGGATGCAGAGACCTGGGCTTTCAGAGTAAACTTCTTATGCTCAATCTAGGTAAAGGTCCACAGACCCATTCCTGAGAGCTCCTCTGGCCAGCGACTTGACCACAGGGCACAAATGGCACCTGTCCATTTGCAACTTCTGCTGGAGGCAGAAATACTGACAGGTTCCAGCGCTGCAGCACTCCTTACTAGTGATGTCACAAGTCTCAGTGTCTCCATGTGCTGGTTGGGGATGCCACCCACTTGTATGGACTAAATCTAGAAGGAAAAGGAATATATAAAATACAACACACAATACACTTGCTTATTTTTTTTTCAGTATGACCAGCTCAAAGATTTCTCCCACAGAAACTGTACTGTAAAGTGCAAAAGGCGAAACACCAAAAACAATGGCAGACATGGAGCAAATATCAGTTCAACACAGTCACTTTACCTAAATGATCACAGATTGCCCTGTTCCACGAGGAATGAGGGATAAAGGACACCCGCTTCCCAAAATGGTTGAGTACTGAAGGATGACACCCCTGCTCAAACTAGGAGTAATCTGTGAAGGATGAAATATCATCCCATTCTCACCAGTGGAAAGCTTGCAAGACACCCCGGTTCCCACCAGTAGAGAGCTATGAAATCTTGAAGGATACCCTGCTCCCACTAGCAGTGGTGTGATACATGCTTGAAAACAAGGCAGAAAATGGGGAAATGGCCCTTAAAGCCCATCTAAAGGTTATACCTCTTCCAGATTCAGGAATGCTTTGGGTATCCCTATGACACAGCAATAGTGCTAGTTGCTCCAACACCACTAGCCCTCATTTCCAGCTGTACAGAGCAATAACGGACACCTTGCTCCCACCAGTACTGAGCAGTGAAGGGACGGCTTGTGCACCTGCTCAGATATTTCACAGAGATCTGAACAAACCCACTCACATATGTACTGGATTAGGGGGTAACAAGGGAATGTGATGTCATTTGTTCTTTTCAAAGTGCACTTCAAACATTTTTTGGCTCCTGCTATGTACTGATCCTTGTCTTCATGGCAAAGTGAAGATCCATCTGATGGGTATCCAGAGCTTGGTGGGAGGGGGAATGGATGGACATCGACTAGACAGTGACTGCTCAAGTCTGCTTTTTTACGATTTCCATGGCTTTCTGTCTACACCTTTATTCTCAGGAATGTGCCTATGCCGACACTTTTCTCCAAAATGGCAGCCAGTAGTTCTCCAGAAATAGCATTCGTTGCCCCTCACTGGTCCCTTTCGCCTGGAGCTGCAGAGTAAGAAGGATCAAAATATTAGCAGACAGAAATTGCTCAGGCCTTGATTACCAGTGTGTTTTCTGACTTAATGGTCTTGAAACTGATAGCACAGGATCTGAATGAGGTAAAAAGTCAAGGTCACAGTTCAGTGTCTGACGTGAAAAGGCACATATTTCCAAATATGAGACATTTTGACTTTAATAGTTTTCATTATAGAATGTCTTCCTGGATCTCATCATTCATGTGGGCTTTAAGCACACGATAGCACTGTATATGGTAAATATTTAATTTGCAACTTACTGTGTTATTCTGTGGCATCTTGCATTATGTATGCCCATATTATTTATGACCATAACAAGACCTTGCCTTCAAGCCAACCCAAAAAGGAAATTTTATGAGATGTGTCCAAATACTAGGTGTCAATGTATATTGTGAGAGTGATTACTGACAGCAAAGTAATCAATCACCTTGATAAGGCTCTATATAGCTGGGAAATTTCAGGGAAAAGAAAGATTTTAAAACTACATTTTAATGTAAGGTTAAAACAATTAACTGTATGTAATAGTAATATTATTAGTTCAATAACCTTTTGATACTGAAGGAAGCATGGGAGGTAAACACATATTCAGGGTGTACAACTCCTGCGGCTATAGTACATGCAAGAATAACCCCAATTAAAGGTAGCAGACAAAACCCTGAATGCCATACATTCAGCATGTACATTTTCCATTCCCAGTCACAACTCACCAAATGAAAACCACTGGAGAGGAGGAATATAGGGGGGTGGCCATACATCAGTTGTGTGGGGCTGGAAATCTTCTCTCCCATATCTTGTGGGATAGAGTACAATCTATTTTGACCTCAAATGGAAGTCTTTCTCTGGAAGACTTACCCAGTCTGGGTTGCCACTGCTTTGGTTTGCGCTGCTGCTGTGCTCACAGTGAAAGCTCGGTAACACCGGTCAGGATATCTGATTACTAACTTTGTATTTTCTAGTTCTTTACCCTGCAGTTGGCAGAAGAGAGTACATATTAGTCAGTCTCCTGTCATGGGCTTTGAGAATTCTTTATCCACATTTATGACTAATCCTTATGCCACTTTATTCCAATCCTGAACCAGTCTATGAAGACAGTCTAGTACAGCGTTTTTCAACCAGTGTGCTTGACTGCTTCCCAGGTGTGACGTGGGCAAGGGCAGACTGACTGTGTCCTCAGACAGTGCTCAGTTGCTCAAACAGAGCACCAGGGGCCCCAGTGCCTGCCCCTTCGAGAACTCGCATTTCTCCTTGTTTCCTCCATTCTCCTCCCTCACCCCCACCCGGTCTACCTTAAACTACTTCTCGAAGGAGGTTAAAAGGCAGTGACAGTAGTTGAAAGCCACTGCCTGCAGCCTGCTTGGAGCATCTCTTCTGCCCTGGTCCACCCATGCATAAACAGGAAGTTGCCTCAGAAGGGAAGCTCCAAGCAGCGGCTGTTCTTGAAGACAAGGTTTGAAAGGGGGGGGGGGGGGGGGGTTGGAGAGAAAGAGAGGTTGCACCTAGGGGTGGACGGGGAAGGGAAGAAAGAAAAATGCTGAAACCGTGAGGAGGTGGAGGGAAGGGAAGGGAGAGAAGAAAAGGAAATTTGCAGGATCTGTGGGAAGGGAAGGGAAGAAAGAGAAAAATACTGGACTTAGGGAAGAGAGAGAGAGAGAAAAGCCATGGTTCCGGGGGGGGGGGGGGGGGGGGGGGGGAGAGAGGGGTAGAGGGGCAGAAGTTATGGACCTGAGGGGAAGGAGGGAAGAACGAGAAAGAAAGACTGATGGACTTAAGGGAGGGTGGGAAGAAATGTTGGATCCAAGAGGTGGAGGGGAAAAATGACAGACCTGGAGGTGGAGGAGAGGGAGAAAGATGTTTGGCAGGGAGAGAAGACAGAAGAAGAGGTTTTGGATCCATATGGGCAGGGAGGAAAGGAAGAAAGAGAAAGAGATAATGGACCACAGGGAAAGGGAGGGACAAAACATGCAGATGCTGGGCTATAAGGGAGGAAGGGAGGAGAGCAATTGGGAACGGGGACACCATGAGAGAGACATCATGAGGATTTGTAAAGGAGATAAGTGAAAGAAGGATAATATGTACAGAGGTTAGAAATGCAGTAATGGGGAGTACAGGAACGACAGAAGGGACTAGGAGGCAGGAGAAGGAATGAGATGGGATCTAGGAGAGCTAGGGGTGAGAGAAGGAGATGAGAAGTTGAAAATTAAAAAGAAGCAGAGGACTGCGGGGTGAGAAAGCAGTTGAAATCTGAGTTGACAAGAGAGGCAAGAGCTAAAAGAGAAAGATCAATATGTCAGACATGTAATAAGGGAATAGAACAAGACAGGAGGAGAGAAGAGAAATGGACTGCAGCCCCTGGAAAGAGAGCAGAAGACAGATAGGAAAGAAAAAAAGAAAAAGTAGGAACAATATGCTAGGAAAAACGTCCAGACAACAAAAGTAGAAAAAAAAGTGTTTTATTTTGAATTTATTAACTAGATTGTTAGTTCAGGAAATGTACATCATGGCATTTGACAAAGTACCTCTTGAAAGACTACAGAGGAAATTGGAGAGTCATGGGATAGGAGGTAGTGTTCTATTGTGGATTAAAAACTGGTTAAAAGATAGAAAAGAGTAGGGTTAAATGGTCAGTATTCTCAATGGAGAAGGGTAGTAAGTGGGGTTCCCCAGGGCTCTGTGCTGGGACCGCTGTTTTTTAACATATTTATAAATGACCTAGAGATGGGAGTAACTAGTGAGGTAATTAAATTTGCTGATGACACAAAGTTATTCAAAGTCGTTAAATCACGGGAAGACTGTGAAAAATTACAAGAGGACCTTACGAGACTGGGAGACTGGGCATCTAAATGGCAGATGACGCTTAATGTGAGCAAGTGCAAAGTGATGCATGTGGGAAAGAGGAACCCAAATTATAGCTACATCATGCAAGGTTCCACATTAGGAGTCACAGACCAAGAAATGGATCTAGGTGTCGTCGTTGATGATACGTTGAAACCTTCTGCTCAGTGTGCTGCTGCGGCTAAGAAAGCAAATAGAATGTTAGGTATTATTAGGAAAGGAATGGAAAACAAAAATGAGGATGTTATAATGCCTTTGTATCGCTCCATGGTGCAACCGCACCTCGAATATTGTGTTCAATTCTGGTTGCCGCATCTCAAAAAAGATACAGTGGAATTAGAAAAGGTGCAGAGAAGGGCGATGAAAATGATAAAGGGGATGGGACGAGTTCCCTATGAGGAAAGGCTAAAGCGGCTAGGGCTCTTCAGCTTGGAGAAAAGGCGGCTGAGGGGAGATATGATATAGGTCTATAAAATAATGTGTGGAGTTGAATGGGTAGATGTGAAGCGTCTGTTTACGCTTTCCAAAAATACTAGGACTAGGGGGCATGCGATGAAGCTACAATGTAGTAAATTTAAAACAAATCAGAGAAAATGTTTCTTCACTCAACATGTAATTAAACTCTGGAATTCGTTGCCAGAGAATGTGGTAAAGGTGGTTAGCTTAGCAGAGTTTAAAAAAGGTTTGGGCGGCTTCCTAAAGAAAAAGTCCATAGACCATTATTAAACTGACTTGGGGAAAATCCACTATTTCTGGGATAAGAAGTATAAAATGTTTTGTAATTTTTTGGGATCTTGCCAGGTATGTGTGTCCTGGATTGGCCACTGTTGGTCTTTCCCACTATGGCAATACTTATGTCTTTGCATTTCTGTTTTTATTTCTCCCATGTTGTGGTACATGCCTAGATTGACTTTTTGGGGTTCCTAGTTTAATTTTTGTCTTTATATCTCTATTTCTAATTTGCGACACCCTTCTGTATTTGGTGAGGGCCTGTCTGTGTTTTGCATGTGATTGCGGTATGGTATTTTGTGTAGAGATCTGTAGCTGTCTCACTTGTTCTGTTTTATCAGTAAGAGAAAGTGTATTGGTGTTTTTGGGCCCAGTTTAACATTTGTAGTGCTGCCTATTCATATGTAGGGTTCTTGCTATTTGAATCATAGGAATTAGAGCTGCTGTTAAATGATACATTTGTACATGTATGCTATGAAGTTTTTCAGGTTTTGTATTTTTTTCACAATGTGCTTAGTAGTGGAGTTTTATTTTGCTATGGCTCAGACATGAGAATCAGAATATATTTTGAATGCTGCCTTCCATGTTTTTGAATGTATGTTATTTTTGACTAATTTCATTATCTTTGAAGTGTTTTGTTGCCCTTTTGCCAACTTGTCTTCACTAAAAATAGTCTTAAAGATAACACAATGATTAAAAATGCAATTATTGAACTTTAATACAATCTTAATACTCATTTGTTAAATGAATACATATATATACTTAAAAAAACTGATGGTATGCGCCCCCTTGTCACCTCTCGCTTGGATTATTGCAATTTGCTTCTCACTGGTCTTCCGCTCAGCCATCTCTCTCCTCTCCAGTCTGTCTAAAATTCTGCAGCACGACTTTCCGCCAAAATCGTTTTACCCACACTAGCCCACTCCTCAAGTCACGTCACTGGCTCCCTGTCCGCTTCCACGTACAGTTCAAACTTCTCTTACTGACCTTTAAATGCATCCATTCTGCAGCCCCCCATTACCTCTCATCTCTCCCTACATTCCTTCCCGTAAACGCCGCTCGCTGGACAAATCTCTCTTGTCATCCCCCTTCTCCTCCACTGCTAATTCCAGGCTTCGTTCCTTTTCTCTCGCGGCACCTTATGCCTGGAATGGACTTCCTGAGCCTGTACGCCTAGCTCCATCTCTACCTGTTTTCAAATCTATGCTGAGAACCCACCTTTTCACCACTGCTTTTGGCTCCTAACCACTACTCAATTCCCCTATCCTTGTTCCTTCTCACCCAGTACTTTCCTCGCCCTTAATTGTCTTGTCTGTCTGCATTTTTAGATTGTAAGCTCTATCGAGCAGGGACTGTCTCTCTGTGTCAGTTGTTCAGCGCTGCATGCGTCTGGTAGCGCTATACAAATGTTAATAATAATAATAAAATCACTGTTCTAGTAACTCTGCTGCTTCTATTTAGCTGAGTTTGTCAATGAATTACCTCATTTCCTCCAGCTGTATCCCTCTGCAGAGTATTAACAGTGCAGTTGACAGTACAAGTCTGTTCAATCTTATACTTCAGACACTACACAGAGTCTCCTAACATAATGAACCTAGAACCCTTGCTAAAAGTCAATCTGCAACATACCTAGAAGACCAGAAGGCCACTTGGGCTGAGTGTAAGTAAAATGGTTTCTTTACTTGATATGAACTCAAAAACAGTTACATAGCTCTGGGTAAAAGCACTGGTCTCTTAAACCAGGGGCTGAATTCTGTCTCACTGTAGCCTAAAATGGTCTATTTCCAATGGAGGCATGGGGGTTGGGGGTGAGGAAAACCTGGACAGAGCAGCAGTTAAAACCCTAACCACCTTACTAGTTAGACTGGATGGGCCATTTCTATTATGTTACTATGCTGAGAGAGTATACTTTAAAATTGTCTCAAATCTTAACATTGATACATGAGTGGAAAAAACAAAGTTACTCACCTGTAGCAGGCGTTCTCAGAGGACAGCAGGCCAAATATTCTCACATGTGGGTGACATCATCCAACGGACCTTGGTGCAGACACTGCCTAGCATATAGAGCTACTAGAAAATTCTAGCAGTGTCCTACCACGCATGTTCAGGTGTATTCCTGCCCGACATGCGAGTGCAGATTCCTCAGCAGGATAGTATAGCTTAAGGAATACAACTCCTAGGGGAGGTGGGAGGGTATGTGAGAATACTTGGTCTGCAGTCCTCGAAGAATACCTGCTATAGGAAAGCAACTTCGCTTTCTCTGACAAGCAGGCCATTCGTATTTTCACATCTGGGAATTCCTCGCTACCAAGCTCAGTGAAAACAAGAATGCTAGGACATTAGGGACTCAAAACGTTGAGGTCTCAAGGTCAATTTACCTGAAACTAGATACATATTAATTGTGAAAGGCCAGCCAGTTCTTCCCCGAATATGGCTCAGTACTGCTTATCAAAGGCAGGCATTGGCAAAGGCTGGGGAGCCAGGACAGTCTGTAAAAAAGCCATGTCAAACCAGAAGTGGGAACCTGCCTGCCTGGAGACTGGCACACTGGCATCTCCATCAAGGAGGGGGAGTGCTCCTCGGGTACTGTCAATGCCGATGCCCCGACGTTCCTGGCCCTATGAATCGATGCTTGTGCTTCTTGGAATTCCTGCAACATTTAGCACTGCTATATTTCGGTGCTTATGAGGGTGTTGTTGAACCAGTACTCATCCTCGGTGTTGGGTCTGCTATTAGCACCTGATGTCAAA
Source organism: Microcaecilia unicolor (assembly GCF_901765095.1). NCBI lineage: Eukaryota > Metazoa > Chordata > Amphibia > Gymnophiona > Siphonopidae > Microcaecilia > Microcaecilia unicolor. Next base: position 55,042,604 of record NC_044035.1, read on the forward strand.
GGAGGTGGAGACCTCCTTGATGCCAGTGCAATCCCAGTGGTAGCAGATGTTTGAGCAGCCATCGAGGTCAATGCTTCTGGTGCCATTGTCGATGGATCAGCCTTCGATGAGCCAAAAAGTCTCTCCAGCTGGACCTGATGCACCCTCTGTGTCCTCAACTGCATTTTGAAACAGAGTACAAGAGTTAGGGGTCATGGTTAGGCCTGAGGCACCTGATGCACCAAGTGTGCGGGTCCGTCACAGAGATCACCAGATTACATTGGGCACACCTCTTGAACATCAAAAAAATGATTGCGGCCAAATTAAATTCATCAATTTTGAAATACAAAAAAAAAAAATGGTTCGAGCCTAAATCAAGGTCAGTGCTCAGGCCTAAGCGGGCCTATTGAGCCACACAAAAGAGAGAAAACTTGAAGGAAAATAATTTAAAAATAAAATTAGACAACAATGAAGAAATGAAGGAAAAATATCCACATGGGAAGGAACTGCAAAAGCACAGAAAAAAAAAGTGCCGAGGGGAGACCGCGAAGATGCATCCCCCTACTCCGCAGAAAAACAAAGACAGAGACCCAGACCCACGATTGTTGCGCAGGAAGGCACTCCCTCATGCACGATAAAATGCTGCTAGAATTTTCTTGAAACATCTATATGGCAGCCAGATGATGTCACCTGCAAGTAGGAATACAACTGGACCTGATTGCCCTTGGAGAATAATGATTTCTTCAAAAATAATTTATTAGCTATAATATTCTGAGTGCAATACCAGAGTTTAAGTACAAGTAGACAAGCTTGCTTTTCTCATCACTTAACGCTACAAAGAAAAAGACTGAACAGGGTACAGATCTCCAGTCTGGAGAAGAGACGGCTGAGAAGAGATATGACAGAGGTTTGTAAAATCATGAGGAGTGGAATGGGTAAATACGGAACAATTATTTATCTGTTTCAAAAAAAATAAAAAGGGACCATCCGTGAAGCAGGGAGGTAGTACGTTTTAAACACATCAAAATAAGTAAAATTTCACTCAATGTAAAATTAAACTGTGGAATTTGTTGCCTAAGAATGTGGTCAAGGGACTTAACATAGCTCGATTTACAAAGGCTTTAAATAGAAAAAGTTCATAAGCCATTCTTAGCCATGTAGACTTGGGAGAGCCATTGTGAACGTTAAGGAATGATCTTACTCCTTGGGATCCTGCTGGGTACTTGTGACCTGAACAAGATGCTGGGCTCGATGGACCTTTAGTCTGATCCACTATGGAATCTCTTGTTTTAACTGTTTCTACTGTACTTACAACACACAGACACTTTATTAACCTATATCAGTTTTCATTGTTTGGGGGGGGTGGGGGGGGGGGGGGGATGGAGGCAGAGGGAGGTCAAGGAGGAAGAAGAAATGAGAAAAAAAGCCCTCTTTACTGAAAGGGTAGCAAATACCTGGAATAGACTTTCACTAATCACTAAAACCATAACAAAATTCAAGCATGCTACACATGGTGATGGTAAGGGCAACAGAAGGGGAGGAGGGTAAAAAATGGGGGCCTAATATACAAACACAAGTGAACATTTAACCCAGAACGGTAGGCAGAAAAAGCTGACTTGTATCAAGTAATAAGGCTGTATCAAGCTCTCAGCAAAAAGGTGACCAAGTCAACCAGCACAGAACAGTATCAAGGTTTTGGTTATGAAAGCATTGACCTACAGCAATGTGGTAAAAGGCTGGGCTACAGTCCCCGGTTAATGATAAAAAAGTGACCTCCTGCCGCCTGTCAAACTTACAGGGCTACAGTGTTGGAAGAGTTCCTCCAGGACAGTGGTAGTAAGAGCAAAGGGCACTGAACTTGAATAGCAAAGACAGGTCAGAATGGGTGAACCAAACAATACTTAATTGATGCCATCAGTATTTTACCATGTAATTTTCACCAGTTTCACTTTTTGAGCTCATGTATCATTAGGAAATAAACAAACAGTTGAAACAGTGACCTGTATCACGTTTCCTTTCTCCCACACCAATGCAAATTTACCTGCAATTCATCCAAAGCTCTGGCTGCAGCTGAGGGACATTTAAAGTTGACAAATGCACAGAATCGTTCACACAGAAGCCGAATGCTGTCGATCTCACCGTAACTAAAAAGAAAAGGCCACAAACTTTTAACCAATGTGGGAAAAACTGATCAGAATTTTAATACCCACTTAAAAGCTGAACAGAAAATATCCCCATACAAATAAGGATGCTGGTCTGGGGAAAAAAAAATCAGTAAGGCAGAAGAACTACTGGTATGGGTAAACCAACATAATAAAGCTTCAGCAAAAATGATACTTGGGAAAATTTCAGTAAGTTATTTAGGAGCAAGACACACAGTATTTCTGTGTCAATATTGGTTTTAATGCATTTTTGAAACTTTTTTTTTTTCTTCAGTGTGTGTAGTTTGCTCCCTGATCCCAACAAACCCTTTGGAACACCTGCTTAACAGCAGTTAAGCTAAGTAGTTATAGTCAGGTATCCAGTGAGAGACAATTGTTACTGTGATAGATCTAGCTATCTAATTCCTCACTTAGCCAACTAGAACCTTCTGAAAACTATTTCATTGTCCAGAAAAGAAAGTTACACTTACTGGACACTGATACATAAGTGCCAACTCTAATGGGCTAAATCATGAGGACTGACAAACCGTAACAGCAGAGGGAATGGCACTAGCCAGTATTACTTACACTGGTGTCATACAGTCTTTCACAATTCAGCGATTCAAACGCTAATGTACATTTTTAAAATACTAAAACATGTGCAGGTCCAAGGCAGAGAGAGGTGTGCAGTCAAACTGAGACACAGTTAACTGGTATGAGTGGTTGCAACACGTAATGGCCCTCCATATCTCATAAGTACATAAGTATTGCCAAACTGGGACAGACCAAAGGTCCATCAAGCCCAGCATCCTGTTTCCAATAGTGGCCAATCCAGGTCACAAATACCTGGCAAAATCAGGGCAACAAGTCTTTAAGAAGGATCTTTCAATCCAATCACTGGTGGACTTATAGGGGCAGTGTGAAGTACCAAGTTCTCCCCCCATCCTTCCACAAGTATAAACATAGCTGAGGGCTGCGAGTAAGTTCCACTCCTAAAGTAACCCCGTCGCAGCCACCACATCCCGCCCTCTCACCTCCCACTCAACCCGGATCCCTCTGCAGCTTTCTCATAGCTCTGAGGTCCACAGGGGCAGGTGATGTTGGATTTGGATTTTAGATTTGATTGTTTACTTTTCCAAATCCAAGCTGTACAGAGAGAGGTACAAGAGCTCAAGAGGGCTTACAATATACTGCAGCAGGACATGTTTATCCACTCCTACCCTGAGATAATATTTAACCATTTCTCCAACCTCATGTGCAACTTTCTATAAATCAATCACCTTACTTTCTAATTCTTCCTACTTTCTTATCTATATGTTACATCTTTTTTTACCCTTCACTATCAATTATAATGCTCTATTACGTATTGCGTTGACACTGTAAGCAGTATACCATGCCATACTTTGTATTGTTTTTATTTTTACTGCTGTAATTGCCTATTACTCATGTTTGATCTATTCTTACTGTACACCGCCTTGAGTGAATTCCTTCAAAAAGGCGGAAAATAAATCCTAATAAATAAATAAAGTTGTGTACCTGAGGGAATGAAGGGTTAAGTAAGTTGCCTAAATTCACCACGAGTGCTAGTGGTAGCAGTAGGTTTGAAATCACTGGCTACCCTGGTTCTCAGGCCACTGTTTTCACTAGGCTACTCCAACATGCCAAAGACATATGAACTTACTTCTTAAAGAGGTCTCTCAGCTGCTTCTCCTTTATCTGGATGGTGATATTTCCTACCCATAGGGAGGCACAGAGTGTCCTTCACAAGGAGGAGGAAGAAAGATCAAGGGGAAAAAAACAAAACAAAAAGAGATAATCACTTCCTCTTTGTGGACAAAAACTCTTTTCACCTTGGGACATTTCATTTTGGGTCAAATTATCTATCCAGTAAGACAACATTACAACTCAGTTATTATAAAAACTCAAAAATACAGTTGGGTCAATATTTAAACAACACAGTTGACGTTTGTTTAAAACGCCAGCCGCAAAGTTTAATAGTGCCACTATCTGAATAGCGAGTGTCACTGAATATACTTATAGAACGTTCAACGCCTCCACTACCCGGAGAGCGGTGATATTCAGTGTGCCATACAAGTAGGGGACTCAATATAGGTGGGTAAAATGCCCACGCGCTGCCCCAGCACTATCTAGATAGTACCAAGCCTGTATAGTGTTACTGAAAAGCCATGCATAGGTCACACCTAGGGCATTTGTCTGGTTAGTGGCTACTTTTATCTGGAAACCTGTCTGAATAATGAGGACACAGCATTAAGCATGGAGCATTATACCCTGCAAAATGATGGTGAAACCATGAATTCATGTCAGAATTTCTTTTTGGGGAATGTTAATAATCAAAACGTAAAAGGGGAAGAAGATAGATAAAACAGCTATGGAATGAAAGTTGCATGATCGCTTTAGGGACAAAGTAATTCGGAAAATGGAAAAGGATACTATACAGGAAAACCAGGGATATATAATCTTCGTTACAGTTTTACTGCATAGCATAGTTTTATGATCGAGGGGATAGAATTGACAGGTTTCTTTGGGTAAATAGGTATTTTAAGTGCTCAGTGATTTTGAGGGAATCTGTTGATTTTGAATAGTACAGTTCTTTATTCACTTCGCTTCCTATATCATCTCAGGTATGTTCATTTGTTGTTAATATTTTAGATTTAATTTACTGGCTGGCATTCTATATGACATTGATTTTGTGATTAAGAACATTCAATACTTTGGCTTTTGCTATATACTGAATTTTTTGCTTTTGTTTTCATAAATGTCTATTTTATTACATTATTTTTATCTTACATTGCTGTATATTCTCTATGTATTTTGATGTCTGTTTTAAATTTCACTTTCTTGCAGGCAGTAGTGCCGAAACACAGGAGAGGCTCCTGTCCACTTAGATTGCACTCAGTGGGTCAACCACTGATATTCAGCGGCACTTAACCAGACAGTGCTGCTGAATTTCGGCACTAAAACACAGCCAATCTGAAACCGGGAAGTTGAGGACTGTTAAAGGGGTGAAGTTGGCAGTTATGCAGGTGCTGGCAATATTCACTGCTAGTGCATGCAGAGCTAACCAGACTGACAGGACTATCTTTGCCCGGTTAGCTATCTGGGCACTGGCATTGAATATCTGCTGAAGCCCCTCCCTCCCTCCCCCACCTGAATACAACAGCAGCTCCCCCACCCCCCCTCCGGGGTCTACCTTTGATAGCTCTGGTGATCTAGGGCAGGAGTAGGCAATTTTGATCCTTGAGAGCCTTAGACAGGTCAGGTTTTCAGGATATCCACAATGAATATGCAAAAGCTAGATTTGCATACCAAGAAAGCAGTGCATGCAAATCTTTTTCCTGCATGTTCATTGTGGATATCCTAAAAATCTGACCTCCCAGGGGCTATCGAGGCCTAGAACTGCCTACCCCTGGTCTAGGGGATCCTAAGGGAAGAAGTGATGCCCACTTTAACCTCAAAATGGGAAGCATAAACCTATATATCTGAGTGCCTTTTTAAACTTTCTCCTATCTTGTCCTTCCAGTAACAGCCAGTTTTCTACCATCTCTGATAAAGTTATTGTGTTTTTCACTGCTTACACTTTTCCTCCAAAAGGTCCTGCCTCCATTTTATATACCTTTCATGGATGCTACAGAAAAGCACTCGCACTGATGCCTAGTTGCAACAGGAACCTTTTCTCTTCAGGTAATCTGAGGCCCACTCTGTAATCCCAGAAACAGTAATGTTCAGAGCAACTAATTACTCACACACCAGGGGCAGGAAGTACTAGGATTTTATGGAAGTCATCAGGAGAAAAACAAGATTATACCAGATGTGGTGTCTCTACCACACACTCTGATCTACACAGGATTTGGCAAATCTATGAGCAATTGTCAATACGTACTCTGATTGGTCCGTTAATAAAACAAAGTCATCCTCTACTGGCTCTTCAAAACAGGAGCTGGCGTTTCTCAGCAGAACTGTTCCAATAGAAGTGCAGAAGAAGCAAAAATGGGGGTGGGGTGGGGAGGGGAGAGAGAGTCTGTAAAAAGAACATATGCTGGCAGCTGCAACTTTTTCTTCAACAAGGTGTGTGCAGGTAAATCTGCCCCAAATCACATTTCATTCTCTCCTAAAACCTCTGCTATGTAATAAAATATCTTTAAACTGCAATGCTGCTTCCTCAACTTCTCTTAGTTTTGACCTATACATACACTGCTGATTATTACATACATTTTTCTGATGACCAAAATATTTGAGGCCAGGCCATATCTGGGCACCAGCACTGAATATTCAGGTCAGCTGTGAACATGGAAGTTATCGGTTTTGGCCTATGTTTAGTACGGTCTCCCACATAGCTAACCAGGCAAAGGACTTCCTTTTTTGCGGTCCAACTTTGTCATAGGCCGATGCTCAGAACTCCAGTGTTATAGCAACAGCGTCCAGGAAATAGCACAGAACAGCACAGAAAAATAGCTACCCAATCCTCAACACTAATTGCATGCAAATAATATGTAGTCTTTGAGACCGAAAGTAGTTTAGTTTAATTTATTCAAAACTTGACGTACCACCATTCCACACAATCAAAGTGGTTCACAATAAAACTAAAACAAGGGAAAAAGAACTCCATTAAAATCAACAGGAAAGAGAAAAAGAAAGGAGACTAAGACCTAGTTATCTTAAAAACAACCTCCCCCCACCCCCCTGCTAAGGACTGCACATTGCTTGTAGACCCATCCCCAGGGAAAGCCATAGAGAACAAATTTTAATAAGGCCTTAAATTGAACATTGGAAGGTTGTGAACACAGTGAAAGGGGAAGGGAATTCCAAAGTGTGGAAACAATATATAAAAAAATGCTGAATGACTGGTGGATTCTAGGCAAGAAAAATAGACTAAAGGAAGCGAAAAATGGTGGGCAAAAACTGAACATAACAAACAGGATGGAGTACAGGGACTAATAATTGTGGAAAGGTAAGCAGGGATACCAGTGTGGAGAACAGGGGCGTAGCTGCTATGGGGCCATGGGGGCCTGTGCCCCCGTAGATTTGGCCCTGGACTCCCCTGCCGGCGACCCTCTCAACCCGCCCCTCCCGCCGCCAACTACCTTTACTGGCGGGGACCCCAACCCCTGCCAGCCGAAGTCTTCTTCCTTCATTTGGTTTCTGAGTCTGACGTCCTGCACGTCAGACTCAGTCAGAAACCAAACGAAGGAAGAAGACTTCGGCTGGCAGGGGTTGGGGTCCCCCGCCAGCAAAGGTGGTAGGCGACGGCGGGCGGGGGTCAAAGTTGTTGGAGGTGTTGACAATGGTGGGCGGGGGTGGGGGGTGGGGCTAGAATGTGCCCCCTCACCTCAGCTCTGGACCCCCCTACCGTTGAAGTCTGGCTACGCCCCTGGTGGAGAACCTTATGAGCTAAGTATCTTGAAGTGAATGCATTAAGGAACAGGTAACCAATGATGAGCTAGGAGTGGAGTAACATGATCTGACCTGTGAGCCTAAAAGATGAACAGAAATGTTTTGTATTGTTTTTAAGTGCCTAACAAAAGTCTTAGGAAGACCAGATAACAGGATGTTACAGTAGTCAGGCCGGGAAGATACAAGGGAACAAAAAAAGAGTAGCACAAGAGGTTTCATCAAGAGAACGACACAACGAGCGAATAAGTTAAAGAAAATGGAAACAAGACTTTTTTTTTTTTGTTACATTTGTACCCCGCACTTTCCCACTCATGGCAGGCTCAATGCGGCTTACATGGGGCAATGGAGGGTTAAGTGACTTGCCCAGAGTCACAAGGAGCTGCCTGTGCCTGAGGTGGGAATTGAACTCAGTTCCTCAGGACCAAAGTCCACCACCCTAACCACTAGGCCACTCCTCCGCTCCGCTACAGAAGAGGTATGAGAACTAAAAAACGTTTGGAATCCAAAATCTACTACTACTAATCATTTCTATAGCGCTACTAGATGTACGCAGCGCTGTACACATCTAAATACTTAAATGTCTACTAAAACCACAGGAGAGTTTCAAATTTAAGGAGCTATTTCAGAAAAAGAAGGCCTCCCTGTCACCCATAAAGGTACAGTTTTAGAGGGATTCAACAAAAGGCAATGTGAAGTTAACCAAGTATCCATGGAATCTAGACAGGCTTGCAAGGAGGAAAGATCAGGATTTTAAGATCTTACCTGAGACCAACAAAATATTGTCTGCATAAACATACAATTTGATCGTACAGAAGCTCTAGATTAAAGTTAGTAACAGAATAAGAAATATATTAAAGAGAAACTTGTAACAGAACAGACCCTTGAGGAACACCACAGCCAAGTGGATAATGTGATAAAGTCACATCCAGGATAGTTGGGTTAAGGCAGTTTCAGTCTGAAATACAAGTCCCAGAAGGCATTGCAGGCAAGGAGCCAGGAGGTGAGATGAAGAACCCGGACTGGACTCCTAGCTGCAATAGGGGAAGACATGGGTATAAGCTGGCACGACGTGTAGATTGGCTACCACTAGGCGGAAAGAGATAGGAAACCCTGTGTGCAGGAGCTCATCATTAGCCTAATGCTCCACTCAGCTGGTATGGGTGTGGGGGAAGCTAATGGAAAGAGAATGATTGGTTGTGAGAGCAGAAGCCAGGGATTGATTAGGCAGGTGGGAAGGAGTCCCAGGGGAGAGAAGCAGTTGCAGGCTGAAAAACCTTGGGTAAGGGAGGTCCCTAAAGTATTGAATTTACCAGTGAGGCTGATGCAGGGTGAAATCCCTTGGGTATGAGGAGTCCCTAAAGTATTGAACTCTCCTGAAGGTAGAGAGAGTAGAAAGTAGAAACTGCTGCTTTGTGATTTAACTGTGATGAATTGAATGAACTGCTTCTATTTGGAATTGAACTACTGTTTATTGTGCACTGGATAAAGAGCCCAGACTGGAGCTGAATGTGAGCCCGTATTGAATCCTGGTATGTGCTGATAGCCTGCTGCTTAAAGGGGACTATTTGCCACACACTTTCAGGTGGCTTACATGTGCTTAAGATTGAAGGTGAATGCTGCTGTTGGAACTGTGTATCAGGTCTACTAGAAACCTGCATGGAATAAAGTCCTTAAGAGTGAAGTTGATGGTGGACATTTATTTCTTGACCGTACCAGGAGCCTGTGGCTGGAGGAGATTGTTCTATCCTTGGCTGCACTAAGAGGTACCTGGTTACAATAATGATCACAATGGGATAAGGGAGAGACACTGAGGAAGGAAGAAAACCAGTTAAACACCATGCCTGAAATACCAATAGAAAGAAGTCTAAAGAGAAGCCTGACCAAATCAAATGCTGAAGTGAGATCAATAGAAACAAGCTAGGTAGCATCACCATGATCCAGTGCAAAATGCATATTACTGAAGAGAAGCAATAAGAGTTTCAGCAGAATAGTCAGCTCAAAAGCCTGCCTGGAAAGGATGGAGAATGTGTGTAGCTTCAATATATTGGGACAGTTGCTGAAGGACCAATCTCTCAGTCAGTTTGGAGAGAATAGGCAGATTTGAAACTGGTCTATAGTTAGAGAGATTAGGATCAATTGTGGTCTTCTTCAAAATTGGCTTGACTGCAGCAGACTTCCAATCTGGGGGTACCTCACCCAATGACAAGACCATGGCTATGGCAAGAGAAGCCAGTCATGGGAGTGGAGCTCTATCCATGCAGAGGGAAATCGGACCCAGAAAACATGTGGTCTCTGATGCATGTAATGCTTCATCGAAAGAAATCAGGGACGGCATAATGAACTGAATCTAAGAGTGAGAAAGTAAACATGTAGATTTGGAGTGGGGGGAGGGGGTGAGAGGAGACAGGTAGAAAAGAAAGTAGGATGCAAAATCTGAGGCAGAAAGTAAGGCTGGATTGGAAAAAAAAGGGAGGTTAGCACAGCTCTTGTGCATATCCTCTGGCAAACTTGGAAGTGAAGCATACATTGGCGCCATTCCCCTGTGCCTTTAAATATATGCCTTTCAATTTTTTTTTAAGTGCAGAAAACAGGTGCCAACGTGTGCTTTCATTTTCAGCTTTACTTGGACTTGTGTTTAACTCCCAGTGCTTAGAAGCTTGCAGGAGCTTCGTTGTGCTTCCAAATTCAATCAAAACCGTCAGAATTTAAGGAAAAACAATCATGGGAAATCCTCTCTTCAAACGCCAGTTCCAAGCTGGAGTTAGGTTTCCAGTGATAAGGGAAGCTTTTTTTTTTTTTTGTGCACTGTTCACTGAGCATTGGCCTCATCAACATCCCTTTGACTACATTTAAATACTATTTGTGCTAATCTTTGGTGCATGTTGTTTCCTGCACAAGAGCCCTCTGAACATTCTGCGCAGATTAACGACGGCACTGGTTCAGCATTAATTGGCTCTAGAGCCAGTGTTAGGTTCTGAACATTGGCCCACCAATTTGCTACTGTATGCAGGCACAAGCATTGAATATTGCCAGTGCCCACGTAACTGCCAGCTCCCTCCTGACACTAATTGCACAGTGCCAAGGCAGTCAGAAGGGGTATTAAGTGCAAGTGTGCACTTAAGTGCCACTGAATATTATATCCAGGCACGAACAGCTTATCAGAGGTTTAAGCAGGTAGGAGCCTCTCATGCCCGCATAAAGCCCTTTAAAGTCTATCATAAAATGTATATATTTGTCTTACTTGCTGCAGCGTTTGGCATACAGAAGAGCCCCATTCCAAGTGAATTACTGACTCACACTTTATATGTTAATCTTTAGATCCTACTTTAGTAGGGAAGGAATCCTTTGCTTAGTTAGATTTCACCACTTACAGTTCTGAGGATACAGACTACAGTTAATCAGAGGCTCTCATATTACTTTCTTGGAAGGGCAAACACTTCTGAAGGAATAAGAGCTGTTCAGTTTCCACTCATGCCTCTTTACATGCACCCTCTGAAAAATGGCAATGCTTTCCTGCATATTTGGGGGCTGCAAGATAGCCACTCACCTTTAGCAGAGATTGGAGCTTCTAAGACAGCAGGGACAGTTTTAAATTCTTCTAAGAGACTTATACTTTGTGTCTGTGTGAAACCCAGTTCCTATAAAGAGAAGAATAGCAGTGAGCTCTTGCAAGATGACATTTCCAGAACATTCTGAGCTGGAACTTGCTCAATTTCTCTCTGCCAGCGTGGCATTTTCAGTTAGAATGGGCATCACTCCTGCCCTCTGGACCCCCTAGTCCAGGGGTAGGCAGTTCCAGGCCTTGACAGCCCCTGGGAGGTCAGATCATGAGGTCTGTGTAAGGGCTCTGGGGTACAGTATGTGCCTGAGTTGCTGTGGTCAGTGTCTGTAAGTTGAGTGGATAAGATGCAGGTGTGAGTGGTCAGATAGTCTGATGAGGCGGGGGGGGGGGGGGGGGGGGGGAGCACACTTTCCCTGTCATATTGCCCATTTGCAATTATCTTTGGCTCTCATTTCCCAGTCTCTTCCTGATACTTTACCCTCTGTCACTCCTACTCCACTCCCTTATTGCAACCAGTCCTACTCTTTTCCCTTCTCCCTCCTTGTAACACAACCTGTAACAGTTTCCTCCGCTTCTTCACCAAAGAGGGCCTAGGCTTCCACTTTCTTCCCTTACTGATCTAAAACCATGCTGTTCCATTCCCAACCCTGAGCTCTCTATCTGCCACACAACCGCTCCTCCTCCCCCATTCTCTATTTCTGTGGATAACACTTTCATCCTTCCTGTCTCATCAGCTCATAACCTTGGGGTCATCTTCGACTCTTCCCTCTCCTTCTCTGCACATATTCAGCAGACTGCTAAAACCTGTCATTTTTCTCTATAATATCACTAAAATTTGCCCTTTCCTTTCTGAGCACACTACCAGAACCCTCATCCACGCTCTTATCACCTCTCGCTTAGACTATTGCAACTTGCTTCTCACAGATCTCTCACTTAGCCATCTCTCTCCTCTTCAATCTGTTCAAAATTCTGATGCACGACTAATATTCCACCAGTGTTGTTATGCTCATATTAGCCCTCTCCTCAAGTCACTTCACTGGCTTCCTATCCGTTTCCGCATATAGTTCAAACTCCTCTTATTGACCTATAAGTGCATTCACTCTGCAGCTCCTCAGTACCTCTCCACTCATCTCTTCCTACATTCCTCCCTGGGAACTCCGTTCACTGGGTAAATCTCTTATCTGCACCCTTCTCCTCCACTGCTAACTCCAGACTCAGTTCCTTTTATCTTGCTGCACCATAGGCCAGGAATAGACTTCCTGAGCCGGTACGTCAAGCTATATCTCTGGTCGTCTTCAAATCTAAGCTAAAAGCCCACCTTTTTGATGCTGCTTTTAACTCCTAACCCTTATTCACTTTTTCAGAACCCTTATTTTACCATCGTCACTTTAATATTCCCTTATCTCTTATTTGTCCTGTTTGTCTGTCCTAATTAGATTGTAAGCTCTGTCGAGCAGGGACTGTCTCTTCATGTTCAAGTGTACAGCGCTGCGTACGTTTAGTAGTGCTTTAGAAATGACTAGTAAAAAAGGCCCGTTTCTGACACAAATGAAACGGGCGAAGCAAGGTTTTCCTCGGAGTGTGTATGTTTGAGAGAGTGTACGTGAGAGTGACTGTGTGTGTGAGAGAGAATGAATGTGCGAGTGTGTGTGTGAGAGAGAGAGAGTGAGTCTGGGTGCAAGTGTGTCTGTGAGAATGAGAGTGTGTGCAAGTGCGTATGAGAGACACAGTGTGAGAGAGAGAGTGTATTTCACACAGTGTTTGTGAGAGAGAGAGAGAGAGAGAGTGAAACACAGACTCTCTGTGAGACTGAGTGTATGAGACCAAGAGAGTGTGTGAGTGACTGTGTGACAGAGAGTGAATGTGATACAGTGTGAGAGTGTGTGACAGAAAGACATTGACTGTGTGAGACAGAGTGTGTGTGTGTGACCAGAGATACCTCCCCCCTCCCCTCTGCTGTCAGGCCCCCCTCCCTCCCTCTGGTGTCAGGCCCCCCCCCCTCTCTCTCTGGTGTCTGAGCGTTACTGTGCAGGACGCTGAGCTCTGGCTGTGCTTCAAGCAACTGACCAATCCTATTTAATAGAATGCACCTCCAACATTCTGAAGCCGAGAAACCTCGTGCGGCTGGTCACTTCTGCTTGTGACGAACCCGGAAGTACGTGATGTCAATTCAGGAGATGGATACAGAGAGCAGGAATGCCTCAGCCATGTAGTCAGCTTCAGAATGTTGGAGGTGCGTTTTATTATATAGGATAAGTAGTAGTAGTTGATACCTACAGGTTGTTGTTTTTTTTTTTTTTTAATTGAACACCACACATGCACAGGCCACACCAATCCTGCTGCTCCCAAATGCATATGGACAGAGGAACATACCAATGACAACTTGTGACAAATGTGCCTGAATATAGCTGGAACAAATATATACTGTAAAATGCAAAGAGATTTCACAAACCAGCTTCCATCCTTCCAACAATCAGACATGTCTGTGAGCTGCTACAAAGACTGCACATTAGTGTCTCTGGTTGCACAGCTGAGAAATAGACTGTAAGCCTCTAAGAAAACCTACAGTTTTAAAAGCGAAGATACTTACCTGTAGCAGGTATTCTCCGAAGACAGCAGGCCTTATAGTCTCACGTATGGGTAACGCAAGGTGATCCCGCACTGTCCAGTCTGGAGCTTATGACAAGCTATTAAGAGCTTTGTGGAGCACGAGACGTGGTCCATTCTGCATGCACGCGTGCCTTCCTGCCCGCCACGAGAGCACGGTTACCGTAGTACACTACTACAGCATAAACATAAAACAAAAAAAAGGAGACAACTTCAGGGGGAAGTGGGAGGGTTGTGAAAATATACGGCCTGCTGTCCTTAGAGAATACCTGCTACAGGTAAGTATCTTTGCTTTCTTCGGGGACAATCAAGCCTATTTATTCTCATATATGGGGAATCCCTAGCTAGCAGGCTCAAACAGATTCTGCAGTACTGTCTGTCCAAACCGACTATCGACTTGGGTATCCTGCTCAAGGCAGTAGTGAGATGTGAATGTGTGGACTGAAGACCATGTTGCAGCTTTGCAAATTTCTTCAATGGAGGCTGATCGCAAGTGGGCTACCGTCACAGCCATGGCTCTGACCTTTTAAGCCTTGACATGACACTCCAGGGTCAGCCCAGCCTAAGCATAAATGAAAGAAGTGCAATCTGCCAGCCAATTACAGATTATGCATTACCCAATGGTGACCCCCCATCCTGTTGGGATTGAAAGAAATAAAGAGTGGGCTTAGTCCGCTCCATGCAAATAGGCCAATGTTGCTTGCAGTTCAAGGTGTGCAAGGTGCTCTCACCAAGATGGGTATGAGATCGGAGAAAGAATGTTGTCAAGCGAATCGACTGGTTCAGATGGAACTCTGACACCACCTTAGGCAGGAACTTAGGGTGTGTGCGGAGGACTACTCTGATGTGATGAAACAGTGTAAGGTGCATCCAATACGAAGGTCTAAAGCTCACTGACTCTGCAAGCTGAAGTGACAGCCAACAAGAAAATGACCTTTCAGGTCAAGTACTTCAGATGACAGGAATTCAGTGGCTTGAAAGGAGCTTTCATCAGCTGGGTGAGAATGACGTTAAGGTCCCATGATACAGGTGGACGCTTGACAGGGGGCTCTGTCAACAGCAAACCTCTCATGAAGCAAACTACAGGATGTCCAGAGATGGGCTTACCCTCTATACATTGATAAGCACTAATTGCACAGAGGTGAACCCTTACGGAGTTGGTATTCAAGCAGGATGTATGTAGGACATGAGATCTAGGGCCTTGCCCTCACACCAGACGGCAAACGTCCTCCACTGGAAGCCAGCAAGAACCTGGAGATGCCCTCTGGCAGACCCAAGGAAGCAACTTCTAGGCTCAGAAAATCCAGAGATTGGAAATTGGGATGAAGAAGAGACCACATGTACTGCGTGAAGTGGGTCAGAAAACATTCATCTCCACGGTTCTTCAGAAGATAACTCCAGAAGAAGAGGAAACCAAATCTGTCGAGGCCAGTAAGCAGCAATCAGTATCATGGTCCCACGGTCTTGCTTGATATTCAACGAAGTCTTCCCCACAAGAGGTATAGGAGGATATCCATACAGAAGACTTGTCCCCCAATGAAGGAGGAAGGCATCCAATGCTAGTCTGTCATGGTCCTGAAGCTTGGAACAGAACTGAGGGACCTTGTGATTGAAGTGAGATCCAGAGGGGGTGCCCCACGCTTGGAAGATCTCACAGGCAATGCCCATGTTGAGAGACCACTTAAGCGGTTGCATGACCCTGCTCAATCTGTTGGCCAGGCTGTTGTTTTTGCCCGCCATATAAGTGGCACAAAAGCAGCATACCATGCCGGAGAGCCCAATGCCACATTCGAATGGCTCCTGAAACAGAGGGTGTGATTTGGTGTCCCCCTGCTTGTTGGTATAATACATTGCAACCTGATTGTCCATTTGAATGAGTATAATTTGATGATGCAGCTGATCTCTAAACGTCTTTAGAGCATTCCATATAGCCGGAAGCTCCAGGAGATTGATCTGAAGATCTGTTTCCTGGGCAGACCAAGCACCTTAAGTGTGAAGACAGTCTACATGGGCTCCCCAACCAAGGCGAGCTGCATCAGTCATCAGCACTTTGGGCCTTCCATTCCAAATTCCTCAGCTGCAAAGAGTCAAATTGGATCGAATGTCCACCGCAACATCGAGTGAGCAAGCTCCTGGAACCTTCGGATGACATCTTCCAGGTTCCTTGTGGCTTGGCACCACTGAGAAGCTAGGGTCCACTGGGCAGTTCTCATGTGAAGACATGTCATGGGCATCACAAACTGTGGAAACCTTGTGTCCCAACCAACACACCATCTGCCAAGCCATGTCCTGTGAGAGGCTCAAACCCAAGAAGCCAGCGCGACTAGAGTGTCCACTCTCGGCCCCAGGAGGAAAGCTCAAACTGTCTGCATATCGAGCTGGGCTCCAATGAACTCCAATTGCTGGGCAGGGTGTAGATGGGACTTAGGGTAGTTTAAAATTAACCCTAGTAGCTCGAGCACCCGAATAGTCTGCAGTATGGACTCCTGAGCACTGCCCTCCAACATGCTCTTCACCAGCCTATCGTCGAGATAAGGGAACACATGGACTCCCAGTCCTCCCAGCGCAGACGCTTCTCGGGTGCCGAATCCACTAGACTTTTGGTAAATATTCTGGGAGCTGACGTGACAACACAAAGTACTGGAAGTGCTGTGTTCCCAGCCGAAATCATAGATACTTCTGGTGGACTGGAAGTATCGGTATGCATCTATGTATCCTTCAAGTCAGAGAACATAGCAAATCGTTTTCCTGAATCATGGGTGGAAGGGTGCCCTGGGAAACCATCCTGAACTTTTCTTTGACCAGGGATTTATTCAAGGCCCTTAAGTCTAGGATGGGACGCATCCCTCCTGTCCTCTTTTGCACAAGTAGTACCTGGAATAGAATCCTCACCCCTCCTTCCCTGATGGAATGGGCTTGACCACATGGGCCTTTAGAAGGGTCGAGTGTTCCTCTGCAAGAACCTGCTCATGCTGAGAGCTCTCAGTTCACAATTTGGAGGTTTCTGACGCCAACTGACAGCGTATCAGAGATGGACTATTTGAAGAACCCACCGGTTCTTCAGCCTCCCCCCCAACGGGCAAGTCATCTGGCATGGGCAATTGGACAGCAGTTATGCTCTGCTAGAGCAGTCAAAAGCTCACCCCTTGCTTTAACTGGGGAGCAGCAGGAGCCTTAGGAACATACTATTGACAAGAACGAGCATGCTGGGGCTGAGCCTGAGAAGGTGGATGAGAAGAAGCAGCAGCAAACCTACACCTATGCAAGTAGTAGGCACCCTTCTTGACTTGCCAGAAGAGATGGTATCAGTGTATTTCTTGATCTGGTCAGTAACCTCTTCAACCTCTCCAAAAAGGTTATCCCCTGGCATAGGGCATGAACCAACCTCTGCTGAACCGCTGGTTCCAAGTCAGACACGCAGCCATGAGAGTCTGCACATCGCTATACTTTGGCAGAGATCCTGGATGCCACATCAAGTGTCATAGGTGCGTCTGGACAAAACCTTATGACACACCTTCTGCTGTGTGGCCAAATTGCGAAGTGACTCGGACTGCTCTGGTGAAAGAGTGTCAGCCAAATCTAGCAATTTGCACACCGAGTCCCGCAAGCAAATGCTTGTGATGAGCTGGTATGATTGTATCGAGCATAGAGGCCTGAAACATCTTCCTCTCAAAAGAGTCCAAGTTTCTAGCTTCTCTGCCTAGGGCACCAAAACTTAGTCCCTAGAACTCTTGGCCCTTTTGACGGTGGATTCAACCACAAGGGAATGATGAGGCAACTGAGGCTTATCAAACTCCTGTGTACTGTGAATCCGATATATGGCATCCATCTTCCTGGGCAGTACTAGGACAGACAGAGGGGGTTCCCAGTTCTGCATGAGAAGGTCCTACAAGATCTCATTCAGTGGTACACTCACAGCCTCTCTAGCAGGATACTCGTAGTCCAGGACCTCGAGCATCTTAGCCATGGGCTCGTCTTCTACTTCCAAAGGAAACGTAATAGCAGACACCATTTCTTTGACAAAAGAGGGAAAGGAAAGGCTTGGCTTTCAAAAGGAGACTTTCTCTTTTCCTGTGGAAGGGTGGGGGTGGGGGTCAGAGGAGATGCCATAGGACTCATCCTCCGTACCGTGGATCCTCCTCAGACTCACAGTCAAAACCTTCTCATGAGAGGGCTGAGACTGAACCCACCTTGACTTAGAGGAACCATGTCCTCGAGAGGGGCACTGAGGAGTCTCTGTTCTCGCCTCCACTCTAGCAAAGCTTCCTACACTGACATTGAGAAGGGTACCGGCTTGGGTGGCAGTCAACATCGGGATCACACGTGACACCAGAGTTGGAGGCTGCACTGCAGGCTGAGGGCCAAGCGGGGCCACAACTAGAGGCATAGTAGGCGCAAGCACCCCCGATGCAGACGCACTCTTGCAGGAAGCCAGCCAGCAGTTCAGGGAGCAAGGCCTGGGGATGCGTTCATTTGGGGCTGACACCAGAAAAGGCTGTGGCGCTGGCTCAGAGACTGTCTACACAGTCAAGACTAGAGGCTCGTCCTCGCTGCTTGAAGACCTCCACACCAGCACCTCTTGTATGGAGGGGGAGTTTTCCTCCCAGTATAGACGCTTCTCGAGTGCCAAATCCCCGATGCACCGGAGCTCCTGGCACCATGTGTCAAGGGGGATTGATGCCAATGTTCCTTGGCCTTTGTCCGAAGCCGATCACTGAGGTTCCTTGGTGCCGACAAGAATGACGTTGAATCCTCACGTCGCCTTAGGGTTGAGTCCGACGCAGGCCGGTCCCGGAGACCCTGCACAGCAGTCGACATCGAGGCAGGTGGAGACCCATTCGATGCACAACTGCTCCCAATGTCCACAGGTCTAGCAGCTATATGTATTGATGCTCCCAAAGGCAATGCAAGACCCGATGTCGATGCTTCGGACTTGGCTCCAAAAATCAGCTTCCGCTGAGCATCTCTGAGCAACTGGGTCTTTTTCGTCATACAGAGGACACAGCTAGAAGAACTATGGTCAGGTCCAAGACACCAAGAATGGATGTCCTTGACAGAGATGGTCTGACTGCACCGGGTACAGTGCTTAAAGCCACTGGAAACTTGAATGGAAATGGAAGGAAAAACCTCCACAGCCAAATCAAGCAACTCAATGGTGCCACAAAAAGGGGTAAAAAAGAGAAAAAGAAAGAGAAAGCAAAGCCGAAATCAAGGCCTAAAAATGGTCCAGTGACGTGGAAAAAAAATAAAACAGAAGCGGGAAAAAAAAAGTCTAGTGGTTAGGGTGGTGGACTCTGGTCCTGGGGAACTGAGGAACTGAGTTTGATTCCCACTTCAGGCACAGGCAGCTCCTTGTGACTCTGGGCAAGTCAATTAACCCTCCATTGCCCCAGGTACAAATAAATACCTGTAAACCGCATTGAGCCTGCCATGAGTGGGAAAGCGTGGGGTACAAATGTAACAAAAAAAAAAAAAAAGGGAAGGAAAAGGAGTCACCCAAACAGGGAAAACAGAAAAAGGGCAGCATAAAAAAAAAACACACCGAAAGGCACTCAAAAAAGCTCTTTGGACCAAGTTATGAAGAGCAGTACAAAAAAAAATAAATCAACCACTCTTCACCCACGTAGAAAAAGAACTGCGGTAACCGTGCTCTCACGAAAGGCGGGAAGGTACTCCTATGAGCAGCAGAGCGTTTCTCACATTCCACAAAGCTCTTAAAAGCTTGTCATAAGCTCCAGACCATGCAACACGACATCATATTACCAATGCTTGAGAATAAATAGGCCTGCTTGTCCTCTGAGAAAGGCCATTTCAAAGACCTAACCCAGGAATTAATAAGGAAAGTTCTGGAACATTTCAAACACATTAAGAACTAATCCTAAAAGAGAGAAAGCCTTGGCAACCTACCATCAGCCGACACACTCGGCAGGCCAAGATTTCCTTCAAAGCCTCTTGGCAGTGCGTGTCTAAGTGCAGAACCATTTCAAAGGCTGCCTCAGCTTCTATGTATTTCTATACCAAGGGAAAGAAAAAAAAAAAAAAAAAGACAATGACCAATCCTGCAGATCACCAGTATAATCCAAGCAAGTGCAATAAGATTCCGGGTTTCAGAAAACTCAGCAATAAATGGATAGTGTCTATAGATATCTATCCCCAAACAGCTCCAGCATCAAATACAGACTGCTCACATAAAGATGAATGTAGCAAGCAGTGCTAAGGTTAGTGTACTTTACTACTACCAATTTAACACATTTTATGCACTAAACTCACCTCTGATGCAGGAAGGATTTTAGTGCACAAAAACCATATGGTAAAAAAGTGCTTTAATTTAGTGCACTTTCCATGCTAATAGATGAAAATGACCTACATATGGAATTACTTATGACGCAGGGAAATGCACTAAAATTACTTGTTTACTTCACTTATCACTGACTGTTTTTTTAAACTAAAGCCCCAGAGAATGAACTACAGTTCTAGCTTCCATTTACTTTTATAGTACTTAAATTGAAATTTGTTCTTACCTGCTAATTTCCTTTCCTTGATTCCTATAAGAACAATCCAGACTGCTAGGTTTATGCACTCCTGCCAGCAGATGGCGATAGAGAACCTGAGCTTTCAGGTAACATCACCAATATAAGACGTGGTGCAGCCTGGAACTTTCCAGTATGCTGCCAAAGCTGGTCTAAAAATTATACTCACACACAAGAGCCCCCAAAGGAAACCCTCTGCAAAAGGGAACTAAAATGTGTATAGCGAGAGACCATACACAAGGCAAACACTGGGACAGCCCCTGAAACTTACAGTCCTCCTGGGTGGGACCTGGATTGTTGCAGCAAAAATAAGGGAAAGGAATTTAGCAGGTGGGAACAATTTTTACCTTCCTTATTAACCTGCTAGACCAGTCCAGATTGCTAGGGTTATCCATTATGCTGGGAAAAGACAAGGCTCCCTCCTGGTCCTGAGATCTCTGTAGATGATTTTGAAGCTGCCTCACCCTTGCACAGTCCACTAAACAACACAAATAGCCTGATCTGAATAAAATTTCTAACCTCCAATTAGCAAAGGAGAACCCTGCAATATCCAGCTTACACAGAGTCTTCACTGACCCAACCTTCTCTGTCCTAGAAAAAAGGCAAGCAGAGAGATGGACTGAATGAGACAGAAGGGTGAAACCACTTTAGGCAAGAAAGATGAACTGAGTGAAAAGATGCCAAGCCCACAGTGAACAAATATGGATCCCTGTGATTTCAATATTCGCCAAGCTAAGCATATAACAACCAAAAACACTATTTTCAAGGTTAGGTTTTTCAATGATCATGTCACAACAGTTAAAGAGAAGACTCCACTAATGCACTTAGTTCTGGATTAAAATCCTACTATGGACACACAGGGAAACAGATATCCTGAACTCACTGTAGAAATCGAGAGATCAGTGTGTGCCGTCAGGGAGATACCTCTCGCCTCACTTCTAAAACAAGACTGGGCTGCCATCTGGTACTTGAGAGAGCTGAGGGCCAAGCCCATCTTGTAGTTTAGGCCAAGATGGAAGGGACATTTCCCCACCAGGCAGACAAACCTTGCTCTTCACACCATAGCTCAAAACACACACCAGGCCCACACATACAATAGAACTCCTTCAAATTCTGAGCTGCTTAGCAATGACCAAAGAGAAATACCTCTAGCACTTCAAGCAAACCCTCTCAAGGGCCAAGCTGTAAGCCAAAAAGGGTCCGGATCTTCCATATTAATTAGCCCCCTCATAAATTGCAGCAGGAAGCAATCTAACAGACAAATAAGGTCTGTGTACCATGGCCTGTGGGGTCAGTCTGGGGCCAACAGAATTACCCAAGATTCTCGACAATTCCCCCAAGTAACTGACTGATTAGGGACAACTGGGAAAAGACATACAGAAGACCCCCCCCTCTGGCCACTGTTGCAACAGAGGGCCACTCTTTGCTGAGCTGCCTTCTTTCCTGTGACTGAAGAACTGAGGAGCTTTAGGGCACAGATGAGTCACTATCAGATCGAAGAATAGGATTCCCCACTTACTCACCTCCAACTGGAAGACTGAAGCACATAGCACCCACACACTCATATCTACTATATTCTAAGGAAGTCTACCTAGATATTGTCTACCCCTGCTATATGGGCTGCTGAGAACACTTCATTCAGCACATAGCCAGTTGATCTCCTACACCACAGCCATGCTCTTGATGCTCCCTTACTTGTTGATGTATGCAACTACAGCGACATCACTCAAACTGCTCTTCCTTTCACCAGGGGAAAGAATGAGGAGCCAAGACATCACCTTTTCTGACCAGGGCTGCAAGTTAATCTTTACAGTTAATGCTGCAATTAATACATTATTTATTAATCAAGATTTTTTTTTTTTTAATGAATTGAGTTGCAGCATCTCCAGTCTCCTCCAAACATCTTTTCTGCTCTCTTCCCCAACCCCAGTCCTTGGCGTGATCCAGCATCTTTTAACATAATCCCCTCAAGAAATGCAAAGTGATGCACTTAGGGAGTAGAAATCCACGGGAGACTATGTGTTAGGCGGTGAGAGTCTGATATGTACAGACGGGGAGAGGGATCTTGGGGTGATAGTATCTGAGAGCGACGAAACAGTGTGACAAGGCGGTGGCCATAGCTAGAATGAGGAGTGGCCTAGTGGTTAGGGTGGTGGACTCTGGTCCTGGGGAACTGAGGAACTGAGTTCCATTTCCACTTCAGGCACAGGCAGCTCCTTGTGATCTGGGCAAGTCACTTAACCCTCCATTGCCCCAGGTACAAATAAGTACCTGTATATAATATGTAAGCCGCACTAAGCCTGCCATGAATGGGAAAGTGCGGGGTACAAATATAACAAAAAAAAAAAAGGTTGCTAGGTTGTATAGAGAGAGGTGTGTTCAGCAGAAGAAAGGAGGTGCTGATGCCCCTGTATAAGTCGTTGGTGAGGCCCCACCTGGAGTATTGAGTTCAGTTTTGGAGGCCATATCTTGCTAAGGATGTAAAAAGAATTGAAGCGGTGCAAAGAAAAGCTACAAAAATGGTATGGGATTTGCATTAGAAGACGTATGAGGAGAGACTTGCTGACCTGAACATGTATACCCTGGAGGAAAGAAGAAACAGGGGTGATATGATACAGACGTTCAAATATTTGAAAGGTATTAATCCGCAAACGAACCTTTTCCGTAGATGGGAAGGAACTATTTTTTCACGGAGAGAGTGGTGGATGCTTGGAATGCCTCCCCCCCCCCCCCCCCCCCCGTGGGAGGTGGTGGAGATGAAGGCAGAGCCAGTGGTGGGAGGCGGGGCTAGTGCTGGGCAGACTTCTACGGTCTGTGCCCTGAAAATGGCATATACAAATCAAGGTCAGGTATACACATAAAGTAGCACATATGAGTTTATCTGGTGGGCAGACTGGATGGACCGTACAGGTCTTTCTCATGCATCTACTATGTTACTATGTTCTATCAGTCCCTAGCAGCGGCAGCATTGCACATATGCTACCTGTGACCTGTTACACAAGTTTGCTCCAAAGCTTTCTCTCTAGCCCATCGTACCTCTTCTGACATTACTACCTGTTTTTGCATGGGTGGGATGGCTCAGAGGGAAAGCTTTGGAGCAAACTTGTGTAACGCTGCCCTTGCCTGGGACCTACAGAAGATCACCTTTATGGTAAATCGGTGGGGGGGGGGGGGGGGAAGAGATAGCAGTGAGCGGCAGACCAGTGAGCAGAACTGGAAGGGTCCCTGGTGGAAGCTATGGCCAAGGCAGTGAGCTACAGCAGCCACGAAAAGAGCTGCCAGTATTGTTCAAAATACTAGGTCAAAGTACTTAAGAGCAAAAATAAATGTATATTTTAATACTTAAATAAAAGTAAAAATACAGTGAAGAACACATTAAAAATGTATTTTAAGTGAAAGTAAAAAGAAAAAAAAGCGTTACTGCATAATATAATACTTTTTGAGTAAAACGTAAAAGTAGCATCCAAATATGTCCCTTCTCCCCTGTCCACCCCTCCAAACCCCCCCCTTCCCTTCCTCCCTCCCTACCCGTCTGCAAGTGAAATTAGTCCCCCCCTGAAGCATTGTGTAATATCAATTCTTCAAGTTTCTGCCACAATTGTGCGTATTGCCTCTTATCTGTGAGTGGTGAGTGTTTATATAATAAATTCTCATGCTGTGCCAATTCTAATATTTTGTTCAACCAGCAGCGATACGGCACCGGTTCCACATGGTTGTACTGCACTGATGCTAATAAAGATAATTAAAAAAAAAACAAAAAAAAAAACGTAAAAGTACAGCAACTACAATGAATGGAACTATTGTTAACAATTTTAGCCCAACAACTTTATTGCCCTACAACTTTGCTTTGGCTTGTGAGTCATTAATCCAGAACAGTTGAAAAGGCTTTCAACAACCGGACTAGCAGAAAGTGGATTATTCAGTCTGATAAAAAATTCCTTCAAATCAAGCCAGGTTGCATATTACCAATGTCTTCTTACTGGGTCTGCAGAATCTCTGAAACACTTGACTTCCGCATAGCAAAGAATTCTTTATCATCATAATTGTCATTATCATTTGCATTAGAAGTAGTGCTGTATAATTCATCATTTGCATCTTCACCTTCATCTTCGTTATCATTGCCATGCTGTCCAATTACAAAGAAGGCTTTCACAAAGTTGGAATCATTATCTATTGTTGTTCTTTTAAAATTTTTCATCTTATGGCAAACTCTGTTTGAATATCTTTGAGAACTGATGCAAGAATGTCAAAATGTGTGGGAATGTCCTCTCTAATGATTCTATAAATCCAATGGACAGTCACCCCAATATAAAATTTTCCATGGGATGACCAGCAGTCTGTTTTAGAGACAAGTGTCTGTTCACTAAGAATTGCTAAAAGCTTCAGCTTCATCTCCACTTTAAAGTGACCCAACTCATCACTGTTCTGTTTGGCTGGAGACCAGTAACCAATTAAACACACAGGCAACTCCACTGCTCTTATTGGTTATATTCACTGTAGAGCAAAATTTAAAATGAAGTGATCCACTGTTTAAGTAACAAGATTTGCAATAGTAAAATCCTGTTCCCTGTTTTGCTGTTTCATTTGGTTTACTGTGGAATCGTCATTTATATCTTGCTCCTGCTTTTACTTTTAACTGCTAACATCATACGTAACTGCATAGAAGTAGTAAAAATAGCATTTTTTTTTTTACTTTTACTGAAGAAATAATTTCACCTATCCTGTACTTCTTTACAAGCAAAAATAACAAAAAACTTTTACTTAAATATAGTAGCTAGCTACATTGACTTAGTTACTATACATACAACACTGGGTGCTGCTCAGCACCAAGTTTGTGTTGCTCCTCATGGGAGTGGAAGGGAGGGAGGGAGAGGTGGTGGACAATAGGAGAGAGAAAGGGAAGGGAGAGATAATGGACCCCAGAAAAAGAAAGAAAGATAATGGACCTGGGGGAAGAGGAAGGGATGGAAGGAAGAGAAAGGGAGAGATGTTGGATCTGGGGATGGGAGGGAGGGAGATTATCAGTCCTTTAGGGAAGGGAAGGGGGATAGGATCTGATTTACCACCTTTCTATGGTTACAATCAAAGTGGTTTACGTATTATATACAGGTACTTATTTTGTACCTGGGGCAATGGAGGGTTAAGTGACTTGCCCAGAGTCACATGGAGCTACAGTGGAAAATAAATAAGGTATGTTTAATTGTACAATTAATCACAAACATTTTAATCGAACTGCAGCCCTAGTTTTGACTACTGACCATGTACCATCTGAACTACACAGTGGGCCTCCCAGTTCATCAGTCTGATATTTGCGGTCATGATCATCCAAGTTGGACAGATCCAATGAAATCTCTTTATACAGGTTCTATAAGGATCCTCACCACTCCAGGTGCCTCTTGAGAGATACCAACAGCAGAAGATGGACCTCAATCTTCTGAGACAAGGGCAACCACCAAGAAAAAAGGTCATGTTGAAGGGGCCGCATAGGTGACTACACTCAGAGACCTAATTCTAAAGTTGTGCCATCATGCTCAAAAGCTGAAGATAATCCCAAGCTTCTGGGGCCCAGTGAGTACAGATGCCAACCATTTGGCCTGTAGATTGCTCACACGCTCCGGAGTTACAAAGGCCATGCTTACGTATTTGTTTAACTGAACGCCCAGGTATGCGAACAACTGAAGGAGTGAGATGACTTAGTATTTGACAACCCAGCCGAGGTTTACCAGCAAGCCAATTTTCCAGGATATGGCTGAATAACACTCCTCTAAGGACCAAATCAACCAATCAACCAAATAAGGGTGAACCCTTACACACCTTCTCTATTGAGCAAGGCTACCACCACTATCATGACCTTAGAGAAGGTCCTAAGGGCTGTTTCAGTGCCCTGAATTGAAAATGCATGGCCAGGACACAGAAGACAGAACCACAGGAAGTTCTTATGCTCAACCTTGATCAAACTCCCTTGACAATGATATCATGGACTGCAAGGTTTCCATGTGAAAATGAGGTACCCCGATTCCTTTGATATCCAAAATGGGAAATAACATTCCCCCTTTTTTTGGAACTACAAAGTAGATGGAGTAGGACCCTTTCTCTGTTCCTCTAAGGAAAGGAAAGGGGATGGGATTTGATATATCACCTTTCTGTGGTTACAATCAAAGCAGTTTACATATTATACACAGGTACCGTATTTTTCGGACTATAAGACGCACTTTTTCCCCCCAAAATTTGGGAGGAAAATGGGGGGTGCGTCTTATAGTCCGAAGGTAGCGAGTTTTGGATCACCCTCCCCTACTTACGTGACGCGATGTTCCCTGGTGGTCTAGTGACGTCGGAGCAGGAAAGAGCCCCCTCTTTCCTGCCCAGCGCGCTGCTCTCCGTGCTCCTGACTGCTTCCTGACGGTCTCGGCGAGATTCAAAATGGCCATTTTGAATCTCGCCGAGACCGTCAGGAAGCAGTCAGGAGCACGGAGAGCAGCGCGCTGGGCAGGAAAGAGGGGGCTCTTTCCTGCCCCGACGTCACTAGACCACCAGGGAACATCGCGTCACGTAAGTAGGGGAGGGCGATCCAAAACTCGGACAAGACGCACCGGAGCACCTAGGTTTTAGAGGAGGGAAAAAGGAAAATTTTTTTTTCCTATTTCCCTCCTCTAAAACCTAGGTGCGTCTTATAGTCTGAAAAATACGGTACTTATTTTGTACCTGGAGGCAATGGAGGGTTAAGTGACTTGCCCAGAGTCACAAGGAGCTGCAGTACGAATCTAACCCAGTTCTGCAGGTTCTCAGGCCTCTGCACTAACCATTAGGCTACTCCTCTCATAACAGTCCTTAGGCCACACACAACTAATAAGGGGCAGATAAAGCCAGCCACACTGCTTAATAAATACATAAGTATTGCCACACTAGAACAGGCCAAAGGACCATCAAGCCCAGCATCCTGTTTCCAACAGTGGCCAATCCAGATCACAAATACCTGACAAGATCCCGAAAAAGTTCAATACATTTTATGCTGCTTATCCCAGAAATAAGCAGTGGATTTTCCCAAGTCAATTTAATAATGGTCTATGGACTTTTCCTTTAGGAAGCTGTCCAGACCTTTTTTTTAATTTTCTCCGATTCGTTTTTAAATTTACTGCTTTGTAGCTTCAACGCATGTCCCCTAGTCCTACTATTTTTGGAAAGAGTAAAACAATTCACGCCTACCCGTTCTACTCCACACATTATTTTATAGACCTCTGTCATATCTCCCCTCAGCCATCTTTTTTCCAAGCTTAAGAGCCATAGACGCTTCAGCCTTTCCTCATAGGGAAGTCATCCCATCTCCTTTATCATTTTCGTCGCCCTTCTCTGTACTTTTTCTAATTCCACTATATCTTTTTTGAGATGCGGTGACCAGAATTGAACACAGTATTTGAGGTGCGATCGTACCATGGTGCGATACAAAGGCATTATAATGTCCTCACTTTTGTTTTCCATTCCTTTACTAATAATACCTAGCATTCTATTTGCTTTCTTAGCCGTTGCAGCACACTGAGTAGAGGATTTCAACGTATCATCAACGAAGACAACGAGATTCCCTTCTTGGACGGTGACTTCTACCGTGAAACCTTGCATTATGTAGCTATAAGTTTGGGTTCCCCTTTCCCACATGCATTCAGTTTGCACTTGCTCATATTAAATGCCATCTGCCATTTAGACACCCAGTCTCCCAGTCTCGTAAGGTCCTCTTGAAATTTTTCACAATCCTCTTGTGATTTAACAACTTTGAATAACTTTATATCATCAGCAAATTTAATTACCTCACTAGTTACTCCCATCTCTAGATCATTTATAAATATGTTAAAAAGCAGCAGTCCGAGCACAGACCCCTGGGGAACCCTACTATCTACCCTTGTCCATTGAGAATACTGACCATTTAATCTTACTCTTTTATCCTTTAACCAGTTTTTAGTCCACAATAGGACACTACCTCCTATCCCATGACTCTCCAATTTCTTCTGGAGTCTTTCATGAGGTACTTTGTCAAATACCTTTTGAAAATCCAGATACACAATATGAACCAGCTCATCTTTATCCACATGTTTGTTCACCCCTTCAAAGAAATGTAATAAGATTGGTAAGGCAAGATTTCCCTTCACTGAATGCATGTTGGCTTTGTCTCATTAATCCATGCTTTTGAATATGCTCTGTAATTTTGTTCTTTATAATAGTCTCTACCTTTTTGCCTAGCACCGACGTCAGGCTCACCGGTCTATAATTTCCAGGAGCCCCTCCAATTGGCCACCCCCAGATCTTCCGGAGCCA
The DNA here is from genome assembly GCF_901765095.1 of Microcaecilia unicolor. NCBI lineage: Eukaryota > Metazoa > Chordata > Amphibia > Gymnophiona > Siphonopidae > Microcaecilia > Microcaecilia unicolor. The sequence goes on from NC_044035.1 coordinate 55,071,139, forward strand.
TGCTCGATTTTATAGATAAATTACATATTACTAACAATAGTTCAGCAAGTACATTTTTCAATTCTATCAGTACTCTGGGATGAATACCATCCGGTGCAGGAGATTTGCTACTCTTCAATTTGTCAAATTGCCCCATTACATCCTCTAGGTTTATAGAGATTTCATTCAGTTTCTCTGACTCATCAGCTTTGAATACCATTTCTGACACCGGTATCTCTCCAAATCTTCCTCAGTGAAGACTGAAGCAAAGAATTCATTTAATCTCTCTGCTATGGCTTTGTCTTTCCTGATTACCCCTTTTACCCCTCGGTCATCTAGCAGTTCAACCGATTCTTTTGCCAGCTTCTTGCTTTTAATATACCTAAAAAAAAATTTACTATGCATTTTTGCCTCCAACGCAATCTTTTTTCCCCCCAAAGTCCCTCTTTGCCTTCCTTATCAGCACTTTGCATTTGACTTGACATTTCTTATGCTGTTTCTTATTTTCAGTCGGTTCCTTCTTCCATTTTCTGAACAACTTTCTTTTAGCTCTAATAGCTTCTTTCACCTCGCTTTTTAACCATGCAGGCTGTTTGGTCTTCCTACCTCCTTTTTTAATACATGGAATATATTTGGCCTAGGTTTCCCAGATGGTATTTTTGAACAGCATCCATGCCTGATGTAAATTTTTGACCCTCGCAGCTGCTCTTCTAAGTTTTTTTCACCATTCTCCTCATTTTATCACAGTCTTCTTTTTGAAAGTTAAACGCTAATGTATTTGATTTCCTGTGTATACTTACACCAAAGCTAATATTAAATCTGATCATATTATGATCACTGTTATCAAGCGGCCCTCACAATTACTTCCCGCACCAGATCATGCGCTCCACTAAGGACTAGGTCTAGAATTTTTCCTTCTTTTGTCGGCTCCTGTACCACCTGCTCCATAAAGCAGGCCTTGATTTCATCAAGGAATTTTACCTCCCTAGCATGCCATTACATTTACCCAGTCAATATCAGAGTAATTGTATCAGTTAGTTAGCCTCCCTAATTTCCGATAACATTTCTACATCCGTCTGTTCATCCTGGCCAAGCGGACGGTAGTACACTCCTATCACTATCCTTTTCCCCATTACACATGGAATTTCAATCCATAGGGATTCCAAGATGTGTTTTGTTTACTGCAGAATTTTCAATCTATTTGATTCAAGGCCCTCCTTAACATACAATGCTACCCCTCTACCAATTCATATGTACATAAGTACATAAGCATCGCCATGCTGGGACAGACCAAGGGTCCATCGAGCCCAGCACCCTGTCTCCGACAGCGGCCAAAAGAACAATTTGTCCCGCTCATCCCAGAAATAGTGGATTTTTTCCACGTCCATTCAATAACATTTTATGGCCTTTTCCTCCAGGAAACCACCAACCCTTTTTTAAATTCTGCTAAGTCAACCGCCTTAACCACTTTTTCCAGCAACGAATTCCACAGTCTAACTAAGCATTGAGAGAAGAAAAATTTCCTCAGATTCGTTCTAAATTTACTGCACTGCAGCTTCATCGCATGCCCCCTTGTCCTAGTATTTTTGGAAAGCGTAAACAGATGCTCCACATCGACCCTTTCCATTCCACTCATTATCTTATAGACCTCTATCATATCTCCCCTCAGCCGCCCTTTCTCCAAGCTGAAGAGCCCCAGCCTCTTCAGCCTTTCCTCATAGGGAAGTCGTCCCATTCCCTGTATCATCTTTGTCGCCCTTCTCTGCACCTTTTCTAATTCCACTATATCTTTTTTGAGGTGCAGTGACCAGAATTGCACACAATACTCGAGGTGCGATCGCACCATGGAGCGATACAATGGCAGAATAATATCCTCATTTTTGTTTTCCATCCCTTTCCTAATAGTACCCAACATTCTATTTGCTTTCCTAGCCGCAGCAGCACATTGAGCAGAAGGTTTCAATGTATCATCAACAATGACACCTAGATCCCTTTCTTGGTCCATGACTCCTAACGCTGAACCCTGCATGACGTAGCTATAGTTTGGGTTCCTCTTTCCCACTACGATAAAATTTGTACCCCGGTATGACAGCGTCAGACTGGTTATCCTCCTTCCACCAGGTCTCAGAGATGCTTATTATATCTAATTTTTCATTTAGTGCAATATATTCTAATGCTCCCATCTTATTTATTTCTTAGGCTTCTGGCATTTGCATACAGACATTTCAAACTATGTTTGTTGTTCCTATTTACATCACGCTCATACTTGACAGTATTAATTTGCAATCTTTTGTCTGATTTTTATTTTTATTTAAGGACACCTGATCTACTATGGTCTCTTTTGCAACCTCACTATCGGGATACCCTATCTTCCCTGTTTTGGTGATATCTTTGAAAGATACCTTATTCCGAACCATGCGCTTTTGAGCGACTATCGGCCTTCCCCCCCCCCCCCCCCCCCCCCCCCCCCGTTTCTACTTTAAAATCTGCTCTATCTCCTTTTTAAATGACGATGCCAGCAGCCTGGTCCCACCCTGGTTAAGGTGGAGCCCCCATCCTTTCGGAATAGGCCCCCCCCCTTCCCCAGAATGTTGCCCAGTTCCTAACAAATCTAAAAAAACCTCCTGCCTGCACCATCGTCTAATCCATGCATTGAGACTCCGGAGCTCTGCCTGTCTCTTGGGCCCTGCACGTGCAATGGGTAGCACTTCAAAAAATGGTACCCTAGAGGTTCTGGTTTTGAGTTTTCTACCTAAGAGACTAAATTTGGCTTCCAGAACCTCTCTCCCACATTTTCCTATGTCATTGGTACCCACATGTACCAAGACAGCTGGCTCCTCCCTAGCACTATCTAAAATCCTATCTAGATGCTTATATGCCAGCTCCTGCAGACCCTGCAGCATCAGCTGCCAGACATGATCACCTCTGTCTTGGTCCACGTTCAACCACTGTGCCCCACATAACCTGGAACTGCCAGCCTCAGGAAATTCCTTTTCATGCTGCCCTTGCTTGCCTTCTGCATCTCTGCACCTTTTCTTTTTCCTCTTTGTAAACAACTTTATTGCTTTGACCAGTTCAAGCCCTATAAATCTACCCCACTCTTTTTTTCTCTTGCAGGGGCAAACAGTACAAGGAGATAGGAAGGGACAGGCCATTACTCATCCCTACTGAAGGCAGTCCTGTAGGACTACTGCCAGCAAAGTCACACCAAGCTGAAACCTGTGGGCCAAGGATGGGCCTGTGGAGAACCCCCCCCCCCCCCCCCCAAAGCTCAACCAGGACAAAGATCTGTAGACAGAACCCTGAAAGCTCCTAATGGCCAAGAACTCAACCATGGGACAACAGGCTGCAGACATGCCCCAGGTAATCAGGCCTCCAAACAGGAAGTCCTGCTGCAACAGTCTGATCTGTATCATCTGCTAGAAGTAGAGAAATACTGGCAGGATGGACCACTCCTTATACTGTGATGTCACTGGAAAGCTCGGGTTCTTGGCCTAAATTTGCTGGTAGGGGAACATAAACCAACAGTCTGGACTGGCCAACCACTAACCTATTTATCTCCCCATACCCATCCTACAGGTCTCCTTGTACTTTACCTTGCTTGGCTTAGTTAACTCAGCTGTGCTTGAGGGGTTAGTGAGGGGCTCAACAGCTAATCAGTAGGTACAGAATAGTTAGCTGAGCTGTTGGGGGCTCTATGGTCTCAGCAGAGGTGGTCTCTCACTTGAGAGTCCTGAGGCAAGGTTCCTTTGGTTTGAGTTTCATAGCGGTCCTCCTTTTTTAAAATTAGATGGCTGAGGTGCAAGTCATCTCTAACTGTTGAAGTTAGTAGCTGAATGCACCTATATAGTCAAATTCTTGCATTTTATATATATTAAAAAAGAAAACTCCCACTGTATTTGCATACTATGAGTTTACTGCATCATATGTGAGCTTAACATCAGGAAAAGAAATAATGTGCTAAACTTCATCACATTTTTATTTAAATCACACTTCACTCCATCAGGCTCATAATGCTGCTCATGAACTAAAAGGTTGAAAAAGTCTTAATACATTACTTCAGGAATAATTCTCACCTTAATCCCCAGCAAAGCTCTGCCTTTGCGGAAATAGCCTTTGGGCCAGTTGGCAGAGAGCAGTATGGCTGTCTCTGCATCTAAAAGAGCCTCTTGGTAGCGCTTCAACTGCTCATAGCAATAGGAGCGGTTTCCAAAATACCTACCAGCCAAAAAATAAAAAAAACCAAGAGAAGTAATATGTATGGTCACTAGATGGATTGTTCCAAATAAAAATAAAAAAACACATAAGTGCTACCACCACCCCGCAATCAACTTAGTGTACACATTCTCACAAATCTACACAAGGACTCTGCTTGGAAGGCAGTAGTGGGAAAAGGGTTGAGAAGTCAGGTAAAAGCCTTGGATGAATCTCTTCATAAAGACGATAAATAAATTCCAATAAATAAGATTTTTTTTTTTTTTTTTTTGGGGGGGGGGGGGATACTGCCTAGGAACTGGGAGCATGAAGGAATTAAGAATATCATTTTGTTTCAATTATTCATTGCTTTTTCTGAGGAATATTTGTTCTTGGATTTTGAGTTAGGCTTCTTTTATTTGATATAATATTGCCTGTAGTGTATTATGTCTGATTTATATGGATTGGATTTATATTGTTAATGTTGTGGCTAATAAGTGTCCAATTAAATTAAATTCTAAAATCTCATGTAGGCACACTGGATGGGTCAATTTGATCTTTATCTTCTGTTCATCTACCTAGGTAAGATTTCAGTCTCTGAGTAAAAGAAAATACATTATATTAACAATAATGCTAACATATGAAAGATTAGAAAAAGAAATATTAAGTGCATGCATTTATCAAAAGAAATCAGACAAAGGTGAAATAGGGCAGTGGTTTAAAAGGAAGAGAAGCTTAGCTTCCTCCTAGAAGAATTCACTTGGGAAACCAGAAGTGGACAATAGATCAGGATACATGCAACATTAACTTGGGGGTTTGAGGAAAAAAATAAAAAGATTAAGTATGCAAAGGAACCCCCAAATGATGAGTAATTCATATATGTCAATTGCTGTATTAAGCTTACAAGTCAAGGAGACCCCATCAAGTCTTTCAAGAAAAATCTACAAAGCCTCTGCTGTGCTGACCTTTAAGAGGCATAGTTCAGGTCGGCAAGAGAGTAGATATTTACCTGTGATCCTCGGGGTCTAATTTAATAGCTTCACTAAACAATTCAACAGCCTGGGAGTATTTCCCCCTTTCCACCAGCTCAATCCCTCTTTCTGTAAATAAAAAAAGAATCATATTACTCAGATGTGATCAAAGGGATCTCTCCACCTATAGAAAATATAGGGTTTGTACTGTAAGTCAAAGGCCGGTCTCCATTTATCATCCCATTCCTACTACGCAATTGCCTCTTTTACATGGTCTGAATGATCAGATTCTCTGAAAATGCTCCTTCAGCTCTGGGGTTGATCTTAAGTAGTGGCTTGGAGAAGAATACAAATCTGACTCACCTACACTCATACGACAGCTCTAACACAATCCTTGAATTACATTACGAAAGAACAGCAGACTGCCAAAGCTTTCCTCAGGTCTAAAAACTCCACACACCCCATATTTTAAGCAAAGACAGCTTATACAGTTTTATCATTAAAAAGTCATCATCTAATGCTTATAGATGTTTTCTTTTAGAGGGGTTAAAGCTAACTATCTTAGTGAAGCTTGTAGAATATCAGTTTTGCTATAATAACCAGACACACGATAGCTACATATGCAAAGATAGGTGTTTAACGGAGGAAAAAGCCTCAAACGAACTGCTAAGGCACTCCTTATGTTAACAAATCAACTTTAGGGAGACCTGCGGACTCATCACTGGCAAGAAACCTCCTGGCTACTTTTTTTTTTACAGCTCTTCAAATCACTTTAAACACTTTAATATAATCACAGTAAACTTAGCTTTCCAGCTGTCCAATCACTCGTTGCAGCTCTTTCAACTACCCACGGAAAGCTAAGTTTATTGTGATTACATTAAAGTGTTTAAAGTGATTTGAAGAGCTGTAAAAAAAAGTAGCCATGAGGTTTTTTGCCAGTGATGAGTCCGCAGGTCTCCCTAAAGTTGATTTGTTAATATAACGAGTGCCTTAGTGGTTCGTTTGAGGCTTTTTCCTCCGTTAAACACCTATCTTTGCATATGTAGATATCGTGTGTCTGATTGGTTCTTTTAGAGGGGAACATCAACCCAAGAGTGAAATGAATCATTGGCTGCTTAGGAGCACATTATGAACCAAGCATCCCAGACATGTTTCATTTCCCTTTTATAAATGTATTATCTCTGCTTTTCAGTTGTTGACTCTAGGCTATTGTCTAGAATGCCAGCACTGATACCATCCAAAATAGTCCATCACCTTTTGTGTTCAGTAACACAGACCAAAGCTTGCCATCCTCTTCTTGGGACCTCACAGCACAGATTAATTCCTGTACACATTAATTGATTTGATTACTTTATTTTTTCTCTATTAGATTGTAAGCTCTTTGAGCAGGGACTGTCTTTCTTCTATGTTTGTACAGCGCTGCGTACGCCTTGTAGCGCTATAGAAATGCTAAATAGTAGTAGTAGTAGTAATTGAGGGTTTAAGGATATGATAAATGAATACATTTGAGATCCAGTGATTGTTTATCTCCAGAATATTCATAATGGAGACCTGAAAACCCAAATGTCTGTGGATTCACCAAGACAGGTTTGGGAAGCCCTGTTTTAGTTGAGATGCTTGTGATGCTGATGCACTGATTAGAAGCCCACTGAACTACAAAACTCACTAAAAATGAAATCAAACATACCTTTTTCACAAGTGGTCACAGAAAAAAATTCTCACATATACAAGGTCCTTTCAAAAGAAATGCACAACACCTGTATACAATCATGGACTTTAGGAATCTGTTTAAACATGAAAGTAAAAGTTTTGAAAATACTTTTGTCTTTTTATTAATGCAGTTATTTTAGAAGACATATGCTTTCATTACTCACAGTGTTCTATTGCCTAATAAGTGAATATAAGACGAAGACATCTTTCCAATTGGCAGAATGCTGCCTCTGAGAGACCTCTAAAGCACAGAATACCTTACATTTGTCTCACATTCCAAGATCCTCTGGCAGCACCATCTCACACAAAGAGATGCCCCCAACCAACTACATAATCACACAGTCAATTTCAAAAATAATCTCTTCCAGACACCCAAGTACTTACACACAGTGGAGCACATTAATCATTGACCTTCTCTTATGAAGAGAATAGGAAAAAACACAGGATAAATCAGACTGAGTAGCAACTCTCCCTTCCCCCCATATGATGTGCACGTTAATTTCATGATGATCTTTTTTAAATGTAATTGTGTGAGAATTCCTTCCATCAGTTTACTAATACTGTGTAACATAGTAAAACAGCATAACAAGCTGCGGGGGAGGGGAAGGGGTGGGGGTAGCAGTCATTTGGCTAGGGACTTAAACAGGAGCTGATGCAGAATGTTTCCTGTATGGTTACACAGAAGGATCACTGAGTCATACAGAGGTATAATGATATTTTATGTTTTATTCTCCATTTCTTTCCTAATAATTCCTAACATTGTTTGCTTTGTTGAGCACAGCTGGACACTCAGAAGATTTCACTGTATTTTCTACTATAATACCTACAGGCAGATCAGTGGTTCTCAACCTTTTTTCAGTCAGGATTCACCTGACGGATGTTCGCATACGTGACACACTGCATACACGGTCCTCACGGACCTTCGGTCTGATACAGTATAGCAGTACTTATGAATTAAATGTAAACATATGCCACATCCACAAAAACCCTATCTCATCTCCCCTCAACAACAGGTGCAGATCATAACTAGCAAATCTTCTCCATGGAAATTACCATAGAAAAAATATTCTGATTCTTATGTCATTTGACTAATAGCAACATCAATCTCTCCACTAGTAGGCACATTATTGAAGTACAAACTCTGAAAAGATCCTAACTCAAAATATATGTAGCAAACCTACTATTCAACAGTAGCACTAATTCCTATGATTCAAACATGAACCCTAAGAACACACAGCACTACAAATATTACACAGGGTCCTAGAACAACAATACACCAACAATTTGTAAAACAGAACAAGTGGGTTCACCACAAAGTTCCACACAAATTACATGCAAACAAAATACTACACCTCAGTCACATGCAAAACAAACTCTCACCAAATACAGAACAAGGGATCACAAATTAGAAACAGAGACAAAAATTGAACTGGGAACCCTAAGAAGTAAAACTAAGCAGGTACAACATAAAAGAGAAATAAAAACAAATGCAATTCCTCTTGTACTGAACAAAATACAAACATATCTGATGCATTCAAAGCTAAAATATTTCACCTAAGAAATTCAAAATAAAAAACACTTTTTTCCTACCTTTATTGTGTGGACATTTTATTTTTCCAAACATGTTAGTCCTAGTTTTTCTTTTCTGCTTTCCTGTCTTCTACTCTATCGAGTGGGTGCCAATTGTCCGTTCTCCACATTTCTACTTCCTTCTTCCATTCCCTCACTTCATCCACCTCTGACATATTTCCTCTCTCTTTTTTGTGTCTGCCAACTCAAGTTTTATCTTCACACTCTTCAGTCCTACACCTATATTTCACTTACCTATCAACTTTCCATCCCCTCCTCTCACCCTTTAGCTCTCTTGTCTCACTCCTTCCCTAGCTTCCCATTCCCTTCTCTTTCACCCATTCCCCCATTACTACACTTCTACCCACTGCACTCACCATCCTCCTGTACCAGGCCACGAAATTGCTAGGCAAGATTGCAGTTTCCCCAATTAAAGCCAAAGTGATGCCAGAATTGATGTTAGCAATGTTGCTTCAGAATGATTGTGGGTGGGTAAACAAATAGTATTAGGACAGCAGAAAACTAACCCAAATACCATTTTCTTTATAGACTTGGGGAAAGAAGCTTTACAATAAACAAATATCAACCACAACCTTCTTTACTGTGCAACAAATATTATTGAAACTGATAAGCTTCAGGTAAGATATTCTTTCAACTTTGCACAGCTGTGTCAGAACACTTCTTAAATGAAAATACATACAAATCTCTAAAACATATTTCTTTAGCAGTGTGTTCTCTGTTTCTCTTTTAGGCCCAGATGATCAAAATTCTGGCGCTGTACTGAACAGCACCGAACAACGCATCTGAACACCACCTAATGCTCAACGCTAATGAGTTGCAAATATAGGTGCACTCATAGCATTGAGCATTAGGGAGTTGTTTAGATGTTATGGGGAGGACGGTGTCTGGTGCATGTGTTCAAGAGTTGTGTGCTAAACACACTCTTGAGCATATGCAAGAGGAGAGAGAGATGTGAGGGAAAAGAAGCAGGCAGCCCAGGTGTTAATCGCTTAAAATAAATTGAACGCGAGTTAAAACTTTAATGCATTAATCGGGTTAGTGCATTAAAGGTGCTGCCCTAGTTATGAGCACTATTGCCAAATGATCCAATACAAGACAGCAGAAGTCCTCCAAGGTAAGAAAAGATTTTGAGGATTCCCACTGTCTTGTATTGAATCAAATATTACCCTCTGTGAGGAGGGGTAATTCATCTTGGATGCCTGCCACTGTGATTTCAACTTCCCCTGAAGAAGCAGTCCTAGCAAAACGGGGGTCCCCTGTTTTTAGATCTATGATTGAAAGTGGACTCTTAGAAGTTTTGTGGTCAGTGACAGTGTGAGGTTTTTTAAAATGTCTTTTTCTCCATTATTAGCATATGTTTTACATGGATACTATAATGAGATTCTATGTTGTGACTCCCTCTTCCTGTTTATTTAGACGAGGTTTGTTTTTTTGGGGGGTGGAGTGGTTTGCTGTATGGTCATTGAAATCACCCATTATTATTGTGTTGCCACATTTGTTGGTTTCCCTAATTTCTGCTAACATTTCATCATCTATTTCTTCATTCTGGCCAGGCAGATGGTAGGATATCCCCAGCATTATTCTCTTTACCTTCACACACAGAATTTCTATTCATGAAGATCCCACATTATAACTGACTTACAGGGTACACTTGTACAAACAAATCTAAATGACATATGAAATGCAAAACACCTTTCAATTATTCTTGATGCAGCTCCAGATTATTCTCATAAGGAGCAGACAACCTTACTCATTTGTTATCTAAAAACTGCAGACAGTTTAAAAGTGTTAACTGAAAAATGCTTTTTGCTTGATAATTTCACCAAAAAAAAAAAAAGGAAAAAAAAACCTACTACTAGAGATCTTGATGCCATTAAAGAGTTAGATTTTCTATTCTGCATTGTCCAAGCCTATGACAATAGATCCAATATGTCTGGGAAGTATAGGAGAATATAAGCAGTTTTTAGAACACAATAAAAGCTATTTTCTCCAGCTGTGGAAACTACATGCTGAAGCTTGTTGAGGTTGACTGTGACGACTTATACAAAGAATCAAAATGAAAAGGCCAATTATAAAAATTAAGTTGTACTTCACCAGACAGGGGCAATTTTAAACCATCTAACAGAACAAATAGAACCCAGCGCCACACATACTTTCAATATGACATATTTCAGTGCAGTATTTCAAAATTACATTGTATCCAATGAATTTCTTAATCTTTTTTCCTTCTACTTTTTATCTGTATAGATAAACACAATGGTGGTCCTGATGTTTGCAACTAGCCTTAAAACTAAGTTATAAAAAACAAAAAGTTTAAATTTGAACAAAATGAATATTATTACAGATGATTAATATAGAGATTGTTGTTTTCCCAGAGTTCCGGGTATGACTCCTGAAGTTTTTTCCTCTGAAATGATTCATCTTAGTATATTAATTCAAAAGGAGTGAAGCCTGTGAAACTGGGATTAGCTTAATCAGTGGGAATTGGATTAGTCTTTGTATTGTTAAATAATTTCTGGTTTTAAAAGAGAAAACAATGAAATCAGGTATATTATTTCCACTAATACTGGAGAATAAGTATGTTTCCAACGAAATTAATTGACTATACACCGTCTTGGGTTTGAAGAAGCCAACCAGACGATCAATGTGGAATAATGATTCAGATAAATAATAACTGGGAATAATCAGGTTAATACCACGTTTTCTGTTTACTGTTGTTTAATTGATCTCCTTGTCTTGTTTCACTCTCCCTATTTATTTTGTGGTCTAAGAAAGAGAAAGATTGTATATAATCCATTTATCTAGTTGAGATTGTTTTCCTCTAATATTGTATTAATGTACAGTCATCTCTGTATTACTGTTTGCAAGTGACCCTTGTAAAATGAAAAATTATAAATAAATTTAAAAAAAAATTTCTATTTTTAAAGTAATACGCTTTTAGCTTTTTGATACAATTGGAAGGAAAATACACATACAAGCAATTTGTGAACCAAGTCAGGAAGGACCACAGCCAGCCGATGGGCCAAAATCTTAACATCATAGTTTAAAATGGAAATGGGATGGTAAGAAGCACAATTTGTCCTATCCTTCTCAGACTTTGGGATAACCACCACTCGGGCCTCCATCATAGAGGGAGGCAAAGAAGCCCCCTTCTGAATCAAGTTCAAAATCAGTGCCAAGAGTGGAGCAAGCTTCCCAGCAAATATTTGCCTTGTAAAACTTGTCAGTGAAACCATCAAGTCCAGGAGCCTTGCCAGTTGGTAGATTCTTAATCACTTGCAAACCATTCTGGACTGTGATGGGAGCTTCCAAAGCCACAACCTACTCTGGGGACAAAAAAAAAAGGAGCTACCTTGTTTGCAAGTAGGCGTCTACAGAAGCGGGACTAACGTTAGGATCTGCAGTATGTAAGTTCGTAAAATAGCTGAAAATGCACTTGAATTTGGAAAGATTTACTCAAGAGTCCCTTTAGCATCCTTAACATGCAAGACATGCCCCATCAGCTCTCATCTGCCTCAGCTTCATAGCTAAAAGTCATCCAGGTTTATTATTACATTCATAATGAGTGTGCTTCAAACAGGCAGCAAGAAATTGCAATTGTTCATCATAAATAGAAGCCAATTCTAGCTTAACTGACTGGAGCTCTCGAAGGTCGGCCACAGCCCCAGAGGACTTATGCTGAGCCTCCAGAAGCCCCAGCTGTGACAAACATTGAGCCAAGTAAGCCCTCTGATGTTTAATGCGAATATTAGCTGTTTGAAGGAAAAAGCCCCGAGCCACAGCCTTAAAAGCATACCGTACTGTACCTAAAGCCGGCCCCAAGTCCAGGTTAATATCAAAATATTCACAGAAAACGTGCGACTGTCCCAAGGGAGGTTATCTCGAAACTTTCCCCAAATCACGATTAACCCATTCAAAAGGCACAGGTCTCCTTCAGAAGCTAGTTAACTGGTGGCACAAGGTCTGCACAAATCACCAGGACATCCTCTGTGCCTCCCTCCCCTCGGGAACTCCCCCTAAACCATAAGTTCTTTTGTCTGCCATGGTTTTCCAAATCGTACAGTTTATATAGCATCTCCTCCTGGTGTTCCAAAATATGAGTAACACACTGCTAAGACAAGCTCAATTGCTCGTCATGATCCTTGACCTTGGCTTCCAGTTCTGCCACATGGCTCCCCACATCCCTCAGGTCAGCACTCAAGTTATCAATGTGCTCCACGATGTCTTCGTGGAGGAGTGGCCTAGTGGTTAGGGTGGTGGACTTTGGTCCTGGGGAACTGAGTTCGATTCCCACTTCAGGCACAGGCAGCTCCTTGTGACTCTGGGCAAGTCACTTAACCCTCCATTGCCCCATGTAAGCCGCATTGAGCCTGCCATGAATGGGAAAGCGCGGGGTACAAATGTAACAAAAATAAAATAAATAAAAATAAATTCCCTGGAGGCCTTAATTTCAGACAAACATTGCTTTAGCTGCCGAGTGCTACAGGATGTGCCTCTCGCGTCTCCCAGCAATCCTGCGACTGGTAGGGACGAGTCAGAGTCTGGAGCCAAAGCAACATGCCACCGAGGCATCTTCATGGAAAATTTCTCCACCTTCTTGCCCACCAAATTCTGTGACTTATTCATAGAGACCAACCAGGTAGAAGGTATTTTGACAGTCCAGGTCCCAGTCAGCAATGGATCAGGTTGGCTGGAGGGTGACTGTAGATGGAGGAGACAGGAGCGAAGGACACAAGCTGCCATCTAGTTGAGTGTGATGTCACTTCCTCCTGAATTTTCTATTAGTGGCAGCTTCGCTACTCAGTCAGATGCTAAGAACCAGTACAAAACCAATATGTTCTTTGTTATAATTGACTCCATCAATTCTGGTCTTGCTCCCAGATTTGAGACTCTGTGGAAGATTTGTGCTTGCTTTAGATTCCTTTAGCAATACTGAGAATTAAGCTATGAAGATCTGCAATTAGCTGCAACACAGTTTCAGGACACTTCAGCTGAACTAACTGTTGAATTGGTTTTCCTGAAGTGAAAGTATTCCAGTGAATATTACATTGAATACATGTATCTCACAAGAAGAATTCTGTGTTAACTCAATTGAATTTGCTAAGTTCTCTATTATCATGGGAGGAGACTGCACACATTTTATATCCACTTCCGTTTGTAAATGTTCCCAGTTTTGTGAGAGGATGTAGCTTAATAGTTACAGTACTGGGCCAGAATCCTGCAGAACTAGGTTCAAATCTTCCTTCACCTACCAGCACTACCTGTGAACTTGGGTGAGTCACTAATCTCCTATTACTTCAAGTACTTAGACTGTAAGCTCTTAGAAAGGAGACATTTTACACATATATAGTTTAAATCAACTAGGAGCGGTTTGCTCTATAAATGGAAAGCTGTTTAAAATAATCTGAGTGCAAGATGTAAACCATGCCCCCTTTTCTTCCCTTTCATAGATGGCTGTGCAATAATAGGGAAGAGGGCCTGCTCCAGCAAAAACCATTCCATGAGCAGTAATATTTCTTCTACTAACATCTGGGTAACAACATTCTTGTCATGAAGACATGGCTATTTTGGAAAAAGTGCTAGGTTTAGCAAAACAGTAACTGGCTGATTTTTTTACCACTCAAATTTGGCAGCAGTTTGATGCTCTGCACATTCATTGCGTTAACTCCTCTTCCTTCTTGCTCCCTCAATATGGATATTAATACTGGAGATAGTGTACTAATACCAGACTGAGAGAAAAGTATGTTCCCCAGAGGCCATGCCTTATAGCACTTCTGTGACCACAAGTGGAAAGAAGGTACTTTCATCTACAAAGGGCTAGTACAGCTTCCACCAATTGTTTTTACACATAAACCAGATCAGACAGTATGCAAGACTACTGGACTCACCCGCATGCTGTCTGCTTCTCTGGACAATGGAATTGTTGCTATCCTCCTAGAGACAATGGAAAAAGGTGCATTTTTGCTCTCAGAGGCAGAAAAAAGATTTTTTAAGACAGAAAGTAAATACCTTCTATTGGTGCCAAGAATGTTATTCTATCAAAAGTGGAGTGTATATGGCTAGCTCATATTTATATCCTTGCTAAATATTGACCTTATCAAAACTGCTTTTATATTTTAAACCCTGACTTTCTCTCCCTTCAGTTTTACCTACATTTAGAGGGGCATAATCGAATGGGGCACCCAAGTTTTCCTGAGGGCGTCCTCGCAGGACGTCCCCGCGAAGGGGCGGGGAAACCTGTATTATCAAAACAAGATGGGAGGCCATCTTTCATTTCGATATACGGTTGGGGACGCCCAAATCTCAACATTTAGGTTGACCTTAGAGATGGTCGCCCCTAGAGATGGTCATCCACAATTTTAGGCGATAATGAAAACCGAGGATGCCCATCTCAGAAACGACTAAATCCAAGCCATTTGGTCGTGGGATAAGCCAGCATTCGTAGTGCACTGGTCCCCCTGACATGCCAGGACACCAACTGGGCACCCTAGGGGGCACTGCAGTGGACTTCAGAAATTGCTCCCAGGTGCATAGCTCCCTTACCTTGTGCGCTGAGCCCCCCAACCCCCCCCCCCCCAAAACCCACTACCCACAACTGTACACCACTACCATAGCCCTTAGAGATGAAGTGGGGCACCTACATGTGGGTACAATGGGTTTTGGAGGGCTCACATTTACCACCACAAGTTTAACAGTGGGGGGGGGGGGGGTGCGGGCCTGGGTCTGCCCGCCTGAAGTGCACTGCAGTACCCACTAAAACTGCTCCAGGGACCTGCATACTGCTGTCATGGAGCTGGGTATGATATTTGAGGCTGGCACAGAGGCTGCAAAAATATTATTTTTTGTTTTTTAGGGTGGGAGGGAGTTAGTGACCCCTGGGGGAGTAGGGGGAGGTCATCCCCAATTCCCTTCGGTGGTCATCTGGGGCACATTTCTGTGGTTCGGTCGTAAAAAAATAAAGGACCAAGTAAAGTCGGCTAAGTATTCATCAGGGACGCCCTTCTTTTTTTCCATTATCGTCCGACAAGCCCCCGTAAACTTTGGTTGTCACCACGACAAAAAGCAGTTGAGGACGCCCAAAATCGGCTTTTGATTATGCCGATTTGGGCGACCCTGGGAGAAGGACGCCCATCTCCCAATTTGTGTCGAAAGATGGGCGCCCTTCTCTTTCGAAAATAAGCCTGTTACTGTCTCTTGCATGTCTATACAGCACTGTATATCTCAAGCAGAGCTATAAAAAGGTTAAAGAGTAGTACTCGTAACCCTGTCAGTTAAGCCACAGTGTTACATGCTGAAAATCAGAGTTCGCATGTCCTAAAAATGAAAGGCTCAGGCTCTGAGGGGATGATGCTATATAAGAGGTGCTTCCCATTGGTGTTCAAAAATGTACTGAACTTTGACCTCCAGCAAGCAAGGAGACTTGAGTCACCCAGACACACAGCCTGTGGAGAGTGGAATAGGGAAACTAGAAGAGCTCCTAGCCCCAGTACAGTGAAGATTTCTTTAAACCTTTGCTCAACATATTTTACAAACTAGCCCATCATTGTACTTTCCTGGAATAACTATAAATGTTTAATAAAGTAAAGAGGTTCCCTAGGCTTACCTCTTGGTAGAGTACAAGGTACCAGTTTTTGGCTCCCTAAAACTCAAAATCTGCTCACAAGGGAACCCACAGACTACAGTGCTGCAAGTCTGAGCAAAAACATATTTGCAAGTAAATACCCTATTAAATTCCTTCCTTCTTCTTTCTTTCCTTAATTAATCTCCACACAATACTAACTATACTTGATATACTGGAATAACTATGTTAACAATACTATGTAAGCCACTTTGAGCCTGCAAATAGGTGGGATAAGGTGGGATACAAATGCAATAAATAAATAATAATAATAATGTAAAGAAATCTTCCACCAAAGAGGTCATATGAGCTAACTGCCTCAGGGACCTCTAGCATCCTGAAGACAGGCCTTTAGTTCAGTGTTTCTCAGAAAATATGGGTGAGAACTGATGGGTTCACCATAGAGGAGGAAACCGGAATCCTACAAGAAGCAGGAAGGTAAAAGAACAGTGGGAAGTAGACGATGGCTCTCCACAGACAAACCCAAAAACTTCAAAAGTTCTGAGTAATGTTTATTGGTGATAGAAGATTCCACATAACACTATGTTTCAGCCAAGTGGCCTGCCTCAGGAGAACCAAAACATCCGAAGAATGAATCTACCAATAGGTTAGTACATCAAATAGTATTTTGCCACTGCTTGGAGAGCCCCACTGCGCTCGCATAGGATTATCCAAAGGTCTTTCTCAAGACCACTTTTTCCAACATCGTTTGATATATTAACCTACTAGCCGTTGAGCCCGTTAAAACAGGCTGGTGGGTCGCCGCTGTCCCCTCCCCCCCCCCCCCCGAGTTCACCGCTGCCGGTGCCCCCCCCCCCCCGGTGGCAGCGACCTCGGGGGGGGGGGGGGGGGGAGCGCAGTTTCCCTCTCTGTCCCGCCCCCGTCATCACGTATTGACGCGGGGGCGGGACAAAGAGGGAAGTCTCTACTGCGCATTTGTGAGTGAGTACGGTCACTCGCCGTTTATATGCTTGATTGGTAGATTCACTCACTGATTCTCCAGATTCAGCATCAAGACACCTAAGGCAGGCCTCTTGGCCAAAACACAAGTGCTGTGTTGAGTCTTCCTTCATCAATTGCTCCTTGGAACTTTTGAAGTCTTTTGGGTTTATCCATGGAAACCCATCATCCACTTCCCACTGTTCTTTTACCTTCACTTTTTGAAGGTCATATACTACTAACAGCAATCAATTACACTGTTCTTGTGCCATTGCGGAGGAAAATGAGAAGGAAAGAGGTAGAGCTAATGCAGATGAAGAAAAGAGGGGGATAGAGCTGAAACAGAAAAAGGAGAGAAATAATGAGAAAATGAAAAATAAAAAAAGCAGAGTTCTCATGCATTTTCATATTCAGGGCCTGCTTACATTTTTTTTTTCTTGCCAAGAAATGAACTGTGCAGTTTAAACCATTTGGACTCTAACACATGTACCCTTCCCTCTGCTTCCAAATCTGTGCCTCTTACCTCGTGAATCCTTCTCTCATTCTCTTTATTTTCTCTGTAGTTTTTGTCCAACTTGGTTCTAGATTTTGGTTTCATGTGACTGGCAGCATTGGCAACAAATGCACTAGTTACATCCCACTCAGGTTCCTGCTGCAGAGTGTGAATGACGAGCCCACAGAATAGAAGAAAAACAGCATTCTAATTATTACATTACAAAATACTTTCTAGAGTCTACCCATTAACTAACATCGGTTAAAAACTACAGTTCTGAGCATACATCTGATCCCAAGCTATTCCTTGGGTTATCAGTTACAGGTTTAGAGAATAATTTTAAAATGATTTCTGCAGGTAAAGCAGAAACCCACAGGGATATTCAAGTTCATTTCTCAAGGACCACAAACAGGTAAGGTTTTCAGAATATGCCTAACGAAAATGTATGAGATAGATTTGCATACTGTGGGAGTAGTATGCATGCAAATCTAAGTCATGAATACATTTATCATGAGTATCCAAAAAAAAACAAACAAACAAACAACCTGTTTGCAACCCTCTAGGCCTGAGCTTGAACACCCCTAATCTGAAGGAACAATGAAATTTGCTGCCCTAAAGACCTATCAATTCATTTTGCCTAGTTTGCCATGGAGAGGAGAAAAAAAAATCTAATACAATTAGGATAGTTTTCAAAGGAATACAATGGACCAATATTAAAAGCAAAGTTACTCACCTGTAGCAAGTACTCTCCGAAGACAGCAAGACATACATTCTCACATGTGGGCAACAACATCCATGTAGCCCCAGTACGGATGCTGCTCAGCATTCCATCATTTCTAGAAGACTTCGGCAGACCCCCAATGTGCATATGCGAGTGCCTTCCCACCTACCTGACTTGCATGGACCCCACAATTAGATAAAATAAGCACAGAGAATGCAACTCCTAGGGGAGATGGGAGGGTATGAGAAAATGTATGTTCTGCTGTCTTCAGTGAACACCTGCTACGAGTAACTGTTTTCTCCAAGGACAAGGAGAAAATTAATTTTCTCACATGTGGAAATCCCTAGCTACCAGGCTCATCAAAAACAATAAACAACAGTTAATAGGGACTTGCAATGGCAAGGCCAACAGGAACCAATAACACTAACAATATAAATAAGCCTGTTGTGAAAGAACAGCCTGGAACAGAAAAGAATGGGCCTAGGAGAGTGGCATTGGATTCTAGACTCCAAACAAATTCTTCAGAACCAGCTATCGCGTTGGCTATTCTACTCAAGACAGTAGCGTGATATGAACGTATAGACTGAAGATCACGTTGTAGCTCTGCAAATCTTCTCAAGTGAGGCTGAGCTCGTGAGCAATCAATGCCACCATGGCTCTGACAAGACCCTACAGGGTCATCCAGCTTTGGCAAAAAGTGAAACAGATGCAGTTTGTTAGCCCACTGCAGTCTGCTGCCCCCATCCTGTTTGGGCTATCTATGGGCTTCAGTCCACAACAGATAGAAAGCTAAGGTGTACGGTGTGCTTTTGCCAGGATGGGCATAAGGTTTAGGAAAAAATGTTGGGAAAACAACTGACTTAAGATGGAATTCACCCACTACCTTAGGAAGGAACTCAGGCTGTGTTCTCCAAGACTGTTTAACAAATAGCATCGAGGGCTGAGGTTGGACATCCCTGCTCTAGTTGTGTGTGTGAGAGTGACTGTGTGAGTGTGTGTGTGTGACAGAGAGAGACTGGGTGTGAGTGTGTATGTGAGAGAGAGACTGTGTGTGTGAGAATGAGAGTGTGTGCCATTGCCCCCCCCCCCGCTCCAGGGTCCCCCCTCCCTCCGAGTTCCAGGGTTGGTCGTCCCCTCCCTCCCTGCGAGTTCCAGGGTCACCCCTCCCCACCCTCCCTCCCTCCGAGTTCCAAGGTCATTCCCCCCTCCATCCGAGTTCCAGGGTCGTCCCCTCCCTCCCTCTGAGTTCCAGGGTCGTCCCCTCCCGCCGAGTTCCAGGGGACTGAATTTCAGGTTTCCCCCTCCCTCCCAGTTCCAAGCCCCCTCCCTCCAAATTTTAAAAGTCATCTTCACTTACCAAGTCGGGTTTACGGCGGCTGGCAGCAACGGTAAAAGGCGTGCAGGCTCAGCCCTTCTCTCTCTCAGCTCTGGACCTGCCCTCATTTCCTGTTTCCGCAAGAGCGGGACCAGAGCTGAGAGAGAGAGAGAGAAGGGTCGAACCTGCACGTCTTTTACCGCTGCTGCTGGCCACCGTAAACCCGACTTGGTAAGTGAAGATGATTTAAAATTTGGAGGGAGGGGGGCCTGGAACTGGAAGGGGAGGGAGGGAGAGAGGGAGGAAGGGAGGGACGTTGACACCCTCATGCGTGTGACATCACGTTCCGTGGCCTGGCAACTCTGCAGCGTTCCCTTCCAGTGATTGATCACTGCTGTTTGTGACGAACCCGGAAGTACGTGACGTCAGTTCAGGAGATGGATACAGTAGGAGCATGAATGCTTCAAGGCTTCACTTTCACGGAGTCAGCTTCAGAATGCTGGAGGTGCTTTTTATTTTATATATACATATATCTATATATATATATATATATATATATATATATATATATAGATATATATATAGATAGATAGATAGATATAGATATATATCAGTGCACGTTGGATAAGCGCATGCTCTGTTTAACTGTATGCCGTAATTTGGTCCCGTTTTTGACACCATCAATTTCTATGGGGCCAAACTTTGGTTTAGCGCACCACTGAAAAGTGCAAGATTCGCTTATATGCATGGTTCAAGACCGCTCCTATGCAAGAAAGACTCCGCATAAGCGCGTGCATGGAATATGGAAGCCAATTGCGCATGACATCCAACAAGATTTCAAATTTACTGCCTCTTTAACTGCCACAGGCAGAACAAGCGAAAGAATGCTGTTAAGCGCGTGCACCGGGATCGTCGTTGTCATCACGGCGGAACTGTAAGACTAACACTGGCTGAACGAATAGAAGTTCTTAAAAAATTAGAAAACAAAGTCAAGCATCTATTGCTAAAGAATATGGTGCCAATCCCAGTCAAATTTCACGTGTCTTGAAGCAGAAAGACCAGCTTCTGGAAGACTGGCAAAACAATACAAATCCACAACGGAAACGAAAACGGGTGGGAAACGCTGAGGAGGTAGAAGATGCTCTTCTTCGGTGGTTTTCTCGAGTCAGGAGCAGACAGTTTCTTGTCAGTGGTCCACTGCTTATGGAGAAAGCTAACCAGCTAGCTGAAAGTCTTGGACTAACTGAATTCAAAGCCATTGTTGGATGGTTGGTAAGATGGAAGGCGAGGAACAGTATAAAATTCAAGAAACAGCATGGTGAGAAACAAGACGCTGATGACTTTGGTGCTGAAAATTGGGTTGTTTCAGTTCTTCCTACCATCTTGAACAAGTTTGCACCTCGGGACATTTTCAATGCTGACGAAAATGGTCTCTACTGTCGAGCGATTCCTGATGGAACACTTGCATTCAAACATGCCGAAACTACTGGAGGTAAAACATCGAAGGACCGACTGACAATCCTCCTTTGCTGCAATATCGATGGGAGTGAGAAGTTGGACCTCTCGTCATTGGAAAGAGCAAACAGCCCCGTTGCTTCAAGAAAGTTAAGCGACTTCCTGTATCATATGAGGCTAACGCAAATTCATGGATGACTGGGGAAATTTGGAAGCAGTGGCTGAAGAAGTTAGACACTAGAATGCGGGCATAAAAGCGTCAGACTTTGCTGCTTTGTGATAATTGTGCTGCACACAGGGTTGATGTCAGGCTGTCTAATGTCAAGGTGGTCTTCCTGCCACCAAACACTACCTCTCTGAACCAACCTATGGATCAGGGCATAATAGCCAATTTCAAACAACATTATTGGGCTCTTGTGCTACGTCGTCTGATGAGAATTATGGATTACCAGATTGGCAAGGATAAACGTGCTGTTGAACTGGCTCATAATCTATCACTGTTGGATTCCCTACATAGGCAGAAAGAAGCCTCGAATCATGTTACACAGGCAACCATTGTGAACTGCTACAAGCAGGCAAGCTTTAAGGACGAAACAGATGCAGCTGTTGTAAACGCGTCAGATGAATAGGTTATTGACATCCCAGCCAGTGTTACTGAAGAGGAGTTTCATCACTATGTAGCTGTTGATTACGATCTACAAACAGCTGACGACAGCACTGATGTCCAGATATGCGCCTACACGCAGGCAACAACAGCTGATGATGAAACAGAGGATGAAATGAGCAGCGAGGCACATGCTGACGAAATTCAACAACCTCCGGTCACTTTTGCAAGAGGGATGGCGAGTCAACACCATGCGGGCCTATCTGGAGGCCACTGGATGTCAGTGCTATGACAGTTTTTACCATCTGGCAGACGTAGTCTATGGAACTCACAGACAATAGTGTACAGAGGACTATGACTGATTACTTCAAGTAAGCCTAACATCAGTTAATGGAGATTGTGTACTGTACATATGTTTATGAGATGTCAAGATTCTTTGGGCCACAATAGTTAAGTGCACTCTCCGGTTAACTGCATGTATTTCTTTGCTCCCAGACCCTTGCACTTAAGGTGTGTGTGTGTGTGTCTGTGTATTATATATTTCTCTACTTACACCTAATATTCCTCAATATAGTAACTATTATTCTCAATTTTAATCTTCAAAATCTCTTTACTCAATATCTCAAACATACATAAAAAAAATCTCTCCCCACAATACCAAACAGGCACTCCTCACATTCATGCCAACCTAACAATAAAATAATTTACCAATTATCCCTCTATCACCTAGAATTTCACAATCCGAGTTTAGTAAGTATTTGTAATATTTCCTTATAAAGCCTTATTATGCGTTCCATAAATCCCGTTATAGGAGACAGCTTCTCGTATGTCCTAAAATATAAGGCCTTAATTATGTACACAATGATTCTGGCCAATAGACCTCCCACAGTAACACCAACCACTTATAAACAATAGTTCAACGTGTCCATACAGCTTTCTGGTAAAATCCAGCTGACGAAGGCACTGTTATAGCATAAAACTGCTTCTTCCATCACTTGTTCGAGTGAACCTTATCGTCTCAATATGATCTTATCTGTTTATTGTTCCCAACGTCTTTGCTATACTCCTTCCACACCGATTTCCTCGTTAAGCAGTCACTCCCTTCTTCGTGAACCCAACACAGTCACCACATTTTGCTAAGTGTCGTCAGGGGTTAAACTACAAGTGTAGATTAATATGGTGACGATAAGAGCTAATTGCACCAAGGTGAACTTGTACAGAATTGAGTTTCAAACCAGACTCAGATAAGAATAAGAAGGTACTCGGGTGAATAATTTTCAACTGATAATTCAATCACTGATTCTTACTACTACTACTTAACATTTCTAGAGCGCTACTAGGGTTACGCAGCGCTGTACAAATCAACAAAGAAGGACGGTCCCTGCTCAGAGGAGCTTACAATCTAAAGGACGAAATGTCAAGTTGATGCAGTCTAGATTTCTTGAGTAGAGGTGTGGTGGTTAGGTGCCGAAGGCGACATTGAAGAGGTGGGCTTTGAGCAATGATTTGAAGATGGGCAGGGAGGGGGCCTGGCGTATGGGCTCAGGAAGTTTGTTCCACGCATGGGGTGAGGCGAGGCAGAAAGGGCGGAGCCTAGAGTTGGCGGTGGTGGAGAAGGGTATGAAAGGAGGGATTTGTCTTGAGAGCGGAGGTTACGGGTAGGAATGTAAGGGGAGATGAGGGTAGAGAGGTAAGGAGGGGCTGTGGATCGAGTGCATTTGTAGGTTAGTAGGAGAAGCTTGAACTGTATGCGGTACCTGATCGGAAGCCAGTGAAGTGACTTGAGGAGAGGAGTGATGTGAGTATATCTGTCCAGGCAGAAGATAAGACGTGCAGCAGAGTTCTGAATGGACTGAAGGGGGGATAGATGGCTGAGTGGGAGGCCAGTGAGGAGTAGGTTGCAGTAGTCAAGGCGAGAGGTAATGAGAGAGTGGATGAGAATTCGGGTGGTGTGCTCAGAGAGGAAAGGGCGAATTTTGCTAATGTTATAGAGGAGGAAGCGACAGGTCTTGGCTATCTGCTGGATATGCGCAGAGAAGGAGAGGGAGGAGTCGAAGATGACACCGAGGTTGCAGGCAGATGAGACGGGGACGATGAGGGTGTTATCAACTGAGATACAGAGTGGAGGGAGAGGAGAAGTGGGTTTGGGTGGGAAGACAAGAAGTTCGGTCTTGGCCATGTTCAGTTTCAGGTGGCGGTTGGACATTCAGGCAGCAATGTCGGATAAGCAGGCCGATACTTTGGCCTGTATTTCCGCAGTGATGTCAGGTGTGGAGAGATAAAGCTGGGTGTCGTCAGCATAAAGATGATAGTGGAAGCCATGAGATGAGATCAGGGATCCCAGGGAAGAGGTGTAGATTGAAAAAAGAAGGGGTCCAAGGACAGATCCCTGAGGGACTCCAACAGAGAGCGGGATAGGGGTGGAGGACGAACCATGAGAGTGTACTCTGAAGGTACGATGGGAGAGATAAGAGGAGAACCAGGAGAGGACAGAGTCCTGGAATCCAATAGAGGACAGTATGTCAAGAAGTAAGTTATGATTGACAGTGTCAAATGCGGCGGATAGGTCGAGGAGGATGAGGATGGAGTAGTGACCTTTGGATTTGGCGAGGAACAGGTCATTGCAGACTTTAGATAATGCCGTTTCTGTCGAGTGCAGGGGACGAAAGCCGGTTTGAAGCGGATCGAGGATGGCATGAGAGGAGAGAAAATCGAGGCAACGGCTGTGAACGGCGCGCGTTCAAGTATCTTGGAGAGGAAAGGTAGGAGGGAAATGGGGCGGTAGTTGGAGGGACAGGTAGGGTCAAGTGATGGTTTTTTGAGGAGAGGTGTGACTACGGCATGCTTGAAGGTGTCCGGGACAGTTGCAGTGGAAAGAGAGAGGTTGAGGATATGACAGATAGGGGGGGTGATAGTAGGAGAGATGGTGTTAAGTAAGTTGGTGGGGACGGGGTCTGAGGAACAGGTGGTGCATTTTGAGGAGGAGATGGGCGGTTTCCTCTTCGGTGATATCAGGAAAAGAGGAGAAGGAGGCCTGGGTTGGATGGTTGAGGGAGTGCGTTATAGGATGAAGAGGAGGAGAAGGTTTAGTGGTGAATTCAAGGTTGATCTTCTGGACCTTGTCATGGAAGTAGTCAGCCAGTGATTGAGGAGAGAGTGAGGGTGGGGGGGTGGGGTGGAGGGCACTTTGAGGAGGGAATTGAGGGTGGCGAAAAGACAACAAGGGTTAGAGCTGAGGGAATTGGTCAATTAGGTGTAATAGTCCTGTTTGGCGAGGAATAGGGAGGACTGGAAGGAGGATAGCATGAATTTGTAGTGAATGAAATCAGTATGGGTGCGAGATTTCCTCCATAGGCGTTCAGCCGATCGGGTGCAGGAGCGAAGGTATCGGGTGCAGGGGGTCAGCCCGGGCTGGGGATTACTACACTACATTATTGCAACGCAATTTTTATGGGTTTTCCTCAAAAGCAACTTGATAGATTGCAGGACGTTCAGAATGCAGCACCCAAGTTGATTTTGGGGAGAAGGAAATACGACCATGTGACCCCTTATCTGATTCAATTTCACTGGTTGCCACTGCTGGCTAGAATTATATTTAAAAGTTCTAATTTTTATTTGTTTAAATTCTTTATGGTTCAAGTTCTAGCTATCTAAATGCTTTTGTGGCAATATTTATTTAGATTTTGCTCACACCATTTTCAATAGTAGCTCAAGGTGAGTTACATTCAGGTACACTGGATATTTCTCTGTCCCAGGAAGGCTCACAATCTAAGTTTGCACCTGAGGCAATGGAGGGTTAAGTGACTTACCCAAGATCAGAAGGAGCAGCAGCCGGATTTGAACTGGCCACCTCTGGATTACAAGACCGGTGCTCTAACCACTAGGCCACCCCTCACAGAAACTTACGAATTATCAATGATTTGAAACTAATAGGCCTTCGAGAAATGTTCGACAATTGGTGGGTAAAGGGAATGTAACTCTCTTCCAGGAGATTTGAGAAATATAACAAATTATGTGATGTTCCATCATCGTTTAAAAATGTAGCTTTTTTTTTTTTTTAACAAAGTATTTGAAGGTATAATGAGATTGTTATAAAGGGTGAAAGCTGTGGTTTAGTATTAGGTGCATGTGCAAATCCATCACGGCTGTCTGAACCATGTGCGTACATAAACCTAAAGCAAAAACTACTACTACTTCAAATTTCTAGAGCGCTACTAGGGTTACGCAGCACTGTACACATCTGTGCGCAACGGAACTCCTGCTACCCGTCATATCCTGGTGATTAACAATGTGGGCAAACAATGCACCACTCGTTAGGATACAACGGTTAGGAGTTCCACTGCACACAGATTTTTTGCTTTAGGTTTACGTACACATATACACACACACACACAGATTTTTTGCTTTAGGTTTACGTACACATATACACACACACACACACACACACACACTCCCTAGCCACATGTGCTTATGTTTTTTTGGTAGTCATATGAACACACGTTGATCTCTTATACTTGATGCACATTTCCGGAGTTCTGTTTAGTTTAGTTTTTTTATCATGGTTTCACCTCACCTGTTTTTGGTTCCGTCATATCCTCTTATGGTCTCATATATCTTTCTTTCCCTTTACTTCTATATATTAATATTGCTTAATACATGCGATTATGTACCATTTACTTTTGTCATTCTTATTTTAATGAGAGCCCCTGATAAAGGCATACTATTGCCAAAACACGGCTTGTGTTGGGTTTTGGTATAAAGTTCTACCTGTATATTGTATATCCGAAAACTGTTTGCACACACTCTGGATTTTATGAATATGACAAAAAGTCTCTTCCATTGGCCTCTCTACTTTTATTTATTTTTACATTTGTACCCCATATTTTTCCAATGTGTTCTCTTCTGCATTTTAGCACAAACAGAACAATGAGAGGACTTATGATCAGAGCCCAGACAGGTTAGGCACACATCACATGGGTCATAGACATTGTCCTAGTACAGTTTGTATACTGATTAAACGCACTGGCAGGTTTCTGGGATATCACGGGGAAAATAGTTGCAGCAAAATCAGCTCAATTGTAAAAGGTTTGGGTTGTGTTTAAAAAAAAAAAAATCTAAAATCAAAACAAGAACCAGCCAGGAGCTAGCTATGAAAAACCAAAAGAAACTTTAATAAAGCCAATAAGACTGAAAGAAAAAGGGAAGCACTGAAATTAATGAGTAAAGTGCTCCAACGCTACTTATGCAAAAAGAGCATGAAGGCAGAGAAACTCCGTAAAGATAAAAACAGTTGCAACTGATCGGTGGATAAAAGATGTGGGTAAGGCAAGAGACAGGCAGGAGGGAAGGTAGTCACGCATGCATGGTGACTGCCTGCCAAAGGCTTCTGGAAACAATGAAACGCTGGGCAGCGTATGAACCAGGGCTCTGCAGATGACATCCACATGTGAGAAGATAATGTACTACTTGTCCTCGGAGAAAGTACCACAGTACAATCTCGATTATCCAACCTTTACTAATCCCACCATCTGGCTTATCTGACAGACCCTCTATAAATGGTATTTAAAATTATGCATGAAAATTTGGACACGCACCCAATTTGTGCAGGCAATTCAATTGAATAACGAGTCAACTAGCACCGATAATTGGGAGCTAATCAATTATTGGCACTAATGGACTTAAATTAAATTTACACACACATTTTTAGTCGCATGGATCCACACGTAAATTTTACGAGCAGCTCCGAAAAGGGGGCGCAGCCATGGGGAGAGTCATTAGCAGATCAGGGGCATTGTGAGAATTTATGTGTGCTGATATAGAATAAGGGGATCTGTGCCTAATGTATATATGAGGATTTAAACCAGGGTTTACTTGGTGTAAATCCTCAAATCTAAAGTTGGGGCTAAGGAGTACTCTATAAATGGTACCTAACTTTGGGCTTCTTCTACAAAGCCGTACTAGCAATTCCTGTGTGGCAAATGAGAGGAAATTCACAGGAACTGAATGGGCTTCCTCTCATTTGCCGAACAGGAATCACTAGCGTGACTTTATACAAGAAGCCCTTTCAGCGCCATTTACAGAATAGCACTTAGAGTGTTATATTTTGGCAGTATTTATAGAATTTGGTCCTTAATGTGCTAGTTTATTTTTCTTATTTGATTTTTATTATGTTATTTCTGGCATTTGCATTGCATTATTATTACAATGTATGAACATTTAAATTAAAAACAAATTGCACCAGACAAATTAGATATTTCAAATTATTTCCTAGACATCCCGCTGAAAACTGGAAGACTGGTGCAGTAGAGGCACATGCCAGTGGTTAAAGCAGCAGCAGGTTGAGAACTAGAAGCTAGAGTTCAAATCCTGCTTCTCCCACTGTAGCTCTTTGTGACCTTGGGCAAATAACAACCTTTCACTGCTTCAAGTACAACTTAGATTGGAAAACCATTTGGGAAAGGAAGTAATTTAAATACATGACTAAGTTTTCATTTAAATGTAAAAATCCAGCTATTCTGACAATTATATTAGGATCAATGAGCAGTGCTTAACAAGACAGAAAGCACCATGTCATAAAGGAATAGACTGAGTCAGTCATCTGGGTCACATAAACCTTGAGAGGCTTATTCAGTCCTGGTTTTGACTCATTATCTGTGGCGTCATGTTCTGATTTCCTAGGAAATGAAGAACTATATACAAGCCCACAGATGAACAGACATAAAACCAGGACTGATCAGTCTCTCTGGCTCAACCTAAGTTAGACAGCAACCCCGACTCCATTGTTTTAAAGTACTGCACATTCATTCAGAAGCAGAAAATGGGCAGGTAGTGCTTTTTTTTTGGGTTGAGGGGGGGGGGGAAAGCGAAGATACTTACCTGTAGCAGCTATTCTCCGAGGACAGCAGGCTGATTGTTCTCGCATGTGGGTCAACGTCCGCATCGGCCCAGGAATTGGCATTTTGCAAGCAAAATATTTAAAAAATTCTGCCAGAGTATTCTGGCGCGCGTGCAGTGTGCAATGCGCATGCACGGACTGATTTCCCGCCCGTCACGTGAGCACTTCTCCTCAGTTAAATCCAAAAGCATACAGAGAAATAAATAACTCCAAAGGGGAGGTGGGCGGGTTTGTGAGAACAATCAGCCTGCTGTCCTCGGAGAATACCTGCTACAGGTAAGTATCTTCGCTTTCTCAGAGGACAAGCATGCTGCTTGTTCTCACATGTGGGGTATCCCTAGCACCCAGGCTCACTCAAAACAATGAACACTGGTCAATTGGGCCTCGCAACGGCGAGGACATAACAGCATGGAATAGAACAAAAATGGGTCATGGGAAATGAAGTTGGATCCTAAACCCCGAACAGATTTTGCAGCACCGACTGCCCAAACCGACTGTCATGTCAGGTGTCCTGCTGAAGGCAGTAGTGAGATGTGAAAATGTAGACTGATGACCATGTTGCAGCCTTGCAAATCTCTTCAATGGAGGCTGACTTCAAGTAAGCCACTGACGCAGCCATGGCTCTAACATTATGAGCCGTGGTGACATGGCCCTCTAGAGTCAGCCCAGCTTGGGCATAAGTGAAGGAAATGCAATCTGCTAGCCAATTGGAAATTGTGCGTTTTCCGATGGCGACTCCCCTCCTGTTGGGATCGAAAGAAATAAACAACTGGGCGGACTGTATGAAGGACAATGCTCTCTTGCAGTGCAAGGTATGTAAACTGCTTTCGCCAGGGCGGGTATGAGGACGGGGAAAAAAGGTTGGCAAGACAATTGACTGGTTCAGATGGAACTCTGACACCACCTTCGGCAGGAACTTAGGGTGCGTGCGGAGGACTACTCTGTTATGATGAAACTTGACATAAGGTGCATGCACTACCAAGGCCTGAAGCTCACTGACCCTACGACCTGAAGTAACAGCCACCAAGAAAATGACCTCCCAGTTCAAGTACTTCAGATGGCAGGAATTCAGTGGCTCAAAAGGAGCTTTCATCAGCTGGGTGAGAACGACGTTGAGATTCCATGACACCGGTGGAGGTTTGACCAGGGGCTTTGACGAAAGCAAACCTCTCATAAAGCGAACAACTAAAGGCTGTCCAGAGATAGGCTTACCTTCTACACGGCGATGATAAGCACTAATCGCACTAAGGTGAACTCTTATGGAGTTGGTCTTGAGACCAGACACTGATAAGTGCAAGGTATTCAAGCAGGGTCTGTTTAGGGCAAGAAAGAGGATCTAGGGCCTTGCTGTCACACCAGACGGCAAACATCTTCCATTTAAAAGAGTAAGACCTCTTTGTGAAATCTTTCCTAGAAGCAAGCAAGATTCGGAAGGCGCCCTCTGAAAGACCCAAGGAGGCAAATTCTAAGCTCTCAACATCTAGGCCGTGAGAGCCAGAGACTGGAGGTTGGTATGTAGAAGCAGAATCCTCATGCTTCCTCGGGGCCAGGTCCGACAAAGGTCAGTCCCGGGTGGGTCTGCATAACAGGAGGCCTCAAGGCAGGTAGAGACCCACTCGACGCCTCACTGCTCCCAGCACGAGTTGGTCTCAAAGCAGCCATTACCTCTCTGCCCGACGTTGATGCTCCCTTCGATGTAGACACCGCTGACCTCGGTACCGATGTACAGGACTGAGCCCCAAACAGTTTTTTATGTCGGGCCTCTCAAGACGCTTGGGTTCATTTCTTCATACGAAGACACAGACTGCAAGCAGCTGGGCTATGGACGGGCCCAAGGCACTGAATACACCAGGTGTGGGTATCGATACCTAAGATAGTCCAGATACACCACGTACAATGCTTGAAGCCGCTGGGAGTCTTCCATGACATGGAAGGAAAAACGGCTTTGGCGAAATCAAAAGACGCGATTGTGCCTAAAAAAAATCAGAAAAAGGCACAAAAGAGAAAAGGGGAGAACCAGGCCACGATGAAAAAGAAAGAAAACTTGAAATGGGGAAAAAAACTAAAGGGAAAACTACGGGAACCTTATTATTTTTTTAATCTTGTGAAGAAAAAGCAAAAAACAGAAGCGAACAACATTGCAAACGAAGAAGACTCTTCCTGGGCCTGAAAGGAGCAGAAAACGAACGCTGCTGCAGCTCAACGCGGAGAAAGAAAAACTGAGAAGTGCTCACGTGACAGGTGGGAAATCAGTCCGCGCATGCACAGTGTGCGCTGCACGTGCGCCAGAAGACTCTGGCAAAACTTTTTAAATATTTTGCTTGCAAAATGCCAATTCCTGGGCCAACGCGGACGTCGACCCACATGTGAGAACAAGCAGCCTGCTTGTCCTCAGAGAACTTCTATAACAGAGTGTGATGGTTAGCTTTCTGATTTAGGGAGAGATGCAAAAAAAAACTTACTGAGCCAGCAACGTGAGCATTTGACCAGTTCATGCTGGTTTAGAGAGCAGGTAATCCAACGATGAATGCACAAAGGGGCTCTGTGGACTTTTTACCGTTCACTGCGGCAGACACCAGGAATCATAAGCTAATATATGTAGATGAACTGTTTTTCAGTATTCAAAATGTGCATTCCGAGCTATACACAGAGAGGACTACCTCTCTTTAGCGACAGAAAATTAATGGGAGGTCTGGAGCAGCCGTAGCATGACAGCTTCTTGGCGGAGCAGTCTGCTGTGTTTGCACACAGGTTTCCTCCACCTTTGAACTGGATTTCCAGTTAAAAAAAAAAAAAAAAAAAATCACATGGCTCCCTAGGTACGGGGCAGTAAGATCTGACCCCTGCTATTGCCCAAGAGAGTGAGCCTTCTTTGCAGCTACAAATCTTGCCCGTCTAGCTTCTGCCCAAAAAGTCCAGGCTTGCACCATCAGGAAAGATCTCTCACTGGAGCCGCACCTCCCAAATTCAGAACCCTTCTCCAGAGTCACAACGCTGGGCCCTGGGATCCCTGACTGGAACTGCACCGCCTGGTCTGGAGATCTGTCACTCCAAGCTACAGCTGCTAGAGCTCCGAACTCTTGGCAGGATTTCTTCCCAGCTCTTTCCCCTTATTGCAGTGCACCGGGCAGCCAGGACAGTTGTCTTCAGCTGTGGCGGTGTTTGGGAGGGGAGGAAGTTGGAGGGGGGGGGGGGGGGGGGGGGGGGGGGGGGAAGAGGAAAGCTACACAAGGCTTTCATACACGCAGTTTGTATGCATGCATAAAAGCCGTGTGTAGCACATATTGAACAGACATGCACAGAGCAGCCGCGTTTAGCAATTAACTGCCCTGTGTACCTTAGCGACTACCTTGCCCCTTTACTGAGCTGCTTGCTGTTTTTACGAACAGCTCATTTACATTTTTTTTTAAAGCATCACCCTCTATTTTTAGCTCGGTAATTTTAACCAAAGTGGAAATAGTATGCGGTGCTTTACAGGGACTTCTGTGCATTAGCACCTTAGTCTCTTTAAATCAACCATCATCATTTGTTTGCCTGTAACAACGTTTTCGGAGACAGAAGCCTGGTTGATGTTCTTTTTTTCAGATTTTGATGGGGCATGAGAGTCTTATTTACCCTCCATATACTGGAGAGAAAGCTGAAATGTGAACCTCAGCATTTTGGTATAAGTATAATCCCATCTCATTTTGGCAAAGTTGCTTACCTGTATGGGGATTCTCTACAGACAGTAGGATAGATCATACACACAAGTAGACAGGGTCGGCATTAGGGCTGGCAACCAGGGTCATTTGCCCTGGGCCTCCATGTTACAGAGGTTCCCAAGCCTGCCTCAAGCTGAAGGAAGCATAGGCCCCTCACTAGTTTTTGCCCTGGGTCCCTGCACATCTAAACACTGGCTCTGCAAGTAACATAGTAAATGATGGCAGATAAAGACCTGAATGGTCCCATCCAGTCTGCCCAACAAGATAAACTCATTTTACATGGTATGTATACATACACCAGAGTTTGATTTGTCCCTGCCTTTCTCAGGGCACAGACCATAAACGTCTGCCCAGCACTGTTCCTGCACTAAAAGTTCTGAAGCTAATGTCAAAGCCCCTTAAAATTTACATTCCTGCCCATCCTTATCTATTAAGCCACGATCAGGGCGCAGACCGTAGAAGTCCACCCAGCATTGGTTTTACTCTCCAATTACCGAAGTTCCCACACAATCTCAGCTAAGATTCTGTAGATCCGTTCCTTCTAAACAGGATTCCTTTGTGATGTCTTCTGATGGTGCTGACACAGCTCACTCAGATCAGACAAGTCAAGAAACTATGTCTGAATGTGTGGAATTTCCTATGCAACCACTACCTCATGCGTCCCTTCAGTTTAATGCAGTGCTTAAGAGTCAACTCTCCAAGAAGTGATGAGTATGTGTCTGATTTATTCTACTATCTAATGAGAATCCCCATTACAGAAAAGCAGCTTTTTACTCTGTTCACAAGCAAGACAAGCAAGACAAATCAGTCACAAAAGTGGGGAATTCCATAGAGCTGATGGTAGTTCTGGTGGTATTTTACAAAAGGATTTGAAAACACAATGCCTTTTCTGAAATACCAGTGAAAATGCAAACGTATATGCTGCCGCATGCAGTGAGAGAAGCCATTTCACAAAAATACAAGTTGAGAAAAGTGAATGACATGGACAAAGCAGCTTTCACGTGAAGGTTTCAGTACCTACATGTGTAAGTAGCTATTTCACCACTTCCATACAAATCTACATGTCAAATTTAGTGATGCTGCAATTTTAACTTGAGTTTCACTTTGGAGATGGACATGAACTATGTGGGATTACTGAGAATGACTCCCTTAATTTCTTATGAAAAGCCCTGGCCGAAACAAGCACTTTTTAAAACCTATACATGCCTTTCAGAGTGTAAATGCCAACATGGGAAAAAGTCCCCATACTGTAAATGAGTATTCCCTTTGTTAAAGCGAATGCTACATACCTGTAGAAGGTATTCTCCGAGGACAGCAGGCTGATTGTTCTCACTGATGGGTGACGTCCACGGCAGCCCCTCCAATCGGAAACTTCACTAGCAAAGGCCTTTGCTAGTCCTCGCGCGCCAATGCGCACCGCGCATGTGCGGCCATCTTCCCGCCCGAACCGGCTCGTGTTCGTCAGTCCCATAAGTAGCAAGACAAAGACAAGGGAAGACACAACTCCAAAGGGGAGGCGGGCGGGTTTGTGAGAACAATCAGCCTGCTGTCCTCGGAGAATACCTTCTACAGGTATGTAGCATTCGTTTTCTCCGAGGACAAGCAGGCTGCTTGTTCTCACTGATGGGGTAACCCTAGCCCCCAGGCTCACTCAAAACAACCACCATGGTCAATTGGGCCTCGCAATGGCGAGGACATAACTGAGATTGACCTAACAATGTATCCAACTAACTGAGAGTGTAGCCTGGAACAGAATAAACATGGGCCTAGGGGGGTGGAGTTGGATTCTAAACCCCGAACAGATTCTGAAGCACTGACTGCCCGAACCGACTGTCGAATTGGGTATCCTGTTGCAGGCAGTAATGAGATGTGAATGTGTGGAAAGATGACCACGTCGCAGCTTTGCAGATCTCTTCAATAGTGGCTGACTTCAAGTGGGCCACTGACGCAGCCATGGCTCTGACATTGTGAGCCGTGACATGACCCTCAAGAGCCAGCCCAGCCTGGGCGTAAGTGAAGGAAATGCAATCTGCTAGCCAATTGGATATGGTGCGTTTCCCCACAGCCACTCCCCTCCTGTTGGGATCAAAAGAAACAAACAATTGGGCGGACTGTCTGTTGGGCTGTGTCCGCTCCAGATAGAAGGCCAATGCTCTTTTGCAGTCCAATGTGTGCAGCTGACGTTCAGCAGGCAGGAATGAGGATGGGGAAAGAATGTTGGCAAGACAATTGACTGGTTCAGATGGAACTCCGACACAACCTTTGGCAAGAACTTAGGGTGAGTGCGGAGGACTACTCTGTTATGATGAAATTTGGTGTAAGGGGCCTGGGCTACCAGGGCCTGAAGCTCACTGACTCTACGAGCTGAAGTAACTGCCACCAAGAAAATGACCTTCCAGGTCAAGTACTTCAGATGGCAGGAGTTCAGTGGCTCAAAAGGAGGTTTCATCAGCTGGGTGAGAACGACATTGAGATCCCATGACACTATAGGAGGTTTGACGGGGGGCTTTGACAAAAGCAAACCTCTCATGAAGCGAACTAAAGGCTGTCCCAAGATCGGCTTACCTTCCACATGGTAATGGTATGCACTGATTGCGCTAAGGTGAACCCTTACAGAGTTGGTCTTGAGACCAGACTCAGACAAGTGCAGAAGGTATTCAAGCAGGGTCTGTGTAGGACAAGAGCGAGGATCTAGGGCCTTGCTGTCACACCAGACGGCAAACCTCCTCCATAGAAAGAAGTAACTCCTCTTAGTGGAATCTTTCCTGGAAGCAAGCAAGATGCGGGAGACACCCTCTGACAGACCCAAAGAGGCAAAGTCTACGCTCTCAACATCCAGGCCGTGAGAGCCAGAGACCGGAGGTTGGGATGCAGAAGCGCCCCTTCGTCCTGTGTGATGAGGGTCGGGAAACACTCCAATCTCCACGGTTCTTCGGAGGACAACTCCAGAAGAAGAGGGAACCAGATCTGACACGGCCAAAAAGGAGCAATCAGAATCATGGTGTCTCGGTCTTGCTTGAGTTTCAACAAAGTCTTCCCCACCAGAGGTATGGGAGGATAAGCATACAGCAGACCTTCCCCCCAGTCCAGGAGGAAGGCATCCGATGCCAGTCTGCCGGGGGCCTGAAGTCTGGAACAGAACTGAGGGGGTTGGCTCGAGATGCAAAGAGATCTACCAAGGGGGTGCCCCACACCTGGAAGATCTGGCGCACTACTCGGGAATTGAGCGACCACTCGTGAGGTTGCATAATCCTGCTCAACCTGTCGGCCAGACTGTTGTTTACGCCTGCCAGATATGTGGCTTGGAGCACCATGCCGTGACGGCGAGCCCAGAGCCACATGCTGACGGCTTCCTGACACAGGGGGCGGATCCGGTGCCCCCCTGCTTGTTGATGTAATACATGGCAACCTGGTTGTCTGTCTGAATTTGGATAATTTGGTGGGACAGCCGATCTCTGAAAGCCTTCAGAGCGTTCCAGACCGCTCGTAACTCCAGGAGATTGATCTGCAGATCGCGTTCCTGGAGGGACCAGCTTCCTTGGGTGTGAAGCCCATCGACATGAGCTCCCCACCCCAGGAGAGACGCATCCGTAGTCAGCACTTTTTGTGGCTGAGGAATTTGGAAAGGACGTCCCAGAGTCAAATTGGACCAAATCGTCCACCAATACAGGGAGTTGAGAAAACTCGTGGACAGGTGGATCACGTCTTCTAGATCCCCAGCAGCCTGAAACCACTGGGAAGCTAGGGTCCATTGAGCAGATCGCATGTGAAGGCGGGCCATGGGAGTCACATGAACTGTGGAGGCCATGTGGCCCAACAATCTCAACATCTGCCGAGCTGTGATCTGCTGGGACGCTCGCACCCGCGAGACGAGGAACAACAAGTTGTTGGCTCTCGCCTCTGGGAGATAGGTCCGAGCCGTCCGAGAGTCCAGCAGAGCTCCTATGAATTCGAGTCTCTGCGCTGGGAGAAGATGGGACTTTGGATAATTTATCACAAACCCTAGTAGGTCCAGGAGGCGAATAGTCATCTGCATGGACTGCAGAGCTCCCGCCTCGGATGTGTTCTTTACCAGCCAATCGTCGAGATAGGAGAACACGTGCACTCCCAGCCTGCGAAGCGCCGCTGCTACTACAGCCAAGCACTTCATGAACACTCTGGGCACAGAGGCGAGCCCAAAGGGTAGCACACAGTACTGGAAGTGACGTGTGCCCAGCTGAAATTGCAGATACTGTCTGTGAGCTGGCAGTATCGAGATGTGCGTGTAGGCGTCCTTCAAGTCCAGAGAGCATAGCCAATCGTTTTCCTGAATCATGGGAAGAAGGGTGCCCAGGGAAAGCATCCTGAACTTTTCCTTGACCAGATATTTGTTCAGGGCCCTTAGGTCTAGGATGGGACGCATCCCCCCTGTTTTCTTTTCCACAAGGAAGTACCTGGAATAGAATCCCAGCCCTTCTTGCCCGGATGGCATGGGCTCGACCGCATTGGCGCTGAGAAGGGTGGAGAGTTCCTCTGCAAGTACCTGCTTGTGCTGGAAGCTGTAAGACTGAGCTCCCGGTGGGCAATTTGGAGGTTTGGAGGCCAAATTGAGGGTGTATCCTTGCCGGACTATTTGGAGAACCCACTGGTCGGAGGTTATGAGAGGCCACCTTTGGTGAAAAACTTTCAACCTCCCCCCAACCGGCAGATCGCCAGGCACTGACACGTTGATGTCGGCTATGCTCTGCTGGAGCCAGTCAAAAGCTCGCCCCTTGCTTTTGCTGGGGAGCCGAGGGGCCTTGCTGAGGTGCACGCTGCTGACGAGAGCGAGTGCGCTGGGGCTTAGCCTGGGCCGCAGGCTGTCGAGAAGGAGGATTGTACCTACGCTTACCAGAAGAGTAGGGAACAGTCTTCCTTCCCCCATAAAAACGTCTACCTGTGGAGGTAGAAGCTGAAGGCTGCCGGCGGGAGAACTTGTCGAATGCGGTATCCCGCTGGTGGAGCTGCTCTACCACCTGTTCGACTTTCTCTCCAAAAATATTGTCCGCTCGGCAAGGCGAGTCCGCAATCCGCTGCTGGAGTCTATTCTTCAGGTCGGAGGCACGCAGCCATGAGAGTCTGCGCATCACCACACCTTGAGCAGCGGCCCTGGACGCAACATCAAAGGTGTCATACACCCCTCTGGCCAGGAATTTTCTGCACGCCTTCAGCTGCCTGACCACCTCCTGAAATGGCTTGGCTTGCTCAGGAGGGAGCTTGTCCACCAAGCCCGCCAACTGCCGCACATTGTTCCGCATGTGTATGCTCGTGTAGAGCTGGTAAGACTGGATTTTGGCCACGAGCATAGAAGAATGGTAGGCCTTCCTCCCAAAGGAGTCTAAGGTTCTAGAGTCTTTGCCCGGGGGTGCCGAAGCATGCTCCCTAGAACTCTT
The DNA here is from genome assembly GCF_901765095.1 of Microcaecilia unicolor. Classification (NCBI taxonomy): domain Eukaryota; kingdom Metazoa; phylum Chordata; class Amphibia; order Gymnophiona; family Siphonopidae; genus Microcaecilia; species Microcaecilia unicolor. The sequence continues at coordinate 55,108,735 of NC_044035.1, forward strand.
AGCCTTCTTTAGGGCCAGATCCACAACACCAGAGTCGTGAGGCAACTGAGTGTGCATCAGCTCTGGGTCCCCATGGATCCGGTACTGGGACTCGATCTTCTTGGGAATGTGGGGATTACTTAGAGGCTTGGTCCAGTTCGCCAGCAATGTCTTTTTTAGGACATGATGCATGGGTACTGTGGACGCTTCCTTAGGTGGAGAAGGATAGTCCAGAAGCTCAAACATTTCAGCCCTGGGCTCGTCCTCCACAACCACCGGGAAGGGGATGGCCGTAGACATCTCCCGGACAAAGGAAGCGAAAGACAGACTCTCAGGAGGAGAAAACTGCCTTTCAGGGGAGGGAGTGGGATCAGAAGGAAGGCCATCAGACTCCTCGTCAGAGAAATATCTGATGTCCTCCTCCTCCTCCCACGAGGCCTCACCATCGGTATCAGACACAAGTTCATGAACCTGTGTCTGAAGCCGTGCCCGGCTCGACTCCGTGGAAACATGGCCACGGTGTGAGCATCGAGAGGTAGACTCCCTCGCAAGCACCGGCGAAGCTCCCTCCGCCGACGTCGTCGGGGAGCCTTCCTGGGAGGCGACCGCGGCACCGATGTCGGAGACCTCACCCCGGGCAAGGGGCCAGCCGGCGCCTCACTCAACGGTACCGGTGGCGCAAGCACCCCTGGTACCGGAGGGGAAGGGCGCAACAGCTCTCCCAGGATCTCTGGAAGAACGGCCCGGAGACTCTCGTGCAGGGCGGCTGTGGAGAAAGACATAGAAGCCGATGCAGGTGTCGAGGTCAGAGGCTGTTCCGGGCTGTCCAAGGTGGAGCGCATCGACACCTCCTGAACAGAGGGTGAGCAGTCCTCCTGGTGCCGATGCCTACTGGGTGCCGACTCCCTCGGCGACCCAGAGCTCTCGGTACCGATGTGGGAAGGAGACCGGTGTCGATGCTTCTTTGACTTTTTCAAACAAAGCATGTCACCGGAACTTCCCGGTATCGACGAGGAGGACGTAGAATCCAGCCGTCGCTTCCTCGGGGCCGAGGCCGAAGAAGGTCGGTCTCGGGGGGGGGGGGGGGGGGGGGGCTGTACCGCAGGAGCCCTCAGGGTAGGGGGAGACCCACCCGAAGGCTCACCGCCACCAGCAGGGGAATGGACAGCCCTCACCTGCACTCCGGTCGAAGCACCACCGTCCGACGACATCAGCACTAGTGGAGATCCCGGTACCACCGACGCAGCCTTCCGATGTTTCGGTACCGACGATGCAGAGGATCGATGCCTCGATGCAGTCGATGCCGAGGTCGGAGGTCTTGACGCTGTCGATGCACTCGATACCCCCGGTGCTGCTGCCGACGAACAGCCCAAGAACAACACGTTCCACTGGGCCAATCTCGCTACCTGAGTCCTTTTCTGTAAAAGGGCGCAAAGACTACAGGCTTGCGGGCGGTGCCCAGCCCCCAGACACTGAAGACACGACGCGTGCCTATCAGTGAGCGAGATTACCCGGGTGCACTGGGTGCACTTCTTGAAGCCGCTGGGAGACTTCGATGACATGGGCGGAAAAATCACGCCGGCGAAATCAAAACTCGTAATTGCGGTAAAGGCACCAAAAAGAGGGCGAGAAAAAACTCGAACCGAGGCCTCAAAAGGGCCTACCCCGAAAACGAAAGTAAACTTAACGGGGCAAAAAACTGGAAATACGGGAAGGGGAAAAAGACCGAAAAGGTCTTTCTCCGAAATCCCTTTTTTTTTTTTTTTACTTAGCGAAAAGACAAAAGACGCGCGAGGGTCAACTTAAGGGGCGCGAACGGCGCAAACACAACCGTCCCGAGTGCGGACAAAAGAAGACTGACGAACACGAGCCGGTTTGGGCGGGAAGACGGCCGCGCATGCGCGGTGCACATCGGCGCGCGAGGACTAGTAAAGGCCTTTGCTAGTGAAGTTTCCGATTGGAGGGGCTGCCGTGGACGTCACCCATCAGTGAGAACAAGCAGCCTGCTTGTCCTCGGAGAAATGGGGAATATATGTGTAGATTTTAGTCCTACCCAAGCCACAGCCAAACCATGACTCTTTAAAATCTCTGTGGTGTGGATATATACATACAAACAGCAGCTTTCTGAAATCAGTATTAACTAGGGTCGATTCCCATTGTAGCTCCTTGTGACTCTAAGCAAGTTACTTAACCCTCCATTGCCCCAGATATTAAAAAAATAATAATAATTAGATTCTCTGTCCCTAGGGGGCTGACAAAGCACTTGCATATAATAAATGCAAACTGCTTTGAGTGTGCTACAGAAAGGCAGTATATCAACCCCTTACAGGTGTATAAGATCTACATGTGCAGATGTCAATTTATAGTGGATATGTTTCTTTAGTGGATATGTTTCTAAAATAATGGTCATAATACATTATCTCCTGATCAGAAATTAGTTTAAGTGCATTTGTTCAATAAAAGGAAAGCTTTATGTTGAATCTAGTTTTCAGCTAGTTTATCCAACATTTCTACTGTTGGTCAAGTGTCAACTCTCAAGTCTCTGCCTCTGAAGAATGGAATGATACAGGCCCCAATAAATATGGCAATAATTTAGCATGCCAGTGCTCCTGTGTGGCACAACATATCTGCTTACATATGCAGTAACTCATATGGTATCATCCAATAAAGAGGCACTGGCCATAGATTTTCAAACAAAAACCAGTATCAGGGCAGAGAGAAACCTAACAGTTGCTACCTGTTCATTCTCCACATGATTTTTTATTTTCTCCAGTTTCCTTCGCTCTCTTTGTCTCTAAAAGACAAAAGAAAAAAAGAATTGAAGCGATAACATGACTCCCCTTGCAAGCACTCCCTAATCTAATCAAAGCCCAGGCAACTATCTCCTGCCTTGAGAGCCCCTCATCACACACCACCCCAAGAGGTCCTTAATGGAAAAATTTGGATTGGGAATTACCTTTGTGTAAAGTGATGTGCTTAATTGAGCACAAGGGAGAAGGAATCCAAAAGCGCAAAAGCGAAAAAGAATAGACAAAAACACAAAGAGCCTTTGAGTGGAGACATCTCAACTTTGCTTTATTAATCAGACCCGATACGGTCTGTTTTTTGGCAAAAAACACCGGTGACAGGGGTCTAATAGCGGTATCTAAATCCAGAGGTATCAATCATCCAGTGAAGAGAAACAATCTTGTCTTGAAAAAGAAAAATATGCTAGAGACTTAAATAAATGACGTCGACAAACAGCATGGGAACACAATTGAACTTCAAAAGTTCCTCCTGCACTGAACAAAACTGCCATGTGCAGGGAGACAAACGCTGAGTAAGCGCCTCTAGCAAATTTGTCTTTTCCATGACAAGATTGTTTCTCGTCATTGGATGACTGATACCTCTGGATTTAGATACCGCTATTAGACCAGACACAGGCGTTTTTCACTGAAACATGGACCATGTCGGGTCTGATTAATAAACTAAAGTTGAGACGCCCCCACTCTTGAAGGCTCTTTGTGCTTAATTATTGGTCATGCTAGCTAGATCCAGGAATATTGCATGTTCTGAAATATAAAAGCTGCCTGCAGAAACTTGCCAGCTGCATAAAGCTCTGAGAAGCAAATATGGCACTCCTCCTCCACTTAATCACGGCCAGCTTGAACAAAAGAAATTTATCTCATGCATATTCACTGTGGCTATCCTGAAAACCCAACTGGCTGGGTGTGCTCCAAGGACTGGGTTGAGAAGCACTGCTCTAGACAATAAAGGATATTCAGCTCTCCGCATGTGTACAGTAAACAAAAGAGCCTGGGTGTTCCCCAAGATCACCTACTCTAAGGATATCAAACAATAAACCTCAAGTAGTGGGCAGAGTCTTCACTACAATGGCAACTAAGAGTAAGCACTACTAATCTTTGATGTAACATTTTTGGATGTGTTATTTGAGCATATGGCCTGCAAAGAAACATATGACCAGCAAAACCAGTTCAAACTAACTTTTCCATCTCAAGAATCAGAAAGAACTAGTCTCAACATTTCTACACTATGATTGGATTATTACCCATCATGTGACCTCAGTTTATACAGGACAGCAAGATAGGGATTCATCCTCAGGTTTTCAAGACAACTCCCTTTGGTTTTTCTCTCTGGCTTTTCACCTGTGAAGAGAACAAGGCCCTCTAAATTTCAACTCCCATCTACTCTGCAACTACAAAACTTTTCTCTACCAGCCTCAAGAATCACCATCAACTTTCCCTCTGAAATAGAGCATTACTGCAGAACCATCTCCCAAGTCTCCAAAACAATATAGCATGCTGACCAGCAACAAAGAGAAGAGGACATCTAGATGCAGAGTTGGCCTTACTTGCCAATCCCTGTGAGTTCATGGTTGGCAAGTTAATACAGATGCAGAATAATCAGTCATGAAGATTTCAATCCACATTTATCTTGATGCATAATCTCCTCACATACAGTGGTGGAAATAAGTATTTGATCCCTTGCTGATTTTGTAAGTTTGCCCACTGACAAAGACATGAGCAGCCCATAATTGAAGGGTAGGTTATTGGTAACAGTGAGAGATAGCACATCACAAATTAAATCCGGAAAATCACATTGTGGAAAGTATATGAATTTATTTGCATTCTGCAGAGGGAAATAAGTATTTGATCCCCCACCAACCAGTAAGAGATCTGGCCCCTACAGACCAGGTAGATGCTCCAAATCAACTCGTTACCTGCATGACAGACAGCTGTCGGCAATGGTCACCTGTATGAAAGACACCTGTCCACAGACTCAGTGAATCAGTCAGACTCTAACCTCTACAAAATGGCCAAGAGCAAGGAGCTGTCTAAGGATGTCAGGGACAAGATCATACACCTGCACAAGGCTGGAATGGGCTACAAAACCATCAGTAAGACGCTGGGCGAGAAGGAGACAACTGTTGGTGCCATAGTAAGAAAATGGAAGAAGTACAAAATGACTGTCAATCGACAAAGATCTGGGGCTCCACGCAAAATCTCACCTCGTGGGGTATCCTTGATCATGAGGAAGGTTAGAAATCAGCCTACAACTACAAGGGGGGAACTTGTCAATGATCTCAAGGCAGCTGGGACCACTGTCACCACGAAAACCATTGGTAACACATTACGACATAACGGATTGCAATCCTGCAGTGCCCGCAAGGTCCCCCTGCTCCGGAAGGCACATGTGACGGCCCGTATGAAGTTTGCCAGTGAACACCTGGATGATGCCGAGAGTGATTGGGAGAAGGTGCTGTGGTCAGATGAGACAAAAATTGAGCTCTTTGGCATGAACTCAACTCGCCGTGTTTGGAGGAAGAGAAATGCTGCCTATGACCCAAAGAACACCGTCCCCACTGTCAAGCATGGAGGTGGAAATGTTATGTTTTGGGGGTGTTTCTCTGCTAAGGGCACAGGACTACTTCACCGCATCAATGGGAGAATGGATGGGGCCATGTACCGTACAATTCTGAGTGACAACCTCCTTCCCTCCGCCAGGGCCTTAAAAATGGGTCGTGGCTGGGTCTTCCAGCACGACAATGACCCAAAACATACAGCCAAGGCAACAAAGGAGTGGCTCAGGAAGAAGCACATTAGGGTCATGGAGTGGCCTAGCCAGTCACCAGACCTTAATCCCATTGAAAACTTATGGAGGGAGCTGAAGATGCGAGTTGCCAAGCGACAGCCCAGAACTCTTAATGATTTAGAGATGATCTGCAAAGAGGAGTGGACCAAAATTCCTCCTGACATGTGTGCAAACCTCATCATCAACTACAGAAGACGTCTGACCGCTGTGCTTGCCAACAAGGGTTTTGCCACCAAGTATTAGGTCTTGTTTGCCAGGGGGATTAAATACTTATTTCCCTCTGCAGAATGCAAATAAATTCATATACTTTCCACAATGTGATTTTCCGGATTTAATTTGTGATGTGCTATCTCTCACTGTTACCAATAACCTACCCTTCAATTATGGGCTGCTCATGTCTTTGTCAGTGGGCAAACTTACAAAATCAGCAAGGGATCAAATACTTATTTCCACCACTGTAAGTTCCCAAAAGAAAATGCATGCATATGTATGAGTGATGTAAGTAATGTCTAGCCTGCAGTTTCCTATAAATAAAACTTCTCTCCAATTTAAGAATGAACCCAGTTCCACCTTATGAGTGCATTTTATTCATTAATATTTTGCAGTGTAAGTTTTCAGAGAAGGTTAATGCATATGCCTCAGTACATATATAATAAATCTCTCTTGCACAAATAATACCCAATCATAATATTTTAACAAACCACCACATAATATGGTTTCAAAGTCTGGTGTTATCTTAGAGATTTATTGCTGAAAATGTGATGATATAGGTTTATAATCCTTTACAAGCTGCTGTTCATTCTAGTTATTTCTCTTTATTTCCCCAGTTGTGTGTGTTGTGCTCAAAGCAGCTCCCATCTTGGGACCCAACTACAAAATGTTCTAGACCCACAAGTGTATCTAAACCCGTAATTTGGAAACCACTTTCTCTTTATTTGACCAGGCATATTCCTCCTGCTCCTTTGTGCTCCTAGCTCAATCAGAACTAGGGTTAGGATGTGGCACCACAAGTCTCCATTTGCAATTACCTGGGGATATTTTCCCTCTTTTTCAGCATACTTGGTCTGTTTTTTGTGGTGGTAGTTTTATGTGAAGAAGCCTTATACTCCCTTTCTGGAGCCCTGCAATTATGGGCCCGGAATCCAGACACTATAACACCATAATACTCTTGCCACATGAACTGTGAACACTCCTTGAACAGAATCCATGCCTTAGTCAATCAAGGGAGTAGAAGACTTGACTTGAAGACAAACAGGACCTTCCATGTGGCAAGTGCATACCATTTGCCACCTTCACCCAAGTGCATAAATCCCTGCTGAGCAGACATGATGGGCCACTTTGGTGTTCATCTGCAATCACTGGATGGGAACCACTGCTCTAATCATTAAGGTTCTGCAAAACCCATAAGGGAGAATAAAATGGTTTGCTGCTCTGATCCTGATCTGGCCAAAGTCTTATAGTGCATTTTCCCTTCCCTTCCCTTCTCCCTCTGATCCTTCTACCCTCTATACTGACATTGTAATAGTTCCCTCAGTTCACTGTAAGCCGCTTTGAGGCTGCTTTAAGTGGTATTAAGCGGGGTATAAATGTTCTCAATAAATACATTACAGATCTATTGAAGTAAAATCTCCTACAATTCTTGTCTTTCTCTGTCAAAATATTCAGAAGCCTGCCTATACTACTGTTAACAAAATTCAAGCAATTTATCATTCTCTATCTCAATACTGAAACTTGGACATAGATTTAAAATAGACAGCACACAACATTCATTCTACACACACTATTACAAATTGCCACCACACCAGAAAAGTCTCTAACCTTCTTCTTTGCTCTTCTCTTCTCTGCTTTTTGTTTGGCTCGATCATCCTCAGAGAAAGAGCTTTCTGAAGTCATTCCTTCATCCTGAAAAAAAAAAAAAAAAAAGGCAGGATTAGTAATAAAAACTGTTATCAGCATGCCCAAGTTAAAAGACTATGGGCTTCTTTTACAAAGCCGCACTAGATATTCCCACGCGGCAAATGAGAAGAAGCCCATAGGAATTGAATGGGCTTCCTCTCATTTGCCACACCGAGAATCGGCAGCTCGGCTTTGTTAAAGAACTCCTATGTGAACACAAGCTTCAGAAAAATCCCACCTGAAATTCTGTTAGGTTATTTACCAAGAAAACACAGTTTGAATTTATTTATTTTGAATAGAGGTATTTTAATCAATTAAAGGTACTGATGCTAACCAGTGGAAGCTCTGAGCCTCTTTTTCTTCCATGCAAAAGGTGTTATTCATCCATGAACTTCAGCCACAACACCCCTAGCCAAGCCCCCATCCCCACAAGCTCCATCTGATCCCATCCACACAAGCCTCAAACAGTTACGATTTTCTATTTAAATCATTTTATTAAAATATATAAAGAAACCATATTAACCCAAAACCACAAGAAGCCACACCAAAGAAATAGAAAGATGTGCATTTCTTCCTATACCGTGCAAAATATAAAGATCACACATGCCAGGAATGGGTTAGGGAGTGCAACTAGGACAACTGCCCCCTAGCCAGAGAGAGAGCCCTAGAAACTGAAGGAGGCATGGTCTGGTAGGCAGCTTCGGGGTCCCCTCCCAAATTTCTGCGCTGGGCCTCAGCCATGTATGTCTACCAGCTCTGGCAGGATACACATTTCAAATCTGATATAGTCTAATCATGAAATAGAAAATAAAATGTTTTTTCTACTTTTTGTTTTCTGGTCATTTCATTTTTCAAATCATTTTAGTCCCAGGCTCTGGTTTCTGTTTCCCTCTGTCTTCTCTCAACTCAATCACCAGGGTCTCCTGCCCATTTGACATTTCTTCTTTCTCCATGCTCACCGTCCATATTCTGTCTCTGTGTACCAATCTTTACCCTATGTTCAGCTCTCCCTTCCTTGTGTCCCATATATTTTACCATCCAGCATCTCCCATGTGTTCATCTCCCCACATTCATCATCACCACTCTATGTCTCTATCCACCTGCTGGTCCAGCTTCTCTGTCCCATCCCCCCCAAGGCGCTGCCTTCCTGTCCGGATCCGGAATTGGCATTTTGTTTTTCTCCCCTTTCCCACTGCATCTCTCTACCTTGCACTTCAAGCCACGAGGATCCACCCAGGCCTGCTCCAAGGCCTTCCCTCTGCCGGCTCCCGCCTTCTAATGTAACTTCCTGTTTTGCAAAACTTTGGAACTTTATAAGTCTAAGTGCTTTGAAAATGAGCCCCCAAGTGTCTTTAAATAACGAGCAGACAGATTTTAAAGACTGCAAATTATCACTATCAACTGCTGAGCAAGTTGTAAACAGGAACAACAAACACTGTTTGAAATGTCTGTAAGCAAATGTCAGAAGCCCAAGAAATAAGAAGTGAGAGTTCACATATATTGCGCTAAATGAAAAGATAGCTAAAATAGACATCTCTGAGACCTGGGGGAAGGAAAAATAACCAATGGGACACTGTCATACCAGGGTACAAACTATATTGCAGTGATAGGATGGACCAAACTGGTGAAGGAGTAGTATTATACATTAAAGGGGGAACGGAATCAAATAGACCAAAAATTCTGCAGGACACAACATATACCTTGGAATCCCTATGAATAGAAATTCCATGTGTGAAGGGAAAAATGACAGCGATAGGAGAATATTACAGTCCACCTGGCCAGGATGAACGGATGCACAAATGTTATCAGAAATTAGGAAGGTTAAACTGGGTAAGACAATAATAATGGGTGAATTCAATTACCCCGATAAATGTAACATCAGGACATGCTAGGGAGGTACACATAGATGCATATTTTCAAAGCACTTAGCCTCCCAAAGGTCCATAGAAACCTATGGAACTTAGCCTCCCAAAGTGCTTTGAAAATAAGCCTGATAGTAACATAGTAAATGACAGCAGATAAAGACCTGAAAGGTCCATCCAGTCTGCCCAACAAGATAAACTCATTTTACATGGTATGTGATACTTTATATGTATATCCGAGCTTCATTTGTCCATGCCTTTCTCAGGGCACAGACCGTAGAAGTCCACCCTGCACCAGTTTTATTCTCCAAATACCGGTGCCGCCACCCAATGTCCACTAAGATTCCATAGATCCATTCCTTCTAAACAGGATTCCTTTGTGTTTATCCCACGCATGTTTGAATTCCATTACTGTTTTCATCTCCACCACCTCCCGCGGGAGGGCATTCCACATATCCACCACCCTCTCCGTGAAAAAATACTTCCTGACATTACTCCTGAGTCTGCCCCCCTGCAACCTCAATTCATGTCCTCTAGTTCTACCACCTTCCCATCTCCGGAAAAGGTTTGTATGCGGATTAATACCTTTCAAATATTTGAACGTCTGTATCACATCACCCCTGTTTCTCCTTTCCTCCAAGGTACACATGTTCAAGTCGGCAAGTCTCTCCTAGTACGGTTTGCAATGCAAATCCCATACCATTTTTGCAGCTTTTCTTTGCACCGCTTCCAGTCTTTTTACATCTTTAGCCAGATACGGCCTCCAAAACTGAACACAAGTGGGGCCTCACCAATGACTTCTAGAGGGGCATCAACACATCCTTTTCGTCTGCTGGTTATACCCCTCTCTATGCAGCCTAGCATCCTTCTAGCCACAGCCATCACCTTGTCACATTGTTTCTTCACCTTCCTATCGTCCGACACCAACACCCCAAGATCTCTGTCCTGAGTCGAACTTGCTAATCTCTACTTATGTGCTAGGTGCTTTGCCTACCAGGCAGCTTGCAGAATTTCCACGCCTATCATTTGCCTACGATTTCTTTTGAGCGTTGATTGCTGTTTCAACATCGGTACCTTCAACCGTGGATACAGACACACATGGTATTTAACGGTGACTTTTGAGCATCGGGCCCTAGGTTCTGTATTTTAACCTACCTATCAACTTCCCAAACACTGCCTACTCCTTACTTTGTGGAACTCTGTAGCATCATGACTGTCATTAAGCTTCTACCGTACTGCAGGCCCTAGCTTTACCGATATTTCAGCCCATTTGCCTCTGTTCCTCATGTCCATGCTGCACTTTCTACCAACAATCTGTCTTCTCTTTCATTTCACCAGCAGCTTTCTAGATTGGTTCCAGGTGCTTAGATATCCTCATTGCAGTCCTGAACCGCAATTGCATCCTTACTACGAGACCATTTTACTAAACTGTGCTAGGTGCTAACGTAAGCCTAACGCAGCTTAAAAAGGTTTTACTGAGGGACGCGCTCAGGCGTCCTGAGGTAAGTTTGACATTTGTGAGAGTAAAAAGATTTTTTGTAGTTTTTCTATAGAGGGGGTATGTTGGGGAAGGAGAGTGGGCATTTCTGCACTAATCAGCACATCTACATTACCACGCACTAACTGATTAGCCCAGGATTAGCACATGAGCCCTTACAAAATGGGTGGTGGTATATGCTCATGCACCAATTTTTGTTAATGGCCACATGTTAATGGCAACATTAGAGCTTAGTTCCTAGATGACACGTTCCAGACTGGTAGAATTATGATGATCTATCCCAGTATAGCAAGCAACTGCATGAAGTATCATGCTTGTGTGAAATTCCTTTAACCTCTACTCAGCAAGTCTCAACTTCCGCTTGTTTGAACATAGTTCTTATAAATTCTAGATCACTGAGAAATAAGATTGTGGTTCTTTATATGATGAGGGATGAAATATAGATATTTGATGCAAAACGGAATTCTGGTTATTGGTTGAAGATCTGGTACTCCTCCATCAATCTATGTCCACCGCATTATTTCAGGCAAGTGAGGGGAATAAAGGAGGGGGTATGGTAGTAGTATTTAAAGATTCTCTAAGATTCACTAAGAGAGGGTATACAGCTTGAAGGTATGGAAATTTTGGGTTTAACTTCTTTTGCTTTGAATATTATGCTGTTCTATTGTGCTCCTGCAGTCCTTCAGGAGGATTTCTCAGCTTTAGTTGAATTTCTAGTTAATCTTGATTTCCCACCTCGTAAATTGATGATATTGGGCAATTTTAATTTGCAGGTTGATGGGAGCAGTAACAATGACTATAAGCCCAGTTCTTTTTTTGTTGTTGTTGTTTTGTTTTTACAGATTCTAGATGCTTTGGGCTGGAAACAAATTCCCTACCCACATAGCCAGCCATATCTTAGATTTACTTCTTGTAGATAAATGGTTGCCGGTACAGAGGGTTGTGGTCACTGAGGTGAGAAGGGTACCTTGGTCTGATTATTATTTAGTTAAACTGTTTATGAAAATGCAGTTAATTCCACAAATTTATCAATTGCAGGAATCATTCGAGTTGTCAGATTTAAAATCGGTGGTTACTACTAACCTGACAAAATTTGGTTGCTAGGGCGTCTCCGCAGCTGTTGAGTCTTGGAATTCAATACTGTCCAACTTGCTTGATTTGGTAGCCATTATGCATGAATGTCACATGGCACACCACCATAGAACACCATGGTATACTAAGGATCTGAGATTGGTTTAGCAAAAGTTAAGGCGCTATTAGAAAAGTTGGAGAAGCTGTCCTTCTAGAATTACCTTAATGACATATAATCTAGAACTGCAGACATATAAAAGTGCATGTCTGTTGGAAAAGACAGAACATCTTAACTCAGTTATTGAGTCAGCTCCTTCCGGCACCCAACAGTTATTTTCTGTAGTTCGACACTTGACGGCTGATCCTAGCTCGGATAGTAAAGTAATTAATTCCTCTTTGTCTAGTCAGAATTTTGCTTGGGGATTTGCAAAGTAATTAACATCACTCACCAATTTGAGAACCAAATCATTGCAAGCTGAATTATGCTGCCCTTTAGTTCCTGACGATCAATGGGCCTTTTTTCAGTCTATATGCACTGATCAAGTGTTGCAGGCTCTCTCAAGAGTGAAGTTGTCTCATTGCCCATTAGATGTGTATCATCCTTCGATACTTAAATCAAGTCTTTGAAACATCAAATTAATGAGGTAAACAGGGATATTATTACATTTGTCATTTTCCGAAGGGTTTATGCCTGATGCACTGAAGAGATCTGTTAGACCACTGTTAAAGAGCCCATCACTTAATCCTGATGCAGTCCTTGGTTATAGGCCTATCTCTTTGCTCCCTTTCATGGGGAAGATTATTGAAAAGCTGGTTTATGACAAACTCATTGACTATGTAGAAAAGTACAATGCTTTGAATATGAATCAATTTGGTTTCAGGTCATTGCACGATACTGAAACATTGCTAATTTCTATTTTGGAAACTGCCAGAGAGGGTTTTGATAAAAGTACGCATTGTCTTCTGGTAAGCCTGGATATATCTGAAGTCTTCTATACAATTAATCATACCACATTGATCAACAGGCTTTGATCTACTGGGCTGAATAGTTTAGTCCTTAATTGGTTTAAATCTTTTTCAATAAGTAAGAATGTTTCTGTCAATTCTGAATGCTCAAATGAGGTAGATTGTTTTTCAGGTGTACCGCAAGATTCAGCACTTCCTGCTATGCTGTTTTTCTGTTACCTCTGTGTAGACTCTGAATTTTCAAGCTTACTTATAAACTATATGCAGATGACATTCAATTTTTGCTGGAGCTTGGCAACTCTATTGCTCTTTATTTGAATGCTGTTAATCAGTAGTTATGGGATAAATGGTTGTCATAACCATACTCTGTAAGCCACATTGAGCCTGCAAATGGGTGGGAAAATGTGTGATACAAATGCAATAAATAATAATCATCATCATCATCTTCAACAATATGGCAAAAACACAGATCTTAATTCTGTCTGGTTCTTTGCTCAATAGTATTCCTCCAGATTTTGTCATTGGCAATATGTCTATCCAAATTGTTAACTATTAGAAATCTAGGTGTCATGTTAGATTCTAAGCTAACAATGAAGATGGATGTTCAGAAAGTAATTAAGCAAGTATTTTACAGCCCAAGGTTGATTTGGCATATGGAAGATCTTCTTACCTTCTCAAACTTCCGTTTAATTATTCAGAGTATTGTTATTCCATACTTTGATTACTGTAATGGTCTATTTCTGGGCTTGCATGGAAATATTTTAAAGGCCTTGCAGGTTGCACAAAATGCTGCAGCCAGAGTCATTTATGGCTATTCCCGGTATACGCATGTCACGCCTATTTTTAAAAGTTACACTGGCTCCAATTAAACAGAGGATTGCTTTCAAACTTCACTATTAGTTTTCAAAGTGCAAAATAATCTGGTTTCTCTTGTTCTATCCTCTTTCTTATGAGAGTACCAATCCGCAAAAGCTTTGAGATCTTCTACCACTAACCTTTTGGAAGTGCCACCTTTTCAGATTATCAAGCTAGATGAATACTGCAGATTTTTTTTTTTAAGGTTAGGGGGCCAAAACTGTGGAATGAGTTGCCTATATACATAAGGCCTTTGAAGGCCTTAGATCAATTTAGGCTGGCGTTCAAAACATTGTTATTCTTAGAAGCATTAGGGGACCAGCAAGCTTCTGTTTGGGTATGAGTCATATCTGCTTTGGTAAACTAGTGAGTAATGTGTAGTTGATGTTAGTTTGCTTAATGTGTGTGGACTCCTTGTAGTATTTAAATTTTTTTTGTTACATTTGTACCCCGCACTTTCCCACTCATGGCAGGCTCAATGCGGCTTACACGGGGCAATGGAGGGTTAAGTGACTTGCCCAGAGTCACAAGGAGCTGCCTGTGCCTGAAGTGGGAATCGAACTCAGTTCCTCAGTTCCCCAGGACCAAAGTCCACCACCTAACCACTAGGCCACTCCTCCACCACTCCTCCGCCACTATTTATAAACTAGTGGAAGAAAGCCAGTTTCGTCAAAAATGAAACGGGCCCTAGGAAGGCTCTCGTCTAAGCAATTTTTCCTCTCTCTCCCCTGCCCTCCCCCTCCATGTCCAGCAATTCTTCCCTCCTCTCCCATTCCCTCCGTATGCTATATCAGGCGGCTGGCAGGCTGTGTTACCTGCAGCGCTTAGCCTGGAACAGCTTTTGTTTACTGCCTGCTCTTTCTGCAGTAGGGGGCTCGCGTTGGTCAGGGTAGTTCCCCTGGGTGCACACTCTGGAGATGCGGGTCCCCCCCCCATTTATTTCCCCCTCTTTCAGATTGCCTCTGCCCCCTCCTCCCCCATCTAGAGAGAGGTTCCTTCAGACACACCTAAGCGGAACCGTTAAGCGGAACCGTAGCTTCTTATTGGAAAAAAAAACTAGCTACCAGAGAACCGGAGAGACAACAGTTTCCGCTGCAGTTTCCGACTGCTGCTGCCCTCCTGCGGGTTCTCCGGTGTTCGGTGCTCTGCGACTCTCGGAGGCAGTAAGCTTCTGGTTTCCTGCCCTTTTTCCATGGCAGCTCCAATGTCCAAACCGTACTGCTGTGTGGTCTGTCAGGTACGCCCAAGTTTTGTCACCACCTACAGGTCTCTGCAATGAGGCATCAGCAGGGGATTCCTTGCCTGTTGAAGCACCGGGTCCTTCCGGTTCGGAGCTGGTGCCAACCACGGAGAGTGTGGAAGGGGGAAGGGACAGAGTGGCGGAATTGGAGGGCTGTGGGATAAGCGGGGGAAAGTTGGGCACAGTGAACGTTTTGCTGCTCGGAGGTCAGAGCAGCGGCAGGCAAGCTGGGCTCGCATCGTCTACAGCATTCCCTCTCAGTGTCCCGCCCTCCTCTGACATCATTTCGTCTCTACGCAAGGACGGGACAATGAGAGGGAAGAGAACGCTGATGTCACCAACATGTTACGAACCCAGACAGCCAGAGAACCTTGAGGTACAAATTATTATATAGGATGTTTAAAAAAAACCTAAAATAAATAAATGGAGCAACTGGTTCAGGAACCAACAAGAAGGGGAACAATTCTAGTCCTTAATGAAGTGCATGATCATGTGCAGAAGATAATGAAGATGGGGCCACTTGAAAATAGTGATCATAATCATATTTGATATAATACCTGTAGTAAATACAAATAGGAAATCCAATATATTAGCATTTAATCTTCAAAAATGTTGACTATGATAAAATGAGAAAAGTTTAAAAAAAGAAAAAAAAAACAAAACAAAGAGCAGCTGCAAAGCTCAAAAATTTATATCAGAAATGGATGTTGTTCAAAAATAACATCCTGGAAGCCCAGAACAGACATATTCCATGTATTAAAAAAAGGTGGAAGGAAGGCCAAACAACCGGCATGGTTAAAAGGTGAGGTGAAGGAAACTATTAGAGCTAAAAGAACATCCTTCAGAAAATGGAAAAAGGATCCAACTGAACATAATAGAAAACAGCAAAAAGAACAGCAGGTCAAATGCAAAGCACTGATAAGGAAGGCAAAGAGACTTTGAAAAGAAGATTGTGTTTCAGGCAAAAAGCACAGGCAGCTCCTTGTGACTCTGGGCAAGTCACTTAACCCTCCATTGCCCTATGTAAGCCGCATTGAGCCTGCCATGAGTGGGAAAGCGCGGGGTACAAATGCAACAACAATAACAAAATAAGTTATAGAAGAAAGAAGCTAGTAAAAGAATCAGTTGGACCGCTAGATGACTCAGGAGTAAAAGGCAAAAAAAGAGAAGGTTTCAAGTACAGTCAAAAACCAGCCCGAAACAAAAAGCACAAGTGGACCTTCAGGAACAGGACAAAGGAAACTCTTTATTGAATGGACCAGACATGGTCCATGTTTCGGCGACCAAGCGCCTGCATCAGGGGTCTAGTAAAAAAAACATATCTATTCAAATTAAATATCTAAAATTACATAATACACAAAACAATTACATATAAAAGAATCAAATAATAGAAAAATATATTAAAAAATATATATATATATAAATCCACAATAGTACAAGATTACAGGCCCGGTTTACTAAGGCACGTTAGTGTTTTAAGCGCACCTACACGTGAAGGGGCATAATCGAACGTGAACATCCATCTCCATGGACGTCTATCTCTGAGAACGGGTACGTGAAGGGGCGGGACAAACCGTATTTTCAAAAAAAAAAAAAAATGGGCGCCCATCTTTTTTCCGATAATAGGGTTTGTGCCAGCCAAATGCATTACCGTGTTTCCCCGAAAATAGGACATCCTCCGAAAGTAAGACCTAGTAGAGGTCTTGCTTAAATTTGAAAATATAAGGCATCCCCCGAAAATAAGACCTAGCAGGGGAGGCCTTATTTTTCGGGGAAACATCGGGGTCACCCCCCACCCGAGATCGCCGGCTCCCCCCCTCGATCAGCGGCTCCCCCCGCCCTCAGTCACTCCCGGAACCAACCTCTTAACCGCTTCCTTTCACCTTCGCACTCGCCGCAAGCAGCAGGGCTGGCCACTCCTTCCTTCCGTGTCCCGCCCTCGTCTGACGTTACGTTACGTCAGGCGAGGGCGGGACACGGAAGGAAGGAGTGGCCTGCCCTGCTGCTTGCGGCGAGTGCGAAGATGAATGGTGAAAGGAAGCATTTAAGAGGTTAGTTACTTCCGGGAGCGACTGAGGGCAGGGGGAGCCACCGATCGAGGAGGGGAGCCGGCGATCTCGGGGGGGGGGGGGGGGGGAGTGACCCCGATGTTTCCCCGAAAAATAAGGCCTCCCCTGAAAATAAGACCTAGCAGGTCTTGGGGAGCAAAATTTAATATAAGACAGTGTCTTATTTTCGGGGAAACACGGTAGTAGCGCTTTAGAAATGTTAAATAGTAATAGTAGTAGTAGTAGTATTTGAGCTGGGCGGTATCGTTTTTCAGCGGAAATGGAAACCAAAGGCGCCCAGCTCAAAAACGAACAAATCCAAGGCATTGGGTCGTGGGAGGGGCCAGGATTCGTAGTGCACTGGTCCCCCTCACATGCCAGGACACCAACCGGGCACCCTAGTGGGCACTTGTAACAATTAAAAAAAAAAGTTAACTACCTCTGAAGTCCATAGCTCCCTTCCCTTGGGTGCTCAGCCCCCCAAATCCCCTCCAAACCCACTCCCCACAACTCTACACCATTACCATAGCACTTATGGCTGAAGGGGGGCACCTAGATGTGGGTACAGTGGGTTTTGGGGGCGGTTTGGAGCACTCCCATTTACCATCATAAGTGTGACAGGTGGGGGGGGGGGGGGGCCTGGGTCCACCTGGCTGAAGTCCACTGCACCCACTAACAACTGCTCCAGGGACCTGCATTCTGCTGTGATGGAGCTAGGTATGCAATTTGAGGCTGGCATACAGGCTGGAAATAAAAGGTTTTAAAGTTGTTTTTTTGGGGGGTGGGAGGGGGTTAGTGACCACTGGGGGAGTCAGGGGTGGTCATCTGGTCATTTTGGGCACTTTATTGGGACTTGTTCGTGAAAAAAAAGGGTCCAAAAAAAGTGACCCAAATTCGCGCTAAAAACGCCTTTATTTTTTCGACTATCGGCCGAGGACGCGATAAACACACCCCAGTCCCCCCTTCACCATGCTTCCGACATGCCCCCGTCAACTTTGGCCTTTTCCGCAACAGATTGCAGTTGAAGACGCCCAAAATCGGCTTTCGATTATACTGATTTGGACGCCCACAGTAAAAGACGCCCATCTCCCGATTTGGGTCGAAATATGGGCGTCTTTCTCTTTCAAAAATAAGGCGGTTAGCGTGCTAACCATGTAGACACCTATAGGAATATTGTAGGCACATACATAGTAAACGCGGGTACATGGTTAAAGTGCGTTAAAAATGTTAATGCACCTATAACGCTGCTTAGTAAATAGGGCCCTACATTTGTTAAATTCACCCCCCCCCCCCCCCCCCCAAAAAAAATCTTAAACTCTGTTAAAACTAAAAACAAAAGACATACAAAAATGATAAATGGAGAGCAATGCTCTGCTTACCACAATACTGTTTAATATTGATGTACAGTGGGGGAAATAAGTATTTGATCCCTTGCTGATTTTGTAAGTTTGCCCACTGACAAAGACATGAGCAGCCCATAATTGAAGGGTAGGTTATTGGTAACAGTGAGAGATAGCACATCACAAATTAAATCCGGAAAATCACATTGTGGAAAGTATATGAATTTATTTGCATTCTGCAGAGGGAAATAAGTATTTGATCCCCCACCAACCAGTAAGAGATCTGGCCCCTACAGACCAGGTAGATGCTCCAAATCAACTCGTTACCTGCATGACAGACAGCTGTCGGCAATGGTCACCTGTATGAAAGACACCTGTCCACAGACTCAGTGAATCAGTCAGACTCTAACCTCTACAAAATGGCCAAGAGCAAGGAGCTGTCTAAGGATGTCAGGGACAAGATCATACACCTGCACAAGGCTGGAATGGGCTACAAAACCATCAGTAAGACGCTGGGCGAGAAGGAGACAACTGTTGGTGCCATAGTAAGAAAATGGAAGAAGTACAAAATGACTGTCAATCGACAAAGATCTGGGGCTCCACGCAAAATCTCACCTCGTGGGGTATCCTTGATCATGAGGAAGGTTAGAAATCAGCCTACAACTACAAGGGGGGAACTTGTCAATGATCTCAAGGCAGCTGGGACCACTGTCACCACGAAAACCATTGGTAACACATTACGACATAACGGATTGCAATCCTGCAGTGCCCGCAAGGTCCCCCTGCTCCGGAAGGCACATGTGACGGCCCGTCTGAAGTTTGCCAGTGAACACCTGGATGATGCCGAGAGTGATTGGGAGAAGGTGCTGTGGTCAGATGAGACAAAAATTGAGCTCTTTGGCATGAACTCAACTCGCCGTGTTTGGAGGAAGAGAAATGCTGCCTATGACCCAAAGAACACCGTCCCCACTGTCAAGCATGGAGGTGGAAATGTTATGTTTTGGGGGTGTTTCTCTGCTAAGGGCACAGGACTACTTCACCGCATCAATGGGAGAATGGATGGGGCCATGTACCGTACAATTCTGAGTGACAACCTCCTTCCCTCCGCCAGGGCCTTAAAAATGGGTCGTGGCTGGG
The DNA here is from genome assembly GCF_901765095.1 of Microcaecilia unicolor. Taxonomy (NCBI): domain Eukaryota; kingdom Metazoa; phylum Chordata; class Amphibia; order Gymnophiona; family Siphonopidae; genus Microcaecilia; species Microcaecilia unicolor. The sequence goes on from NC_044035.1 coordinate 55,128,219, forward strand.
TCTTCCAGCACGACAATGACCCAAAACATACAGCCAAGGCAACAAAGGAGTGGCTCAGGAAGAAGCACATTAGGGTCATGGAGTGGCCTAGCCAGTCACCAGACCTTAATCCCATTGAAAACTTATGGAGGGAGCTGAAGATGCGAGTTGCCAAGCGACAGCCCAGAACTCTTAATGATTTAGAGATGATCTGCAAAGAGGAGTGGACCAAAATTCCTCCTGACATGTGTGCAAACCTCATCATCAACTACAGAAGACGTCTGACCGCTGTGCTTGCCAACAAGGGTTTTGCCACCAAGTATTAGGTCTTGTTTGCCAGAGGGATTAAATACTTATTTCCCTCTGCAGAATGCAAATAAATTCATATACTTTCCACAATGTGATTTTCCGGATTTAATTTGTGATGTGCTATCTCTCACTGTTACCAATAACCTACCCTTCAATTATGGGCTGCTCATGTCTTTGTCAGTGGGCAAACTTACAAAATCAGCAAGGGATCAAATACTTATTTCCCCCACTGTATATAAGAATGTATTATCAAAGTTATAAACAGAGCTGAGATCAATAAAAAAAATGATAAGAAAATGTTATCACATAGCTAATCAATAAATGGCCGAAATGCATCATATCTGTGTGTTCTTAATGTGGTTTTTTGAAAACATAAAACCAAATGTGCAAAGAGAGTGTGCTTAATGTGCAAAGAAAGCATGATTAATACCAACATCACAATGGAATCCGCTCATAACATACCGCTAAAAGTACTAAGTCCAAAGGACATAGTGATCAGTCTAATGAAATACATGTGGGTTCAAATGTTGGAAAGCTAGACCAAAGAGAAGTGAAGATGAATAACTAATTGACAGCGAAACTATCCAATTTGTAATCATAAAATTTCATAGGCAAACAGGTCAGGACAAAAAATTAGAAGGAAAAGGATAGCGGAGAGAGAGAGATGTATGACTAACATTCAATAGTCTTAAAAGCTCTTACCGCAACTTTGAGAACGTCCCACTCAAAGGTTGAGAGATAAAAATACTATAAAGAACAAGAAATGAATAAATAAAGGATACAAACTGAACGGGACCACCAATGAACTGAAAGGAACTCTACTTTACCTCTTGTGTATGAAGAATCCGAAAGCCCTGCTGCAAGGAGTTTATTGTGTTAAAATACCGCCAAAACTGAAAAAAACAGTGCATGCACAGTTAAGTAAAAGGACCACTCAGGGAAGACAATTCTGTAGCGGAGACACTAAATGAACTTTGCTTTGGTCTTCACCAAGGAAGATGTGGGGGAGAAACCAGTTCCAGAAATGGTATTCAGTACTGGTGGGTCAGAGAAGCAAACAAATCTCTGTAAACCTAGAAGATGTAATGGGGCAATTTGATAAATTAAAAAGAGTAGCAATATCATCTGGACCAGATGCTAAGAGAACTGAGAGAATTCAAAAATGAACTTGCAGAGCTATTGATAGTATTACTACTACTACTTATTCTATAGCGCTACTAGATGTATGCAGCGCTGTACACTGGACATGAAGAGACAGTCCCTGCTCGACAGAGCTTACAATCTAATTAGGCCAGACAAACAGTACAAATAAGGAATAAGGGAATTACTAAGGTGGGAATGATAAAGCATGGGTACTGAACAAGTGAGTAAGGGTTAGGAGTTAAAACCAGCATCAAAATGGTGGACTTTTAGGCTAGATTTGAAAGTGGCCAGAAATGGAGCTTGATGTACCGGCTCAGGAAGTCTATTCCAGGCATATGGTGCAGCAAGATAAAAGGAACGGAGTCTGGAATGAGCAGTGGAGGAGAAGGGTGCAGATAAGAGAGATTTTCCCAGTGAACAGAGTTCCCAGACAGGAGTACAGGGAGAGATAAGAGTGGAGAGGTACTGAGGAGCTGCAGAGTGAATGCACTTTTAAGTCAATAAGAGGAGTTTGAACTGTTTGCGGAAACGGATAGGGAGTGGGCTAATATGCGCATAGCAACACTGGCGGACTATAAGTCGTGCAGCAGAATTTTGAACAGATTGAAAGGGAGAGAGATGGCTTAGTGGGAGGTATGTGAGAAGAAAGTTGCAATAGTCTAAGCAAGAGGTGATAAGAGTTTGGATAAGGGTTCTGGCAGTGTACTCAGAAAACAAACTTTGGTGATATTATAGAGAAAGAAATGACAGGTATTAGCAGTCTGTTGAATATGTGCAGAGAGAGGAGTCGAAGATGATTCCAAGGATACAAGCCGATGAGATAGGGAGGATAAGTGTTATCCACAGAGATAGAGAATGGAGGAAGAGAAGAGGTTGGTTTAAGGGGAAAATAAGAAGCTCAGTCTTGGTCATGTTTAGTTTCAGATGGCAGCAATGTCAGACAGGCAGGCTGATACTTTGGCCTGGATTATTGCTGAAATTTCTGGTGTGGAGAGATAGATCAGGGAGTCATCAGCGTAAAGATGATACTGAAAACCATGGGATGAGATCCGAGTGCCAAGGAAAGAAGTACAGATGTAGAAAAGAAGAGGTCCCAGGATAGATCCCTAAGGTATACCAACTGATAGTGGGCTAGGAGGATCCACCAGAGTATACACTAAAAGTACGATGGGAGAGATAAGAAAACCAGGAAAGAACAGAGTCCTGAAATCCAAGTGAGGACAGCGTATCAAGGAGTAGGCACTTATCAACAGTGTCAAAAGCAGCAAATAGATCAAGAAGGATGAGGATACAATACAGACCTTTGGATCTGGCCAGGAACAGGTCACTGGGAACTTTAGCAAGTGCTGTTTCAGTTGAATGAAGAGGGCAAAAGCTAAACTGAAGTGGATCAAGAATAGCTTCAGGTGAAAAAGTCAAGACAACGGTGGTGAACAGCACGTTCAAGTATCTTGGATAAGAAGGGAGGATGGAGAGGGGGGTGATAGTTGGAAGGACAGGTAGGGTCCAATGAAAGTTTTTTGAGGAGTGGTGTGACTACTGCATGTTTGAAGGCATCAGGCATCTGTCATATCCTCAATCTTTCACTTTCCAGAGGATATGACAGATAAAAGGACGTAGGAGAGATAGTGCTAAATAGATGGGTGGGAATAGGATCAGAGGAACGAAAATGTGCAGTTTCCTCTTCAGTGATTTGAGAAAAGGAAGAAAAGGAGGAAGGGGTTGAAGGAGGGTTGAGAGAATGGACTAAGAGAAGGAGAGTTGGAGGGGACTTGGTTGAGAATTCAAGTTTAATCTTGTGAACCTTATCATGAAAGTACTCAGCCAGAGTCTTGGGAGAAAGTGAAGGGGGAGCTGGAGGTGAAAGCACTTTGAGGAGAGAGTTCAGTGTGGCGAAGAAATGTCAAGTGTTTGAGCCAAGAGAATTTGTCAACTGGATGTAGTAGTCCTGTTTGGCAAGTGAAAGGGCAGGCTGGAAGGAGGTCATCAAGAATCTGAAATGTATGAAGTTAGCATGGGCACAGGATTTCAGCCAAAGGCATTTGTCAGAGTGGGCACAGGAACGCAGGTAGCAGATTATAGAGGTCAGCCAAGGCTGGGTTTTGGTACGCCTTACAGAATGGGGAATGGGAGGAGCAAGGGTATCTAGAGGAAAGAGAAGTATTATAGAAGAGACAGCCTCATTGACGGACTTGGATAACAGTGGTTGAGAAGAGATTTGAAACACTGGAGGACTGAGTAAAGGGTCAACAGCCTGAAGATTCCTAAATGTATTGGTTGAGATTGGATGGGAATGGGGGGGGGGGGGAGGATGTTTAAGTGTGAAAGTTATCAGACGATGGTCAGAGAGGGGAAGAGCTGAGGCGCAGGAACTGGAGAGTGAGCAGTTGGAGAAGAAGACATGATCAAAACAGTGGCCATTCTGTTGAGTGAGGGTAATGCAGAACAGTTAAGGATTGAAAGAGAATGTTAAAGCGAGAAACTGAGAAGCGTAAGAGTCACAGGGATGATTAGCATGAATATTACAATCACCAAGAATGAGGAAAGGAGATGAAGGCTCAACAAAGAAGGAAAACCAGGTGTCAAAATCAGTGAGAAAGGAAGAAAGGGACTTATCAGGGGGTCAAGAAATGACTGCTACTCAGAGAGGCAGAGGAGTGAATAGAAGGATGGAATGGACTTTGAAGAAAGAAAAGCAGCGAGACTGAGGTGGAAGAAGAGGCTGAAATCTACAAAAGGGTGAAAGTAGTAACCAGACACCACCTCCTTGGCCAACCAGGTGAGGAGTATGGGAGAAAGGTAACCTCCATGACACAGGGCCGCAGCTGAAGAGGAGTCTTCAGGGCACAGCCAAGTCTCAGTTAGGGTAAGCAGATGGAGAGTACAAGAGATAAAGAGGTCGTGGATGTAGGAAAGTTTACTGCAGACACAGCAAGCATTCCACAGAGCACATGAGAAAGGAGGGAAGGTGGGAGGAGAGGAACAGAAATTAGATTGGAGACATCATGGTGTGACCTAAACAAATAGAATGAGAGCTGATGTGGAGGACCAGGATTGGGATCGATATCCGCAGCGGAGAGCAGGAGAAGGAGCAAGAGGAGAGAAGAGTAGGAGAGGCATGATGATAGCAACAAAGGCGAGATGTACTCAGATAGAAAGGAGATGGCTGAATGGAAGGAAATGTTGAAGGTTGAGAGCTGAGAAGAAGGGAGAAGACAAAAGAGATGGTGAGATGATGAAAGAAGAAGGTGGGCAATATATTCCTGCAGTGTACAGTAGTTTCAGATGGAGAAACAGATTGGAAAGAGACAGTACCAAGAAGAGAAAGTGTACTGGAGCCATAAAAAGTAACTGGGAGAAAACACAAAGTGTATAGAGAATGCTTCAGCGCAGCACCTGGTGCGAAGGCCGTGGGAGGATCGGGGTGGACCTGGGAGTCAACCTGGAGAAGGCTGTGAGGATATGCAGATCGGCTGCAAGTCCTCCACATCACCTGGAAGGCAGCTGGTGGAAGCACTGGGCATCTCTGAGTTGATGACAATGGAGACTGAACAGCCAAGCACTGGATTGAGAAGGCTTGAAGAACAAGTAAGATAGAAGAATCTTGCACAGGAACTACGCTATTAGTGCAGAACAGATCTTGCCCTGAATTAGTCTGAAGGAGTTGGTCTGCAACTAAGTTGCAAGGACTGTACCAAGTCAGGATTTGGCACAGACAGCAATGCAGCAGACTGCACTGAAAACAAATGCTCAGGTCTGCATGTGGAAGATACTTGTTGAGAACTTCTGCACTGGTATGTCTCTGCTTCTGATGTGATTTGAAAGGGGCTGAAGAGGACACCTTACCGGAGGCCTGTGAAGATGCTCAGAAGGCAGCTGTGCTTTGGGCCTGGAAATCATGAAGGAACCATGCGCCAGCTTGAGTGGGGGAACCTAGTAGTCATTCTTTGTGACTGGGCTTTTAAAATCACTATACCCGGGGAGGTAAATAACAGTTCTGTGATGAGCCTTTGCTTGAATGTGCAGTCCTCCTTTTCTATACCAGAAACCTCAGCTCCATAGCAGCTGTGAAGACGGTTGAGGTGGTCTTTTCAAGCTTGTAGAGACATGCGAGATCACATTCTGATCAGATTAGACAGTAAGAATGGGTGTCAAAATTGTGGATTTTTTTTAGCCACTTTGGGGGGAGGGGGGGGTAGGGTTTGAATTCTAGCTTCAATAATAGGGCAACTTTTTTTTTCTTTTTTAAAGAAAGAAAATTAAAGAAAACAAGGAAAAATGTCAGAAGGCGGTCGTAAAAATCCTCAGACAAAAACAAAAATCAGAAGGAGAGCTTTCTTTTTACATCCATCTGGCAGAGCAGAAAATAAAATTGAGGAGCTGATGAAACTGCTGCACGCAGGAAGGACGGCACATGCTCAGAATGTTACCCTAAGTTCTGAGCTCTGGAAGATCAGTTCTGTTTTGGTAATGTATGATGATGTCCCCCACTTGTGTGTCTAACTCAATCCTGCTTTTCAATAGAAACCGCAAAGGGCTCTCAAGAAATGGTACGTGTGCTTTATTAATGACCCAACAAGGGGCGTGTTTCGGCATGAAACAACATCTACCTCAGGGGGTCAATTCAACATGACAGCACAAATCACATGAGCTGTTACTTAAAGTGTAATGCTTAGTATACTGTCAATCCACTCAGGAAATGGAGATACAGAACAAACCGCAGTTTGTTCCACATCAAGTCTGTGTTCCTCTGTTTCTAGAGTGGATTGACAATATACTAAGCATTACACTTTGAGTAATAGCTCATGTGATTTGTGCTGTCATGTTGACTTGATCCAAGGCAGGTGTTGTTTCATGCTGAAACACAGCCTGTGTCGGGTCACTAATAAAAGCACACTTGCACCATTTCTTGAGGGCCCTTTGTGCTTCTTTTTGAATTGCATATGCTGTGTACTTTGACCCCCCTCCATTGTATGTTTCAATAGAAATTGGCCAGAATCATTTTATACAGATAAATTATCTGTAAAGTTGTTCCAGCATTACAGATGAATCACTGCTTGTCTGAAAATCTGCATAAAGTTATAGGGATACATTACCCATATAGCTTTAGGCGCTCATGACCGGCCTAGATTTTCAAATCTGGCTACATGCTGGTCATTTTCTGATCACACAAATTGCAAGTGCACAGTTACTCATATACCTCATAGGTAATTTTCAAAGGGGAAACTACCTACACAGTTTGTCTTGAAAATTAGGTAAAAGGCACCTTCAGATTCTACATCTTGAGCTTTCTGAAAACCACACCCTTATTATATTAAAACTACCCCATGGGGCTCAGTGATTGCTAGGAAACGAGCATTCTTTCGAAATCAAATGGGAAAAAGTCAACATTTTCCACATTACTTATGTTTTTAGGAACAGAGGACTTCAGTCAGTGCATCTGTACGGCTTTCTAAATTGCCAGACTCAAGGAGTCTGGTCATACCATATAAAGGTATCTTCTAATACACCTGCCCCCTGCAAACTATATTTAGGTTGGGCTAGCCAGGACCTGTGACTGAAGCCAGTGACAGGGTGAACAGGAGGGTCTAGTCTAAAGAAAGGGAAAAGGGGATGGGATTTGATATATCACCTTTCTGTGGTTACAAATCAAAGCAGTTTACATATTATATAATATATATAGGTACTTAATTTTGTACCTGGGATAATGGAGGGTTAAGTGACTTGCCTGGAGTTACAAGGAGTTGTAGTGGGAATTTAACCCAGTTCCCAAGGTTTTCAGGCCGCTGTACTAACCATTATGCTACTCCTCCACTCCTTAAAGTAATGGAGTAGAGGAGTAGCCTAGTTGTTATAGCAGCAGGCTAGGAGCCAGGAAGACCGGATTCAAATCCCACTGAAGTTCCTTGTGCTTACCCGCCATTGCCTCAGGTACAACTTAGAGAGTACCTGAATGCACAGTAACTAAACGTGAACTACCACTGGAACGATGTGAACTAAACACAAATAAAATATTAGCTCAAATTTTCTCTTGGCTTTTTGCTCTCCCTCTTTCCTGTTTGTCTAATCTTGCTTCTGCTCTACCCAATTTTCATTTTACTGCTATTGTACCCGTCCAATCTTTTCCTACATAAAACTTCATTTTTCACTCCCCCCCCACCTTCCATCCCCTGCCACAATTAAAATTTTATGAGCACTTAAATCACATACAAATTACAACAGGATATCACCGCAAGAAAATAAAACTCACATTTCACATCTATTTGTAGGAATGCCTCATGCAAATGGAATGCAATAAAAAGCACATTTTAGTGAGTCTACTATACAAATACATTTGATTGTTTTTCCACTCAGTTTATCTAGATGGCTGTTGCTATGCCAAGCAATAATAAACACCCTGAATTCCAAGTCGGACTGGGCTCTGTTGTGGCCTGTCCTGTACACAGAGAACTACATTCTAGTCTGTCTTTATACTTTCAACATTTGATGATACTGATGAAAGGTCATTTATCAAATTAACAAACAAACATTTCAGTTGAAATAGAGAACAGAAGGCTCATTCCATGCCACACCAAAGACTACTGCTTAGTATCAAAGAAGAGAGTGCATTGAACACTGCGGAAAAGTACTTAAAATAGATCGACAAATCTAAGTCTAAAGCAAGGGTCCTCAAACTGGACAAGAAAATGACATAATAGATCATTTCAAATTACCAAGAGAACCCAGGGACTTTGCTCAGCTAAGTGAGGGCTGGAGAGACTTGTCTGGCCCCTTCCCCGATTTGAAATGCTAACGGGACGGGGGGGGGGGGGGGGGGGGGAGGTGCTTCCAGGACTGTAGCAGATAGTGTCAATTCTAGATTTCTTAGAAATTGGCAGTTCGACCCTTAGTTATTTGCTCTCTACATGGGTTAAGGATGGCAGGTTGAGCCCCTTTTCCTCTCACACTCTTCTCTCACCTTCCACTTCCACCCCCTCTCTCCTCATGCTTCTTGCTTTTCACTACTACTACTACTACTACTATTTAGCATTTTTATAGCGCTACAAGGCGTACGTAGCGCTGCACAAACATAGAAGAAAGACAGTCCCTGCTCAAAGAGCTTACAATCTAATAGACAAAAAATAAAGTAAGCAAATCAAATCAATTAATGTGTACAAGGAGGAGAGGAGGGTAGGTGGAGGCGAGTGGTTACAAGTGGTTACCAGTCAAAAGCAATGTTAAAGAGGTGGGCTTTCAGTCTAGATTTAAAGGTTGGTAGGTCCCGGGACTACCATAGAATATGCTATGAAAGAAGAGAAGCACACATGCCAAATTCTGTAGACTGTAGCAGCAGAGCTGAACTGGATGTGCTCTGTCCCTGTGTATCACAGAGTAAGCCTCCAGCAAGTACTAAAAGCTCTGACAGGTTGAAATCTGTTCTGACAGGTTGAAATCTGTGCTGATCAATCCTGCTGAATATTATTAGACCAGCAAAAGCCATTAGAACTGATGTGTGCAAACTGTGCTGTCATACTTGGCACTCCTGTTTCACCTACAGTGGGGGAAATAAGTATTTGATCCCTTGCTGATTTTGTAAGTTTGCCCACTGACAAAGACATGAGCAGCCCATAATTGAAGGGTAGGTTATTGGTAACAGTGAGAGATAGCACATCACAAATTAAATCCGGAAATGTGATTTCCCCCACTGTAGGTGCTGCTTTGTCCATAGGCTATCTTACCAGAGTCTTCTTCAGCTGATAGGGTCCAAAAACTCAGCCAACCTTGCTGATTTCAGTTGCTTTGGGTATGAAAAAGTTAAAAGTTCCTCCCCGAGATGGATTCAGCCGCATGAAAAGAATGGTAGGCTAGACAAACAAGTACCAATGGTTAGATCCAGCCCACAGGCTGTATAGGTTGGAGACTCCTGCACTAAAGTTTCACCCTCTTTGTTTAGGTGAGAAATTGGGATTATCACGCTTTTCTATGATACTCTATAAGACTAAAAATGCTGTTACTTCAGAAATCATGCTTACCATGGGGAAATGACTTGCCTATAGGGGTTTAGATTTTATAAGAAAAGGTTCAGACTTTCCTACAGGGAGTGTGTTAGCTTGTGAAACGCCTCTTTTGATAGAAAAAATAACCAGTTCCATAGAAGTAATGTGAGAAAGGGTACTTAAAGTTGAACTGGACCCTAATCAAACCTAAAATCTAATTCAGTTATTAGGCAACTAATCTGGTTTTAGTTGCATGAATCCACTGCTGCACACAGAAAGATATAAACTTGGCTCCATTAAAGACTGGTCAACTCTTGTAACATACTGATCGATTCTTCATCAGATTTTACATCAAGTAAATCGAGAGAACAAAGTTGCTAAAAACCCACCAGAATTAACATTTAAAACCAGCTTTCTATATCAGTAGTAGATCATTCTACTGTTTTTCAAGATTATGTTCGTAAGTTCAAAACAACTAATATACAAACAGATTGCCTCAGGTACAAACTTAGACAGAACCCTCCAGGAACAGAAAAATGAAGAGGAATTTCAACTGATATATCTACTAGAAAGAAACATTCAGCGACTGATAATTTTGTTAAATGAGGGATTTGAATTATTTGAGTGGTTTGTCATTCAAATAAAATTTATTAAATGTGCAAAAGATTTAGGGCCCTGTTTACTAAGGTGTGCTACCCTCCTCAAACTGTTTTTAGTCTGGGTTCTATTTGTTGAGGACCTTGGGGTGGCGTTAATTTCTGTTTGGTCTTTGGAACATTGGATTTCCTACATAGTTAAAATGGCTGATTTTAAACTGCTCTAAGAAAACGATTTAAGACTATTTGGATTTTAATTTCAAACTGTAGTCTAGGATTTTGTACTTTCTCTTCTGAATTACTGTAATGGTCTCTGTAAGGGCCTCACTATGTGGCTTCTGCTTAGATTTCAGCCAGGCAGAATGCCGAGGCAGGAGTGAGTACAGGGCAACCTAGGTAGGTCTCTGCAGTGTTGTTCAAGTACTAGGTCAAAGTACTTAAGTAAAAACAAATGTATATTTTAATACTCAAGTAAAAGCAAAAATACTGTGAAGAACACATTAAAAAATGTACTTAAATGAAAGAAAAAAGTTCCAACTTCTACAGTACAGAAATGTTGATGAATTTAGGGAATTGCTCCTTTCAAACTGCCTCTACTCTCTTTTCTACTCTTCTGGTCACAGATATGCATACATACACCCATACCCACACCCCACCAGACACATACAAAACACAAACACACTCAGATGGAATGGAAACAATTCCATGAGATACTCCACACGATCTTCCTCCACTCAGTGCTGCATACTCCTATCCCTGATGAACTGCCCCTTATTCAGATTTTCATTTTCTTTGTTGTAAACTCTAGGGACAGAAAAAGAGCTTTCTTGCCGCAATGTGTACTGCCAACTAACAAATGTTGCTATGAGATGGTGGCACCTTCCGATTAAACTGTAAAATCCATCCTTTGAAATCTGCCAATCGTGGCATCTAATGGTTTATTTATTTTGCCGTATTGGTATCCCAAATTTTCCCACCCATTTGCAGGCTCAATGTGGCTTACAATATGTCGTAATATCAATTATCATTAACAAAGTAAGAAGCTCAGTATATTGTTACAATTAAGATGCGAAGAATAATAGGTAAATTAAGGTAAGTAAATAAGTAACACATAACATATGAGTGAGATCAGGATGAGATATAATGATCAATAATGATATTGTGATTGAGGTGATCAAGTTAAAAGGAAATCAGTATTGGTTGATTCAGGTGTAGTTTACGAGTCAAAGTCATTGTGAAGGGTTTTTATTGTAAGCCTTTTTGAACAAGTTCGTCTTCAGTAACTTCCGGAAGGTTGTCAAATCATGCGTTGTTTTTATGATATTCGGTAATTCATTCCATATTTGCGTGCAGAAGTAGGAGAAGCTAGATGCATGTATCGATTTATATTTAAGTCCTCTACAATTGGGGTAGTGGAGGTTTAAGAAAGTATGTGATGAACTCTTTGTATTTCTTGCTGGTAAGTCTATTAGGTTCGACATATATGATAGGGCCTCTCCATGAATGATCTTATGAATCAAAGTACAGACCTTGAATGCAATTTGTTCTTTTTAAAATTATTTATAAATTTTCCAACTTTACATTTATGCAAAATAAATAAATCTCGAACTTACAGTAAAATGAAAAATTATAAGAATAAATCAATTAAGGTACTATCCAAATTATAAGTTAGTCCACATTTAGGTGATCCAAGAACTAGGAAATTACCATATATATAAACACATATAAACTGTGAAAAAGAAAAAATCATTTGCTAGGTGAAGGAAGGAATTTAAGTTGGCGCAGCCGATTTAGTGTTATATACAAGGACTAGTGCCACGTTACTCTTTACTAACAATAAATTCTAACAACTTTCCAAGGTCAAAGAAAATATAATTAGTGGATTCCAAAGAAATAAAACATTTGCAAGGAAATTTAAGTATGAAGGTCCCTCACAAATGAAGGACTCTTGCTTTCAACAATAAAAAGTCTTTTCTTCTCATTTGTGTATCTCTAGAGAGATCAGGAAAAACTTGAATTTTTGATCCGAGGCAAGAAGTATTGATGTGGCGGAAGAAAAGTCTAAATATATTATTACGGTCCAGTTCTAGAGCAAATGCCACCGACAATGTTGTCCTTTCAGTAATAACTTCCAATGAACTCTCTAGGAATTGTGTTAAATTTGAATCAATTTGAGGGGTTTGGAATTTTCTTCCTGTTCTGGCGCCAGAAATATATTGAACTTTGGTTAATGGAGGAAAACCTTCTGGAGGAAGGCCCAGGGCCGTGCCAATGCGGTAAGCGAGGTAAGCGCCGCAGGGGGGCGCCCACCTCTGGAGGGCGCCGCCGCGGTGCTTACCCTCGCCCCGCCAAGGACTTTAAATCTTTTGGCACCAGAGAGGGGGGTGCCGCCGCTCCCGCTGCTCTTCATCCTGGCACCCCCCCCCCCCCTCCCGCACCAGCCCTTTAAATTTATTTGCCGAGCGAGCGCAGCACCTCATGTGGAAGTAAAAGAAGCGGATCCGATCATCTCATTGGGCCTTCCCTCACTGTCCCGCCCTCCTCTGACGCAACTTCCTATTTCCTCTAGGGCGGGACAGTGAAGGAAGGCCCAATGAGATGATCGGATTCGCTTCTTTTACTTGCACACGAGGTGCTGCACTCGCTATCGCGTCGGCAATTTCTTTTTAAAGACGGGTGGCAGGGAGAAGATGAGGCAGGGTGAGGGTGGGGGACAGATGGGGTGACCGTGAAGGTGGGGGGGGGGACTCGGATGGGCAGAAGGGACTGGGTGGGAGACAGATGGGGTGAGGGGGACTCGGATGGGCAGAAGGGACTGGGTGGGAGACAGATGGGGTGAGGGTGGGGGGCACTTGGATAGCAGAAGGAACTGGGTGGGAGACAGATGGGAGAAGGGGCATGGAGCTGGAACTGGGGTCTGAAAAGTGAGCAGGAGGGAGAATGGGGTCATGCCTGGGGCAGGGGTGGATGGGAGAATCAATGGATCTGGAACTAGGGGCAGCCGCAGGTGGGAACTGGGAGCCGAAAAGAGGGGGCAGTGAGAGAGGGGGGATAGATCCTGGATGGAATGGGGAGTGAGAGGGAGGGCAGGCCCTGAATGGATGGGAGGGCAGAGAGGCATGGATGGGAGGGCAGGGCCCAGGGAGAGGACAAATTGCTGGAAATGGAGGGGAAGGGGAAGAGGAGGCAAGGATTGTTGGCTATGGATGGAGGAGGGAAGGGCAGAGAGGGACAGGGATGGACATGGGGGCCCAGGGAGAGGACAAATTGCTGGAAATGGAGGGGAGGGGGGAGAGGAGGATTGCTGGCTATGGATGGAGGAGCGAAGGGCAGAGAGGGAAAGAATGGACATGGATGGGAGGGCAGGACCCAGGGAGAGAAGAGAAATTGATGGAAATGGATATAGAGCAAGAAATGAAGAAGAAAGGAGAAAAGTAAAGAAATAAATGGAAAGGAAGCCCTGGAAACGGAGTTAAGAGGACAGATAGCAGCAGAATCAGATACTGGGCCAGCATGATCAGAAAAACAATGTCACCAGACAACAAAGGTAGAAAAAAATCATTTTATTTTCATTTTAGTGTTTGGAATATGTCCACTTTGAGAATTTACATCTGCTATCTTATTTTGCAATGTATAGCAATTTGTTTCTAAGAATATTGCTGACAATTCCTTTCAGTGTGGCAAGTGGTGAGCGATCATTTTCATGGGGGGGGGGGGGGGGTGCCAACTGATAGTCTGCAGGGGGGCGCCAGAGACCCTAGGCACGGCCCTGGGAAGGCCCAAGACTTTCAACAAAATATTTTTTTAACATTTCTTTAGCGGGAAGAAGTGGGGACTTAGGAAAATTCAGGAAACGTAAATTATTCCTTCTCAATTGATTCTCCAAGTAATCAATTTTTCATTTTTGAAAGTTATTGTCCTTAATAACAGCTAGTAAAGAAGTCTTATTAGATATTACCTTGTTTTCTAAGGAGTCCATCTTGGTAGACAAAACACTGAGCTTGAGATAATTCCACCACCTCACTTCAAATGGAACCTGCAACTTGCTGTAACGTGGCGTTTAGGCCTTTTATAGCTTCCCAGATTGCATCCATAGTGACAACAGGAGGTTTTACAATCTCTCCAAGGCACACGGAGGGTTCGCTCTAACTTCGCTCAGGCTGGGGGATTTGTATCACCGAACCTGCTTGAAGTGTTGTTTCCATCAGCGACGAGGTTGCTACGGGGTCTCCACACACAGCCGCTGGGGTTCCACTTCCGGAATTCACAGCCGGCTGTGTCTCCCTAGCCATTGCTTCTCCTCCGGGTCTTGCAGGCGTTGTCATCGGAGGGGGACTCAGCATCACACCCTCAACACTATGGTCCGATGTTTCCGTTGGACCTCTCGAGGCGTCAACCCGAATCCCCGGTGGTAGCATATCCGACTCTTCTAGAGTCATCTATCGGGAGGAAGAGGGATTTACCCGGCCTGTGGAGGTAGGCATACTAGGTTTCTCTTTTCTCTTCCCCATTCAGAGTTAAAGAAAGTTCTCACTCGATTGATTTCTATAACGGGTCAGGAGCTGCTGCTCACATGTCCTTCCCAGACGCCATCTTGGATCAGCTCCTGTGTTAGCATTTTTAAAGCGCCTGTAAATTTTGCAATTTGTTCTTTTAATGGGAGCCAATGTAATTTTTCTCTAAGGGGTCCGGCACTTTCATATTTCGCCTTTCCGAATATAAGTCTGGCTGCGGTGTTTTTGGCTGTTTGTAGTTTCTTGATGGTTTGTGCTTTGCACCCTGCGTACATGGAATTACAATAGTCCAAATGGCTCAGCACCAATGATTGCACCAGTTTGCGGAATACCTCCCTTGGGAAGAAAGGTTTCACTCTTTTAAGCTTCCACATTGCATGGAACATTTTCTTTACAACATTTTTCGCATGGTTGTCTAGGGTAAGATTTCGATCGATTGTAACACCCAGAAGTTTCAGGGTGTTCGCAACTGGAAGAGTGTGGTTTAGTGTGTTTATGTTGGTATAGTTGATTTTATTATACTGCGATGAAAGGATAAGGCATTGTGTTTTATCTGCATTGAGTTTAAGCTGGAATGCGTCCGCTCATGAGGTCATTATTTGGAAGCTTTGATTGATTTTGTCTGCAATTTCTAATATATATATCGTAACATCATCAGCATAAATGTATGGGTTCAGACCTTGGTTGGATAATGATCTAGCCAGTGGTAACATCATTAAGTTAAAGAGAATCGGTGATCCCTGAGAAACTCCACATACAAGACTCCATGGTGATGATATGATCAATTTAAATATCACCTGATATGTTCTTATAGTTAGGAAACTATGGAAACAATTCAGTACCTGTCACGGTTGTGCCCATGTTTTGTGTTCTCCTTCTTCTCGCCACCTGGTGGCTGCAATGGACTGTCTGGTTACTGTCACCCGTTCCAGATTTCAGGCCAGTCCGGTCTGGATCTTCCAGACTTGCTCTTTTTGTTTGAACTTACACAGCACCCGTAGTTGCCTGGTGATTGCTGCAGCTGAGCCTCAGCTGCTGCTGGGCTTATTAGCCATTTTGAAACCTTTCTGCTTTGCCTTTGCATCGCCTAAGGCCCTGAGGTTTGTCGGTGTGC
Organism: Microcaecilia unicolor; assembly: GCF_901765095.1. Lineage (NCBI taxonomy): Eukaryota > Metazoa > Chordata > Amphibia > Gymnophiona > Siphonopidae > Microcaecilia > Microcaecilia unicolor. Next base: position 55,143,850 of record NC_044035.1, read on the forward strand.
ACGTCTGCCTGATCTGGTTTTATTGTATTGACTCTTGTTTGATTTCTAGTTAGTCTGTGTGTAGTTTAGTTTAGGGCTATTGTTTGTTTCTTAGTCTTGTTCCTGGTTTGCAGTTCTTTGTGTAGTTCTTAGGTTCTGTGTTGTCTGTCTTCTGTGGCTGCTTGCAGCTTCTAGTTCTGGCCCTTGTAGGTCCGTTCTTGTTTCCTGTGTTAGTGGCTGCTTGCAGCTTTCAGTCTCTGTCCCCTAACTTGCCCACTCCCTGCCTTGTGTTGTATTGTCTGTCTGCGAGTCCTAGCCCAGTTTCCTGCCTTTTTGCCCTTGTTCATTCCTTTCCCCTCTGACCCTCAGTCCCTGTGCTGCCTAGCTGTTATCCAGCCCCGGCCCTGTCCAGTAAGTCCTGCCGGCCACCTAGAGCCAGGGGCTCAACTCCTGGGTAAGGGCGGCTAAGTGCAGGTGAAGTCTCACTGTTTGTCAGAGTTCTGCCTTGCCTCTGGTGTGGGGTGGTTTTGCCTGCCACTGCCGCTCCTCGGCAGTGGTCAACGGGCTCACAACCTAGTTCCAGCATTGAAAACGTGACAGAACCTTACCTCCGATTCCAAAGTATTACATGAGTACATAAGTAATGCCACACTGGGAAAAGACCAAGGGTCCATCGAGCCCAGCATCCTATCCATGACAGCAGCCAATCCAGGCCAAGGGCATCTGGCAAGCTTCCCAAACGTACAAACATTCTATACATGTTATTCCTGGAATTGTGGATTCTAGGATGTTTAATAGAATACCATGATTAACCATGTCAAATGCGCTGGACATATCGAATTGTAAGAGGAGAACATTGTTATCAGTTGCAATAATGTGTTTGAATTTGGTCAGTAGTGTTATAAGAACTGTTTCGGTGCTGTGATTAGCACAGAATCCAGATTGGGATGCATGTAATACTGAGAAATTGCTCAAGTAATCGGTAAGTTGTTTAGTTACTAGGCTTTCCATTAACTTAGTTATAAGAGGGATGGATGCAACTGGGCGATAATTGGTTATATCATCCAATCTTTTCTTCTGGTCTTTGGGAATTGGAGTAAGTAATATATTGCCTTTATCCATAGGAAAGGATCCATGTTGGAGCATATAATTTATGTAGGAGGAGAGGTCTGTTGTGAAACGTTGAGGGGCAAATTTTATTAAGTGGCTGGGGCATGTATCTAGTTTGCAATGGGATTTGGTGAATTTGTTGATTGCTTGGGCGACTGTGTCCTCCGTTAGTAAGTTGAAGTTTGTCCAAATGCGGTCTACAGGATATTCATCAGTTGTTGGGTCCAAGCAGTCAATGAATTTTTCATGGTCAGAGGAATTAGTTGGTAAGGTGGATCTTAGTTTGATGATTTTCTCATTAAAGTAGGTAGCTAGGTCACTTGCTGATGGGGTGCTTGTATTAGCTGAGGTGATCAGTGTGGTATCTAGAAGATTTCTAACAGATTGGAATAACTTATGTAGATCTTTATAATCTGGCCCAATTTTGGATTTATAATATGACCTTTTAGTTTGTCTGATGGTATATTTGTATTTTCTTAACATTTGTTTCCAAGCTGTGAATGTTAGTTCACTTTTCATTTTATTCCATGCACGCTCTAGCCTCCTTGTTTCAGTTTTTAGTTTTTTTCAGTTCGTCATTAAACCAAGGAAGTGAGTTATGTCTTCGCGATGATTTTGTTTGTAATAGTGCTATTGTATCAAGTGTGTTCTTGCATCTATTGTCTCAATTTAGAAGGTATTGATTCGAGTTGGTTTGTACTTTCCATTCGTTCGTGTAGAACTGTTGCCAGAATAGTACCGGTTCGATTTGGCCTCTTGTGGTGAAAGTTTTTCGCTCTTGTTTCTGGACTAGATTTTTCATCCGCCATTGAATGGATATATTTAATTTGAAGTGGTCTGACCAGGGTACCTCTGTCCAAATTATATCCATTATTATGAAGGTTTGATCTGAAGAGAATTTGTGTGTGATGAGGTCAAGCGTATGTCCTTTGACATGTGTTGCTTGAGTACTGATCCAGTTGAATTCCCATAGTTTGAAAAAATCTATACATTCTTGTGTATAGATTATTCTAATTCTTGTGTATAGATTATTCCAATTTGTACATAATCTTCTAGACATTGCACCAGTCACCTTAGCTAATATGGATACCCCATCAGCAGATCTAGCTATTTACTTTAACGAGAAAATCAGTAAACTAAGATCCACCTTACTAGCTAACTCCCCCGACTGTAAAATTCGACTGCTTAGACCCAACAACCAATGAATATCCAGCAGAGCGAATATGGACAAATTTTCATTTACTGATGGAAGACACTGTCGCCCAAATGATCAACAGATTCATCAAATCCCACTGTATACTGGATGCATGCTCCAGCTACTTAATAAAATCTGCCCCTCAACGTTTCATAACAGATCTCACCTCCTACTTAAACCGCATGCTTCAACATGGATCCTTTCCTACGGATAAAGGCAACATCTTACACACACCAATTCCCAAAGACCAGAAGAAAAAACTAAACGATATAACTAATTACCGTCCAGTGGCATCCATCCCTCTGGTGGTCAAGATGATGGAAAGTCTGGTAGCTAAACAACTTACAAACTATTTGAACAATTTTTCAGTATTACATGCACCCCAGTCTGGATTCCGTGCTAACCATAGCACTGAAACAGTCCTAATATCACTGATGACCAAATTCAAACAAATCATTGCAACTGGCAATAATGTTCTTCTGGTACAATTCGACATGTCCAGCGCGTTTGACATGGTTAACCATGATATTCTATTAAACATTCTAAAATATTTTGGAATAGGAGGAAATGTACTGAATTGGTTTCATAGTTTCCTAACAGCAAGAACATAACGGGTAGTATCTAAATCAATTATATCATCGCCATGGAGTCCTGAATGTGGTGTGCCTCAAGGATCTCCGCTTTCACCGATTCTCTTCAACCTAATGATGTTACCATTGGCCAGAGCACTATCCAACCAAGATCTGAACCCATAAATTTATGCTGATGATGTGACGATATATATTTCGTTCAAAAATGACTAATCTGAAATTGCAGATAAAATTAATCGCAGCTTCCAAATTATGAATTCATGGGCAGACGCATTCCAACTAAAGTTTAATGCAGAAAAGACACAATGCCTAGTACTATCATCGCAGTATACTAAAATCAACTCTACTAACATAAACACACCAAACCACACTCTTCCTGTTGCGGATTCCCTGAAACTCCTAGGTGTAACTATTGATCGAAATCTTAATCTAGATAGTCATGTAAAAAATGTTATAAAAAAGCTTTTCTATGCAATGTGGAGGCTTAGAAGAGTGAAACCTTTCTTCCCAAGGGAGACATTCCGCATACTAGTGCAATCACTGGTACTGAGCCATTTGGACT